>NC_041815.1:15462681-16662681 GCF_900964775.1 Scleropages formosus | reverse complement strand
CACGTCGGTACAGCAACAACACTGGGAAAGGCAATAAATCAATTCTCCCCAGAGCACAGTGTGGCCCTGCAGATGCAGACATTGCCAAGGCAGAGCAGTGTTGCAAGAAGATGTACCAGTGCTTATAGAGCCCAGTCACATGGTGAAGGGCTGGGTTTCTGCCTATGTTGCACTATTCGCAGTATCCCTTTAGGAGAATGGGGTATACTTCTATGTGTTTTGTTTTCATGGAGCCGCTTTCATTTCCGCAGGAATCGTTCCCAAGGTTAGTGCTTCCCACTTCAAAAATACATTATTATCTAATATGTGTGTCTTTTGTTTAGGATCCGTTGCGATAGTAGGAAACGAACATGATGTAACCAAAATGAAGTGTTTCGATTTTCATTTTGAATAGATATGTTGTCCTAAGCTGGATGGAATCTGTATACTTTGCATTGAGAATGAAATGCAACCTCCTTTGTCTGAGAGTAAGAGTGGTGTGTTTAGGGGTTTTTTTAGTGAATGCATCTCTCCATGCGGAAGGTGATGTCTGTTGATTAGCCAGTTGTGTCTCCAGTTGCGCCCTCCGGTGCTGGTGCTTCAGACAGACAGTGGAGGTGATGAGCAGTGCCTTCTGAGTAACAGCTCTTTCTTGCCTCCAGGTTCCCTGTCCTCTGTGCCCTTGTCGCAGATCAGTTCAAATCCACATGGATAGTTTGGGATTCATCCACCAAATTCCACTTTTCATTATAGATGTATTTATTTGCTGAGCAGAGGAGTACATCCAAAGAGACTGATGCAACTCGTTCTTTTGACCCCTTGTACAATTCTACTGGAACAATTCAGATTAGTACAATGCGGAGTAGTTCAGAACAGCACTTCCCCTCCTGAGACGTGAACATCTAGGATGGTCCCCACTTGGATCCACACTTCTGGTTCTTCAGCCACTCCATCACCTACCGGCCCCTTGCTGTGTGACTCGAGCACATGTACGTCAAAGCGATGGCCGTAAGTGTTCTGAACGTGTGTTTTAGTGTGACCTGTTTTCACACAAGATTACCAGTTGTGACAGAACACCATCTCCACTATTTGTGCATCACTTACGCTAAAAGCGAAGCTCTGGAGTACTGGCAGATAAGGTTAGTTTTCAACATGAAGTAAGACTGATACTTTTGTTAGTGGCTAAGTGACTGTGAAATGACTTCTCCAAAGATATCAATCAGAAACCAAAGCCGACAATAGTATCACTGAGAGATGCCCAGAGAAAAGCATTAAAGCATTAAGCCTGGCTTTGTCCTCTGTTTTGGCTAGCAACTGAGTGAGAAACTCTAAAGCCCTTGAGTGATATTTTGTTTTGTCCCTCCTTTCCGTTGAGTTGAGCAGAAAGATGTGGGACTCTGAAAAGGATCTGTTTGGTCATGCCTGGGCTAAACCCCGACTTGTGTGTCCTGCACAAGGAAGTAATAGATGGGGATGTCCTTGCTAATCCCCACATATCCAAGAGGTGCTTCTGTTCCTCTGTTCGATTCACATCTGTTCCAACACCCTATTACTGGACATTATTCCTATAGAACCCAGTCATGTAGTATAATTTTTTACAGGGGTATATGATGAGGTGATTTCAGCAGTTGCAGTATTTGCTGGCCTCTGCAGCATAGATTTGCCTTGATACACAAAAGCCGTATACATGTCATTCAGGCATTTAATGTGATGTACGTATCTGAATGTGACCTGTAAGTTGCATTGCAATAAATTAGCCCTGCAGGAGCACTCCTTGTTGAGAGGGTAGCCCTGCTGCTTCAACCTCAAAGCCGCAGTTGGCTCGCACAGTTCTCACAGCTCACACACCCCAGTGCGTGGAGCCTGATGTATGGAGCCTGTGGGAGTATTTTGGACACATCTGATGTAGAACCTCTGTGTACAAAACTCCAAAGCTAAACGTTTACATATTCTCAAGGATACAAGAGCACTGCCCATCCTGAGATGTAAACTTGCAGCTTTTTGTCCCAAGCCTAGTCTATCTTGGCGTGCCCAGAAAGTCACTGGATCCCAGCTCAGCTTTGGAGTAGTGTCATTAAGCACCCTGATAAAGGCACCATGCTTGTCTGACACTGACAAATTGTGATTTACTCAGGCTCAGCCCATGGAATTGTCCACCTTAATTATGGCAAGATGTGACTCTGAGAGGATGAGCACTGAGAAGTTTGAAATCAGGGGTTGTTAAATAGCAGCACATCAATAAACAGCAGCGTACTGATACATTTTTGGTTCAACAGTCAAAATTAATGGGAATTTGGAATAGATTCAAGGCTGGTATTATTTCATTGTGAAATGCAGATGGAAGCAGTGCTATTTTTCTAGTGTTTAACATCCTTCTGACAGCTAATGCAAAGGCAAATGGTAAAAGAATGGAAGAATAGCTCTGTAATTCAGGGGTGTTCTCTGAAACAACTGTGTGTGCACTGATAATGTAGAATCTTTTGTTCTTCAAATTCCTCCAGTGCGTGACCATGCAACATATATATTCAATTCAGCCATCAAATAAATGTAAATATCGCTCTGAAACGGGTTGTTACTTTTAAGCAGTATTAATTAGACAGCCACTGCGTTCGTCATGCATGACGTCAAGCTAAGTTTCAATCAACTCAATATTTTCCCACTTAAATTCAGTCAGGCTGAAACTCAATCTCTGTGTTCCGTGTTGATTTTTTGGGACACAAATATCGTCAAATCCTGAGAAAACTCTCCTTTTCAATTAATTCTTCCATATCACCCATTGGTTTTTTTACCTCTTTCTCACTCTTTCCCATCTCTCAGACATATGCAAACCCTGTATTACCCCCCGAGATCTGCTCATTTTACCTCCCGTTCACGCTGGCACCTGTTTGATCAGGGAACTGACCAGGCGTGCAGCAGCACAGGATGGACAGGGAATTTACTGTAAAGCAATGCAGGCAGTACACACAACAGTTTCACCATACAAAAACTTTTTCAGGCACAGCACCAAACTTCTTAATAACTGGACCACACATTTGCCTTGCATACATCCATGCTCCAGTTTGTCTACTTTGCTCCCTCCATCGACTAAGTGTTTTGGGCTTCACTGGCTGCACCTGGTGCACTTTTTTCCCCAGGTGTGGTGGACTGTTTGGGAGGTGGAGGTGTGGTCTAAACTCTCCCGCATGGCACCCCACTTTGTCGCCTGTCAAAGCCTGTTCTGTTTACTCCCCCCGTATCATCCCGTAATACACTCGTTTAAGTCCTTCTCTAATCCCACACAAATTCCGGGTCATTTTAGTCACTCGCTGATTGTTCAGATGCTGCCTGCACCATTGTCACACTCTCTGTCAAGACCACATGAGGGTAAAAATAGCAGGAATATTTCTGTGGTCTGACCAAAACTATTTGCACTATAAAATCATACTGATGGCCTTCTGTCATAAGTTGTACTGACACTTACCAACACTCCATTCAAGATTCAAGAGTTTATTGTCATATGTACAGTAAACAGTCTGTTACACCATACAATGAAATTCTTACTCTGTGAATCCTCCCAGCAGCTTATGACATAAATTATAAGACATAAGGAAAAGAGATACAAGACATAAATTACAAATTTGCAAAATAACTTAATGCAATGCAAGAAACAAAATTATGTGCATGTTTAAAGTGCACAGTGCGCAATGTAGACATGGAAGACATGCATGTGCAAAGTCTTGCAGAGGTAGGTTGGGTCCATGTTATTCACAAAAGGTTGTGTGTGTCTATGCGCAAAATATGCAGAGGTGGTCTGTATATGTGCCTTTAAGAGTTTCACTGTCCTCCCAGGTATGCTTCGATATTCTGTGATTGTTAGGAACTTGTGAAAAGGTGTGTACTTTGTAGTTCTCACACACCCATCTGACCTTTTGGTTATGCAGCACATATCGGGTCTTGTAACATGTGATGTTGATAAACAGCGGTATCACTGTACAGTACATTCCCAACATTTGCACAGAACCTGAAAGCAAACACTAATCAATAATGACTGGAACATAATCTTCATTAATTGACAGGATATGTCTCATCACAGGTGTTCCTGTAAGTTTTATCTGAGGGCCACCAGGTGGCTCATACCTCTGCCGTGCTAAAAAAAAGAACAGACTGCTTTGAAGAGAACATTACACTTGATGTGGAACTGAAAATCGTGGTTATTAGTGTACGAGTGCCCTGAGGATGTCTTTCTGTTGCATAAATGACTACTTAAAAACTCGACTCATATGACAAAACGGTTTGGCTCTTCTTTTGATTTTAGCACTAGGCCTGTATGGACACTGTCAGTGATGGATTTCTCAGAATTTTAAATTGATGTCATGGGCTGCTTTCCTAACCGCTGTGTGATGATGTCACTAGCTCTTTATTTCTATTTGCCTGATGATGTCACTGGCTGTTTTCATCTTACTGCCTGCAATCTCACTCAGTATTCAGCCAACAGCGCTGCAGTACCCAGGCTATGCAAAGCCACTGAGGCTGATTGGCTGTAATTGCATTTGAGCAAATTGATTCAGCTTTGTATGTATGTTGTAATTGACATTTTCCTGCAGTGATAAATGAATTACAGTTATGTTAGTGGGTGTCTGTCCTGTAATGAACTCAGTGGTAAGTACAATCTTGTTTCAAGTCAGATGACATACTCTTTATTTTTCTCTACAAAGCAACAGAAGCGCCATAATAATGGCGAGAATCCTTGGAATAATAAACTGCATTTTAGTTAGCCTCAAGAGAAACTTTTCATCTGGCATTATTCTTCTTTTCTTTCACTGGAGGGAAAAATGACAGTTGATTTTTCTGTTAATTTAATGCTGTTTTTGGCGATGTTCTTATTTGTAGGCACGAGTTAAGAGCCCTTTCAGAATCAGTACCAGAATCAAACTGTATTGTATAACCAAAACTTAGTGTTAAATCCAAAACAATCTGCTTATTGGTTATCTAATTTCATCATGTACACTACCTTGATCCACAGTTAGGAAGCTGATGCGTAAAGAAATCACCCCTAAAATGAGCCAGGAGACTTTTTCTAATAAAACTTAAGCAGCAGCAGGTAGTATAGTGAGCTGGCTGTCACCTTGCATTCCGAAGGTCCCCAATTAAAGTTTCCCTCTTGCTCTAGTGCATTGGTCAAGGCAGTTGGCCTGAACTGGCCTAGTAAGAATAGCCTGCTGTGTGAATGGGTGAGTTATCGTGCAGCATGCTGGTGTTCAGACCACGACAGCCCCTATTAGACAGATGAGGAGCAACCAGTGAAGCCCTTGGAAATTTAAGTGGACTCTGGGGATAGAAATCCAAAACTGGACAATGTATGTTGTTTTGTTGTACGTGATTTGTAATGCAGATGAAAGTATCTTTAATAAAGTTGTACTGATTCCTTTATTTTACAATAAAGTTTCCCCAAGTCCATTCCGTGCCACCTCATACCTGGTCACTTCCAGACTGGACACATGCCAGCATGCCACCAACTGTAAAGTTCATTATCTCACATTATTTGTTCAGTCTGTCATTGGACAAAGGTATCGGCTAAGTAAAGGGTAGTAATGAAATCAATGTGCTGTGCACAGTAAGTTTTTGGCCTATAAGTACCTTACGTTTACTATAAAGTTAAATTTTACAGTGTATTATCTATAACTAGGGTTTACTTAACAGAACCCGTCTCTTCGCTTCATCTGAAAGTCTTAACAAAAATACTACTAGCAATATGGAGAAAGCTTGGTTTCTCAAACTTGTTTATACATGCAAAGAAAGTGTGTTTCAGTATGCATAACCAGCTTTCTCTTTCATGTGTGCTTGTAACCAGGCTTTCCTGGAGTCTATTTGTGTGTGAATAACTTTGTAAACAGAAATGTTTAGTTACATGACTTCATTTTTTTTAGTCAAAGTGTGTGAGTCACTTTAATTGTATACAATAATCTGTAAACAAACATGTATATGTGTGTTTGATTTGCTAGGTGGCTGAGACAGGGGGATCCCCAGGCCAGGACCCATGAGGAGGCGTAGAAGATGCTCGCTGACTGGGTGCCTCTGCTCTTCCTCGCCACATGGATGAGGAGCAGCACCAGCAGCCCGCTCTCCTTCCGCATCGGTAAGCCCCACCCCCATGCGCCGTACGGCGCTAGCGCACCTTCCGCAGTGACGCTCTGCTGTGCCGCATCCACTGAAGTTGGACAAAGATGCAGAGAGGGAATTATTCTCAGTAGTACAGCGTGTGTGGTTATCTGGAATCACTGTAAAGCTGTGCACCCCTAGGTTTAATCTTGTGTAAGAGAAATGATGACTTAAATGTTAAATTTGAGGTTGCAAATTAAATATTTAAATGCAAACTGTGCATGTCACATATACCTTATATTTGAGTTAGCATATGTAGTTAACAAAAGATAAACATTTCACCTATCTTAAATCTCAGTATACATTTACTTAAATGTAAAATGTACACTTGGCAATTTTTACATTTGTAGCATTTAGATATTTGATGAAGCAGGACGCAGTACTGTATCTAATAGTACTGAAAAGGAAAGCGAGTGTTTTTTAAGCCAAAGCAAAATTTACATTTATTCATTTAGCTGATGCTTTTCTCCAAAAACAACTGACAATGTTAAGCTACTTACTATTATTTACCTGTTCATACTACTGCTAATTTTACTAGAGCAGTTTAGGGCAAGTACCTTGGTTTTACTACAGCTGGAGGTGGGGTTCAAACCTCCAGGTCCAAAGGTAGCAGCTCTAAACACCATGCTACCAGCTGCCCCACCCGGGCCCTTGATCACGTACTAGGCCGGAGGCATCGCAGAACTGGAGTGGGCAGGCTGCCCAGGCCTCGTGTGGATTTAACGGCCTCTTCCTCCCGCACTTCTCCCTGCCCCGGTCTGAACACGGGTTGCTGTAAAGATCTCAAGCACCCGCGCTTTTCCTCTCGTGTTGCTGACGGGGGCAAGAAGAGTTTCAGCTACAGGAAGCACCTGAAATCCCTGAAAGCGTGGTCTGTTGGCAGTTGTATTGATCTGTTCATGCCAACGCTTATTAAAAAGAGCATTTCATTTCAGGGAAACCAAGATCAGATAAACTGCTGCAGTTTCTTTTAAAGGAACCAGACTCCGAATTTACGGATCAATTATTTTGTCCCCAGTGTGTAGCAGTAAGACCGTCATTGGCATTTTTTTTTATTGTGATTGCACAAAGAACAAATGATCTCATCTCATGATTATTAAAGTATAATTAGAGAATGCCTTCGGTCTATTTGCTGCGTTTTTAAAAACCCCCTTCACCTGCCATGTCTATATAAGTGCTTCTAAAACCGCACCCGTTTAATTCTCTCTTGATCAGTCAATGTTTAATTAGACTGTTTGGCTAGGTTCTCCCTGCTGATGTCAGGTGGGTCCAAGTGTATTAGTATCAGTTTTGCCTTTTGGCCACGAGAGTATTAGTGAAACTAAAGCTTCCCATTCTGTTCTTTACGTTTTACTTTAATTAAAAGACACCTGATGGAACGTAACTCGAAATGGGCATCTGAACTACGTAAGCCGGTCTAACTACAAAAATGACAGCCCTCTGTCTGTCCTTCACACGGATCATTGTTTAACAACACACTACTGATGAAGAGATTTAGCTATTTCAAACACCCATTTGACCCTGTCTTTTTGTAAGTAAATGTTTGTCTTAAACCAGTATAACCTCTTCTCAGTGTACGCCAGAGCAAACTTACATTTGCATATGGGATGTATTATCAACTAGTGCTGTTGAACTGCAACATTTTTTTTTTTTTTTTTTGAAAATTCATTGGAATGAAATTTCAGTGAGGGATGAGGACCGCTGTTGCCGTTTCTAATTTCAATATGCAAACATATAAAAGATGTATGAATATAAATGATTATTTAATTTAGAATGTGTGCATTAATGTCTGTGAATTCAGATGTAATCGGAAGGGAACATATTGGATTTGGGTGAATTTTAATAGGAGGTGGAAGTGAAGGCAATTAATCACCCTCATCTCAGCAGTCCTGGTAGACTACTTTCCATCCTCGCTTCAGGAACTTGAATTGTGAATACTTTTTAACAAAGAAGTTTCACATATGGAAAAAATCGTGGCAGGAAGTTTATTAAGGCTGTAATGAGGTTAAAATGAATGTACTCAATACAATGCCCTATAACAGGAATTGATTTGCACCAGTATATTAAGCTAGCAATAACATTAAAGTTCTGGGAAAAGTCCTGTTTCTGTTGTTCTAACCATGGTTGACATCATGTTATTTTTTTACATTATTTTTTATATTATGGACTTATTGCAGGGCTGTCTTTTCAAATGGGGAGTGTTTCTTTTAACTGATGAGGTAAGGTCACTTGCAGTAGAATACAGCAGCATTTCCCCTCTTCTAAATGGAAAAGAAAGATGCCGCCATTGGAGACAAGACGGCAGGAACATCAAACAACACGATGGGCAATCAGGCAACTTGACTGTTTGGCATTGATGCATTCCATTACAGACACACATAAATGAACAATCTATTTCCAGCTTGCCATGCGACACTATCACTGTTCCTCAGGAGCCACTTTTTCATGGAATGACATTACGCAGAAAGTGTTGCGTGTTCTTACATCAACCGTATCTTCCGTCGGCTTGGCCCCTGCTCGGGTGTGTGTTCATCTCATATTTGAATTATTCATTTCCATTTACTGGTAGGGCAGACAGGTAACATTGTGTGCACTTAAAATGAAGAAATCAATAACTAGTTATAGTGACCTGACTGCCGAGTGTCTTTTAAAACCAAGGTGATGATGGCTGTTTTTCATAGGTCCATCGGTAATGACTAATTGTAGTCTTAAAATGTGCAAGGGTACAGGAAGTGAAATGGGAGCTGTGACGAAATTGAAATGTCACAGGCAACAGGAAGTGAGAGGTTCAGTGGGCTGTCCTATCTTGGGTATGATACACACTGCCCAGCCCCCTCTTTGGCATCTTATAGGCTACTTTGTTTATTGTGTGAAACACATTAGCTAGCGCCAACCCTGGTATCACACAAGCCATGCTGTGAATGCTGTGAAACAAGTTGGCCAGTCCCTACTCTGGTATTGCACAGCCTGCACCATCTTGGGCATGAAACACATTGGCCAACCCAAACCCTGGCATCTTACAAGCCATGCCGTCTTTGATGTGAAGCCCGTTGGCCTCTCCTAACTCTGGCACTGCACCGTCAGCATTGTCTTGGGTGTGAACCACATCGGGCAGACCGTCATTTCTGTTTTTATCCCACAAGGGCTGAGGAAACAGTCATCCTCCCGCTGTTCATGTTCCCTTTGGCTTCAGGCCCAAACTCCCTGATAGGAGCAGGAGGAATTCCCTCCACACAGAGAAGCTGTGGTTCAGAGAGAGCACCCAGGGAACAGTATAGAAGGTTACTGCCAGGAAAACAGTGGATCGAGCAGATCCAGAAAAACACCAGCTCAAGATGCTTCAGTGAGGCCAGCAGGGTCACTGGCAGTAAGTGTAAAAAAACTATGGGCACTGAAACACTAGGAGAGTAAAGATTTGCAGATACATTACGTTTTTTTCAACAAAATGCCAGTATGGTGACAATGCACATTTCTATTTCCCTGTATATTTCTGGTATTTGGAATCAGTTCCAGTGAATCAGTCACAGTTTCATGTTTTGTCTGGATGAAGGCCCTGGAGTTCTATGTGGTTACACTCGCTATCAGTGTGCTCCACAGGGAAATGTCCGGAGAGCATGGCTCAACGTGCCAAATCAACAGTTTCTGTTAGGCAACTATTTTATACTTCATATTGCAATTTTTTGCTGCAGAACTAAATAGGATTTTTGATCCATAATGGGAAACCATACTGGGAAACTGCAGAAGGGAGGCAAAGTGCAAAGTTATCCTGACGGGGTGCATGCTGGGGGCTTCAGTCTGCGTTGACATATCAGTTTGCATGGTTTTTCCATTGTTGGTTAACTGAGATGAAGATCTTACTGTAGACTGAGCCCTGGTAGACAGGCTGTGGTGTTGTGACTAATCAGTCCAGGATGTCCCTTGCTGTTTGCATTCTCTCACTGTTTCAGAGCTGTGTTATCACACCTATCTCTTGTTGCTGCCTCTCTGGTAATGTTCCTACCACTAGGCCTTTGTACTGGTTGTCAGGAGCAGTAGTGCTTCATTTTTGTTTTGAGTTTCTGGATGGCAGGATTGATCTAGTCAACAACCCTTTGACATCAAGGTGAGCCTGTGCTATATTTTCATCTTTATGAGAATCTATGCTGTGATCTTCAGCCAGGTGTGGGAGTTAATAAAATCTGTAATCATAGCAGTCTAGCAATATTCCGGGTCAAAGCTTTGGAATTTGTGTGTTTCTAGGTAAAGTGTGTGAATATTACACCTCCAAGTCTGTCTGGATGACATATATATAATATATATAAATATATATAAATATATATATATAATGACTGACTAGGTATAGGACATAGGTGCCAAAGGGCAACTGTATGTCTTTAGATTGAAAAGCAGTAGGGTCATGAAAAGTCATCACACTCTCTCTTATTTGGCCTCTGTTAGTGGTAGCAGTCCCCGCACAGTGGCTGTATGTGACAGTTTACTTTATGCAACTGGACACAGATCAACTTTTCAGCTGCTAGTCTGTAATCAAGACTGGCTTTCAGTCATGCAGAGTGAAGTATGACTCATGAGAGAATAAGATTCAATTTATAGCACTTTAATGGATGCTAAATTCAAACAATATTTTTGAAGTGTCGACTATATTTTCATTTTGCTATTTGAATTTGGCAGAGCAAGACTGACACACTGAGAATTGAATGTCAGTCACAGTTACTTTGCAGATGCTTTCATTCAAAGCATCTCACACAACTTCCAGAAAGCCCACTGCTCCTACAGCTTGCAGTTTTATACTGTACCTATTCATGCACCGAGGTATTGTTGCTGAAAGCATTTCTGGGTACACAATTAGATTCTGGGATATACTGTAATATCAGAACTTGCTTAGGACTTGGACCCTCTTGGTTAGAAGCCTAGCTCCTCTAGTGCCGTGATGATTCACTTATGCCTTTTGGCCATGTGGTACAGTCTGTTATTTGCCTCATTATAGAATGGCAAGGATAGAGACCTCTATCAGTTCACTCAGCCACAAACAGAGAGTTGGGAAGGCCCACAGCTGACTGAATATTGAATCGGTGTTAGTCACAAGGAGAGATGACTTTGACATGTAGTCAGTACTCAGTGTTAATACTAAGGCCTTTAGGGGAAGACAGGAACCTGCTTCAGAGGCTGTACCCAGTAGCCAGCCCACTGCACACAGCTCTGTGAAGCAGGAGTGTATGAACACAATCACCAACCCCAAAAGAAAGTTTATTCATTCCAAACACTTCTGCATTTTAATTCTGTGATGGCAAGAATTTCCCATCAGTCCGGCCTCGCAATTTAATGGTCAGGGATAGTTTTGTGTTTTCTGTGTAACTTCTGTGAACTGAAAACCTCTAGGCTTGCACTGCATCCAAACAAATGTTTTCCAGTAGAGTATATTACCAGTCTTAGAAGACAATGAGTCTGCTCATGGTCTTGTTCTGAACTGAAAGAAATGGATCCAGGTTTTATGTTTCAGAATGTACAGGTGGCCATCCGGTGCTTCAGAACGGCTGTTCCAGTTCAAAGCAGCCAGTTCAGTGGGATTGGATAAGGATGCCCAGGAGCCTCCACTCTCCTCGTCTACAGAAATGGAGTTCAAAACCAAGCAGATTCAAATAATTTTCTAAACTCACACAAATACAAAAATACTGTTTATATTTATACAGTTCGCAAACTAAGTGGGTAAATAATGCAAGTTACAAAGACAATCAGCAGAGATGCTCGCTTAATACATTCCTTTGCGAGGTACAGCTTAATGTATGGTGGAAAACCATTAAATTAAAGCAGATTACACTTCTAGCAAGATGAATGGTTGTCCACAGGTGGCCAGACCTTCCTTTGCATTTGGAGCACAGATGCAGACACTCGGTTGGCATTCTGTCATTTGCATCTGAATTTTCTTGCATTTCTTTCGGATAATGTTGCATCCCTCTGGCTCCAGTGTTGCTTCCCTTCTGCTCCAGCTCCTCCGTTTGTGTCTCTTGGCTCACCAGGTGAGCAGCTCTCTCTCTAACACCCTTCTCTGTAACAGAACATCACACATGCTCCACCACATAATGACTTCATTAATTATTTGTTCCTGCGTAAGTGCCTGTGTGCGCTGTGCTGTGTGTTTGCGGGGCTATATATCTCACAGCTGGACAGAGGGTGATCTGAACATAATCGCAGCATGTTTTTATTTTAATTATTTAATTTTTTTCCCGGTGTCATTATGTGCACGCCCGTTAATTCGGAATGACTAGCGTCTGAATAGATGCACAGGAGCGCAAAGGGGAGGTGGCCCATCTCGTTAGCTGTGCATGATAATTTGTGATCACCCACTGTTCGCTTTATTGATTCAAGCTTCCCTGGAAAGCAGCATGGTACTCCCTGTCTTGTGGGGGCTTCCTACGTGGAGAAATATGCCTCAGCTGCTAATCGAGCTGTAAATAGGCAAAGTGTAAAATGGGGAGCTATATAAATTTTGACGTGAACTTCCATATTATTATGGAATTATATTAATAATACAGTGTGGGATTCAGGGATGAGCTCCATCTGTACAGTGGTGTAGTGGTTACACTGAGCTGTACTGCTGTTCCTCAGGATATGGGCAGGACAGAGGCACGGAGGGGGCAATTACAGTAACACCCCACTGAACTTCATCCTCCTGTGGCGTTGTGCCATCTGATGTTTTGCAGCCTTGGTTAATTGTTTGTAAACAGCGTTTTTTTTTTTTTTTTTTTAAACTTATTTCCCACCTGCCGTGCCATAGGTTGTTTGTTCTTTGGCATCTCCAATGGGGCAGAGATCCTGACCAGTAAAGCACCATGGGATATCCCAGTTCAAGGGAAACCATTCTGGTCTTGTTTTACTCTCATTCTAGTATTGCCCACTTGTGTGTTCCATCTTCCTGCTCTCGCTAAGAGGACTTTCAGCAGACTCCTGCAAGTACGGTGCCAATTCATGCAAGTGGAGTCAAAGTTAACAGCTGTATTTTCCAGTGTGCATTTCGTGGCCATTGGGTGGTTCTAAGAGCTCGCTGTGCCGTCTTTTTTAACTGAGAGGAGCTTAATAAACTCCTGGAGCAGATCTGGGCTTCTCAGGAGTCAAATCTGCTGCTGCATTCACGTGGAAGTGAAACAAATTGAATTCGGCCCACTTTGAGCTTCCATCATACTTTCCATGAAAAAGTCAAAAGATTTTCTGCTTATCTTCATTGCACCCTGATGCAGGATATACTGGCTATGCAGCATTTTGGGGATTTTTACAGTGACGTCTAGGTTTATTTGAAGAAAATTTATTCAAGGTAGAATGAACTGGCTTCTTGTATGACACCAAATTAATTTTTTGACATTTTTACTTGAAATAGTAGTTTTTTTTTTTTTTAATGCCAGAAAAGGTATTATGGATTGTGTATTTACCCCTAAACCCACTCACTCACTTTTGTTAACTCCTTGTTCTTGTCAGGTCAAAGCCATCCAGAGTCTATTCCAAAATCACTGTACACTAGGCTAAGAAGAGTACACCTTGGACAAGATGCCAGCCCATTGCAGGGTAGACACACACATTCATCCACAGATTCAGACACAATGGCCAATTTAGCGTCACCATTTAATGTGAAACATGTCTTTGGACTGTGGGAGGAAACTGAACCGCCTGAAGGCAACCCACACAAACACGGGGAAAACGTACAAACCCCACACAGACTGAGCTGGATTCGAATCTAGACCAACACGGACCAGGCACTGCGAGGAGGCGCCACTACCCACTGCATCGCTGTGTAACCCCCAGACCTGAAAAAAATAGCATCATGTTATTTTCAGATGATGTTCTGATAAGTGTATGAAGTTAATCTTCTTTCCCTTAAAGCTGTCTGCCCTATTTGCTGCTTTGGGCATTGAAGAGAAAGGATATGATGTTGCACACTGAAAGAAACAGGATTAAGAACAGGGTGCTAGATGATGTAGTGTATGGAATGGGGTTAGGAACAGGGTGCTGGGTGATAGACTGGAGGAAATGGGGTTAGGGACAGCCCCCCACAGTACACATGTCCTGTGGGTAATATTAGCACAGCAGTCTGGCTGAACAATTGGACGCATTAAAGTGACCATTATGCTACCACATTAATGGTCTGCCTTTGAGGTTGTTTCAGATGTACAGCTTCCAGAGCTCTGTGGTCAATGAGAGAGACAATGTCTCTGTCTCCTTGCTGTGCAATCCCTTACACTCCATTCTTCACAAAATGCCATCTCCTTGGAGCCATAGCTATACTTTATATCAAGCATTTTTCTTTGAGTAATAGGAAGTCATGCATGCAAAAGCCTTTGGTTCTGTGGTTCTAAGAAGGGGTGCAAATTCCTTTTCTTTGTGTATGAGATCATGGGCGTGTAAACAAAATGCTTAATGTACCGTTTTATTCACCCAACACTTCAAACAGAGCTATGGAAAAGAAATCTTAACAGGGAGGAAGGCTGAAGGAGTCCATGCAGGTAAGAATGCCCATGTGATGCAGATGGTCTAGCAGGTTTTCTTGCATATAAGTGTTAAGTGTCATGCTTCAGTTTTTACCTGAAAGACATGTCAACATCAGATTGTACACATTTCACACATTGTACTGAGGGTAAATTAGTCTCCAACAACTGATACAGTAATAAAGTAATCAGACATGGTGCATTCATTGTTGATTTTTGAACACCCCCTTGCTAACCATTGCTGATTCCAAATCCGTTACTTCTCCCCACCCCATTATACTAAACATACCCAATAATTTCTTCACTTGGGGTTAACAGTATAGTTGCATTTGTCGTTTGTTTGTTGTCCTAGCTAAAACTGAACAGAAGTTACAAAACTGTTCTGACACAAACAGGGCTTTGTGTGATCTAACAAGTCATTTGTTCGGACAGGGAGACATTAGGGAAATGAATCGTCAAATGACTGTAAACTCACAGTTTGTAGATACAGCGTAGAATTACAGGCGGGAACATTACTTCAGCTCTTCATGAACATACACCGTTGAACATTACAGCTAACCTTGAAATCATTTCTGTCTCAGCTTGGTAGCAAAATTGTCCTGAATTTCAATCAGGTCTAAAAATATCCCCAAGGCTTTTCTTTTAACACAGCAATGGAGTGTGATGAACAGAATACTAATAACTGACGTATTTAATTCCATTAATGTAACAGGCAGTCCCGTGCGTGAGGGAAAGGTGAGCGCTTGAAGATTTCATATCGTTTTACTTAGTTTATCTTTTGTAAAGTTATTATGTTATCTCAGTGAGATTCTGAAGGTTGAGTTTCTCAGATCAACCTTTTTTAATGTCAGGATTTTTAAGCCTCCGTTCCTTCTCTCAGAGGGAAATAAATTGTGTATCGGTGCCGTGGGGTGTGTGAGTGCGTGTTTTTGTGCAAGTTCCTCCTTGTATGTGCATAATGGAAAAAAAACCATTACCAGGGATCAGCTCAGTACCTGTCCCTACACCAACTTGCTTCTGCAGCGCCTTGAGGACACTGGCATACAGCCCTCTCACATCACACAGGTGACATCACAGACCTTATAACACATCGTAGGCCTCACCAAGAAGACATCACAGACCTCACAGCATGGCATCACGTACCAGAGTTCTCAGCATTCCTTCCCAACTCCAGTGTTTCGTGGCTTTATTTAGCAGAGTATAAACAAAGAAAATATGATTAAGAAAGCACATGCCTCCACACACACACCTCTTTCTTCACATGTGTAGGAAGTGTGCTATAAATATTAGAACGTGTTATTCTGCCTGAAAAGAACTACTTCAGGCTACCTTTACGTGGCTAGTTTTCACGCAATCAGACATTTTAATTAGCGGTATTGATTGCATTGTACCTGGGATAATAATGCAGTAAAGTTTAGTATATTCATGCTAGTCTTCTTAGTCTGGCAGCAGTACTGCAGGCACTATACCCAACATTTCACAGTGATGGTTCATGCAACAGACAGCAGGATGTTCTCAGAATGTGAGAGCTGCTGTGAATTGGTTTCTTTTGAAAACATCTCAGAAAGTGGCTATAAAGAGCACTGCTCTCCATTCCCACACGTCATTCCTATGACTCAAGAACCCCTCTAGGCCCATCGAGAACATGGGCTGGGCATGTAAACTCCTGGGAGCTACCTTGAATCAACTGAGCTGCCTCTGCTTTAACAGGTGTACCTGCCCTGTCCATGCACACCAGGTTTGTCAGGCCCAGCTCCAGTTACCCCCTGTGTATTCTGGGTTTTGTTCCAGCGGAGGACCAGAGGTCTTAATTATGATCAGCTGATGGAATGTTAAACTAAATTATGTTAAACTGAATCCATTAGCTGAGCACTCAGTCATTTTACCATGTTAAACCACTTTTGAGTTATTCCTGCAGTACTAACAGTAGTGATAAAATTAGTGAACATTAACATTTTTGATGCAGTGGTCATTATTTACACTAAACTGTTATCAAACTTGTTGCATATTTAATTTCCTACATTTATTTAACTAAGAGACTTATTAATCCAAATGAGATTCAATACTACTTCATCCAGTTGTTTAATTTTCTGTAATTCTCAACTAAATGAAACATTTTGGTGTTTCAAAGGCACCTCTAACAGTGTTAGACCAACACAAATTTGTTTTCACAAAAAGTAAGTGTATACAATTTTTAAACTGCTAATGCCTTTAGGCCAGTGTCATTTGAACAATATGATTCATTCAGCTGGTGGTTAAAATTTGTGGTAAGTTGCAATAATTATGTGTAGAGATGCAACACAAGCCAGCTGAAATGGGATTTTGCCAGGGCTCGGACTGAAAACCCCTGTTGCAACAACTGGTTTCGGCGTGCCATGCTAGAAAGCGGATTCACTGCTGCGTTCAGCGGTGCCGCAGACGTTTGCCACTGAAGCTCCGTGCAGCTGTGTGTTCGTCCGCGTTGCAGGTTCCAGGGGCATGGCAGGGGTGGCTGGGGGGTTGGCTTGTTCTGACTTTCCCTAGTCTCACTTTGGGATCAGAAAGCAATTTGCCAGAGGCGCTAAGGAGAGTGTATGCAGGGGTAAGCCGGGGGGGGTGTAGTCATTTCCTCACTGTCAGATGGAGAATGAATCACAAAGAGAATGGTGTGCAGTTGTATTACTTCACTCTGCATTTAATTTTAAATTAAAGACCTTTTGTTTTTTTCCCCATCTAACTTCAACACAGGAATTTCACTTTTTCATGCGTGGGAGACTTTTCTTAGACTCGATTTTTAATTTATAATCAGACTGGTGTTCTTGACATTACAAGGTTTCCTTAATTGCATTTTATACCAGCCGTTTCAGAGTTCCTTAGTGAATTAAGTTCAGACAAAAAAAAATAAAAATTAACCCTCAGTGCAATTTTTCAAGGAATGCTGCTTATAATTGAAAATGTAAACCTTGTATACATTTTTCAGCAAGATAATTAATGCATTTCTAACACAAGCCTAAGCTGAGATGCATTGTGTTAAAACATGGTTAACTGAGCTAAGTGCTTTGCTGCAGTTGAGTACATTAAAACTTCTACACTCTTCTACTGAAGTCTTCTCGTTTACAAACATCTTAAGTGAGAGCATAAACAAGATAAACAAACCCAGAGCACCTTAACGCCACCTTTGGAGGACCTTTATTAAAGCATTATTAAAACATGCCCTGATGTGGTTTTACTGCTCTCTGGTAGCCTTAAAGGGGCTACCACAGTACTGTATTCTGATCTGTTCCGTCTGGTTTGTTCACTTCCTACTGCAGATGGAATTTGTTCCTGTTGATGATGGTTCTTTATTTGTAGCGTCTGGCTATCACTGTCTTCAACAATGTATTCCTTGCTGTAACAGAGCATTTGGCAGTTCCAGTGCAAATACATAACACACTCTAATATTTTTTTTATTTTTTGTTTAGTAGTAATATCCATTTTACTAATGGATGGCAGTGATAGTACAGATATTGTCTTAACTGATACGCATATATATTTCAATTTCTTGTCTTATTTCCTACCAAGTAAGCAATTTCAACAACAAGTGAAAAAAATTTTCAAACTGATACATATTATGCTGCTGGGAGTATCAGTTATTCACTGTCATACCCAGTGGACCTGAAGTGGCACTCTTTTCCTTATTTGTAATAGCAGGGTGATTAAATGTGAATATGATCTTTCACTGTTGCAGAGGTGCAACTGAGATCAAATGTTTGTCCTGACATACATCTACTGTATGGGGTGAACAGTTTATAGGCTCTTGAGTGTTAAGAAGAGAATCAGTGAAGTTGTACAAAGAGTATTAAATGCTCAATGTTTCTAGTTTATTTTTGTTTGGGGAAAAATCTGCACTTCTAACCTACTGCTTTCTCTGCGCTCCCCAGCCGCCATCCTGGACGACCCAATGGAGTGCAGCCGGGGTGAGCGGCTGGCCATAACACTTGCCAAGGACAGCATCAACCGCTCCAGCAACCGCTCCAGCACAGGCAAGCTAGAAGTTGACATCTTCGAACTGCTGAGGGACAGCGAGTACGAGACAGGGGAGACCAGTAAGTACCAGGAGTGCAAGGGAGTGTCAAATTTTTTTACATTATGTACCAGTTAAAGGAAATTAATTTAGGGCTTATATTAAGCTTATTAACCACTTCACCCCCTATAGAACATTGTAATAATGTGCCAGAGCCAAAACTGGGTTTTGTGTGACACTGGGTGTCCTGGCCACATGTGTTTAACATTAAAAAACCTCCATCAGCCTCTCTTAACTCCTGCTATAATCCCATCAAGTAATTTGGGCTGACGGGCACAAGTGTGTTTCAATTCTCAGTGCAGGGAGGCGTGGAATCGGTGGGGTGGGTGGGGGAGGAGGGGGGGGTACAGCCCACTCACTGATTAGGGGATTATTTATTCATCACTTGATTTTATGCTTCTCTAATTCCCTATCCTAAACTGTGCGGGTAACATGCTCTGTCCAACTGGATCCAGATTTAACCACCATGACTCCCCTCACCCATCCCTCTGTCTGAAGGCCCACCCAACCTCCATGCTTTCCAGCCCATGGAATGGTAATTAAAACACAAGGATTATGGTCTCATTCAGAACACCTTCTGTTCCTTCGCACAGCAGCTTACAGCCCAGCTCATGTGCAGGGAAGTGAGAAGCAAACATTGGAGAGTTTTTTTTCTTCTTTTTTCCTTCTTCAGAGTCAAGGTTCCTTCACAGATCGATTAATAATTCAACACACTGATACATATTTTACAAAAACAAGGAAGATTACAACTGGTCTGCACAACCCAGGAATAATATTTTTAACAAATTGAAATGTTCTGCAGAGAATGTGATATCAGCATTGGATTTGTAATTTTGTGGAGTGCGTGTTTGTGAAGGAGGCTACAACTATAGAATAAAAATAAAAATTTATATGTTATCCATATTGTTACTTATTCATTGTCATTCAGAACAAGCTTACATAATTTATTTTACATCTGTTCTTACACCTGTTTTCACACCTGTGTTTACACCTGTTGTGGACTTTTTAAAAATAATCGGTGGTGTTTGTCTTTGCCCAGACTCCGTGAGCTACTATGATGAGTGACTACAATATGGGGGTGTCCATGGCCACACTGGAGGACCAAAGTGGCAGCAAGGACTAAATCTCTTCTCTCCTGTTCTCTGTGCCAGTGTGTCAGATCCTGTCCAAGGGGGTGGTGGCAGTCCTAGGCCCATCGGGAAGCCCCGCGTCCAACTCCATCATCAGCAACATCTGCGGAGAGAAAGAGGTGAGCCTCACACTCAGCACCGTCCTGCTTAATGGGTATGCAGTCTAGAATGTTCCACCACACTGTGGACCAGTGCTGCAGCATTGTGCTAACGTATGCAAGTGAAGGTCAGCTGAAATGGAAAAAGCTACTGCCAGTCATGTTTAGAAGTGCTGTACCTTGAAATAACGACTAATGAAGTGAATTAATTAATAGAATTAGCACTTCAGAGATTACAGCCCTCTGAGTTTTGAAGGTCGCAGCTTCTTTCAGCATGTCTGCTGAACTACAAGAGACCAATTTACTGGTCCCAGGCATCCAATGACTGTTTTACGCTGTAAGGAAGCCAAAGAATACCCATCTATCACAGCTTCAGCTGCCTTCCTGAAAATGAGAAAACTGTAGCCATGGTCTTAAATCCTTAAAATAACAATTAAGTTGCATTGAGCAGTTGAATCCAAAGTGACTTACCTAGCACAGTTTTACACTCTATTCGTTTATGTATCTGGACATTGTGGTAGAGATAAGAGAGAAGATTTGTTCCTTGGGAAGATTAGTTTGATTATTAGGTGAATGCCGAGCTGACCGTTGCATTCATGGACGTTTCACCACTAGTCAAGATGGCATCGTCGACAGGCGGACGGGATCCTGAACCTGAAAGGTCAACGGCACAGGGTCATGTTCAGTGGCAAACTGATCAGTTAATCACAAACATCCACCTATTGGGGTCACCTGATAGCGTACGTAAAAACGCGGTTCACGCTACGCCACCCTTTTTTCGCTTCCAGAGCACTGATGATGCCAGCTCAACTGATGGTGAAAGATCCAAGAATGAAATGCTCAGCTCGGAATTCGCATAACATTGTGTACGTTTATCCAAAGTCTTAATCATAGAATAATTGAGTTTTATAAATGTGTAATTAAACAGTGTCACCTTTGTGAAGCAAAACTGTTTTTACCATGTTTCTCTTATATGGCAATGATAAATTACTTTTTAAAATAGACTATGGGAAGGAACAGCTACAGAAGCAGTTCTGAGCATCTGAAGTAGCTCTTATTAGTTTAATGTTTGAGTACATGATGCCCTGGTGACTATACAGGGGTGCATGGCTGTGTGTGATTAGGCAGGGTGCTACAGAACATTCTGGATGGAAGGGTGCCAGCATCTAGGGTAGCACGCCATGCACTTTCAACAAGGTCAGCTCAATGTGAACATTTTTTACTAGGGTGGAAGAATAATTTAAATGATCATAAATTGTATTTATTTGTTTATGGTATGTCAGGAAGGATAGAGAAGGACCTTGGCCCTCATTAGATGTTCTCGTTTGCTCCAGTTTCCACCTCGCCTCTGGGATTCCCCAGCTCCCCTTAGTCTGCCCTTACTAATCCGCCACAGCTGCTTTCTGGCAGTTCACTGTGGTCATTTTACTATTGGTCTGTGTTCTTAGTTAGCACATAGCTGCTCACTGAATGGAATCTATTTCCATTTAAAGTGCTCATAGTATGATAATTCTGCAGTTTTGTCTGGCTGTTGAATTCATCCTGTCAAGGCCTGCATGGGGTGATGTTTTCCCATTGCTGCAGCCGGTATTGATTATTTACTCACACTGGTATAATCACAATCATAGTATTTCATGAAAGATTTTATTCTATCTGTTACTGTGTGTGTCTGCTGTTTGCTAACCTTGCAGCCCTCAGGTAAAATGCCTTTTTAACAAGTGAATAGATTTTTTTCAATAATTTAGTGTAACATATTGATAGTCATTATAAACTCTAAGGACACACGGCATGTTGTGTTTCTGTGTTTGCATTTCTGTGTTTCCGTCCATGTGTTCCTCTGTGTGTCTGCACATGTGTGTGTCTGTCTACATATACGTTGTGGGTGCTTGAAGTTTGGGCTAGGAAGTTCAGGACATTTTATTCATCAAACTGCATTTTCTGCAACGGGGAGGCCCAGGTAAAACTGCCCACTACCCCGTGGTTCCCACCTGTGTTCACACCAAGGCATATCCTGATACCCTGTATAACCACTTCAGTTTCAGCATGTTATACACTTCCTGGAGAGCAGTGTCAGATTATGTACTAGCCTCATAGAGTCTGCTGTTTTGGGATGCCCACTTTCAGTCCAGTCAAAATCCAATCCTGCTTGTCACCTTCTTATGGTTGCCCATTGCAGCACAAAGTAATTTGGAATTTCTCATCATGAGAACTCAAATACGAATGCCACTTGAGGGGTAGACCCTACTGATCGGTTCAGAATGGAGCTGGATAAAATTTGACCAAAAAGGATATAAATCTGTTTTTCAGTGTTTGTGACACTGTATGATTATTTGAGAGCAGTTAAGAACTTGCTGATGTGCATGTTGTGTATGCAGAAGTGACCTGTTGTGGCCCTGCCATATGTGTTGTGTTTGTCAGAGGGACACGTTGAATCCCTGCCATATGTCTTCAGTTTGTTGGAGAGACCTGTTGAGTCCCTGGCGTACGTGCTGTGTTTGCAAAGTAGTCTGATGTGTACCCGCCAAAAGTGTTGTGTTGGCCAAGTGACCTGTTGCGTTCTTGTCTATTGCCTTGTGTTGGTCAAAGTAGGCTATTAGGTCCATACCAAAAGTGTTGTTTTGGCCAGGTGACTTTTTGAATCGTGGCCAAATTTGTTTCGCTCGTCTGAGTGACCTGCTGAGTCCCTGCTGCATGTGTCATGATGGCTGAAACTGATGTTACGGACCTGCCATACATTGTGTTTGTCACAGCAGTATGTTACCTCAGCTGTTCCGAAGAATCCACCCTGCTGCATTCAATGGGACTGTGACTGCCCATCAGGCATAATGCAGGTTCAGATGTACATCTTGAGCACATCGACACTGGGTGTTTTATATGTATCACAGCACCAGTCTGAGTGGAAAATTGTCAACTGAAATCTCACAAGGCAGAAACTTTATCCATAGACCTATGGTGTTTAATGTGGTTTGCATCAGATTTCTAAAAGAAATACATTATTGAATGCTAGTTTCTTTTAACAGATATGGATAGCCACTTGGAATAAAGAGCTTGCCTTGAAGAAGACTGAGATCTGCATTTCTTTTTTTTTGTTTTTAAAGGTTGTGACAGTAATTAGCAACAGTATATGTTTTTTACTTCGGACTATCTGTGACCTTACAGAGGTATGGCAGTGGAGGGATGATCAAGACATCATAAAAAACAGTTCTTAGGTGTCAGGGAAATTAATCATTCCTTCCAAACACCACAAACCAGAAATCAATCTCTACCCCAGGGAAAGCTGAAATAAAATCTGGGCACCTGAATTTTCCTAAGCAGGAGTGTCACTGTCATTATATAATCAGAATAATCCCTAGGTCATTACTGCTGGTCCTGGAGGACTGCAGTGTCATCAGCTTTTCATTATATCTGAGCACTTAAGTAGTTGATTGGTTCAATTACAGAAATAATTCATTCACTTTAGCCCTCTCTCGTAATATTGAGGTCATTAGTTGTTTAAAGAGACTTGAAAACTGCAGTGCTCGAGGGCCTAGAGTGAAGACCTATGGTCTTAACATATAAAATTTAGTAATGGGCCAGATGCAGAAAAAAGCATTTAGTTCCATATTTCTCATCTTTCTTGATGAGGGAGCAAGTCGATGGCAGTGGGATGTAATTGTAATAAGCTCCAGAAGGTCATCTCTCAGCTTTGTATTTGTTGAGTCTGACAGCTTGCAGAAACCACAGCCTTCATGGGTTGTATTAACTGAGGTGCTGTGTATGCTCCTTACCATACCCCAGTATTACCCTACTCAGGAATTCACAGTTGTAGCAAGCACCTATCACTGAATCATGACACAGTCACATCCATCTCCAAGGTCACTAGAGGATGCACGTTCACCCGGTTCTTTGCTCAGAGCCATTAGACAGCTGCTTTATCCGATCAAAGGAATAATTCAGAGTCCACTGAAGGGATCTTAGCAGTTCCATATACAGTCATGCACCGCTTTACGACATTTCGCTTAATGACTGACCGCATATATGACAGTGGTCCTATAAGATTATAATGGAGCCGAAAAATTCTTATCGACTGGTGACACGTTGTAGCCGCCGTAATGTCGTAGCGCAACGTGTTACTCGTGTTGTGCTGATGGTGGTGGCGCTGGTGTAAACAAACCTCTTGCGCTGCCAGTCATATAAAAGTGTGGCACATACAATTATGTACAGTACATAATACTTGATAATGGTAATAAACGTCTATGTTACTGGTTTATGTATTTACTATAATATAGTTTTTATCATTATTTTACAGTGTACTCTTTCTACTTATAAAAAAATGTTTACTGTGAAACAGTATGCTGTGTTATGCTGGCAGCAGCGTCATAAATCTCATGTTACCACCTCTCTTGACTGTATCGAGGCTATACCATCTAGGTTTGTATAAGTACTCTCTGATGTTTGCACAACAACAAAATCGCCAAACAATGAATTACTCAGAATGTGTCCCCGTTGTTAAGCGATGCATATCTGTAGTTGTTTGTTTAAGTAGCAAGCAAGCAGAAACAGGGGGGGCGTGGTGGTGCAGTGGGTTGGACCAGGTCCTGCTCTCCGGTGGGTCTGGGGTTCGAGTCCCGCTTAGGGTGCCTTGCGACGGACTGGCGCCCCGTCCTGGGTGTGTCCCCTCCCCCTCCGGCCTTACGCCCTGTGTTACCGGGTAGGCTCCGGTTCCCCGCGACCCCATATGGGACAAGCGGTTCAGGAGATGTGTGTGTGTGTGTGTGTGTGTGTGTGTGTAAGCAGAAACACACACACTGTCTGAAACCACTTGTTCCAAGCAGGGTCATGGCAAACCAGAGCCTAACCCAGCAACACATGCCACAGGGCTGGAGGGGGAGGGGACACAGCCAGGATGGGACACCAGTCTGCCACATGGCACCCCAAGCAGGACTCAAACCCCAGACCCACCACACAGGAGGCCCAAGTCAAATCCACTGTGCCATGTGTCCGTGTTGTGACACAGACCTTTTGTTGCAAAATTATCTATGTAATAATAAAATTGCTTTTGGAGTTTGATCTGTGATCTGTGACCACTCCACCCAACCTTTGTGCAAACTCACCTCCTGTTCCTTAGCTGAAAGGCCAAACAAAACATTAGCACTTTGTGCCATCATGTTCTTGAAGAGCTCAAGCAGTAGCAGTTTAGTAAATCAAAGCAAAACATGTCTAAATTTCTTGAGTTTGCCTGTTTTCCCATTTGTTACTGTAGCACGAATACTTAAGTTGTCCTCGTTCAAATTATCTTGTTTGATTTGTAAAAGCTCTGTTGTGAGCCCATGTCTGTCAGACTCTTTGGAAACAAAACAGTCATCACGAAGAAAAGATCTTTCCAGTTAAAATGTACCTCTGTCTGCTGAAGAACACTGCTCTTTGTGTGTGTATGTATATATGTTTGTTTTGTTTGCAAGTAGCACTGCTGTCTCACAGCGCCTGGGTGGTGCAAGAGGACGTGGGTTCGATAGCTGCTCAGTCTGTGTGGAGTTTGCATGTTGTCCCCGTGTCTGTGTGGGTTTCCTCCCACAGTCCACAGACGTGCTGTTGAGGTTCACCCATAGTGTGTGAGTGACAGAGAGAGTGTTTCACTGATGTATGGATGAGTGACCCATTGTAAGTAGTGTATCTAGCAGTGTAAGTTACCATGGTGAATAAGGTGTGTGGGCTGATAACACTACATAGAGTTCATTGGAAGTTACTTTGGAGAAAAGTGTCTGCTAAATAAATAAATGTAAATGTTTCTGAACCATGTTGCACTTGAAAGTAGAAGTAGGTGATTGAGTTTCACAGGTTGAATTAATTAGACATCGAATCAGCCTTCCTGAAGGCCTGTGTTTGTATGGATCATAAACAGAATAAAAGAATATCAGTGATGTGCGCTCTGATGAGGATCCAGTTTCGGATCCCCGCTGCGCTTCCCTAAGCTATCTTCGGTGAGAAGGCCACGGGAACATAAATTGACCTGTCTTCCCTCGGGTGGGTCAGATAGATGGATTTTTCCTGACTGCCCATTGCTCACAGTGACACCAGTAGACAGTTGGATGCCTACTGATATCGGGGATAAATTCCACCTAGTGGCCTGCAGTTGAATTCAAGCAAGTTGTAAAACTTCTAGCCTATAGAGTGTAAAGAAGTAGGTGGATCACAGCAAGCACTTTAGAGGAAGTGTGTGCCGCCTGTGTTCACCCTTCCCAAGTTGGCGTGGGTGTTGAGGATAAAATGCAAAAAAAAGAACATGGATTGAGCCAAGAGACATAAAGCATTAGAGTCTAAGATAGTGAGAGATGGTGTACGAGGTACACAGAGGGAGAGAGAGGGAGAAAGAGAGAGATAGAAGGAGAAAGGAGCAGCAGGAGGTCTATGAGATTGTTCACCCCTGGCATCAGAGCAAACATTAAGTAAACTGAAGAGGAAAGATATACTCAGCAAGTAGCTACTTGTACCCTGACAGTTTTATTAGAGTTTTTAACAGAACATAAAAGCAAGTAGAGTGCAGAGATGAAGGAGCTGTCTTTGTGACCTAGAAGTTTGTTGAATAACTCTTACATCTCTGTGATCCACTTAATTTCCAGTTGTTACACTTTCAGTTTTAAGTTATAAATAAGTAATTGCTGCTAATGTAAATAATAAATAATTTAACCAATCACGTAAAGGACTGCGGTGGGCTCTTCTATTTACCCATCAGCACTCAGCAGCTGAGTTCCTCTTTGAAATGTTATTCGGAGTCCACAACAATTTTGCTCATTAACTGTCTATTGGTGGATTTCATAGCTCATTATAAAAGGTTTATTTCCCAACAAATTGTCTGTACAGCAGCGCTTGACACCATGGCCTCCACAAAGTGTGTGTGATATTTCATTAAACATGAGTTTCATTCCATGGACTCTCGGGAATCCAAGCGACAGATGTAGGATCTCATTGTATTGCAGCTGCCCATATGGTGTCACATTCCCGCTGACCCGTTGGGACTCTCCCCTGCCTACATGTAGGATTGATTTGGACATTTATCAGCACCTTGGCGGCAGAAAGACGGCTCTAACCCTTTTCCAGCTCATTTGAAGAAGTGTTAATTTAGATGAGAAGTAAATGGCTTCTCAGGAATGATGGAGTTTGTTGTCCACCGAAGCAGCATGCTGCTCACTGTTGTTCCCCCTACCTGAGAGGAAACCTAAACTCTGCCACGACAAATGACTTCACTGGCTCAGCTCCACATGGATGCATTAACACTGTTTGGCAACTGGCAGCTTTTGCATGCAGGTCATTCACAACACCTCAGCGCAAGGAATACGATCAAAACTGGCAGCAACATTACAGACATGTATATTAAAACGGACATGTGCCAAATGCGGTGCTCCAGAGGAAGTGGTCAGATATGTTGGGGTAGCTGGTAGAATAGTGGTCAGAGCTGCTGCATTTACGCCCACAGGTTCAAGTCTCCCCTCCAGCTGTAGTACCCCTGAGCAAGGTACTTACCCTAAATTGCTCTAGTAAAATTACACGGCTGGATAAATGGGTAAATAATTGTAACTTGTTCTGGAGAAAAGTGTTTGCTAAATGTTCATCTACATCTTCTTCAGTGGCATATACTGTTCATCACTCACTTTTGCAGGTGTGCGGAGAAGCCCTGCACCATCAAGCCACAGATGCACAGGGGTAAAGGCACGGGACGCATTCCCGGAAGGCTGCATCTTAAAACCTTTCAAGGCAGGCTGCTATTTTGCCCTTTGGCATGGTTCTGAACACAAATATCACAACTTTGTAAATGGACATAGTGAGTCAGTGGTTCTGGTTAAAGGGGCCACTAAGTAGCTCTGTGATATGAACAGAGTGCTGCTGTCCTGAATTCAGGAAAATGGGGAGACCCTGGCAGTCCTGGACTCACCTCCTCACTGTGGGACCCCACTGGCGTACCCTGAACGTGCCCCCTATCTTCGACAGGCACTCTATCACACAGCGTGTGTCTGCTGCCCAGGGAGAACGGGAAATTATCCGTGGCAACCTTGACCAGGGTTACATCCACTGGAGAAAATTTAAACAGAATCAGACTTTGGTTTTTTATCTTCTCCTTTGTTCAAGTAACAATTGGAAAATCCATGTTCCACCTTAGCATGTGTTTGCTTATTTGGAAGGGCAGAAGCTTTCTTGTTGTGCAATAATTTAGAAAGATTTATTTTTAAGAACTTAGAAAGATAACCCTATATTTTCAGCTGAACAAGGCTGTGGTTCTTAAGTTTGGCCGCTCACGGCATCTTTTCATCAAGTGACATTTGAACGCAGATTATAGACACGTGTCTTCTTGTCGTGTTGCGCTGCAGTTAGATGGGAAAGCGTCCAAAAGGATTTAAGGAGCATGGCAGAGAACATTTTTAGAAAAATGACAACTAATTACATCTATAATAATAAACATTATTTGTTTCCTCATGAACTATTAATCTTTCAGAGCTACTGGTACTGCAGAAGATCTATAGAAGCCTGAAAATCTCTTTATCATGTGTATTTTTCACTATAAATGGTTCCTGCCAGAATAGCTGCTGTTTGTCGGCAGTTCAGGTAGCAATGTGTGTCCAATTAAAACTGAATCATCCACACTGTGACAACATACCCAACGCTTAGGCAAATGTGGTCAAAGCATACTTCCCAGTGACAGACAGCTACAACAGATAGTGAAAAGATCCGACTTATTAAGCTGTGGTGTGCACACTTGCTGCGTCACCTGTTCATTTGCAAGGTGCAAATATAGAAGACATGCAGCTTGTACTCAGGTAAAATTGTTGTACAGGCAGGGCATGACAGTTTTCCAGCTTTTTATCCATGAATCCTTGTTACATTGTTCTCTCAAAGTCTCTTTGGTTGTGTTAGGGTTTTGGAAGAGGCTCCAGGGTTATGTTTTTGTGCAACAGTTTTTCAGCCGCTCTGAGCATGCCTGAGTGTTCATTGATACACCAGGTTGCTTTTGTTTAAGGTTTCTTCATTTGTGTCACTGAGTACTCGCAATAGCCTGGCTGTTCACTGTAATCTGAGGGTCTTTGAAAGCTGCTGCACCGACGACGGTCATGTAACGCACATTTACAGATATGAAACGAATTGTCGGCTGCTTCCGCGCAGCATTGAAGTCGCTAGAAGAAAGAACTGCCTGCTCCCTTATTTTAGTTGTATTCATCGTTTCTCTTGTCAGTGGCTGAAATAATGAATTCCGTACTGATGAATTGTGTAAGAAAACGGCTCCGTCTGAGTTTATCGGTTTTTACACAATGAAGCTGTTGTGTGTAATTTAAAATCTTTTTAGTTCATTTATCTTTACAATGACAATAAAGACCTGCATTTCTGAGCGCTGTCAGTGACTAAGTCAGCCGGTTCGCCACTGTTTACCATTTACACATTTTAACAGGAACTAACAGCATATTTGCCTTGCTTGGTGGACATATAAGCAATGGGCTGCTGTAGGATTCACGAAGCCTATGCGCTTCTGTGCTGCGTCTCCATCGTTTGCAATGGTTCTGGTGTTTGAGACCTTCTGCTGTTACAGATACACTTCTGCCTTGCCTTTCATGAGTTTTAGAGTAGTCTGAGAATAGGAATAACTTACTGCATCGTTTACATTTTACATTTGCTTTTATTCATTTAGCAGATGCTTTTCTCCAAAGTGATGTACATCTCCGAGAACAATACAAAAAGTGCATAATAGTAATAGAAGGAGACACGTGGTTTTTGAGTACAGTCAATTTCTCACAGTCCACCGTATAAAGCAGTGTAAATTACGCAATGTCACGCCCCCGGGATCAAGCCGAGCGACCGCACCTGCGGCTTGTTAACCCGGTCAGGTATAAAGGGAGCTCCGATTCTTGCAAACACCTCCCTTCATGGAGTTGCAGTATCAGCGTTTACTCCTTGCCTTAGTCTCTGCTTCGTGTTCTGATCTCCTGGCTTCTGACCCTCGCGTGTTCGCCTGACTACTGAGTCTTGCTTCGCCCGTTTACCGATGTCTGCGCCTCGAACGACCCTCGCCTGTCCCTGACCGCTGTTTTCGTCTGTCCCAGCGATCCCCTCCTGAAATAAAGCCGACCCGCACTTGGCCTATTACCTTACCTCCTGTCTCCGGCCCGTCTGTCTGACACACAAGCAGCTGCATATAGAGTTTTTTTAACAGATAATATAGTACAAATTTATTAAGTACGTAGGAGATCAGGAGAGAAGTGAGTCTGAAAGAGATGTTTCGTGACCTTTCTACAATGTTGACAAAAACTCTGCGGTTCTAAATCATCTGTAGCGCATTCTGGGGTATGCCAGGATTGTGTCCAAACGTTGCATAGAATTAGCAATTGTCCTGCATAGAATCTAGATGCAATGTAGGACTTTTCTAGCTGCCCCATGTCCTTTTGTCTCTCTCCTGGCAGTGTATCCATCTCTTTCTATGTCTGTTGTGTCTGTGGGACCAGCAGGGTCATTGCTCTTCCTCTAAACTGATGAAGATTTATCCTTCATTGCTTTTCCCATCTGCCCTCCAAAAAGTATATTGCAGATATTTATTTGTAGAGGTGAACTGAGTTCCTCTTACTGGCTTGACCAGATGGTGATGGGGGGTGGGGGTGCCAGTGCAGGGGGATGTTTGCCTGCCACTTTGTCCCTGACCACATGGACACAAGTTCCTCTTCCACAATCGCCCCTATTTCTCAATGGCTGTCTCACAGGCTTATGTGCAATGAAAACATTTCTTCCTCGGAAGGTTAAGATGTTACATAATGCATCACTTAGTTGCTGTTTCTCTATCCAATTCCTTGTGCCAGAAGAGCGGCGCCAAAAGCCTGGACTCCTCAGTGCGGATTTAAAAATGAAAAAATGAGTGGTCCACTAACAAAAGGAAGTATAATTACAGGTAATGATAGTACCAGAAATACATGTTCAAAGCCTTGTAGCCTGAGCTGCATTTCTTCCATAAATGAGCTCTATTCTCCTATCTTAGTTAGGTCTTTTGGCTCATTGGCTTTACTCTGTTCGCTCTTTAGCCTCTTCCCATAAGCAAAAGTGTTTTGTGAGCTGTCACTCCTTGTGTGAAGTTACGCTTTCTTCAGTGTTCATTATCCTACAGCAGCTTTAGAGATACAGGAACCTGGTGATTCCGTTAAGGCGCTGTATGATGTCAGTCACCACACTTCTAGACAAAACCTCATTTGTATCACCTCTTTTCTCTTCAGGTTGTCATGCTGTCCCACAGCTGATGGCTGGATCATGTGTGAAAATGCTGTTTTTCCTCCATAGACAGGGAGCAACAAAGAGAGAAACACAGATAATCTCACATGATGGGAAAATGGCTAATGAATTCACCTCCACCAGCTTCACTATCAGTACAGTGAAAGCATCATTACACAGAGGTCTGGGAAACAGAGTGAAAAAGGGAAGTGTTTATTTGTTTTGCTTAGCAGACCTATCACACAGTATATCGTACAGTTTTTTTCATCGTAGCTGATTCTGTCTTGCTATGAATACATTGGCTGGCCCATCTTGGGGTTGGATCCGGTTGGTAACTACTCCAGCTCCTCCAGCAGTTATGAGGTCTGTGCTCCAAAGGGACCTAATTGGCTGCCACTCATCACTTACATATGTTCCATTCTCTTTTCAGCAGTGTCGCATTACACCGCAGCCTGTCAGAATCAGATGTTTCTCCATCTATCTCTACTCTTTGGGGGTTGGGGGAAGTTCGAGGGGGGGGGGCTCCATCATGCTCCCCTGGGCAGAGATGGAAAACCAGCGGCAGATGTAAAGTGCCAGCAAGATTCAGGGCCACACAGTCACATGGTCACATATTGCTGCACGAACAGGCAATCCACTGGAAAAAGACTCCACTCTCTGTCCTACGCCACCCTCCCCTCTTCACCCCCTCAGTTCAGCCCTATCAGCACAGATGACCTGCCAAAAAGCTGCGATGAGATTGCAAGCCATGTCTAGTGGGCTTCTTTTTTCTGCTTACCTTCAATACAATATTTTGGTGGAAGTGTTTCCTTCAGTTACCTTGGCAACAGGCTCTGTCACAACTAAGGTGGGGCAGTGACTCTTATTCACCATTAGAGTTCTAAACAAGACCTAACTGTGCAACCCCAAACATGTCTTTGAACAAAGAACTCCTATATCTGTTTTGTGAATTTCTTCTAAAATTGTTTCCTCTTAGAAATAAAACTTCACTTTTGTGCCTCATTGTCCCAACAGGTGCCCTACGTGAAGGTTGCCCCTGAGGACATCCTGAAGGTGCATTTTCCCCGTTTTACCACTCTGGACTTGCGGCCCACCAACACTGACGTCAGCCTGGCTGTGGCTGGCCTCCTCAGCTTCTTCAACAGCACCACGGCGTGTCTGATCTGCACCCGGTCTGACTGTGAGCATGCCACAGCCTTCTCTTGTCCCGCTCACCTGTTTGCGAATGCCTGAGTGCCTTCAAACACCTCACATACTTCTGTTGTATCTCCCTTTACATTCTCCACACACCTGTTTGTCAAAAAATGTCCACCTGTCTGTAAATGTCCCACAAACCTACCCTTGGACTCTTGTCCATCCATACCTTTGTGCACATCCCTTTCACTGATAACAGCATTTGAGTGTCAATCAAGTTCTCATTACTAGCCAAGTACCACAGCTGGGTTGACTTATACATTTTCTAATTAATTCTATTGTAATTTTAATGTTCTTTTACTGGTTTATAGGAACTCTAACCATGTGCTAATAAGAAATTGAGACTTACTGGAAGTTAAATTCCCCCCCCGTTATATTCTATACTACATGGTTTTCCCAGTCTGTCTGAAACCGCTTGTCCCATATGGGGTCACAGGGAGCCAGAGCCTAACCCAGCAACACAGGGCATGAGGGGGAGAGGACACACCCAGGACAGGACACCAATGTGTCACAAGGCACCCCCAGCAGGACTCGAACCCCAGACCTGCTGGAGAGCAGGACCCGGTCAAACCCACTGCACCACCGCACACCCCCTTACGTGGTTTTGAGTTTGCTCAAATTCAGTTCTTCTTCCTTCTCTACTTGTCATCGTCCTCCTCACTCCAGTTCTTTACCTCTTTTCCTGAAGCCAGCACAATTCAATGTCCGCATGCAGCTGCTTCAGCTGTCTTCTGGCGCTGTGATAGAAGTAAAAGAATGGATGAATAGATCAAACTCAGACAACCCAGAGAAGAAAACATAAGTCTAAACACTGAAAGCATCGATAAATCTACTTAGTGCTGATACTCTGGTCTATATAGATCTTAAGGATTTTTTTTATTTTGGCAGAAGATTAATTTTCAGGTGTCTTGAGTTTCTGTCATGCACGAGGCAATAAGGACACATTGTGCTCCCAAGCCACACTGACCCTTGCCTCTGTCCAACTTTCTCCTTAATCAGCTTGGGGCTTTGAAGTGTCACAGCTTCTGAGTCCAGACAAGGGCAGACACAGGAGCAGTTAGCACCTCCAAAGAGGAGGTGAACTTTTCTGGGAGCTGGTGATACAGTTCTACCTATTTTGGGCTATATTTTAGCATCTCTTATATACATTCATTCAAGATACACGGGACAAGATGTTATAGCCCATACGTATTCATCAACGGCTGTGCACAAAGACCCAGTCCAACCAACATAAAGCCGCAGAGACCATCCAGCGTACCCAACAGACATCTCCATGACCCGAGACCAAGAACATTCTCCAACAAACCCACCAACCAAACCAACACACCCACCAACTAAACCAACAAACCAGAATTAAACTAAATTATTTCTTTCTGCCAGAGCCTCATGAAAAAATTGTTACACATTTATTGCACTGTCGTCTGGCAAGTTAAGGCTGAAATGTCAGTATTGATCATTAACTTTCTACAGCTGAACACCTCTGTGCAGGCCATTAATCTGTCTCGTCTGTGGGGCTGTTCTGGATGACTGGTCTGCTCTACTTGTCTCAGTGACTGGCTTTGGTGATTAGCCTGGGTAACTGGTCTGTAGGACTGGTCTGGATAACTGCTCTGGATAAGTGGTCCGGATGTTTGATCTGGTTCACTGGTCTTGGTGAATTGTCCAAATGTCTGGTCTGTGGGACTGGTCTGAGCACTTGACCCAGATAAGTGGTCTGGAGTAACTCACTAAGTTTCCATTGTGGCTGCTAAGCACAGGCTTGTACCAAAGGGCCTACAAGCAGCCTACAGGTGCCTGTATCCCTTGAACCTGGATTCTTCACTGTTAGGGAGACTTGGGTTGGATTACAGTGTCGGATACTGACAGGGCTGGTAGCAATTGTCCCATAGCACGACCCCATCAGTGCAGCTGTGTGAAAGGCCTATGACAGCCCCAGGTGCTGTTGCTGCGATAGCCAGATCTGGCCTCATTAATCACATGCTGTATGACAGCCCCGTTGGAGCGCCTGTGAACAGCGCGTATTTTTTAACCGTCGCTCTGGAAGCAAGAATGAGGCCCTTTAGAGTGGCCTATTCTGGAGTTGGACCTGTACCTGGAAGGTTCAATTCCCAGGAAGGGGCAACAGTGGGGGAACTTGAATGTATACAACAAACACTAAGCTGTATATATAGGTGAAAATGAGAAGCTAACAACTAAATAAGAACTATAACAACATACCTCATCAATGGGTGTGCTGATTCCTCCAGCTCTGGGACACATGAACTACTATTTAAAGGGGAATCCCCTATGATGGTTAAAAACAGAGATTTCCTCATTTGGGGTATGCCATCAGGCTCCTTCACCTCTGGCCATCAGTCCACTCCATCTCCTATAGGCCACAGCAGAGCTGGTGCAGAGTTATGTTGGGTTTTTACCCCACACACTCACTCCTGTCTGTCTACCTTATTCACAGATCTCATGTTCTTCTGGAACTCGGCAATTAGTGCTTGCGCTGATTCGGCGGTTCGCTTTACACTTGGAAATGTCATCTGTTACCTGCAATTAAATGCTGCTGGAAAAAAGCACTTTTCCTCTAACATCTCAAAAAAATGTCAAGTGCTCCACAAAGAGAAGTACCAGTTAGTTAGGTGGATAATGATTTAATTCAGGACCATTTTTAAGGATTCCGTTGATGTCTGTCTCTAACTTGGATCGCACTCATGTGTTCTCATTTTTAAATTCTTTAGCAAGCCCTGTGTCTTTCAAGAAAAGAAATGAATTAATATAGTACAAGTTTGTATTTTCAGGAAAATTACAGAATGAGATGACGTTTGAAATCTTGCACATTCAAAGGTGCATCCTTTTCAAGCTTTGACAGATGGTGAGAAAGAGGAGGTACAAAGGTGTTAGAAATAAGGCAGATATGTAAGCTGAGCATTATTTATTCTGTGGGATCTCTGCAGTTGTTTATTGAAATTGATCTATGCATGGGGTTTGTTTCATGTTAATGAGCGCACAAGCTGTTACATTGCAACTCTAGGTTAAAAACCTCCCCACCCAAGTGCATTAGAACACACAGAGAACGCAGATGTCGCACCCTTTTCATATTTGTACTCGTGGACTAGTAACAGATTTGAAACATAGGCTTAGTTTCTTCCTGAACGCAAGAGGGCCGTAAACTGACTGGCCTTGTGTCATGTAATATGGCAGCCAGGGAGGCAGTTTGAATACCGCAGAGAACGTGGGTGAAATAGAAGCCAGTATGCATCTCTTGTACAGAATGCTAGAGCATGCTACCTAATGGAATATGCCATGTATGAAATTGCATGTGATGTGATGCAAGGTGCAATGTACTGGCAACATTGTGAATCTTACATAAAGTGGTGTGTAACTCAACGTAACAGTAGACATGACCCGCACGCTTGGATTTTCTACAGTTATTACCTCAGGCAGTTCCAGAGATTTGTAACAAAATAAATATTATAGAAAGACTGTCCTCCTTGTGTCTTTCGTTCCTCCTGTGTCACCGAAGTCTGAGCTCTTGGGAGTATTTTCCAAAGATCTGCACATAACCTTTCTTTTCTCTGATGTTTATTCTCCAGCGAGCGCAACATGGACTGTGCAGTCACATAGCAAAGAAGGCTATGTTGTCAGAGTGTAGCAGCTGGCAGGCTCTGCTTCTTCTCCAGGGTTCACAAAGTGGGCTGCGTTCCAAAACTTGCAAATTGTGTCCTTTCCTACTCCTTCGCATCCGCTGTGACCTGAAAGTCAGTAACGTCGCCATAGTGACAATCATCCCAACACTTTGGAAGGCATAAATGAAACAAGACATTTCCTCGGTGCTTTCCCAAGCATGGGATGCATGGATATATCCTCATACAGTAGCGTTTTCTAGGATCTCTGACATAATCTCACCCTCTGCCTACCCACCTGTAGGAGTGTTTTTCCTTATAGCAAACCTTTAATGTATGTGAAAGCACAAACATTAAATATGGTATTCTAAGCCTTGTGCATAATGTAAAATACGGGTTAACTTTGAGAAAATTGGTCAAGATGAAGTATGCTGCAAGAAAGGGTGTATTATAACACCATCATTATAAGAAACTAACAATTTCAGAGATTTGTTCAGCAGGCTATTTTGCTGGAACAGTTTAGACATCCACAGACACAACTGAGAATACTTAAACTAGTCATATGTCAGCAATTAGATTTCCACATTTGTTTCATTCCACTCAAAAAAACTGATAAAAGTTGGACCTATTTTCTGCAAAATGTCATGCAGACTTTTGATCAGATCTGAACAAGTAGTAGATTCCATCTACTTTACTTCATTCAGTACCACAACTCATTTTTCTCTGTTTCCTTTCATACAGTTTCCATCCTTCCATTCTTCTCTCTTCCCCATCACTTGAGTACATCGCATGGAGGAAGAAAAAGTGATAAAACAATGTGTGGACTCATCTTTTTAAATTCTGGCATCCAACCGTCATCTGCTGGAGACAAGAAGTTGCTCAGTACTTAGTGGCCCGCCAGCTATATGCTGAAATAATTTCTGTCAGTTTTTGTGTCAACAGAAACTTTGGGGGAAACTATCGAGCACACTTTAACTCTGCTAAACTTTGTTATTCAAATTTTTTAACTGTCAGAGTTGCTGAGGTGTTTTTCAGTGACTTTTTATCTCTGTTTTTTGGACAATGCTTTCACGACAAGTGGAGATCAGATGGTCTGTAACGTTAGAGTAACTTGTTTCAGATCAGTGATATTTCTGTTCTTCTTTACATAAAGGGCAATACACCTATTTTAACACTCCACTAACATTAATTTATTATTCGATTAACAGTTTGTGTCCTCGGATGGTCTTCTCCCTGAATAACAGGCTTGCTGAACCTGGAGCGGCTTTTGCGTGAGTTCCTAATCTCCAAGGAGACACTGTCAGTGCGCATGTTGGATGACAGCCAGGACCCCACACCGCTCCTCAAAGAGATTCGCGATGACAAGACTGCTACCATCATCGTGGATGCCAACTCCACCATGTCCCACATCATCCTGGAGCGAGTGAGTTTCTCTTAATGACGCCGTACATGCACCTCATTGCAAAGACGTAGCTATTACTGAAATGTCATCATGACCACTTCATTCAGAAGAAGGTTACGCTTTCCTCATGATGTCATCATTCTCACATCATTACAGGGATCGGTTCTTGTTATAACTTCATGTAGAGTGTCTATTCACAGTATTCTCACTCCATAGTCTTTTTCACATTCACATTTCAACAGTATGAAATCATGATGTATTTAACTGAAAATTTTTGCTACTCAGCAACACGAAGTACAGGTGGTCCATGATTTACAGCGGTTCGACTTGTGATTTTTTTTTACTTTACAATGGTGAGCTGGCAATACACATTCAGTAGACGCCGTACTTCGAATTTTGATTTTTGATTTTTTCCCTGGCAAGCGATACTCGGAGCGATACTCTCTCACGATGTTGGGCAGCGACAGCGATCCGCATCTCCCATTCTGTGATACAGAGGTGTGTATTAGGTGTTTTAAATGTATTTTTGACTTACGACATTTTTAACTTATGATTGCTTTCAGGGAACGTAACCCCATCGTAAATCGGGGACCACCTGTACTCTAACGTAAAAGTGAAAAAATATACATTTTTCTAAATGAATTAAAAATAAAAAACAAAATAATTGACTGCTTAAATATTCACCCTCTTGCTTTGACCCACCTAAGTTACATATGGAGTAACTAACTTCCTCTCCAACTCATATAATTACTTGACTGGAGTCCACCTGCATGCAGTTGAGGTGTTGCTCATGATTTCAGAATAATACACCAGTGTCTGGGAACTTCTCCACTTAGTGCATTTCCAATGAGACACACCATGAAGACTAAGGAACGTTCCAAGCATATCAAAGTTCTTGTAAAACACCAGTTAAGGCAAAAAGAATAAGAATAATATAGCATAAAGCACAGTGGAGTCCATAATTAAAAAATTTAGAAAGACTGAATCTGCCCAGAACTAGCCATTCTCCGAACTGAGTAAAAGAACACTGTAGTAAGGCCGGCCACCAAGAGGCCTACAGCAAGACTAAAGGAGTTAGCAAACACACGTCATAAATCTGGCTTGTATGGAAGAGTGTCGAGAACAAAACGTTTGTTGAAAAACTCATATCACATGTGAGACACTATAATGTGGAGGAAGATTTTGAGCCTCCATGTTAAGGACTATGTCTGGTGCAAGCTTGGCACACCACATCACAATGAGAACACCTTCCCTACAGTGAAGCATGGTGGTGGCAGCATCATGCTTTGGGAATATGAGAAAACTGAAAAAAATAGATGGAGCAATGCATAGAGATCAGTACAAAAAATCCTGGAGAAAACGTACTGAGATTTTGAAGACAATTCATCTTCCAACAGGACAGTGACCAAAAATATACACCAAAAGCCAAACTGGAGTGGTTTAAAACCCAAAAGGTTAATGTCTCGGAGTGGCCCAGTCAAAGCCCAGACCTCAATCCAATTGAGAGTCTCCAGAGTGACTTAAAAATTGCTGTTCACAAATGGTCTCCATCCACTTTGATATAGCTTGAGCAATTTTGCTGAGAAGAATGGGCAAAAATTCCACTGTCAGGATGTGTAGTGCTGAGAGATATTTACCAGAAGAGACTCACAGCTGTAATTGCTACCAAGCAGTTAACTCAGGGTGCAGGTGGAGGTGAATACTTATCCATTCCTTTATTTTCTTTTTTAAGTTATTATTAAAATGTCTGGATTTTTATATATATTTTTTTTATTATGGAGTACTTTGTGTTGTTGAGTGGAAAAATTCTGTTAAATACATCATGGTTCCATCCTGTAACACAATGAAATATAAATTAGTCCAAGGGGAGTGAATTCTTTTTATAGGCACTGTAATTATAAGGGTTATCTGCTCACTTGTGATGTTGTCATGTCCATTTCATGCGTGAGGTTTTTTGTGACTCCGTTGTGTCCATCTTGTTCATCACATGGTAAGTATGTCCTTAATTTCAGCAAGTTTACATATCAGAGGGTATTACATATCATGTCTGTTATGTAAAATTGTTTGATGTCATCATTTCATAAAATTTAATTTCATGTCATTAAATGGACTTCAAAACAAGGTTCAAACTTTATTAAAAACAGTACATCATTCATAAATTTCATTTGTTTTTTATAATATATTGTTTATGAATATTAATGAATACATTCAAATGAATTTGAGCCTTAACCAAGTCATAATTGTTTGTTTGCAAATTTAGCAGCTTATTGTTTATTTTTACATTTCAAATAAATCATGTTGATACTGAAGAAGTGCTTGAAGATACTTGACCGGCCACAGATATCCAGCCAAACAGGTCTTCATTTCAGTAGACAGCTCAAATAGACTTTGCTTCCTGAACAATTTTTCTGAAAGCTTTTTTATTCAATTCTACAGTAAAATATGAGGGTAAAAATGCAAAATAGGTGACTGCACTCATCCTGCTTCTTTTGAGCACCTATATAGTAGCCTTTTTCTTCCTAGAAGCATTAAAAAGCTTGATTGCAAATTTGCACTTAATGCAAATTAAATGCAAGAATTTGGGTACATGTTGAATAGCTTATTGAATGTGGTCAAAGAAGAAAGATAAGTACGTATTCTGCATACTCCTGTTTGTGTTTACATACATGTATATAAGAACCATTGTTTAAGGGCATACACTTTCAGAAGTGTTCTACTTTAGCACAATCCTCCAAAACGGAATTTTTAGTGTGCTGTATTTTACATACTTTAACAAAGTGTTTTTAGAGTTATCTTTTATTTGCAGTAAACCTCAATCCTTTTATCAGTCTCTATGTTGACTATTATTTGCATAAAAGGTGATAGGACTGAAGAGCAGAGAGATTTTAAATTAATGACCAAGTTGACCCCTTTTTTGGCTGGAGAAATGAGAGGATGGGGAACAAACTCAGACTCCTCGTTTGAAAAACATTGATTAAATCTTCAGGTCATAGCACCAGTAAAATGGTGAAAAATAGCAGGAACCAGTGTTCTTATTAAGTAACATCAAGTTTTTTGCCAAAAAAGGGAAATAATGGATGTAGTTCTGCAGGAAGTGGCATTGGTGCACAGCACTTTGGGAAAGTGACGTATAGTGCATCAAACTGCCTGGTGGTTTAGGTATTGTTCAAATCCTACAACTGAGCTGTTTTTCTTCTTATAGGGAAAAAAAACTGCTGAAGTCTTAAAGTTTTTAAATGTTTCTGTCACAATATTCACCTAAACAGAGAATAAACTTAAAATTATAACCAATGGATAAAGCATCTGTTAAATAGCTGGATACATTAATGTAACCATGTAATCTGGGGATAAAGCTACTGTCTGAAAACCATCCTTATCTTTTTCTTCTTGCTCTTCATGTGTCACCACACAACTTTGGTCATATTCCCAGTTTCATGCCTTCTTCTCAATTTTTTTCCCAAATACACCCAAGTCTTTTTTTTATCACTTGTTTTAACTCTATCTTTCCTACTGGTTTTCCTACCCCATCTGTCTGCCTGTGCAGACCTGGACAGACTGAAGGACTCTGGTGCAGTCCCAGGTCATTCCTCTTTTGTGTGGTTGCCATGGAAACCACAGGGTAGCCAGTGACGGTTTTCATCCTTTGCAGGAAATTGCACTGCTCACAGTCTCAGTCTATCCCTTCCCTTTCCCCTTTCACCTTTTGGCAAAGGGCTGCAGAAAAAGGGTTCTGGATTCTGCTCACAATCATTCTCTTCACAAGCAGTGTGCTGAAGTCCTTTTCTTACCTTTACACCACTGTGATCTGCTAGCAGCCTTATCAAGAATATCTAATTACTTAGTTTTAGAACACAGAACTCCCTATGGCAAACATAATACAAACTTCTGTTACCAAATTACCTTCTGTAGGCTATGAAAATGACATCATAATGGCCAGAAATTATGTATATGGCATAATGACTCTGAGATGAAGAGTATTAGCAAGGAGTCACACCATCTGGATGAAGGGGTGGAGTCATTTGGGGGTAAATGAATGTACAGTTATGCCCTCCATCTCTGCCCTGGGACCCTAAGCATTTCTGCCCATTATGGTTCTGCTTAAAGTATGAGAGTCATAATGAGAGACTGAGAGGGAAAGATTCAGGTGTCTTATGCCTGAAACAAACAGCTTAGCAAGATGTTGAGACCTTGAAGAAGCTGGGCATTTTAGACCTCAGTAGTGGAATATCCAAATTTGTTCACAGATCACAGCCAGAGTCAAGCAAAATCATGGAACTAACTGGTACCAGTGCTCCATTAAAAGTTTCAATAAATAAATAAGACTTTAATTAAGGTGAATTGATTAAGGTATTGATTGTAGATTATAAGGTTAGGAGATAAATGAAGGGATTGGGTGGGCATGTTGATAATGCAAAATAGTGAGGAAGGCTTGTATACCTAAAATACGTATTGTTGTTCATTTTTAGTGCCTACATATTTCCAAAAAGCACAGAAATAGCCCTACCTGTATAAGGTCCTCCTGTCAAATCAGGCCATGGTGATTTTTATGTACTCTCCTTCATGAGAACTTCCCTTTTGGGCTGTCTCACAGACGTTTTTGAGGGGACAAAAAAGAAATTTTCTTTTCATGTAATTTAATCAAATCTTCAGAGCACCTGCTCCATGGTGCTGAGACACAGTGCTACAGGAAGTCTTCCGCTTTCCTGCTCCAGAGTGATCCCAGTGTTTTGAGGTGTTCCAGCTGTGTGTTATCAGCAAACAGGTTTGATCGGAAGGTGTGATTGCCTGCGAGGTGGAGCAGAGCTGAAAAACATATAGCTGATTACCTTTAACCCTGACCAGGTTGTGCCTTTACCAGTGTGTTACACTGTGTAATTCTTCTCTCTCTCTCTCTCTCTCCTCTCCCACTATTCATCTTCCCTCAGGCCTCAGGTTTAGGGATGCTCTCTGTCTACTACACCTACATCTTCACCTCACTGGTAAGGAGACGTGACCTGATGCTTTCTGATGGGCACAAATGATATTGGTACCATTTCACACTGACTGCATTGTAGAAGTTGCTCACATGGATGGTTGCTAAAAAGTTGATGGGTACATAACATGAGCCCAGTGTGGGGCAGGGTGCTCAGTGATCGAACGTTGAATGTTGCTGAATGATTGATTCTCCCATCGATGGAGCGGAAATGGGTGGGGATAACGGATCGCTGCCCTCTGTTTTCCCAGGATCTGTGGCTTTGTCCCTAAGGAACAATGCTTATTCTAATCATTCCCTTACACAGATTATACTGTGCAGGTAATCAGTGCTTTTTAGAATTATGTAAATTTGCGCAAACAACAAACATAATGTCCTTCAGCATGTTTTTCTAAAACAAACATGAGGTGCCCACATTATGGGTTTCCGAATGAATGCTTTATATGTGTCTGCCAGTTATGAGAATGGAGGCCCTACAAACCCTCTCCTCCCTCAGTTGCAGCTTTCCTTCTGTAAATTACAATCGACTGCACACGCATATCCTGCATCTACATCCTGTTCCTGCAGTGCCATTAATGTTGTATGTAAAGTGATTTGTTTTCAAAGAAGCAGCATGTTCCATTTTTTCCCCCTCCTCAAAGCAATTAGGACATTAGGCAAATGAAGGAGTGAATCAGCACCCTGTCACTTATTATACATCCCACGCAGCAGTGAGTAATGAGCTCCCCTGTACACAGGGTCAGAGTGTCTCTTTGTATGGAGAGATGTATGGCTAGGTGTGCTTTTGAATATGCAAGCTGGAGCTGCCACACTTCTCCAATTCCTCTGTCCCGCTCTTCCTTCGTATGCAGCCCGGCAGGCAGGATCCTCCTCTCTTCCCTAACACACGGACGTTACTTCAGGCATGGTTTCAGCTGCTGCGTGCCAGGTCCTGCTTTTAGATTTATGGGGCTGCTCCGGGTCCGTCCCCCAGACCCACGGCAAGAGTAGGGCCACTTTAAGAAATGAAAGCATCTCCCTGGTAGCGGTGCTGCCGAAGCGGACGTTTGTCAGGGCTGCCAGGAGCAGAGAAAAGAGCACCCTGTGACAAGCAGTGCTGCAGAAACTGAGGAATTGTCACTCTTGTGTCCCGCTTCCTGTCCTTGTCGAACGACCTGCCTTGATTTGTTTCTAAAGTCATTCTGATTTAATTTACTTTATTATTTAGGAATGATTTAATTTTTCCCTTGTGTAAGTAGACAGCCCGTGCATACGTTAATGGATATTAGGGTATTACTGCATGAGGTGATATGACAGTGCTGCAGAATAACGCCTTGAATGCTGTATGGCTGGGACATTGTGTGTGTGTGTGTGTGTGTGTGTGTGTGTGTGTAAGGACCTTTTTTACACTTCATCTCCTGTGCTTATGGTCTACAGGAGAGGCGTCAACCTATGTGCAAAAACTAGTTGACACACATGTGACTTTTCACGATGCAGACCTATGCCATCAAGAGGTGCTAGGGTGTCACAACTTGTGAGTGACTCCCGACCCTCATCTGTGGTCTTGTGATCAGGCCTGCAGGCTGATGACTTTGAAGGGCAAGGAGATGTCCTTGCAGTCTGCTACCTTGGAGGTGTTTTGTCCTCCTCCCTCCCTCCCCTCCTCGCTGATGGCACTGTGTCGCCCCATGGTTCCTCCTCTTCCTCCCGGTGACCGTGTCCATGTGGAGGGCTAATCTCAGGCGCGTGTTGGTGAACCAGATGCCTCGCCATTTGTGCGCATAATTCGTTTCTTCATGTCGCGTTGGGTCATCCATCAAAGGAAAGACTCTAGGGAAGGCTTGTGCGCACGATCGCTCTGTCCACTGCCTTTTGATTTTTTCAGTCAGTGTTTACTTTTTCCGGAGAGCGTGTTTGTTTTGTTTCCTCGGTTCTTTGTTTTTGAATGGATTTTTTCAGGGATTCACAGATTGATGGATGTAGTGGCGCATGTTGGGGGAAATGGCTGCCATATTTCTGCACCTGTCAGACCAGAGAACGCCTGAGCTCCACCAAGAACTGCGAGTAACCTTTGGTGAGTGGAGCCCCCTGCTGGTATTTGAGAAAATCCAGTATTAAGAAATTTTGCAGTTATATTTTAGCCTCATGCGAGCGCATGTTGATGGCTTGCAAGGTCTCTCTGCTGAGTCAGCACTGCCCAGTTGTGCTCTGCCCACTCCGCTGTCTTGATGTTAAAGGTTCCTCTCATGGGAGCCATGCCGGTGCATGCAGCTGCAGGATATGCTGTGCTCAGGTTGTTCAGTAGTCTGAGCGTGAGCCAGTGGAAAGAACTTAAGGGAGGAAAGTGGCTCCATTTAAAGGATCATCGTTTTCTTGGTTAGGTTGTGCCTTTATGTCTTGGATGGGATTGACTCAAACGCTGTCTATGTACTTGACAGCCGTGCTGCACCGTCTGTGGTCGCAGTTATACGTCGTCTTCAAATTCTGTACCGCACAGCAGAGGTAAACAAATCACATCCAGTCAGCTGTGTTCCATCATCAGTCAAAAAGGAACCCAAATGTCATTTGTGGGCTACTTCAACAAGAGATCGTGCTTTAATCCGTCTGTTTCAGCTGTAACATGGACAGCTGATGCGTTGTGCCCATCGCTTGGTGGTATTTGCATGTCTGTCCCCTTTCTGTTGCACTGCCAAGGATCCACGATTCCTCTTGCAGGGTCTATTGTGCCACATCACTGCCATCCCCTGGTTCCAGACCCTCCTACACTTTCTGACCTGTGTGGTGTCTCTACTTTCTCTACTCCACAGTCTGCTGATGTGTCCTGCCTTCCACCCACTGAGCTCTGATTCAATGGAGGACTGTAATCATGTATGAAATTGTTCCAAAGTGTCAATGGGAGCTAATGAGTCACAAAATCATGGGTCTATCTCATAACCATTACACTTGTATGCTGAATAACAATTAAGCATGATTTACGTGACGATTCTTTTGCAACTCAGGCACATTTCGTATGAGGCGTCTTAATAATGGCTGGCAATTTGAAATTGCTTAGTTGCATTTTAATTATAGGTATCACTTGTCAGACAGCTAAATTGTTACCAAGTTCCTGTGTATCTTTCATTTAGTCAAAGTGAAATACTTTGCTCAGACCTTGTTATTTATCTGTGAAAAGACATTTTTTTTAAAGCAAAGTGGCCAGTGCCCTACATGTTGAAGGTAAGGGTAAGTGCCACTGAGCCAAAATCAACTCATGGCCATCACTTGAGGTTTTCTTGGAAAGGCACGGTACAGGAGTTCATTATCATTGCCTTTTTCTGGCCATGTATTCAGGCTGTTGGGAGGAAACCCACCAAAACAGCATCTGCTGCACCACTGTGCCACTACCAAATGTCGAACAGTTGGAAAACAAGGTTGAACTTTGGGAATTCAACAGAAAAAAAGACATTATTAACATAGTTAGATGACTTTAATTAAAATTCATTTAATTAGTACATGGAGAAAGGTAAAATTATTGTTATTAATTTAGCTGACTTTTCTCCACAGCAGCTTAAAATGTTAAGGTACTTAGAGAGATTTACCTATTTGTTTGGCAGGGAAGATTTTACTGGAGCAATTCAACGTAAGTACCTTGTTCAAGGGTACTACAGCGAGAGCAGGGTTTGAACTTGGGTCACACAAGTGGAAGGTAGCAGCTCAAACTGCAGTGGTACTTTCTGGCTAAAGCTAATTATTTCAATGGGTACCAGTGCAAATTGTTGCAGCTGAAGCACATTGATAGTTCTTACAGGCATTGTTTTCATTATTTCCATGATCAGAAGCAGATGCATGGATGTTGTCATGAATCTGGTGGATAGCTGTATGATTGCAATGTCCAGATGCTCATGGAACAAACCAAACTCTGGCCATCGTCTCCACTTTTTACTGCAAGGACTCGCTTTACCATATATGTAGAACATTAGTTGAGCTCATGAGCAATTTGTGTCTATATGTTTAGAGGCAGGGTCTGAAACTCAAGAGGCTGTGTAATAAAAAGACAGTTTAATTAATTTATAGTGTGGGAGAAATCATATTTGGCTCCCAGGTTCATTGCTTTGTAATAAGTACCCTGCAACTGCTGCTTTCATGAGCCGGGACTTTACTTCTGTACCTCAGATGTCTTGTTGCTGACAAAACCAATACTTTTCCAATGAGTGCAAAGTTTTTGGAATGCTGCAGTGATCTCAGTTCATATTACCTTGAAATCACTGGACTGACCTGCTAATCTGGTGATAATCATGTGAGTAGTGTGAGAGAAAGGCTTGCAAAAGGTTTAATCAGCTGGGTAACCAAATAGAAACGTATGCAAAATTGTGTGCGTGTCTGTCTTTTTTAAATTTAATTTAAAATGCATTAAAATTGCAAGCAATGAAGGCAAAATCAGTTTATTCTCAATGACAGTAGAAATGAGTTGATGTGACATGAGAACATAAGTGATTACATTGATACTGATTGCTTTTGGTTTTCCATTGTAAGAAAGGAATAGAAGCACAAAGAGTCAAAACAGACATCTTCTGGTCACAATTGAGCCCTCTCTGTGACATGATACTCCTTTCCTGAGTCCTGCCTTGATGGCTTATGGTCCATTTTCCTTCCAAATGCCTTGCAGCTGCCTTCAAGAGCAGATGAATATTTAAACTCTCTACCCCTCCAGCTCCTCTCTTAGACGCTGAGAGCTACACTTTCGTCCAAAGAGCTGGCTAATCAGTTATCAGTGGCAGGACTGTCCCTCTCTAGTGTTGAGAAGCTTCTGCTGGTGTTCTGTGTGCCAAAACCCTGATGCTTGTGGAGAGGTGGTTCTTCACTGACCTTGACTGAAATCTAAGCTGTTTAGAAATGGGGTCAAAATAGAATCCTTTTAGCGTCATCATCTGCAGTGCGTAGGCTTTTCGTTTTAAAGCTGACATTTTCTTGCAACATTTTCAAATGTTAAAATGTTTTCAGTAAAAAACCAACTTTAATTTACCTGATATTTACTGTGACGTGTTAAGTTGTCATTACAGTACAATCAGTGTGTTAAACTCAGACAACCAGGTATCCTGATATACGGTGTTCTACCTATGTACTGTATTTGTTATGCTGATTACATGCAGTTTATATAGATTTGTTTTCTTTAGACTATTCTGTTTTCATTAACTAACTTTTTTATGCTCCCCCACACACAAAAATAAATGGTTTGAGCCATAGTGTGGAATGACAGGGCGTTAATTCAGACTGTGGCGATCAATAGAGAACGCTCAGGTCTCAAAAATGAGAGTCCTTTGAATTGACACTAAAATCAATTAATCTGCTCCTCACCTCTGCCTCTGGGGAACATTTTCTCATGCATCACATTACCCCAAATTTTCTGAAGGGACCATAAATACATGAAAGTCATACATCATTAAAATACTGATCTGACATTCATGCATTAATAAAAATGATGTTTTAGCACAGAAACCTTTATGTTCCCATCCTTGGTCATGGCGGTAATTACAACAGTCACTAGTTACAGAAAGTTGTGTGAAATTACTTTATTGTACATGGTTTCCAAGTGTTGCAAGGAGGACATCAGGTGTTAAGCCCTCTGCAGATACCTTTTACTTTGTAGTCTAATGTATGACTGTGTTTTACAGTTTTGGATGCCTGCTATTTATTTCCTGAATGGCCTGTTATTGTTGTGTATCTGGGGAATAATGTTATGAAAAATGAATTTAAAAGGGGTCATTTATCTCCAAGCCTCTACAGAAAAGGGCAGCCAGGGTTGATTTATACACTTGCATAACAAATTAAAACAAAAGGCACACTGTGCAATACCAGCATGTCTGATAAACATTCAGGGGAGCCTGGATGTGTGTGAAGCGGCAGTAGAAACAGGATAAGCCTGGACAGGTTTAAACATGTCAAATGAATAATCTGATGAGGCAAAAGCAATATACATTTTAACTGTTTTGAGAATTTTTTTAAACTCTTTCTTAATCAAAAAGGGCTGTTCAGCATTGACTGTGCAGGGGAGTTTGTTTTCAAGTGTCATAACTGAAATGATGGTGTGATAAACACTGAGCTGATAAACCATTGATCTGACATGCTATAATTCTTTTAAACATACTAATTCAGTTATTATGGGTTTTTGCCTGTGCTGCAGTGTGATTACAATCTCAAATAAATACTCAAAGGTCTGCAGACAGAAGCACTGTGTTATGACGTTGTTTTCCCCAGTTCTCAGTCAAGACAGCAATGAATAACCAGCAGGAAACATTTGCATCTAGACTAAATTTTCATGGAGGTTGAGATGAGCATGAAAAGATGTGAAGTACACAATTGTGTTTGAGCATTTAAACTATTACGGTTAAATGACTGTTACAGCACTTCAAGAATCCATAGCTAAAATGCATTAAGCTCAGTTACCACAAAATTCAAAAATGATGAAATCATGCAAAGGGGGTGCGGTGGCACAGTGGGTTGGACCGCAGTCCTACTCTCCAGTGGGTCTGGGGTTTGAGTCCCGCTTGGGGTGCCTTGTGACGGACTGGCGTCCCGTCCTGGGTGTGTCCCCTTCCCTCTCCGGCCTTACGCCCTGTGTTGCTGGGTAGGCTCCGGTTCCCCGTGACCCCGTAAGGGACAAGCGGTTCTGAAAGTGTGTGTGTGTGTGTGTGTGTGAAATCATGCACACATTTTTCTAGAAAATCAATTTAGGAAATATTTAAACCTGTATTTCAAGGCTTGACGTGTATATTTGAAACAATTTTCTGTATTCTTTTTCATGATTTTTAAAGTGCTAAGTTCTTTCCACTGCACACATGCTGTGGACAACGACTACAAGTACAGCCTCCAAGGGGCAAGAAGAGCAGAGTATTGGGTGATACTGCTGTGATCTCTTCTCTCTTAATGCTTTAATACAGTCCTGACAAAAGTTTTCCAAAGCAGCATGAAACCTGATCACAGCAGCCGATCAACATTGTTTCTGGCTTAGAACTATGAGTACAATATGAGGCCATTCCACACTATGGTTTCTTGGCCTCTCACTCTGTGGGCTGAAAGGAATAGCTTCAAGATGAGAAGAAGCAACTCTGAACTACAGATTTGTTTATCCAGGTCAGCTTTACTCTGTGTTGTGGTTTCCTGTGGACCTTGCCAGTCTGTAGACCAAGTGGCTGTTGTAAGTAGAATATGGTGTTATAATTAAGGACCTAAAGTTATGATTGAATGATCACGGGTTGCGTTCCCGGAGTCTTGCTATTGTTCTTTTTAGAATGCCGATTAACCATCATTACTTCTATAAAATATTTGTCGGCGTAGATAATGAAAAGTATGAAAACGTGAGCTGTGTGAGAAACAATGTGTAAAAACGTCTGCTAAGCACCTAAATAATAAATAGAATCATATAAAGAGCAGAGGTATCCTTCAGCTGTTTTCATGCTTCAGCAGATTGCAGTTTACTGCTGACTGTTTCAAGAGGGATGGGATGGATATGTGTGGATACATGGCCAGTTTCTCAACTTGTTGAAGCTCTGGGGGATGTGTGGTCTGCCCAGGGTGCTGCACTGTGCCAGAACACACCCGGGGCTCAAGCCAGGCCCTCTCTGGGGAGCTCATTATGACTTCCTGGCCACAGAAACACCACAACAACATAGGCCATCTGCCTGTTTGTGTGTGCCTCGTGGTGCCAGGGACAAGTGTCCTCAGCCCACAAGATATCAGCAACACAATAACATATGTTTTTAATAACCCATATATGTATTTATACACATACATCATCACATGTTCAAACTGCTTAAGTTGTTTTTTATTGCCTCCTCCTCCTTTCTGTTTCATGCAACAGATGATGCAATGGTCAAACATCCAAGCAGGTTAATGGAAAAAGATGACAAGATGATAAAAAATAATTGATAGTCCTTACCGCACTGAATATAAGACTGGAGGTCCCTCAGTTCTATCTAGCCAAATGGCCTCACTCCTCACCTTCTCGTTGTCGTTTCAACACCATACTCACGTTGGGTGACAGGAGATGCCATGGTAACAGAATGTGGAGGTGAGGATGGCCTCTCAGGGTGGCAGTACTGGCAGCTCAGCTAGCCTGCTGTTAACGCCTGAGCCATCACTAAAGACTCATTTTTCAGTTTTACTGCGCTCCTCGATGCAATGATCAACACTGTGATTTGGTGAAGAAATAACGTTATGGAGTTCCCTTTTAAGTAAATGTAATTTCTAGCCGTTTATTGTTTAGTTATATGATTATACAAAACAAATGATGAGCAGCTTTTTACAGAAATGTGCTAAGCGGTAGAAAACAGTAGTATTGGCTGATGTAACCTGGTGTGGAACAGAGGACCTGCTAACTTCCCAACTCCACCATCCCAGGAGTTCTCTCTTCTGCGACTAGATGAGGTGGCCGACCAGCGGGTCAGCATTGTGGGCTTCTCCGTCTTCAACCGCTCCCACCCCTTCTTCCAGGACTTTCTCCTTAGCCTTCATCGCTCCTGGCAGGAGAACTGCGACCATGCGCCATTTGCCGGGGCTCCGGTGAGTTTGGGAGGTGGAATTCAGTTTTCGTTAGGTTGCACAGGAGGCCGGCAAAATTATTCCTTTTTATCTGTGTGTCATAGAGCATAAAAGGCAATCATGCCATTATTGTGTGCAGAAAACCAAAAATCTACTACCAGTGTATTCAGATGTAAACCCAGTCATCAGCATCATTGAAATGTCCCTCAGTGGCCCAGTTTAATTCTCATTTGCTCATGTTGTATAATGTGCTGAACATTAGGGGCAGCTGCTGGCATAGTGGTTAGTGCTACTTTCTTTGGATCCAAAGGTTGGAGGTTTGATCCCCACCTTTGCCTTTACTACCCTTGAGCAAGGTACTTGCCCTGAATTGCTCCAGTAAAATTACCCAGCTGTATAAATGGGTAAATAATTGTAACCTTAACACTGTAACTTGCTTTGGAGAAAAGTGTCAGCTAAATGAATAAATGTAATGTATTTGAAAGTAGCCCTGTTTAACTCCTTTATGTGTAATGATATTTTCTCAGTAAAAAGCTGCAGGTTTGCAACACACCTTGCCTTGCATCCGTAAATCAAATCTGTCCTTTGAATGAAACCTGACTCTTGACACATCCCCTGGTCTCAGATCTGCTATATGTGAGATCCTTCAAAGTTGTTTATTTAGTTTCTGTGTTGTAATTAAGCTTGGGAGGAAGCTCTGAAAAATCAATGCTGTTTTTAGAAATTATGTGCTGCACTCTGGGTTAACGTTTCATCTTAATTATACTTTATTTTGAATTATTCAGAGAAGTTATTTCCAGGGTACTACATGTAGTTGAGAGAATTACACGGCTGTTGTTTCCTTAGCTTCCCGTCTCGTAGGTGGATGCTAGAAGGGGCCCATACTTTTGCCATTTTAAGGGTAAATGACCCAGATGAAAGTCGTCATTTCAGCTTTGAATCAGTTCTTTCCAAGTGTGTGCTGTACTCAATTACTTTAACAGCACACACTACACACACATACAGTGTAGATTCCCCTATTGTCTCAGTGTGCTGATTTGCACATCCCTGTTGTGAAAATGTGTAAAGTACAAATTTCCCCCCGCATTCCCATTATACTGAACAAATGGCTCGTTGAACAAACTGACCCCAGAAATCCACTACCAAACTAGCCCCTTGTTTACAATTCAGTGACCAATACTGTGTAAGTTTTACAATAAAAACAGCTTTGTGTATCCCAGCAGCACCAGTTTCTGCACTAGTGCGCCAACCCATATGATGGTTGGAGGCCCTGAGGTCTGAGGTCTCCTGCCCCTCCGCAAGTCTCCCCCAGTGTACACTGGCACAGCTCAACCCCCAGTGTGCACTGGCACAGTGCACATTGCGGCCTTAGTGAACCATGGGAGCAGCACTCTGCTGTGGGTGCCTGGTGCACCAGCTTCTCATCCGTCTGACCGCTCATTCCCCTCCCAGCTCTCCTCAGCGTTGCTGTTTGATGCGGTGCATGTGGTGGCCGCCGCCGTCCAGGAGCTGAACCGGAGCCAAAGTGTGGGTGCTACACCTCTCTCCTGCAAGTCCTCCAAGATCTGGGAACACGGTACCAGTCTGATGAACTACCTGCGCATGGTGAGAATGTTCTGCCTCCTGGGGGTAGGGGATGGAAGTTCAGAGTCCCACCTGTCACCTGACACAGCAGGTCATAAGGATTTGTATTAGTGCTGATACTTTCCATGAAGCACATGAGCATCATGCATTATGGATGTACTCATAACTCAGTATAACAACTCCACAGTGCTTTCATAATGCCTGCCGACTCTTGTGCTCCTAACCGCCCATGGCTGCCTATAAAACCCACTGAACACAAAGGGTCACAAAAAACAGAAAAGACACAGCTGCTTTAGATTCCCATATTTAATCCGGTGTTCTACTGACAGCACAACGTACTCACAGGAGGATTCCTTCATGTAAAACCTTTTCAGCTTGTAATCCTTGTACAACCAACACCATCTGCAGATGTTGACTGAAATGCCTGAGACTGCAGCCACTGTGTTTCTCTGTGAAGCACCTGTGCTTACTATGCCCAGCTGTACAAACTGTTATGTGTTTGTTGGCAACACGTTTAGTAATGTCAGTGCAATGCATCATTATACACATTACAAAACTGCCACACGCATTTTGATTGCCATAAAAAGAAAGTTGTGTCCATGTATTGTGATTACATACCGGTATAAATAGTATAAGTGACCCCGTCCTGCCCTATAGTGTCGTTGCAAGGTACAGCAGTTTTATCCAGGTGACATATGTTTAAAGCAGACTAATGGCTGCGATGATGAGCTTGTATCGATTGTAGTGTAATTAATGACTATGCCCAGGTTCAAATCCAATATGTCAAGTTCATTCTCTGATTTGTCACAATCAAACCCAAATGGTCTTCACCGTAATTCACTGTAGACCCCGAGAACCATTTGGCGAGAAATCAATCATATCAAATTGAATACATTGTTAGAAAAATAGGACCTGACATAATGTATTGACAGTTAATTGTAATGTCTTTGTGAATCTGTGTATGTGCTCGCCTTGTATGGGTGCGAATCTCCGTGTACACACTTGCATGCCTGAGTGTCTGTATCTGAGAAGAGGTAGGAGTGCTCTTATATGTCCGCGTGTGCATGCGCATGTGTGTTTGTGTGCGCTTGAATGTTTTATGTGAATGTACCTGTCTCCCATATCTATTTATGTGCTGTTGTGCGTTCATGCTCGTGTGTGTACTTGTATGTCTGCGTCTCCTACAGCGTGACCCATGGGACGTGTCTGTCTTTCTCTGGGACAGGTAGAATTGGAAGGTCTAACTGGTCACATTGAGTTCAACAGCAAGGGCCAGCGCTCCAACTATATCCTAAGGATCATGCAGAACAGCAGAGAGGGCCTGAGGCAGGTAAAGTACCTTAGAAGTGCACGCACAAATACATATTCAAAAGGGTGCATAGCTCAGTTCTTATTTAATAATCAACAAACTCTCCTATCCAAAATTACACACACACACACACTGAACTGCTTGTCCCATACGGGGTCGCGGGGAACCGGAGCCTAACCCGGCAACTCAGGGCGTAGGGCCGGAGGGGGAGGGGACACACCCAGGACTCGAACCCCAGACCCACCAGAGAGCAGGACCCAGTCCAACCCACTGCGCCACCGCACCCCCCTCCAAAATTACTCTAAACAATAAATTTGTAAGTCATTTCAGAAAAAAATATCAGCTAAATAACTAATTATAGTAGTAATAATATCATAGAGCATTGTGTCTCCAGGCTGCAGAAAAGTTTGATCCAGTAAAAGCGACAAGTCTCACTCAACCATGGCTTCCAGCAGTTTCTGTAAACAAAGTGGACTTGCTTACGAAATGATTAATGGCCAAGACATTAACACCATATACCTCTCTGGAATATAGCTATCTGCAGTTTCTTTCCTTCCTATGATTCTACACAGTTATGACTTTCCATTGTGGTTCTCCCTAACACCTGCATATGCTGCCCTGGCCATTCTGCCTGGGAGAACCAAGGTCACGCAGTAAAACAATGGGCTACTTTATTTGTTCTTCAGAAGGTTTTGTTGGATGCTGTTGCCTCTGGGTTTTGATTGATTTGGAAGGCAGTGGCATCTTTATTATGTATGAGACGATTCTCTGCTAAAATGTGTGTCCTGGACCGGCCTTCGAGACAGTTCTGTGCATCGCTTTGTTGAACAAAGTGAGCTCCCCAGGACTGGGTGTTTATGCTTGAAGGTTGGTGTATCCAGCCATTCAGTCACTGGCAGCAGCCTGTGGTGAGGCCAAGAACCTGGTCTATCAGCTGTGGTACTTTGGGTATGTAAACACCCTAGAAAGTTAGACTACACTGATGAGGTGTCAGTAAGCATGAGAAGATAAATTAGATGAAGTTTGGCCTTTGTTTTATTCTGTACGTGTTTTACGTTATCTTTTTATTTATCCCTTCTGCCCTTCTAAGGCATCTTTCGCTCATCCTCAGCTCGTGCTCCATAATGGAAGCTTCACCAAGCAACATCATATGTCAGAACACCTTATATTTGTTCCACTTGCCATTTTTTGAACAGCCAATAGAAACACAGTGCCTTGCGTGTTTTTGGGAGTGCATGCTGTTGCTGAAGACACTGGTTTTGATCAGTTTATTCAAGTGTGTAATGAGGTATATAAAGCCCTAATAGGAGTCAGCATTGTGGAGCAGTATGCAGATGGTGCACGTGCCAGGATTGAGCTGTAAAAGTGCTGTTCCTCCAGATGTATATTCATGGCAATGTAACGCTCTATGCACAGAATAACAAGTCAGCGCACGCAGTACTCTGTGCAAGGGCAAGCATTGATTTTACCATCCTCCGCCCTTCTTCTGAAGGAAAATTGGTGGTAGAATAAGGTGCAGATTACCCGGCCGTATCGTTTTTTGGAGGTGTTTCCTCTGATTATGGTGAAGAGGCTGGTGTACTGTATCCATCTCACAGATCTGCTCCTGAAAGAGAGGGTGCTAGTCTAGTTGGGCTTGTTGTAGGCACCACTGTCCCAATAATGCCCCTGTTAGCAGCAAATCCTGCATTGGTTGGAAGTAACATGACGGGCACTGAATTAGCATTTATTATTTTCTTATTACTTATTTATTCACTCATCACACAGTTTTTACACTGTCAGTGTCTGTGGATGGATATTTTAATGGAGCAGTTCAGGCTAAAGGCAGCAGTTCCCTTCCCTCCCTTGAGATATAGACCTGAGACCTTAAAGGCCAGTTTCTAAACGACTTTGTCACCTGCTGCTCTCTTTCCTCCAGGCAGGACTGTGCAGCGGAAGAATGTTTATATTTCTCCAGCCAGTATGATTGTAGCTCTCTGGCTAATTGCAGTTTGGAAATCCTTGCTCACCCATGTGCTCCATTCTTGCTCAGGATGGTCTGGATCTCATAGTGGACCTGCTTCTGGCAAGATGTGATTTACTAATTAAGCCTGTAAAAAGAGGCTGTTAATTAGGGTCCACAGTTAATCCCGCTACAGCTGGGTCACAGTGAGGGAGCTGTAAGAGAGAAGCTGTGTGTGTGTGTGTGTGTGTGTGTGTGAGAAAAAGAGATGCTCTGTGAATGTCCATGTGAGAGTGTGTGCACACAGGGAGACTGGAAGCCCCAATTATAGCAACCTGATGCTGTCTTCAGGAGACTGGACAGCTCTATTGAGGTGCTTGAGCCGACTGCACTATTTGCAGCTCTGCAGACAGTGTGTCATGAAACATGGTGGGAAGAAAGGCCATACTGTAATATTCTCCCCACTGTCACCATTCTCAAGGGAGATTGGTTCAGATAAGCCCTCAAATGAGTATAGGTAGCCAAGAGCTAGTGGTGGTCAAGAAAGAGGAAACATTAAAGAATGAGTCTGAACAATGATGTCCAGTGCAAAAATACCAGAAGCTGATCTTTAACTGACCCAGGGGTCCTTTCCTAGGCTATGCAGAAGCTCCTTGACTATATTGGCAGGTGGAGTGGGAAGTTTCCACAAATCAACACTCGACCTCCTATTTCACCTGGAACACCTAGAGAAAGCAGTCAAATTAGCATCCAGCACATCTGAACATGAACATCCTTCCTTGGAGGCATCTGCCTAAGCATCACGGGGGTATGATGGACACCTGAGTATAAAGGGGATGTAAAAACCAACCTTCGTTTCCTGACCTGGAGTACTGGGACTGATCCCATAGCCGAACCATATGTTTGACATAAAATGCAGAGGAAAGAAAGATTTTGCGTTAGCTTTGTTGTCAAGGAGGTATGCTGCATGTGGATTATTGCTAATGAAGAAAGCGTACACTGAGGATGTAATACTGCTGCTGAACATTGAGTTTCCTGCTGTGGTCACTCAGCCTTCACCAAGCCGCTGCCCTTCGGCTGCTAAAAGTAGATATTTCCTTCCCTGAGCTTAATCCTCTGAGTGGGTCATTGCATGGCCAGTGAAGAAGTCTTAGCTCTCCGCTGCATGATTTGAGAGTCAGCCCTGGAGGGACCTGGTAGCTATTTTTATCAGTCATTTTTTCATCCTGTGAGACTGGTAAACAGGTTACGTATCTTCGATATGTAATTACAAGTTCATCAAATAAGAAATAATAGAAATAATAACATGCTGTGCTGGTTACTCAGCACCCCTGACCTGAATTCTATCACCAGCCATGAAAGGTGAAGACCCACTGCCTCCTACAGCAGGGACTCAAGATTGGAATCGCTATCATACTGCATTACCTGTTCATCAGGAGGACCACATAGCACAAATTGGCCTGAATTTCCACAGGAGGGTGAGATGATGGGTCTTCTCTCTAGCTTGTTTCTCACAGAAAAACCTATGGACTGGCCAGCATTTGCAAGTCTGCTGATAGAATCTGGGTGAACAGCTCTGTCCTCCAAACGTGTTTCGTCTACCGATGGATCATGGATCAGGAAGGGTGTGTGTCCGTCTTTAGCCCGCTCTAAAGACTGCACAATTGGCTATAGAGTGCTATAGCAAATTCGGGATAACATTTTGGCCTGAAAACCTCATGATATACTCACTGGAGTTCGACAATGAATCCCCCTGCTGAAAACACTGCCGCCAGGCAAACACTTAGGTTTCAATCATTTGGAAAGTTGGGCCCCCAGAGGGCCAGTTCACTGCCCTTGCAGTCATGGACAGTCCTGCTTCTCTGCCTTGTCAGTGCTGGAGGCTGTGACCTGAGACCTGTCACACATCTCCTGTCAACAAAGGAGGATCCTGGCACGAAAGACAGCTTTGCATCTTGAGTACAAGGAAAAGTGGCCATTTGGAACCAGCTGTGGCTCAGAGCAGTCCTAGTGGTGTTGTACCAGGAAAAGTATTACAATGAAAGTAACCAGCAGGGACATGTAAGAATATGGTGATTGCCTTTGCCTGGTGGGAGTAGCACAAAATGCCTTTCATTATCACAGATTTGCGGTCCAAAATGAAATTTCTGTTATTCTCGTAGTGAAAGGAAAAACATAATGCAGTGAGCCTGTCATCTTCCTCCCCCGTTGTCTCTCAGTCAGTATGCAGGCATGTGTTAAACACAGGAGCAGCAGCAGTGCCAGGACTGCGTCTGCCAGCAGGGTTTTTTATTGCCTTTAATGTTGCTTTTCTACCGAAGAACCAGTACTTCAGACTGATGTAACTCATCTGAGTCACTATTAATGCTCACTACTAACCTTATGACACTGGACTGCTTACTCTGGAGAACGACCTTGGTTACAGATTGGCAAAGAGGCAGTGCTTTAAAAGTTCTCATTGAAGGAGGAGAACTACTGTTGTGCCAGAGACAATGTTACCGTGCCAGAAATGCTGATGAACAAATATAGCCGTATAAATATTGGAAACTGAGCCACCTGAAATAAAAGCTTCTTTTCAGCACCTGAATAATAGTAAACAAATAACGATGGTGTTATTTCCTAACGGAACTGTAAGACACTGGGTTGTGCCGCCTGGTTTAATCACCGCAATATGTCTCCGGCAGCGGCATGATCCCAGGTGTCAGGATCTGCTGGCAGTAATCCTTCAAGCGCTACTTGACTAGCCCCATATTGATTTCCTCACTACCTTCCAGCACTTTCCACAGTAAACGGCCGTCGTGTGATCTGCACAGGGCCTCCTAGCAAAGTGTGCCGGTGCGGCAGTCACCAGCCATGAGATCTGCTCCGAGACGCAGTGGGATTTAATACGAGGGAATTCAGGATCAATTAAGTTATTTTTTCCGCCACCGTCACACAAAGGTTGTTTGGCTATTTGCCTGCAGACCTGTGAGTGATTGGAAGTCGTTCTGTGTGCTACTCTTGTTTGAATCTATACCTAGACCAACATGGAAGAGTTTTCATTCTTTGGCCTTTTCCTGCTGAATAGCCCCCTGCAGAGGCCTTCAGTTCCCCAGTGGTAAACAGGTGCAGATCTCGGATGAATGTGAACAGTGTAGGCTCCTCAAGGCTACATGCATCAAGGAAAGAGGGCTTGGCACCACTGGCAATGTTGTAAAAGAATAATGTGATAAAAATATGGGGGGCGCGGTGGCACAGTGACGCAGTGGGTTGGACCGGGTCCTGCTCTCCAGTGGGTCTGGGGTTCAAGTCCCGCTTGGGGTCCCTTGCGACAGACTGGTGTCCCGTCCTGGGTGTGTCCCCTCCCCCTCCGGCCTTACGCCCTGTGTTACCGGGTTAGGCTCCGGTTCCTCGCGACCTCGTATGGGACAAGCGGTTCTGAAAATGTGTGAGTGTGTGATAAAAATATTATTTATTGTGTTTGCTGCTTTTGATAAAGCATATTTTTTTAATTAACATGGTATGATTGCGGTTTTGGTAATCGGTTGGTTGCTCTTGATTTACCATAATTACTTTAAATTAACATGTTATACTGTAGTTGCAGGTCTGTCAATTACTTTCATTTACTTCTGCTAGTTATGCTCATTTTACCAAATTAAATTTCAGAAATTGCAGCCCTCTACTTTTCATAACAACAGAATGTACTGGCATGGTTTGTGGGAGATTAACAGCAGAATGTAACAGAATATTTCAAGAAAACACTAAATAAGAGCCATGCATTGATTTCATTTGAAAATAATGAAAATATGGCACAGAGAGATGCTGATCCAGTTCAGGTTTGTCCCCTTTCTCAAAGGAACGCCTGGAACTTGAACTTGAGCCCTTTTTTATCACGGTACACTGACCACTGCTCTCCCTGCTGTCTGTATGGCAGTTCTACACCCCACAGCTCAGTGCACCTGGCAGTCAGCGTGGTGCAGTTTTCCCTGTCTAAAACCCAGGGTGGTCTTCCTTCCATACAGAGATCCAGTGGGAGCTTTGCTCATAATCATATTCTTATGGGAGTTCTTTCATTCTGGGAGTCAGTTTCATTCCCTGCGATACAGAGCCCACTAAGCACCTAATTAGATCAAGCACTAGGAAACTCCTGGAGGACTTGTCCGATTCGCACCGAAAACAAGAAGCATCTTCAACAGACACAAAAGCCTTTTAAGTGCAGGAAATTGCTTCTAATGATGTGTGTCTGTTTGTCTTTATGCAGATTGGCCAGTGGCACTCAGAGCAGGGTTTGTCCATGGAGCGGAAGTTGCCATCGGTCAATATGACGGACACACTCTTCAACACCACCCTCACCATCACCACCATCCTGGTAGGTTCTCTTTCACCTTCTCTGTGATCCTCCTGCCTAAATTGCTCATAAGAGCAGCAGGTGGTGGCTGGGTAAAGGGCTTGACATGTGGCTGTAGTAGTGCTGGTTCACTTTCCATAAAAGACTTGTTTTTTCATCAGCGAAGAATAATTTTTTGAGCTGCAGGATGCAGCTTATTTCAAACAGCACACCCTGCTTTGGAACGTTCTGCTGCTTCCTTGTAGATACAGTTAGTCAGAAGTCCACAAGAACATAGAACAGAGGAGCCGCTCGGTATCCAGAGCATTGAATGGGCCAAGGAAACTGTGTTAAGGACTAATAAAGCAGTGGCATTTCTTCAATGGCCTGCTGAGGGCTAATAGCTTGGTTAGAGTAAAAGAAATCTTCCTCGCTCTTTCTACCATATGCCAACAAAGACAAAGATAAGAGCAGAGGGCCTCTTTACCAGCGCCTAATTCACCACTGTGTTTTTCTGAGCCCATGGAGGGAAAGTGCGTGAAACGAAGCGTTGCGGAGCTGAGATGCTGCTGTTTCACTTGTTTACCTTAATCGCAGTGCGGGTGGAACGGGTCCCTTTAGCCATTTGTCGCAAAGGCTGGAAAGATGCAGGTTTGCCGCTGATTTCACCTTAAAGACGTATGAATGTAAGGAGCCACGGAGGAGCAATTCCACCACTATCAGAGCCCATCCATCACCTCGAGATTGCAGTGTCAGCCTGTTGTGACCACTTCCCAAGGTGGGGTGGGGGGGGGGGGTCTCCTTCTGAGAGGGGTTGCATTAAAACAGCAACTCCCACACGAGCAACAAAGCACAAACTGGAAGTCGACATGCATACATAAGCCCGAAAAAACAGATATCCTGTATCGCTTTATAGATAAGGTCTGGCTAAGCAACTGTGTAACAAGGATGCTTCCACATATGTTCTTTATTTAGTGGCCATAATGTTTGAAGTTGGCACAGCAGACCCGAAAATGTTGACTGAATGGCCGCAGATTGTGTACAACTCTTTAGTGGAACAACTCGGTCTGAGTGAGAGATAATTTGGTTTGATAGCAGAGTTCATTTTGCTGATGGATGCTGGAATGGTACATTCATAATGGGTCAGCACCAAGGCTGCCATTATTTGTTTGCGCTTAAACAAGTCGGCCCAGGGAGAATATCACACGGTCTCGGTAGAAAGTCATAACTACGGAGCTTTTTCATTTATTGATGCTTGCCGAAAGACATCTTGAACTGCTTTATGGTGAGCATTCAACACAGTGGAAGTCTCCCTTCTCTATTTTGAGGTGGCGGCCATCTCAGACCTACTAATTGGAGCCCGGACAGCTTGTTTATTAGTTTTCTTCCACCTTTTGTAACCTGGAGTTTAATGTGCAAGCAGCCCATCAAAGGCAGCTCTTTAATAGGTCCAGCTTTCGGGAATTGGTGGGCTGCGATGCTCCATCGCTTTCGATGCGCTGCAAGCCATGAAATTTGCATTTATATTGCACCGACCACGTACTTTCCGCACAACCACAGATGGAGTGTCCGTTCAGGTAGAAAAGGTAACACGCATGGATGATTTAATGAGCAAACGAGCAAAACGGAAGGGATTTGCATTTATAGATTTGATTGCCAATAGGACTCCTCTGTGTATTTTGTAGTTGAAATTTGTGGTTCAGCTGTTAAGGATTGTGCCTGTTGCAGCTGTGCCGATACCCCTGGACACCGCAGCACTTTTTCTCACATCCAGACAGAACAGTTGTGGCTCCATAATAAGGCTTTAACACTGTCTGCTGTTTGGATTGGTAGAGGGGTTACCACCAGTATAGTGTACGTCAGGAATAAATAATTTGTTTTTGGTCTTCAACAGTAGCTCAAGTCAAAGACAATACTGTTAAATTTCTTTCAAATTTGGCCTCGCTCAATGAATCATGTGCATATGCGACATCAAAAAAAGTGTCTTATATATGAAAAGAGCTTGCTGAAAGTGCCATTAATCTGCTCTAGCATGCAGTGTCCGTGCTGGCTTGATTAAACCATTCTTTTGAAAAAGAAGTTAAATTTACTCTCTGAGGAAGGATGATGGTGTGAAATATGGGCTCACTCGATTTCATCAGCTGACTGCTCTGTAAATCTGTTTGCAGCCAACTTAAATCAGCATGCTGTCCCATCTGGACAAGATAGCAGACCATAAATAGTGACAGTTTCTGGCCTGAGGAAAACAGCAAAAGGCTCCGAATGTAAAGCCACTTCTAGCTGATACAGTCTGCAGCAACTAACACTGGTGTTTCCTCCAGATTCATGTTGCTCCCTAGGAGGCGTAGTGATAAAGGAACTCAACTAAAAAGTTACATGTTAAAATCTCCACTGTTGCAAACGCCTTCATCTTAATTGTTTTGCGAGTATTTAATGAGTTTGTAGAGTTCATAAAATCTGCACATAAGATTTGGAATATAGATACATACTCCTGGTAAGCCAACAAATGAAGTGGCAAGACATCATGATCTCAGATAAATACATGTCCCATGACCCTACAGGAGAACCCCTATGTGATGCTGCGGCACAACCACCATGAGCTAGAGGGCAACGAGCGCTATGAGGGCTTCTGTGTGGATATGCTGAAAGAGCTGGCGGATATCCTCAAGTTCAAGTATCGCATCAGGCTGGTGGGCGATGGTGTATACGGTGTGCCTGGGGCCAATGGCACCTGGACTGGTATGGTGGGAGAACTCATCTCCAGGGTGAGAACCGTGACCGTGAAGGTTCATTTTTGCGACTGGCTGTTGTTGCAAAAGGTCATACAACTGATGTCTTCATCCTCAGCTCTCAACCAACAACACCTACAAGTACCTCTCATGCATCAGCTACTCCTTACAACCTGTCACACATGAGCAGCACTTATCACTGTCCCCTGATTGCATCTCAAACATCATCAAGATGGATTGTCGCCACCTGTCCACCTTTTCTATGTCAGTGTCGCATATTAATATCTTCTGCCACCATCTGAAAACATCACCAGCATGCACCAACACGTGCCATTGCCCATTTCTCATGCATAGTCAATACATTATAACCTCCTACAAATCTCCCACACATCGTCATTTTCCATCATCAATACCCGCACATCAGCATACATCATCTCTTACCCAGCCAACATGCATCTTCATGTCCTTTCCACCTTATGTGGATCAGTACACATCGATATCTCCTACAGAAGTCCTACATATCATCGACATGCCTCCACACATAATCAACATACATCGTCACTTCCTATTCAACAGCTACGCATCAGTAACATGTCGCCAACACCTCTCCCCCATCTCCCAGATATCATCCCAACATGTTGTGCTTCATACTCTGGAAGCGTGAAAAAAATATCTCAGGGTTTATAATTTAACACGCAACATATTCACAAATTCAAACCTCTTTAACTTGTCACAAGCTCTAAGTGAGTGTTCCCCTTAGGGAACAGTTCGGCTATGTAATACACCTAAAAGTTAGTGCTAGAAATGGCATGACGTGAGCTGATGTGACCAGTGGTGTTTGTACATGTGTGGGTGGAGCCTTGAAATACTGACCAATCTCAGCACTGCAGTCCGCCCTGACTTCACTTCCCCTTTTTCCACAAAGGTCACTTTAACCACATTAGACAGTGAGATGGCTGTATTCAGTCTCCAGGCTGAGGGACTAATGAATTTCAATTAGCTAACCCTCTCCTGCACAGACACACACACAGATGTATTTTAAAATGCTCAGCAATCCATGAAGCACATTAATTCTAATTTTGACACCCTCTAACAGAAACTTGATTGAATTGAATTTTCATATGCCATATATTCATGTCTGCACCAAGCTGCTTCCCTTTGCATCACAAATATTATGTATTTAAAATAAGCAGTTACAGTGTATTGGTGATTTATCTGCTTATTTGCTAGATCTTTTATGCACTTCATAAAAAACTGTTAATGTAATTTGTTTATAAATGAAAGTCTGTTGCTGCTGTCCTTTTGTTTTAGAGACTGTTAGATATTGCTTTTGGGGTGTAGGGAAGCAGGGAGGCCTGTAATATGTTATCTGTCTTAATTCCTAGGGCTAATGGAGGGCAGAACCATTAAGGAAATGGAGGAAATAGTGCCTGCTCCTATTATGGGCACAATTCATTGTGGAAGTTTTTTCTGTTTAGTGACCTTGAATGGTTCAGCCTGCTCTCTAGGGGGTCCCACATGTGTGCAGTCTACATGGAAAGAGTGTGCAAGGTGACATGTAGACCCCGCATTGTTGGTTTAGACATTGACTCCAGATCTTACAGAGCACAGTACTTTACCCTGTGTGTCAGCCTTGACTGTGGCTCCTGTGGGGATAATGTGCCTTCACCACGCTGTCCCCAGCATCTATAGACACGAGTGATACCCCCCCCCCCCCCGTACTCTTGTGCATTATATCGATTCACAGCAGTTCAGCAGGGTCTTTGTTTCTTCTTTCACCGTCTCTCACTATTGACAGGTTATTCCCATATTCCCATAATAAAACAATACAATGCTGTATTATTTAAAAAATTCACAGAGTAGTGGTTTTTGTTTCAATTAAGTATTTCTCAGATAATCACTATTAATATTAAAGAAGTATATTAAACTTTTGGCAAATGCTCTTGTTGCATGGGTATTTTTTTTTAAATGCTTGGAAAATGTGCGAAATTTGGTTGAAAACTTGTGTAGAAACATTTTAGATAGTACCCATCTAGGGTGTTTATTCAGTTGAACACTTTTAGTTCATATGTGGAGTAAGAGCAAAAAAAAAAAAAATTTCTTCTTTCTTTTAGTTCTTCATTGTTGCCCTTTAGTAAAGACTGATGAGTTGTCTACAGGCTTTAAAGAAGAACACCTGTGTGGTGTGAGATGAGGATGTGTGTGTCATTAAGTCAGACAGATTAGGACTTAGTATGACTTTACACAGCAACACCTCTCTGACTGACAGTTCTGAGCTCTACTACTAGATCTTCATTAAATCACTGGTTTTCAAGCCAAATCCTAGGTCAGAGGTGTTTTCCTTTCTTGTACCTTTCCTGGAGAACCACATCCCTGTTTGATTGGATCTTTAATCATTAGAAACATTTCTATCCGAGTCATTAAGAGCTTAAACAGAAGCAGGTCATCAAGGTCAGGTACCCAGCATCAATTAGGATGACAAGGGTGGAGGTGAATGGAGGGTTAGGAGCACCAGTGTGGAGTGAATATGAGAAAAGCTTCTCATCTCATCTCAACTACATCAACATAATTACATTGTGTGGTGGAGGGGAATGTGTCTACATGTGGGGAAAGTCAGGGTATGTTTTAATGCCTCATTCACTTCACTTTGAACTTCATCAGTTTGCTACCCCTGGGCTCCTTTGAGACTAGATTCAGAGTTGCATAGTCAAGAAGAGACACTAACTGACCTCTCCTCTGTGTCTTTTTCAGAAAGCTGATCTCGCTGTGGCTGGACTGACCATCACTGCTGAGAGGGAAAAGGTTATTGACTTCTCCAAGCCCTTCATGACCCTCGGGATCAGCATCATGTACCGGGTACATCTGGTGAGACCCCACGCTTATGGCCTGCAAACCTTCATGTATGTGGCCCATAACTGGCTTTTCATACTGCACTGGTCATGTGCTGGTAACACACTGAGCCTCTGCTTCTGGGGTGAACCTGTGAACAGCATGGGTAATCGATCCTAACAAGTGTCAACTCGCACCTGCAGTTTATAGCCTCAACATGCCAGAGCTGGAGATACAATTAGATGTGTTTGTAGAAGCTTTCAGTTTCAAACATGGGAGTCAAACACAGGTTACGCACATCGTCTTGACCTTGCGTGCAGGGGCATGTCTAAAGGGGTGACAGAGGGTGGCAACCCCCCCCGAAATATGAGTGCCCATCCAGCACCATTAGGCCAGAGTACTGTCAATCTGGTAATGCTCAACACCACTGGATCAGAGTGCTGTCAGTCGCTGCCTGATTCGTAATACGGAATCACAGTACCACGTTTTTCAAACAGAAGGAGAGACGCAAGTCGACCATAGACCACGTCTGTGTTCGTGGTATGAACACACTCAATTATATATTTTGAAATATGTTGACTGGGGTGGTGGTGTTCTCTGCTGCAATAGTACGCATAGGTGATCTCCAGATAACAGCAAAAGTAGTGAGCGATGTAGCCTATCGATGGCAGAAGGCTACTGAAGCCTCGATTACCCTAGTAAAGACAACCTTCGCAGGTATAACGGCTTCAAAAGCTCCCAAGAGTCCCATTATAATATTACGTAGCTAGTTAGTTAGCTTAGCTAACATAACTTTGACAGAATTCCCGTGCCTCCCACCCCTCCATGCCACCTCATTTAAAATATCCTAGAATTGCCCCATCTTGTGTATAAGGTGAAGTCAGAGCAAGAAATGAGTCCATGAAGGAGGTAAAATGCTAACATGGCTTACAAACAGGTTTAAACACACTGAATCTCCATGAGCCAATGACAGTAAGATAGTTACCTGGTCACTGGGAATGGAGGTTCTTTCATTCAGGTTCTTTCATCATCTACACAAGAAGGCTCACTCTTTTCCTGTGAATTTAACTTGTTCAGTCCCAGATCATAATCTCTGTAGACAGGATGCAGGAACTGGGATGTGAACTACTACATGAAGGTAACGAATCCCAGCTTCACCAGGACTAATTCGTAGTTCTAAACCTCCTACAGTATAGTGCAGACCAAGATCTCAGCAAATCCATCTGTCTGCCTGGTTTAGTCCTGCTTTAGCCTTCATTTAACCTGTATCCTTGCCTGCTTCCTTGGTGGTTCTGCCTTTGTGAGGGGGAAAAAAAGGAGGAAAACACTGGCAGTGCAGAGGCTGGGCTAAAATAGAGGGATTTCCTTCTGTCTCACCCAGGTTCTGCTGTAGAACCCTTTGGGGTTATTTTGTGCCACCCCCTGGACCCTTGGATGCCTGTCCATAGTTGCTTCTTATGGTGTCTGTGTTGCAGGAAATCAATATGGCAGTTAGACATCAATGGAGAGTGTAGTATGGACGTCTCTGCAGGCGGAAATGGGGTGGGGCGGGGTATTTTACCGTTCACACAATGTGCCCCGCAGGCTGGGGCCCATTCCTCTTTGAACTATAATTACAGCCCTAAGAATTGCAGGTCCAGGCCATATTTTTTCCAATTACGCTAATATAGAAGTGATTACAGTTACTTTAATGAGTATTCGTCCTGCTGCTGACCTGATTATGGAATGATTAATCATTGATGTGTGAAATGACTTACTTGTGTTAAACTAATAGTCAGATATCCACTGAGTGGTTTTGTTATCTTTTCAGCCTTAAACTGAGCGGTGATAAACCTTGTCCTGATTCAGGTTAATGGTCAAATTTTACATATATTCTTACATGGATTAAAATTTGGAAGATTTGTCATTTAGCACCATATGTTTTTATATGTATAAGTGTGTGTGTATACACTAACATGTTTGTGTGTGATAAGTACACAAGCAAACCTCTGTTAGTGGTAGTATACAATGGTAAGCCTACTTTGTGTGTGTGTGTGTGTGTGTGTGTGTGTGTGTGTGTGTGTGTGTGTGTGTGTGTGCGTGCGCGCGCGCACATCATTATATGCCCACAAGCAAACCTGCATTTTCATGCATTTTTCAGGGCCGTAGACCCGGGTATTTCTCATTCCTGGATCCCTTCTCCCCAGGGGTGTGGCTCTTCATGCTCTTGGCCTACCTGGCTGTCAGCTGTGTTCTTTTCCTTGTGGCCAGGTGAGGGTGCAATGAACATTGTCGTCATTTTTGGAGCCCTACGCTGATATGAATGCTAGCTCATAACATCCGCAATGGTGTCAGCCTGGCTGGCACCACTTGGATGGGTTGGACATTCAGGGGCTGTTCACCAAGCCATCTGTAATTACGTAGTTTAGTAATATTGCCTGTTGCAGGAAATTAGACATACCACCAATTTTGTTCATATAGCGCACATGACCAGGTCTCTCTGTATCTCTGAAAGTGTAGATAAGGACTTGCTGCCTTTAGTGTAGGAAAAGAAACTGTCCCAGCACACAATGGGCACCAGGCAATCTGAAGTCATGCTTTGTTCCAAAGGATCCCAGAAACAGCTATATTTGACTACAGTGAACTTCAACAGCTTTTCTGAGCTGGGAACCAAAAGTAATTTGGATTGGGATTCATCTTAAGTGTGTTAACTTGTTCCTCTTATTGTTCCTTAGTGAGATGCACAAATAGTTCAATTTTGCCAAAAATTGAATTAAAAGGGATTTCTTCCAGGTTTTCTAAGAAGTAATGGACCCCACTGAATGCCTTCTCTCTGGATGTGATGCTTCAGTCCTTTCTTTGCTTATCTCTTCTTCTCCTCTGAGGTCAGACTGACTCCCTATGAGTGGTATAATCCTGACCCCTGTCCAAGGGGGCGCTGCAGCATGCTCATCAACCAGTACTCCCTGGGAAACAGCTTCTGGTTTCCCGTTGGGGGGTTCATGCAACAGGGATCTGCCATTGCCCCCCGGGCCCTGTCCACTCGCTGCGTCAGTGGTGTCTGGTGAGAGTACATACACACAGATGTTTATGCATGACCCATGGGTTCATATATGTGTACGAACGAGGTACAGAACTGTATATCACATATAGGTGAGTAAAGCCCCTGTTCCTGTCACTACAGGTGGGCCTTCACCCTCATCATCATCTCATCCTACACGGCCAACCTGGCTGCCTTCCTCACTGTGCAGAGGATGGAGGTGCCCATTGAGTCTGTGGATGATCTGGCTGACCAGACAGCCATTGAGTATGGTACCATGCACGGTGGATCCACCATGACCTTCTTCCAGGTGTGACCTCTATAAATGTATTTTTGTGTGTGTTAGTGTGTGAATGTGGGAGACCACTAAGTTGTTCAAAGGTCTGCATCCTGGGGGTCATGTTGTTGTACCTTTGTTACCTTCCTTAAGTATCATATGTTTCAATTACTGTGTTCTAAACTATGTAAATTGCTTTTTCAACTGAAAGTTGTCCTTGATGAATGGCAAAAACACTTCCATGTCCGTCTCTGGCCAGAACTCACGGTACCAGACATACCAGCGCATGTGGAACTTCATGCACTCCAAACAGCCCAGTGTGTTTGTGAAGAGCACAGAGGAAGGCATCGCCCGTGTGCTCAACTCCAACTACGCCTACCTGCTAGAGAGCACCATGAACGAGTACTACCGCCAGCGCAATTGCAACCTCACCCAAATCGGGGGGCTGCTGGATACCAAGGGTTATGGCATTGGAATGCCTGTAGGTAAGCTCCATGCCACAAGGACTTCCCAGCTTCCACTGGATTTCTTTTGACATTGTACTCCCTTTTCTCACTGTCTAATCATGGCAAATTACCCAGTTACTGTATCTGCCTCAAAGCATATTGTCCATACCTTCTCAGAAGGGGTGAACACAGATACGCTAAAGTAAAGTCTCTGAGACACCAACTTCGTTTCAGTATGCAGGTCTAAGTCTTCAATAGGCAACATAAATGCTTGGAGGAAAGTGGTGGAAAGTGCTACTTTCTTACTTCCTTGACTAGTACTCTACAGTGTATGCATTGCTATGAACAATGATGGGAACAACTACAGGAGAGAAACTGCAGCCCTCTTGCCAAGATCCAAACTGTAGGGCGATGTGCCACTACATAGGCATCACTGTTTGATACCAGCCATCAAAAATCACAAACCATAGAACTAAAGTATACAGTTCAAGAGTGTTGGATGTGGCACCATTCTAGTGTCATGGACGTGACACTCATGGAGACTGCTGATGGTAACATTGTTCCTTTTTGCTCTGTTCTCCTCTCCTTGCTTTGGTTTAGGCTCTGTGTACAGGGATGAGTTTGACCTCGCCATCCTCAAACTGCAGGAGGACAACCGCCTGGAGATTCTGAAAAGGAAATGGTGGGATGGTGGCAGGTGTCCCAAGGAAGGGGACCATCGTGCCAAAGGTATCTTGTGCCCTTCCCCTGACCTCAAGTCTTAGTCCTCAACTAATCTTTTTTTTTTTTTTTTTTTTTTCTTTTCTTCAAGTAAAATACATCATCATCTGTGTGGTCTAGCACTGGTCTTTGTATATCATTTTAATGATGCTATCTTTGAACTTTTCTCATTGATGCATTGCTTTAGATTTTGTCAAATGTTCACTGAATCCTGATGTGGACAGAGGTGCATCACAATGATTTGCAGGTTGGCATTTACTGTATCTTTAGGCCTTGGCATGGAGAACATTGGTGGGATCTTTGTTGTGTTGGTATGTGGCCTGCTGGCAGCCATCCTCATAGCTGTGCTGGAGTTTGCCTGGATGCTACGCCGAACACCCAGGACTCAGGTGAGATGGAGCCACATTACCTGTCTCTGTGTTTCTTTTGCCGCACCTTGGTGACCTCTGCATCCAGGATAAACATTTAGCCTACCCTGGAAATACAGGATGTGAAGCATAGTACACTCTGGACCAGACACCAGTCCATTGCTGGAAAGTCACACAGACTCATTCACTCATGTAAATGCACACTACTGGCAATTGTGAGTTTTCAATTCACATGAAACTCACACCACCAAGTGGAAAGCCACAAGGACCACATACACTGAGCTAGATTTGAACTTATGCCCAAACAGCCCAGGTGTTGTGACGCAGCAGTGCTACCAGCTGCACCACCTTGCCAACCTCCATTTAATTTTGAAACCTATAACTTTGCATAAAGTAGGTTTGTGTTCTTCTGTGAAGCTGTTTTAGCTGTGTGGACTTTTGGTGGTTTTCTAGCAAGATGTTTCGGATGCTGCACATAACCTTTCATTTTGTTTCAGTAAAATTAAATGGATTATATGTAGAACTCTTTCTCCCAGAATACTGCAGTGCTGTCAATGGGAACTTCGTATTTACAAGCTGAAAAGAGCAGAGGAGTGAGGGGTTTTTCTGTGTTTATGTGTGTTTATGTTTGTAGGGCAGTTATTAGTGTTGTGGTTAGAGCTGCTACCTTTAGATCTAAAGGCTGCAAGTTCAAATCCAGCCTCCAGCTGTAGTACCCTTGAGCGATGTACTTACCCTAAATTGCTCCAGTAACATTCCCCAGCTGTTTAAATGGGAAAATAATTGTAGTTGCCTTAACATTGTAAGTTGCTTTGGAGAGAAGTGTCAACTAAAAGAAATAGGTGTAACTGTGAATTTGTGCACATACTTGTGTGACTGCAACCAGTAAAGCACACATCCTCTGTTGAGCGCTGTCACAGCCTGATGTTAAGAATGCTACAAATATTAGGGAAGAAAGCACACTAAATCTCCATCCGAGGACAATATGTGTGTATGACACTTTCTCTCTCTCTCTCTGTCTTCGTGCCCTGCCCCCATCAGTCAGCATGTGAGGAGATGCTGCGGGAGCTGCAGGGAATCCTGCTGTGCCGGGACAGCTTGCAGCTCCGCCGGCGCCAGGGGGCCGGGGGGCCACGCCCTCGCCCTCTGTCCCTGGAGGATCGCCGTTCACGTGCCGCCGCTGTCAGCCTCAGTAACGGCAAGCTGTGTGCGGGGACAGGCCTGAGTGTGGCTGTTTCCGAGCCGCTGCCTCACAGACTGGCGACAGAGGCCGCCATGGTGGCCAGGGGCTGCAGCCATGTGCGCATCTGTCCCGAGTGTCGGCGCTTCCAGGGCCTGCGGGCACGGCCCTCCCCCGACCCCAGCGAGGACAGCGTGGAGTGGGACAAGACCACTAACAGCAGCGAACCTGAATAACACCCCCCATCCCCATGTACTGGCCACACCCTTCACTGAGGGCTGGGACATCCTGACAAGAGCTTCCATCCCCCCTGTGATTTCAGGTGAGGGGCTGTTGGCAGAGGTCTGGTAGCTCTGGAGCGGCACACTTCTTCCCCACTGAGGGGGGGTGGAATCCTCTGGGCACTGAGATCATGGCAGATGAGAGAAGTCCCTGTTGGCACAGAGGTGAGGAGTCCTTGCTGTGTGCACAATCACCTGAGCCCCACGCTGCCTCAGGTTCTGGAGATTCAGAAGATTGGAGAGAATACAGAAGAGCACCCTACTATGCAGCCTTTACTGTGCCATCAGTCTGTTTTTAAATGGCCCCACTGAGTTGTGTTATTCTCCTTGCTTTTATGGTTGTTGTTGTTCCAGTCATCAAAAGTACGCTGTTTCCAAGGCTGGTGTCCACACGTACTCTGCCGCTGCAGGTGGTGAAGAAGAGACCTGTCAAGCTGTTTTACACCTATAAATGTCTTCAAAGGGCCAACAGTGAAGGATGCTGGGAAACAGTGTGATGGCAGCAGTGTGAACAACACAAAAACACTTATTCAGTAATGTGCATTTTATACCTTGTAGTTGCAAAATGTTCTGTAAAAATGGTTTGAAGAAATTTCTGAGAGACTGCAGTGCATGTTGAGAAAGTACAATTGGTGGTGTGATGAAAGCAATTGATTTAAGACCTGTTTCTTTTTATTAATCTTCCCTGCAACAGAATAATGCGTTGTCCAATCAGACATGTCTTTCTATGGTGTGTGTTTTTTTTTTTTTTTTTTTTTCCCCTCTTCTTCTTCTCTCTATTCCTGTGTTCTGGAATTCCTACCTTCATGCCCTTCCAGAGACCTTCTGTATCATGGTGGAGCACATGTTCCTCATGGAGTGCTTTTCAAGTATCCTTTGGGTCCAGATGTACAGTATCAGTTACAAGTTTGTTTGCACTTGGTGGTGATAGTTTTTGCTCACAAGGCTTTCTGTAGACAAGTTTTAATCAGGAAACGAGCCGGCTTGTCTCCAAAGCTCTTCTGCGCTAGTTTCCAGATGTATGACGCTTGTGGGTTGCTTTTCTTTCACTCTTTGTCTTCAGTTCATTCCAGTACTGTAAGGGTTGACCTGATGTACTCAAACTTTTGACTACAAATGTATTTGTCATTACTTCCTCGCCTCTGGGATTTTGTTCAGGACCCATGTGTTCCCATCATGGTGTCTTTGTGTGGCTGCATTGATTGCCATTAAATGCTTGTCTGTTCACAGTGCATGGTTAGCAGAAGCTCATCTGGCAGGTCAGTACAGAAAGTACCGGAAGTGTGACTCACTTAGGTGCCATCAGTGGCCTTGTGTGGAGGCAGGGATAGAGTTTGTGGTGCACAGGTCAACAGACAGTCAATCCCTTAGTCTTGCAGGGAAGCACATTTGTCCTAACATGGCCTGCAGCTCTGCTGTTGAGATCTCATGGTTACAGGTGAGACTCTACAGACCGAGGTCCAGTGACTGCGATCCAGATTGTACAGTGATAATGTATACAGCCTACGTGGTGCGTGTTACGGACTCTGGTGTCTGAAGCCAGGGTTTCAGCCGCTTCTCCCCATTAAGAAAGGCTCTTTGTAAATGCAAATAGATTTCGTTTCAATTCTTACACTCTGTCTTTTTTCCCTATTCAATCATCCGTAATGCCATTAAAGTAGGAATTCATTATTTAAACCAGTCTCCATGTTGAAATGGCTTATTTCTGTTTCAGATTACATTACCATGGAGACAAAATGCAGTTGGGTCAGGTCGATGTAATTTTTCCAGAGTGTAAATAGCAGTTAATAATGGTAGTATATTTGTGCTACCCGCAGCCGTCACGTCGGCAGTATCCACGGAGACGCCCCGTTCCGACAGTCGTCTTGTGCACTTTCTTTGTAGAGACTTTGTGGAGATCATAACAATGCTCATTTCTGCCACGGTCTGGGCAGCGGGCAGCGTCCCCTGTGTACACATTACCGTCATAGTGAAAGAAGTGCGTGTGCGTTCCACTTTCAGATGTGGTCAGCTTCTTCAAAATGAAGAGTCTGCTTCTCACCCGAGTGGGAGAAGCAACAGGCAAGCACAGAACTTGAGAGCGCTCGTGGTAAAGCACGATAACATCCGAACCGCATCTTTAATTGTCAGTGTTTTCGGCCAGTGCGGTGGGTGGCTGATTCAGGTCACATGACCTCTGCCCATCAGCAGGGAGACGCATCTCTGATAAAGGGCAGACCGTGAGTGATGTCCAGGCGAGCTTCTTCCGTGCTGAAGACACAGATGTAAACGACTTAGTTGGAATAAATCCTTAAGCTGCGGAAACGCAGACACACAAAGCATGTCTATCTCTTCTAGGACCTTCACTGGAAATCCTTGTGTTGATAGCAGGATTTAGCTGCTAATTTTTATATGCTTAATTTTCCTATGTTGTCATTTTTATTCCACTATAAATTATCTTTTGAAAATAGCAACGTCCATCAAGCTGTTTTTCTGTGGGCTCTTTTTTCTCCCATCATCTGACCGGTACAAGAACCCAAAAAGGGCAAACTATTACTTACTATTACTCCAAACTATGAGTCCATCAGCAACAGAAAAATTTTGGCGTAATGATGGCAATGTTTGTGTACCAAGGCCCGGTGCGCTGCACACACACAGCGATGCGCTGAGGGACTGTCCATGTGGCAGATCGGCAACAGCCTACAGCTGCCCGCTGTGTATTTCTATCTGTGCAGTGTGAAATCAGTCTTATTCAGTGTAGATCTTAGTAAATTTTGTTTAACTTCATCAGCACAGTAATTTAGCTTTATAGCCTCATGAAATGTTGGAAGTATACAAATCATACTCAAAATACATGTATGCTGCCTGAAAAGGTCTACACTTTCATTGTATTAAACTCCCCCTTTGCATATGTTAGACAAACATGTTTAATCGAAAGTATTAAAATTAAACAAGCTGTGTCACTTTCATGGTTCAAATACGTTTAGGTTTAGTCCTGTTTGTTTAAAAGCAATAATCATCCAAGGTACTTTTAAGCTTTCAGTTGATTTTGGGGATTACAGTGTAAACATATTGATCAGAAAAGGAAACAATTTCAGGTGGGAAACCCAACAAACAAGCATCAGCTATGTGTCCTAGGCTATAAGTACCTTTCTCACAATCTCAGGCATTCTCACGTTGAACACTGAGCATGGCAAGGCACTCCTAAGTACATTTTGATGGTGTTGTTGAGTGAGAGGTTTGTACCGTGTAAGGAAATGAAATTTCGTGGCTGATCGTTTGCTTTTTAGTCATGCTGTAGGGTTTCTAAACACTGCAAAACTTTTGTTTGGAGCATTGCAGCGATTAGCAGAATCTCACTCGTGTTGGATTGTTGGGGAGCAGATGGCAAATTGGAACAAATGAAAAGATGAGATTTCTAGATTGTCTGTAGAGATTTCCTGACAGCAACTCTGTGCAAAAGACCCATTCTAAGAAAAAACACACGTGAGGATGACAGCCAAGGAGAGACGAGGGGTGATCTCAGGGTGTGCTGGCGCCAGACGGCGCTTTCTTCCTTCTCTTCTTCAGCATTATGCCTTCAGCACCTCGGACACGTTTGTCTTTCCTGGAAGCGATGGAAAAACGCAGTCAGTTTGTTTGTAGCATGCGGATCTTCTCTCACTCTGATCGATGTTTCTCGGCTGGACAGCATCGATTTCCCCACCGGCTGGACTGTGCTCCGCAGACATGAAGCTGCAAGTAAGGAATGGTCTTGCGAAACAAGCCCCGCTCCTCCACTCAGTAAGGGTGTAAGACTGGGACTACACTTTGGCGCACAGCATAGCAGCATTCCACCTCACGGGTCTTTAGGGAGGGCGTTAAACTGGAAACAAGCGTGTGCCGTTGCTCGCTGCAGGAGGCGCAAGGAGGAGCCCGACACAGATCTTCGCTTGGAGGAGGGAAGCATATGCTGTCATCTCGGGATGAGATGAGCTGGCTGGCCCCAAAAGCCCTCTCGCGCTCTTCGTGCTTCTCGTCCTTCCCTACACGGTGTCCTTTGAACCAGGTCAAGAAACTTGCACCTTCAGCTGTCCCCACAAGCACCAGAGAACAATCCTGTTTCCCTCGTGGAAAGGGTGCACTTCAGGTTCATGGATGGAGAAGAATGGTTCCTGGCTGCCATATTAAGTGGTTACATCTTGAGCACAAATGGTAAAAGCGGATTAATCCTCCAACCAATTATTGCCTTTTATGAAACCTGAAAATTGATTTTATTACATTTAATGTACTGTGGACCTGAAATGTTTTTATCGCTCAAATTCCCCCAATAGAGTTCATTTAAATTTAATTGGTTCTGAAGAGATGTTAATTAATCTTATTATTATACCGATGATTTTTCAAGGTCACCGTGGGATTTCTTTGCTCATATGCAACAGAGAATATTGAAAAGGTGCGTTGACCTGTGGGAGCTTACAAATAACCTTAGTGTGCATATTGTCATTGTCAGAGCCGCAACCGCTGATGTGCGAACAACACACTGAGGGCTCTTTTCACACCAACGCTACAATTACTGGTACTACTGCATTGCCGTGGCGTTGCTCTGCTCTCACTAATATTTATAAACGTGTATTGTCTGGTGGAATGCCAATACATGATGATGTTCTCGCGAAAGAAGACAATTCCTGCAATCTCAACGCCACCATGTGGACGAGACGAGGTACTGCAGCTTGAAGGATCCACGCTCTCGTGCCCTTCACGTTGAGGTGGTGCCCTCTGGTGGTCAACATGTCATCAGCGCGACAACATGGTAAATATGGTACATATGGTACATTCAGTCCCGTCGTTTTAAAAGTCGTGGAGCTCAGCTGTGCACTCGGTTCAGTCTAAACTGCCCAGACTTCTCCTTGTTCTCTTCATGGGTGGTGGCTGTGTGGCCCTGCCAGGGCAGCTGTTCCGCTCGGTGGGCCAGCAGGCCGTCCTCGTTGTCCTGGAAGGAGAGCGGCCGGCAGCGGTCAGTTGGTCAGTTGCGCCAACGCAGTGAAGAGGCGGAGAAACCCAAGAAGGAACCCAAGGAGGCTGTCAGTACCAGTGCCATGTAGGGCCCACCTGTGGTTTCTCTCAGTGCTGTCAGTGTGTTCCTTGGTGCCATCCTTCCCCTGCTTTGTGTGGTGCTGGAAACAAATACACTGATTCGGGTAAATCAAAAATGGAACATAAATTCTGAAACGAAAGACATTAATGTGTAGCAGTTAATGCATTAATCCATAGTTTATCTAACTGCCGAGTTGTACTACAGATAGTTAGGTGATATTGGAGAAATACTGGCAGTGCAGTTCTAGTTTAATATTGATTGCCCTTGCAATATTACACACACACACACACACACACACACACACACACTTTGTGTAATGAGTTCTTCAGCACTTAGAGGTAACTCTTGAAATGCTGGGTTGGATCAAACTCACTTGCTTTTGGCTCATGGACAACATTTGGGTCTGCATTAGTCCCCTCCAGTTTGTGTGGTTTTCCACCAGACACTCTGGTTTCCTCCCACAGTCCAAAGACAGGACATTGATGTGAATTGATTACCCTTAATTGTTTGAATTGTGTGTGTGTGTGTGTGTGTGTGTGTGTGTGTGAGTGTGATTTCCCTGCATGGACTGGCAACCTGCCCAGCCAGAATGTACCCTGTTTCACACTCAGTGAGCCCAAGACAAGAGTACAGGCCTCCGCGACCCTGCCTGCTACTGAGCAGCTGCTGGCGATGGACACATACATACAAATATGTCCCTTGTTACACACACACACACACACACACTGTCTGAACCGCTTGTCCCATATGGGGTTGCGGGGAGCCAGAGCCTGACCTGGCAACACAGGGCACAAGGCTGGGACACACACACACACACACACACACACACACACACACACACACACACACACACCCAGGAGGGGATGCCAGTCCATCACAAGGCACCCCAAGCAGGACTCGAACCTCAGACCCACCGGAGAGCAGGACCTGGTTCAACCCACTGCGCCCCCCTCCCTTCTCTTGTTACGTCTTTCTTAGTGAGTTCTGCCGTGTCACGTGTTGGGATACAAGCAGTAAATAAACAAAACTTTTGCTTATGTGACGGGGAAGAAGGCGACTCTACTCCGAGCACTGCTGCAGTGAGTGCAGATGGAGAAGCCTCTCAGGCCCCGGGCCGCTCAGCCATGCGCTACACGTGTTTAATTTTGATCGGCTCTATAGAGTCTATGAGTCTATTCCAGTTAAACGACGCCGGAAACAGAATCAACGATGAAGTCACGCGACCTGACAAACGAAAAAAGAAGGCATTCATTGCGCGCTCACTCTCACGCGCGCAGCACGAGTAAATTAATGCAGGAAGAATAACATGAACAGGGGACAAAAGTGACTGTCGGACTTCAGTAGGAACCGCCACGTGTTGCGTAAGGAAACAACGTGTAGTCGGTACCTTCTCTGTCAACTTGCCTTTCACACCCGTACGCGCACACGCACACGCACACGACGGGAGAGGCTCAAGTTCAGTACAAGTTCTATACTACATATCAGAAAAATAGGTGTCTTCACTGCATTTGATTCATTGTAGTTACAATGAATGAAATCGCTAGATTTGGAAGCAGACAACGTTGTTATATTCACCAAAATGCACATTTTCCACACGATTCTCACAATTATAGCAAACATCTCAGATCATCTGAAACGTCATGCATGTTGTTCATCAACACGTTTTAGATGTGTGCATATACTCGGTATAATACTGTAATGAGGGACAGATTAATTGCATATATTAAATGCATAATTGAATCTTTCTAGGAATCAATGTTCATGGCTCTTCCTCTTATCACAAGAACAACAGAGCTCTTTGTCTTATTTCTGTGTGGCTTTTAAGGGTTTCGCTTGGAATCAAGAGTTGATAAGTGCTGGTATTTTCCCGGCTGTACAGCGGATGCCCGGTGTTGCTTAGAAACAGCACTGCCCGGCGTTGTTGAGGCAACGAGCGAAATAAACCATCAATCTCCAGCCGAGTTTTTCCAGTTTGAGAATATTTATACACCTTGAGGACTTTGAAAAGAGAAGAGAATACGAGTTTAGGTTTAAATCTGTAAACGGCCTGCTCTTTATTACTCAGCCATGAGCAAGTGACTTAAATTGCTCTATTGGCTAAAATATCTGGCTGTGGGCAAAATGGTACTTTATATAAAGTGAAGTAAACAATAAGGTTAATGATTTGCATTAATAAATTAAAATGATAACTTTTATGAACTGTTTAACCCAGACAGAATCAGTTTACACAAAGTAACCCCGTTTATTATTGAAAGAAAATTTTCTATTTTTATCCCAAATCACATCTCTGCCGGTGGTCATTTTTGGGTTAAATAATACAGTACCTTTACTCTAACGGGGCTGCCAGAAAGCTACATACAAATACAATCCATATGATCCTGGTGCGCAATTGCACGATGTTATGCGGTAATATGCCCGCAATGTTTGAGCATCGCCAGCTGCGGACAGCTAAACAAACACAAATCATACGTCTGCATACTACATCACTCGTTAGTAATGAAGCACAATATACATAATTTTTCGGAATAGTGAAAGTGATAGAAACAATTACCTGATTATTGCCATTTCAATCACAAGACTGGATGACAAATATTTGGAATTTTAGACTACAGGCTTCCCATGGCATGATAGAAAGCATTTAACGAAATATTTTTAAAATACCCATTATTAACGCTGAAATAATAGAAGAGTCTTATTTCGGAGTGAATTATCCCAAACTTTTCTATCACTCTGTTTTATTTATGTATGGTTCAGGAAGAATCCTGTGCCAATTTGAGGAAAAGTTTTACTAATTTAAATAAATACATACACCAACTCCGTATTGAAGAATGCAGTCCTTAACGTTCCAATAATTAGTCTAGAAAACCAATGTCTCCAGACTACTTTTTTTGAGTATGAAATATGGGCAGTTAGTGTTCACAGACTTTTCATCTTCCATTCTACACAGACACGACGAAGGCCATTTCGATTAACCGTAATACACAGTTTAGTTGCGAAGATTAAAAAAAAAAAAGTCACGCGCTTGCTTGCTGATCGCAGTGTTTGGCACTTTCACTGTTATATTTTCTGGGAAACTACTCATCTCGTTGGGACAGATTATTTTCCAGATGTTAGCTATTTGTGTAGTCTGAGCATTTGAACCACGTTTATTCGTATAAGTTTTGTTTAAATATATGGATGTTAGAAGGGTTTTTCCCCCACATATCCCAATGTTGAAATGACTGAAGCTTAAAGTTAAAGTATGAAACTGACTTTATGTTACAGTATCTAACATTCCAACGAATTCAATCTCACACTGAACACGCCGAGAACATCTTTTCAGAATTGCGCAAAATTTGCTTTACATAAGTGCAATAATGAACGTGGCTGAACCCAAAACTTCTAATCACCAAAGATAAAACTAAAACAGTATAGTGTTGTCCTTAGAAATCCATTTTCTGAAGTGTCCAAGGCTATTCATTTGTAGCTAGATGAACAGGTAACTTTCTGCAGGGCCACCGTTTAGTGTCCTGGTTACAGCAGACTGTAGGTTCTCAGCTCCAATCCCATTCCTGCTGTAGTACCGTTGATCAAGGTAACAGCTACAGTATCAATTGATACAGAAGGAATACCGTCATATATGAGTAAATCAGTGTTATTGTGACTTTCTGAGTTTCTCCGGTCAAAGGTGCCAGCCAAATAAATGTTAGTGGTAATGATCATTTTCACAATCTATTGAGGATATCATTTTATATTACCTTTTCTTAATAGTTTAAACTTGATTCTGTTAACAGCCAAATCAAGTGTTTTGTAAAAAATACAGTATCAAACTTTTTTCAAATTAATGAATTTATATAAGGCTTTGGATTTCATAAACTATGATTTTTTTTTCAGTGTCCAAAGCAGCTAGACTGGTTTGCAAGTAAAAATGCGAGTAAAAACTTGTAAAACTGGTAACGGTGACATCGCTTGTTCTGCACAGTTGCAGAGAGACCTCCTGCCTTTTCTCTTGTATTGGATCTACACACAATACACTCACCAGTACTGCTCTCTCTTTCTTAAAATCATACATTCTACACACCTGCATTGTTTCCTTTTAGAATAAAATATTCTGCGCTTTATCCCTACTAAATCTGTTTTCGCTTTTTTATTAGTGAGAATATATCTATTTGCAGCAATAATATATTCATCATTTTGACAGATAATAAATAAGGCGGCACCCTGGAAGTCATGTTTAGTGGTTTAAGCCGGCATATGTTTAATCGCAGAATAGCTTCCCATTTTCCTTTTGAACCCTTGGTTTTGAATAATTATTGAGTGCTTAAAAATCATGATATTGTTGTTTTACAGTCCTTAACCTGTTTATACAGCTGGGTGTTTGACTGAAGAATTTCTGCATTGATGTCTTGATAGATGGTACTACAGTAGGATTCAGACGAGCTTTCGCAGCGGCATAGTTGGAAACGGTTTTGCTTCGCACGGTTATTTTGAAAACGCGTACAATTTAATGACAAGATTTTGAAACGAGTGAGACAGGGGGCGTGTCTTAAGGGGGCGGGACCCTGAGCGTCACGCGATGGGACCGGGTAAGGGGCGGGGTCTCTCAACCGGAAGAGGACGTACAGGAAGAACTATGGCCACGCACAAGGGAGGGGGGCTTTAAAGGCGGTGTTTATGTTCGCCTACTTTATTTATTTCTGTTAATTTTTTTTTTTTTTTTTTTTTTTGCGTTTTCTCATCTAATCGAGTTTCCTTTCGTGCACTTTTGCTTCAGGTTCCCCGCAGCGGACGCGTCCTGTCTGCTGCTTCGCATCCCTCCATCCTCCACCACCAGTAGCTCCGGCTCCTGAGCGACTTCGCGTCGCGGTGGACTCGGGAGCGCGGCTCGTTCGGGGCACGGAGAGAGGAGAGGGAGCGCCGGGGACGCGGCGGCGGCGGCGGCGGCGGTTGGGGATCCGATGTGCTGACAAGAACGCCGCACTGCTCTCGAAGCAGACGGACGATACTGCGAGTCTAGAACACTCTGTGACTGTCTGTGATTGAGCAGCTTCGTGCGTTGGCAGGTGATCATCGGACAGTCCCGTCGTCGTTCGACGTTGGTGGTTCACCGGCCCGTCGTCGGTCTCTGCGTGTCTGCGAATTATCCGGAGATTTAATGGAGCATCAGCCCCGTCAGCAGCACCCTTCGCCGCCGGGGCCCTTCCCGTAGGAGCCTCCAGTAAGAGGACCGTTGACAGCACTCTGCAGTTGGACCGCCTCGGCTCGCTCAGATCATCCCGGGGGTTCGGAACCCCTTGCGCTGCAGCGCAGGTGGTGTCGCAGGAAAACTAAGGAGTCCGAAATGGCAGGAAATCTGAAGAAAGGCGGGGGGCTGATCGGGATGATGAAGGACGCCTTCCAGCCTCATCATCACCACCTGCATGCTCATCACCAGCCGGGGGCCGTGGACAGGAAGACGGTGGAGAAGTGCTGGAAGCTCATGGACAAGGTGTGTGTGTGTGTGTGTGTGTGTGTGTGTGTGTGTGTGTGTGTGCGCGCGCGCGCGCGCGTCCGCGGGGCGGTGGGGCCACGCGCCTTAACGCCCAACACCCCCAGCGGACTATTGAGACGGAGACGGACCAGACTTCGCCGACTGCGCTCGTAGTGTGTGACTCTTTTCTGGTCCCCAGCGACATGATTGAAACAGTTGCTCTATTGTTAGTGTTCCAATGAATAATGGACGTCTGTATGATGTGATCGCCGACAGACAGCAGATTAGCGCTCCTTGGCGCTGCTGCTGCTGCTGCTGCTGTCAGTGAAATATTGCCAGTTTAGGTAAAACTGTGCAGTACTATTATTGTATCGTATAATATCAATATCATCACGTGTGTTTCGCTCGCGTCTCTGCGCTAGTGATGCTGCGCACATGGAGCGGGGCCCTTTTTTCCTCCCACAAATGTTGAACCCATAAATAATTTATTTATCGCACGGTTAAGGGGAAGTGATGGAAAGCAATAGAAATAAATGTTGACTTCCCTTTGTCTTTTCGGCATCCCCACAAAAAAGTGTGCGCGCTCATCTTTGGTGTGTATAACCCCACATCCTCATGTATTTGCAGTGTCTGCAGTTGCTGTTGGCCGCAGCACTTGTGCAAGGAATGTGTTCTCTCTTGACCTTTCCATCGGCCCTGTCGCTCAGGTACTTGAGGGCCTGCTGTGTGAAATTCGGAACTGGGTCCGGACAGCTTGGAAACATTCGAGGAAGTTGAAACGCCCTTCTCGCCCTTCTTCGCTTAGAAATGTTAGCTGCGATCCGTAATTTTGAGCTCGATGTTTCGGTACCCTACCCGTTTTCTGCAGGTAAAGAGAGTTGTCTGCTGTTTGTAGTTTTGGGTGCAGTGTTTATTTTTTTTTTTTATTGTAAAAACATGACTGCATAAGTGCATTTCTTTACTGTCAAAGCAAGCCGAATTACTCTCTCTGTTTGTGTGTAACTCCTTTAAGTACTGCTAATATTTTTTGGTCTCATTATACTTGACAGGTTATGCCCCATACTTTCCATGGTGGATGAATCTTTATTAGTTTGTATTATGTTTGGCGTTAATATATTTTACTGTAGCTGTTGCTTCATAAATATAGAAGAATGTAGTTTCACTGTATAACTATACCTTACATAACATTCTCTCCTGTTCTTGCTTGCAAACTTCTCATTGCTCAGTCTGTTTAAGCTTAACCTCAGTAAGGAAGTGGATGGCCACAGTTTTTTATTTGCATAAATTTTAAGTTTCCTTGGCAGACATACTGGCCAGACTGTCATGAAGTTGCCAGAATACTGTTCTAGCTAATGACTATGGTATGTTTCCTTTGCCTGAAGGAGAAAAAAAAAAATGAAGAAATCGGGGCATTAAAATACTCCTGACACTTGCTTAATTTGGGATGCAATGCCCTTGAAATAGATGAAGATCTTCAATGCGTTGCATCTGTCCCCTGTAAGTTAAGGGTAGTGAGCGATAAAAGAATGCACTCTTCTCTAGTTGGGGTAAAGAAAAGTTAATTCCTGAAGGCAGAAGTGAGTAGCCCTGAAGAAAGGTCAGATCTGGTGTCACTGGCATCTCGGTAGCCTTTTGGCCAGGGGTCCGCTTAAAGAAACATAGTTGTTCATCCGGTAAATTGTAAATAAACACAAATGCATAAATTACTTTCGTTAATTTCCTGAGTTGCCCACCATGTAATATAAACACTGTGCTGCTCCAGTAAAAACAAATAATGAAAAAGTCCTCACCTGCTTGTCATGCTCTGTACTGATTTTATTAGAGAGCAAAATATTTGTCTGTATCATCCACACTTTTTCAGGGGACTGAAAGTAAGGCAGTGTGACTTGTTTTTGATGTGTGTCATGAACTGAAATGCAAGGCTGTGCAGTTCAGCGTGGCGGAGCTTCTCGAAAGTGAACAAGACCTCGTTCTGTGGTTATCATCTGACCTCCTTGGAGAATATGTCCTGTAGGTGCCTTGTTCCACGTAGCCTACACAGCGGTGGCTAGTGCACTTTATCTGCATCTTAACGGAAGAAATTAGTCTTCAAAACGAACGGTAGTCATCGCTCTGCTAATTCTGTGACTCATTATGGTAGTCCATAGCAAAAGGCTGCAGTTTATGGTTGGAGTCATCAAACACCGCATGTGGCCCTTGAATTCAATGAGTTGATGAATATAACAAATTACTTTGATTTGTGTTAATGCTTTCACCTGGGCTCTAAAACTATCGTAAAGGAACAATGGCTTTGACCGAAGGTAGCAATTTCAGGTCCCACGGGCTGCTGCCTTTTGTACCATGGTTCATGGTGCTTAAGCCGAATTGCTTCTGTACATTCCAGATGTGAATGAGCTATAAAGCTCACTTTGGATAACCGTTTTGGCAAAACGGCTTATTATTGTTAAGGGGAAAGTGAGAGCAAGCGGCGTCACCCCTGGGTCCAGCGAACTGTTCGGTGCGGCCGACGACCTGACTGCTAATACGGTTATGTGCCCGGTTTGTCTCTAGTTACAGCAATGGACAGCTGTAGACTGCGCCTTTTGGAAACGGATGCCATGTGCGCTATTGCCAGAGGCTACAGCTGGAGTCTGCTGTTCCACGGAGAAGGCTTCATCCGTCCCTTCAGCGGGAGCAGACGGGCACTCGATGTCCAGGATCGTGGTGCGAGTGGCTTGTAGGGCGCAGTGTCTCCTGTCAGCGGTCAGTGGTGTCGGTGTGTTTGCGCATGTCGAGCACAGACCAGTGCGACACTTGCCTTTTTATTTTCAGCCTCCTGGATTTGCTTCTGAAGACACCTGCTTTACGTGTCATGTCTTTATAATCAGTGTGTAATCGGTTTGGGCGCACCGTGTTCCGTGGCGATTTACCCTTCCTGTCAGAGGGTGGGGTGACAGGAGCCGTGAATGAGGATCCTTGCGTTGCTGCCTGTGCGTCTTTTCTGATGAGTATTGGTCATTAACCGTAACCTGCCGTTCATAAATTAATAACAATAAAAGTAGCAAGTTTTAATGATATGTTCACAAACCTGGAAAGTTGGGCATACCTTTGTCTTTTTAATGGTGCCTTTGATCCACTGCATGCTCCTCAAAATTGAGATTAAAAACAGATGAGGAGATGTTGCACCGAAAGGGAAAATAAAGACCACATCACTTTTTTTAAAATGAATGGATGAGCCACTCTCAGTTTATTGAGCTGCTGATCGATGGCTTAAGACGAGTTCTGCGCTTTCATTCCTCGCAAGAGCAGCTGTGCTGTAAGGTCTCTGCGTTGTGGACAATATGGCTGCGTGGCACCAGCCCCCGTCTTCCTGCGAGAGTCACCCAGACATGTGCTGCTCTCTATTTGTGTGTTAAGTGTAATAAATGTGTTTGTCAGGCCAGGACTCTTGATTCGCCAAGCAGGTTCGCCTCCTTCCCTGCTCCAGTAGCTGCGTTGATCAGCGCTGAGATTTGGCTGCTGCTCCTGTGCAGTTTGGCAGCGTTACTCAGTAGGGCAGCGCATCCGCTCTGCTACAGATAGACCCTACTTGGTGGAATGCAAAAGGGGAAGTAACACTGCATAAAATGGTTCACTGTCAGTTGTGTGTGTGTGTGTGTGCATGCCTGCTAAAATGGGGGTGGTGGGGTCTGTAGCTTTGTCCTGCTTTCTATTTGAAAGAGGCAACTTTTTGGTGCATTTTTTGACATGCCTCAAATGTACACAGTTTTGCAGCCTTTCACCTACAAAGCATACAGTCATACCCGCAGGTTCGAATACATTATGGAAAGATAACTCGCTTCGCTGTTGGTGTCCTTCATCGTGAGGGGTTTAATCTCACAAAGAACCGGTCTGTGTCGGTCAGGAACTTTCCATCTCGTAAAGCGCTGAATGGAAATGTAGTCAAATGCACAAAGCGGTCCGGTTGTAGCCGTGCCCTGACCTGCGCGTGCATTCTCCGGCAACATCTGCCTGTGTATCTCCGGTCTGAGTAAATAAGTTGAATTACTGGACTGGGGACTGCTGTCTTGAGAAGAACCTGTAAGACCGATGCTATGAAGCAGGCAGACGCTGAATGTCTAGAGCCGATGGGACCTCGGTGCCAGTGACACATTGGTTTTATTTACATGACTTATGAAACGGAATGCGCTCTAAAATTAATGTACCCAGCTTAAGGGTACACCAGGTGTTCCCTCTCTTTGGTTCCAAGTGGCCAACTCTTGGGCGCAAGTCCAGGTCCACAGCACCACCTGCTTGGCTGCTCTTCAAAGCAACATTTGCATTTCTGGTGAAGGAAAAGGCTCAGCTGGGTTTGCATATCTTGTATGTGGAAGTCTGTTGCGTTTAAGAATAGCTTTTAGCACGTGCATATGCTGCTTTACCAAAGAGTCCATTGTCAAGCGCAGTGTTTCAGCGTTGGGCGTTGTACAAATCGTGCTGACGCAGCAGACGCAGTTTATTTGAATCCTGTTCGGGTTCAACCCAACTGGGCTCTGCTCTGTGCCTCAAAGGATGCTTGCGTTGGATGCTTGCGTTGGTGCTGCTGTCCTATACGTGCACTTGAACCCATACCCATCAGCAACTCTCCACCTCCAGTACAAGGGACTTTTAAGCTTGTCCACACTTGTTTTGTTTCCATTGTAAACTTTTTTTTTTTTTAATATAAATTAATGCAGTGCTATAGATAATGGAGAAAAGCGGAAGGGAAGTGGTGAGGAGCAGTGACTGCACAGTGATGGGTACACACAGAGGTTAGACTTATCATGTTTGTGTTCCCCTCTCTTTGGTTAATAATTGCCATGCTCTTTCCTTATTCTGTTTCGTCATTGTCCTTGTTCCTCTTGTGGATTTTTCTCTTCACCCAAGCACCTGTTTGAGAACAGCTTCTTTCTCATTGCTCAGTGTACTCGGACCTGGGCACATAAGTACTGTTAATAGGAGCTTGCAGTATGAGGGCAGGGAGGGTAAATGGCCTGAGAAACAGCTTAACACTTACATTGTGTGTGTGTGTGTGTGTGTGTGTGTGTGTGTGTGTGTGTGTGTGTTCGTTCTGATAACACCAGGGTGTTCCCTGCTGCTAGCATTATCTCTTGTCTGTCAGGACTCTTGTGCTTCAGGGGTGATGGGGAGGTCACGTGGCATCACTGCAGGGAGTATGGGACTCAACCTCGATCATCTCTTAGCCATCAGTCCCAGACTGCTCTTGAAGGGGCGCTCTCAGCCTGCCAGGTCCTTTCAGAGGCTGGACACGTACGTGGTGAGCAGCCGGTTCTTCCATCTGGCCTGAAGCTCGCTGCAGTCGTCACATAGATGGCATAGGGAGTGGTGCTCTCACACACCCATTTCCTCCTTTTCCCAGTTGGGCTGATAATGAACCCACAAAACCAGCTGCGATCCACACGTCAGTGCTGCCTCACAGTGGGGTGGGGGGGGGATAGTGAGAGGCTGGGTGTAGGCTGCTCGTAGTGCTCATATACCTTCCAGTGAGCAGCTCTTTGTTTTTCGATGAGCTCTGCTTTCCATAGCAGTTGATGGCTTTGTGGAAAGGGGGCTTTTCGCTTCAGTCATCTTTTCGGCCACCTTTGTTCAGAACGCAAGCAATCGGCGTAAGAAATGTAGAAATACCACAAAGGCAAGCGGATCCCCAGCATGACTTGCTGCAAACGGCCAGCTATTGCAATAACTCTTTCATTGCTAGATAAAGTATACTGCACGAAGAACAAACGCAGTTAAAGGGTTATACCATGAATAAATTAACATGAAATGATAACTGGTTCATTTACCCAAACCTTAGAGGGATATGGTTTGGCCCAGCAGCCCTCACTGTCACCGCCAGGATGCTTTGGAGCAATCGTGGCTACCCTGATTAGCTTAAAAATGGTAGAAGCTTGCAGGTGTACTGTGCCGAGATGTTTGCTGGAAAGTAGTCCAGCACTAGAACCATATCTGATTCTGATGTGCCGTGGGGATTAATATTTACATCTGGAATCATACCTTTCTGCTGGCAGTTTACAGCTTTAAAGGCTAAGCGGGTCCTGCTTCTGGGGCTGTGGTGAGCATGAGGAATGTAACCTCGTGTTTTCTTTCCTCAGTTTGAGAAGTCTGGCAGCCGTATCTGCAACACTTCAGGCTCAACACTTTTTGACATGGGATGAAATGGGGAAGTTGACCTTTCGGGTATCAGTTGTGACTTTTGTCAGAGTCATCGCTTCACTTGCTCATGACATTTGTCCTATACTGTTAGATCCTTGGTCATGTTGGTTTCAGCCATTGTGAATGATTTTCTGCACTCTGGCACTTATTATTTATTATACATGAGCTGCACAGTTTGAGTGTTTTTGATGTGGTGGAAATTTTAACAACGTTGGCATATTGGCAGTGTGTTTGAACTGTTTCGTGCCCCTCCCTACACCCAGGTGGTCCGCCTCTGCCAGAACCCCAAGTTGGCTCTGAAGAATAGTCCGCCCTACATTCTAGACCTGCTGCCAGACACCTACCAGCACCTTCGCACCATCCTATCACGCTATGAAGGCAAAATGGAGATGCTGGGAGAAAACGAGTACTTTCGTGTCTTCATGGAGAATCTGGCCAAGAAGACCAAGCAGACCATCAGCCTCTTCAAGGAGGGCAAGGAGCGCATGTATGAGGAGAACTCCCAGCCCAGGTAAGAAGTGGATGGACGGCTATACACACACATTTACGTTTTCACTTATTTAGCAGATACTTTTCTCTAAAGTGACTTCCAGTGAACTCTATGTAGTGTTATCAGCCCACACACCTTATTCACCATGGTGACTTACACTGCTAGATACACTACTTACACTGGGTCACTCATCCATACATCAGTGGAACACACTCTCTCTGTCACTCACGCTATGGGGGAACCTGAACAGCATGTCTTTGGACTGTGGGAGGAAACCGGAGTACCCAGAGTAAACCCACGCAGACACAGGGAGAACATGCAAACTAGACACAGACTGAGTGGTTCAGTGGGGACAGAAAGTTACAAAAAAGCTGTAGTACATCCAGAATGGAATTATAACATTGTGCAAAACCTACCGAAACACCATTTAAATAAAGGTAACCCCCATGAAAATAAAGAATATGCAGCTTGTCCCTCCAGTCGAGCTTTTTTTTTTTTTTTTTGAGCTTTGTGTGCCATTGCAGACAGTGTCAATTCACTGATACCTATTGAACAATGTGGTGCAATTGCATTTCTGTCAAAGATCTTTATGACATCCATATTCTGTTCCGACATTATATACTTTTCCTTTCCTTGTGGTGTCCAGCTGGGCCACCGCAATGCTTCTTTGTATCTTGACCAACCTTTAAATGTTATGCTGTCAAATTTACACATGAAATGCAAAAAAAAAAGTGACATTTGAAACATCCCCTGACTAATAGAGTGTGTCCCACTGCTCAGACATAAATCTTCCTCTGCAGTTTTTGAAATGGCGTAGTTGGTACCAAATTGCACTCGCTTAAGTTTGCATTATGTAAAGTGCGCTCCTCTGTTCTCTGCCATTAGATCCAAATTTAGTCATTAAAGCACATGCTGTAGCAGAACTGGCTATACGTGTCATTGACTTCATTTGTCAAATGCAAATGTCCACTGCTCGTCATTGTCCTGCTTGGTGAGCAAGGCTGATATTAAACCTGCCTTTAAAATGAGATCAGCTGGGGCTACTGCGGTGTCCTTCAGGGGAGAACAGGAGTGTGTCTGCAAACCCAGGCATTTGAAATGGGATGGAAAAGGAGGGCTCTCTTTCAGAACCTGGTTGATATCGTCTTGGGCCAGAAGGATGTCTGCTGTACGTGTGAGTGCAGGCCTTCCTTTATCTGTCAAAAAGGGCCATTTGGAGAAGCAGTTGCAAGTGTGGCCACCTCTCCGTTTTCCTTTGCCAGCGTTGCGAAATCCTCCAGTTCTGCAATTTTGGTAGTTTCACATCTCTAATTCCAACTTGGGCTTGATGGTTTTAGTGTGATCAAGGAGAAGATGAGCTGCTGTACCTGCACTTGATAGAGGAGAGCCTGTTTGTAGAGAACGTGTGGGGAGGTGTTTGCACTCGGCTCCTCGGATCCCTCTGGATGTTCGGAGTGTGTGTCATTGGGTCCCACTTCTGTTTCCTGCTGGAGGTCCAGCATGAAACAATTGCTCACAAGCTCAAAGCAGTTAGCATTTTATTTTAGGGGAAATGTCACTCCACAGCTGTTCTTCACCCATTTATACAGCACTGTAATGTCACACACTCATTCAGTGACGTTCAGACGCTAAGGGCTGTTTCAGCATCACCGGTTCATCTGAAACACTTCTTTGGATTGTGGGAGGAGACCAGAACACCTGAAGGAAACTCATGCAGACTAGCTCTAATTCAAACCTCTGTCTGAATGCACAGGCCAGGTGTTGTGAGGTAACTGTGCCACCCGTTGATGCCGTGTATCCAGCTTGCCTGGGTGCAGAATGTCTCAAGGTGTTTAATAAACTTGAAGTCCTAAATCGAGGATGTTGCTGTTCTGGTTCTGTAAGTAACAAATGCTTTCAGTTTGTTATCCTGGGAAAAAAAGTCAAATAAAATTGAGTAAAACTGTCCATTTATGTCTTTGAGAGGGGAGATGCTCGTGAAGGGAAGAGTCTCCTCGTCCCAACTGCATCGTTCTGCGGCACATCATACTTATCAGGATTCGTTTTTGGTCATTTTAATATCGACGTCTTTATAGCCCGTGTTATGTGGCGCATGAAATCCTTTTGAAATCTTTGCATGATTTACTGTTTTTGCTTCCCCACAAGTTGACACAGTGACCATGTGACATTTCTTTATTTGCTGACCATGTCAATAAGAAGTGTTTTGAGTGAACAGTTTCCTGTTTTTTAACCTTCAGTTTTATATTCTTGTACTTAGCATGTCTGTTTGGCCTTTAAGGAGACCAACTCTACAGTGTCTAGCACTTCAGCTGGTCTGTAGAGTGCTGTGTGACTGGCCTTGGACACAGTGAGGTGGGTGAGGTGTTGCTCGCTGCTGCACAGAAGCTGAGGATGACTGACAGCGATGCAGTGTTGCATTCCGACTCGCATCTCTCTTGCTCCCTGGCGGCCAGAGTTCTTCCTGTTCCACATGGGGCAGTTGCTCTCTGGGTTCATTTCCCCAGAGAAAGGAGACAAAATTGCAGGCTGACCAATCTGTGGCTGCCAGGCCACTTTATACACATTGAGTAGCTTTGTACACCAGGCTAGCAGTCAGTCACACTGCTGTGTTTGGTGTCATGTACCTACTTTGTGGCTGAGAATCTACTGCGGTTTGCCAGTTTTCATGTGTGCAGCAGCTTAGCTGGTTCTCGGGCACAGGGGCTAAAGGTTTCCCGGCACAGTACGGTACAAATGTTTGCTTATCGTTCCGTCTTATCTTTTCCATGGATGGTCCACGCTCGCTGTACGAGTTAGAGCAGTAGGGAAATGTTGGTAAATGTCAGACTGTTTAAACGTAGTGTCCCACCCCCATCAAGCCCTTCTCTGCAGCTTTGGTGTCTTGCTTCCATGATCTGCTTCGTCAGCTTTGTTCCCGCTCCTGTGCTTTTCATTCGGCTCCTCTCCATCTACGTGCTTGATGATCCCCAGCATTTCTGTGATTTTCAAAAATGTGTCGGGCTCCAGACTGGCAGGCAACATATTGATTAGGGCACACGCTTGGCTCTCAAAGGATCCAAGTTTTAATCATGCTGTAATACCTTAGATCAAGGTAATTACCTTGAAATGGCACAGTAAAAATTACCCAGGCGTATAAAAATGAGTATGTAACTAACTTGGTGCACAAAACCAACAGTGTGCACTCACTGGCCGGTTTGTTAGGTACGCCCCCTTGAGACCGCATGAAATCTGAATCGTCTTGACAGCTGCACACAATATCTGCAGATTTTTTTGGCACTACATATATTGTGCTAACGTTGTTTCACCTCATGCTAAAGATGTTGGCTTAAAGACGGGTTGAGATGCTTGGTTGAGAACCTCGTTTGTGGTGTTCCTGAGGGTCATATTAGTGTTTTTTTTTTTTCTTTTTTTTTTTTTTTTTTAAATTAAATATTACGGTGTTATAAGGGGTTGCTTTACTAGCAGAATATGAATTAGTAATTTGTCTAAAGTCTTTCAAAATTATTGTGTCAGTAACTAATTCATTAAAGCAGCAGTAAAGCAATATCGAACACAACATATCAAAATGTTTATTAACACTGCATTTGCCAGTCTTTACAGTTGCCAGAACAGGGCAAGATTATATTCAGATTTGCCACCAAAAAAGTCTGGGAAGAAGTGGCATTTGAGCAGGTCATTGGAGTACAGTAAAGGCACTTTCATGTTTGTCTATCAGTCCTTAGATGATATTTGCCTTGTGACATATGCCACATTATGCTGCTGTCAGTGTCAGTTTGAGAAACTCCAGACTGCCCATGAAGAGCTTTTTTTTTTTTTTTTTTTTTTTCTTCTCCCCCCATTTAATTTCTCATTTTATAGTGGCTTTATAGAAAGTGCTTATCAACAAAATTGTATGAAACCTGATTGAAATATGCAGAACCTTGTTCCTTAAATTTGTCTATCTGTTGTGTGTCGTGTCTCATTCCTTTGCTCTGTGCTGATTTGGCACTAAAAGCCTGCATGGCACGCGAACTTGAATTGGTCCGTGTGGACTTATTGATCTTTTTTCTTCTTTTTTTTTTTTTCCTTTTTTAATAGTTCTTCATTATCCTGTTATACAGATTCAGAATTGCAGCTACCTTTAGCTCAACTGATGAAAGGTAGCTACTAAGATGACTCGTGTTTTATTTAGTTGACAGACATTTTATGCTTTTTCCATTCGTATATATTCATACTGAAGCCAAAGAAACGTACAAGGGTGCAACGGATGGAACCCTACGGACACACAACAGCTACCTTTTGGTCTCAATTCCAGGTCCTTAACCACAGAGCGAATAAGCTGTCTTGAAATGGTGGCAGGTGGTCCACTGAGGGTTGACCCTGGCTCCATCGCGTGCTGTGTGTTCCTGCCATCGGCAAACGCACTAGTGTCTGGCGTTAGGGAGTCGTGTGTTTGCTATGGCCGACGTGTAGCCCGAGGATGCGTTCTGTCCACAAAGTCCAGCTGGAATTGTCGTCGGTGTTCTGCCGGTTCCTTTCTGAGAGAAATGCTAACGGCTTTATTGACGGCTTTGCCACCACATTCTTGACCCGGCTTTATAATTGCTTGTTCTGCGTTCCTGTGTCTGTTTGTGTGTGTCTATTGGTCCCTGTGTGTGCACTGGCTCTTGCTTCCGTTCTCTGATACCTAATGTGAAGTTAGATCAGTTCAAATTTATAGACTGACTACAACAAAAGGGGAAGCAAGGGTATCGGTGTCTTGTAGCGGGGGCCGTGTAGCTGCAGCAAAAGTTCTGACCTAAGCAATAAAATGCCTCTTTTCAATGCAGTATTCACTCATTTATTGTCAAAATAATTTACATTTTTACTTGTTTGCACAGCAGGATTTTTTTTTTTTTTTTTTTTACCAAAGCAGCTTGAGTGAAGTACTTGACTCACGAGTACTGCGAAGATTCACCTCGTGCCTTGTTTTCAGTGTAAATGATAGGGCAAAATCATGGTAAGAGCACAGCCAGCCCCCCCTTTACACTCTCACGCTGTGCCCTTGTTGGGTTTTGAGCCACCAGCTCAAAATGAAATGTAGGGTTACGAAGTAAAATAAGGGAGAGACTTGTGCTGCGGTGTCATGGCAGCTCCTCCAGTTCAACTCTAGGTATAGACAGTCCCAGAGGAGCTCCGGGCAATGGAAGTCACGCAGTTGGGAGCGCCCCAGGAGACACCAACCCCCACTGTTGGCTTCCTTCTGAAACCAGCATGGCCCCCTTCATCCACACCACACAGGAAGCAGTGCCTCATGGGACACAGATGAGCGTTGCATAGCAAAGTCTAGTGTACTACCCTACATTCAGCTGCGCTAGAAGAAGCACGATGAGCTGTTCTACATTTCCGTCGTAGCACAGGAAATGGGAACGGTACAGCCATCTGCAGGTCACGGGGCAGGGACGAGAGGAGGAATCGCGCGCACGAGTGCGGTTTCCACGGAGAGCAGAGCCTGTATCACAGAATCAGTGGATTAAACTAGTATACTGGGTCCTGGTTACAAACTCTCGACTCTCACATTGAGAAAGTGCGATCCTCTCCTTCCACCCCCTTTTAAATAGTTTTTTTTTTTTTTTTTTTTCTTTTTTTCTTTACTTGTGTGGTTTCAAAAATTTGAACTTCTCCCAAATGTTCATGTCCCGCAGTTAGTTGCCAGTAAAGAGCGCTTCAGCAGAAAAGGAATATGGTACTGGATTCATTTGTCACTTCCGGTGTTTACTTGTTGCCTTTGCTTGCATCTGCTGTTTGGGTATTGCTGATCTAAAATGTTTATGGAATAAATCAGTCAACAGTTTGTCGTTTTATTAGTCTTAATGTAGTTTGATGTTAAAATGTCCTGTCGGGTTTTTTTATTGCAGCTTTATCTGAGACTTTTGCAGAACGTACCCAGCAAATAGAGGTGGTACTCTATTACTTTTGACTGTGTAAATTATAAAGCAAACTTGAAGTGGCCAGATGCTGGTGAATGTTGCACGTGTTTTTTTTTTTTTTTTTTTTTTTTTTTCTCTCTTTTAAAATGAATTTCAGCTTATCCAAGGTTCTTGCACAGCATAATCTGAGAGATGTGCTATAACTAAGTTTTTGGATTTACAGAATAAAGGAGAATTACGGACCAACATCTGGTCTTAATCATACTTGTAAATTGAGGAGGCAGTGTAATCTTTCTGATAATTTCGTGTATCTGCCACGCTGTCCCTCTTGTCACATACACATGGCTGCTGCACAGTCTGCTCTTTGCTAATGTCTCTTGCTGTAGAAACAAAGTATGTACTTGTTCATTTTTTTTCTTCTGTGTCCGTTTTTGTGCATTTGAGTAAACGGCTACAGTTAATCAGCAGCACTATCTGTGTTAGAATTTCAAACTGCTCTACTTTCTTCTTTTCAGCTTGTGAGTGGTGTGATGTGATCTGTTATAAAAAAAAAAAGCTTTTTTTTTTTTTTATTTTTTTTTTTTTTTTCTCCCCCCCTTTCTAATCTGATGTGCCGCTCACACCATAACACTTACACCTCTCCACAGGGCCTGCATGCGTAAGAATGATGTGGTTTCCGTCCGGCTATGTTTGTTTGAAGTAATTTAGTCCTTATCGTTACCTCTAAGATATTTTACACTTTTTTTTTTTTTTTTTTTTTTTTTTTTTTTTTTTTTTTTGTTGCTACCATTGTTGATTTAAAAAATTTTTAATATAAATTCTGAGTAAATACCCCTGTCTTTCACAGGCGAAACCTGACCAAACTGTCGCTGATCTTCAGCCACACGTTGGCTGAGCTTAAAGCTGTGTTTCCCAACGGCCTGTTCCAGGGGGACAACTTTCGCATCACTAAGGCGGACGCCGCTGAGTTCTGGAGGAGGTCCTTCGGGGACAAGTGAGTTCCTTTTGCTTTCGGCTGCCGCAAACATCCCTCTTCCAGCCAGCCTCTGATGTCGCATCAAAACACAGTACATGTCAGTAGGACCACAATACACAGTCAGAGGTATCCACTGATCTGCAGAAATTAAACCCAAGAGCATCTCACTGAAATGAATTGGTTAGAAAATGAGGTTAACCAATTAAAAAAAAAAAATTTGCAATCGCATATGATTTATTAAAGCTTACTTAAAATAAAGCTGTTAAGTGATAAGAGGCCATACAGCTGCTTTGGGTGTACAGAAATTAAACACGGTATTGTATATGTTGGAGATGAGTCTGTCTGACCAGTCCATTTGCTCCTGTAGGACCATTGTGCCGTGGAAGTCTTTTCGCCAGGCGTTGCATGAGTTCCATCCCATCAGCTCAGGCCTGGAGGCTATGGCCCTCAAGTCCACCATCGACCTGACCTGCAACGACTATATCTCTGTTTTCGAGTTTGATATCTTCACCCGCCTCTTTCAGGTGAACACCCCTTTTCACCCCTCGTCTCTTTTGACCATGTTCTGGGCCACCCCAGTGGACCACTTGGACTGCAGCAGCCACCTCTTAGACAGAGAACAGTCTAACAGTAGCCCCATTTTTTTTCCCCCCCCTCTGCTTGCACTTGCCTTTTTGTCCTCTGTTCATGGCCATTGTCTGTGAGGAAGAGGAGTTCCACACTGGGTGGAGGGAATGCCTAGGGTTTCTGGGCGGTGGGGGGTGGGGGGGTGTCCCTGAGCCAGCTGTGAATGGAACTCTTTCACATCAGATGTCTTGCTTCTCAGAATGCAGGCACTGTGCTGCAGTTGGGCGACTCCATACAATCCGTAAGTGATTTAGCTCTTTAGCTTAAGAAGAGGAAACCTATCTGACCCATTTAAAATGAACTGGACACATTTCCTTAATCTTTTTACATCTTTGATGAAGCTGTGAACTGTATGAGTTTTCACAGCATGGAGAACAGCGCAGAGACATTCAGTCTGCCCCTCCCTGATACCACTCAAGATGCTGCACGGTCCCGGTCCAAAGTGTCCCCTTTGCCTTGTGGTTCTGTGGGACTTGGACAGAGCACTTCCTTGCTCTCCCTGCTAGTTGCACTAAAGACACAGCTCTCAGCTTTATTTGCCTAACCTTACAGTGCTTAGAAGTTGCTCTTCAGGCAACAGGACCTTTGTGGATTACAGGATAGCTGCTTTTTCCACTTGTGTATATTTAAGCTGAGAAGTCTGACTGCAGATATTGCCCACATGTACCTGTTCACCTCCTTAACTGCTTCTTGATATCCCCCTAATGGAATTGACCCTTTGTATCTGTTACATTTCCTTCATTCACCAGCCTTGGTCTTCATTGTTGCGGAACTGGAACAGCCTTGCAGTAACCCACCCTGGCTACATGGCTTTCCTCACGTACGACGAGGTGAAGGCTCGGCTGCAGAAGTTCATCCACAAGCCGGGCAGGTAAGCTAGTGGTTGACTATCCAGACCACTTGTCTGTCCATTTTACTGATATTGTATGGCACAGACTTGCTCACAAGCACACAAATCCCCATGAAAGTACCCAAAATGGACTTTTTTTTTTTTAAAAAAAAAAAAAAAAACCCTGCTGATTTTGTAGGATTGCTGTGGAAAACTTAAGTCTTGTCAATGAAACTTTTAATTCTATAATGCGGTGAACCTTCACTCTGCTCCTTTTAAAAGATATGTTTGGGGTTTTGGGTTAGGCTTCATAGTGGGTGTGGGGTGAATTGAATGTTCTCCTTCTGGTATCTTCTCTAGCTACATCTTTCGTCTGAGCTGCACACGGCTGGGCCAGTGGGCCATCGGCTACGTAACTGCTGATGGTAACATCCTGCAGACCATCCCCCACAACAAGCCGCTCTTCCAGGCTCTCATCGATGGCTTCCGGGAAGGCTTGTGAGTTCCAAGCCACACGACACTCTACCTTAAGAAGATCTTTGCATCACCCCCGGTGTCTGCCACCACACTCCACAGCACCACTCTGAAGTTACACAGCACCAGCCCATTTCTGTTTTCACAGAAAGTTATAATAAAATGCTGTGCTTCTGAGAATTATAATTTGCACATCTGGTGGTTTTGCTTTGCATTGGGTCACCATTTTAATCTTGTGTTATTTTGAGAATGTTTTATTTTTATTGATTGCCCGTGCTGCAGTTGGCTATAAAATTTCTGAAAGCAGCATTAATCTTTGTAATGAGCATGGAGAACTCTGCTCACTTGGCAGACATATTTGCTTTACAGCTGCTGAGCAGCATATGGACAGAAACTTCTCCAAGCCACTAACCTTCCAAATGTATCTGACATTTTCTCTTTTTTTGCTGTTATTCACAACCACTTCCACAGTTTGCCTTGCTTTTGTCAGCTACAGCTATTGAACAACAGTTGTTTTCAGTAGCAAAAACCAGCCTATCCTTTGGAAAGCAAATAGCTGGTTTCACCTGTGTTACTGGACAGGATAATGGTGGCTTCCAATATAAAGTGCTTATTAGGTTTTCAAATTAAAGGATACTCTGAGTTTTGATAAAAGCATTTGCTTTGAATGAGGGTCAAGGAAAGTAATGCAGAAATATTGCATTAAATTTGCAAAGCTGGTGACCTCGGCCCTTTTTGTAGCTACCTATTTCCTGACGGCCGTGCCCAGAACCCGGATCTGACGGGTCTGTGTGAACCATCTCCACAGGACCACATCAAAGTCACACAGGTGAGTGAGATGCTCCCCCTCTGTCCTGCCTCTTGAGCTATCACTGTGGGTCTCTGGCTAATTCTTACTTGCCCTTGTATGTCTGTGTGTGTGTGTGTGTGTGTGTGTGTGTGTGTGTGTGTGTGTGTGTGTGTGTGCGCGCGTGCCCATCTGCAGGAGCAGTATGAGCTCTATTGTGAGATGGGCTCCACCTTCCAGCTGTGTAAAATCTGTGCAGAGAATGACAAGGACGTGAAGATCGAGCCGTGTGGACACCTCATGTGCACCTCCTGCCTTACAGCCTGGCAGGTGGGAGTTAAGGGTCTGTTAAGTGTTTCTGTGAACCTTTGTGCAAGAGCATGTATGTGTACATTCCCCTTACCTCACCTTGCTTTTCTGCCCTCCTGCTGACAGGAGTCAGAGGGCCAGGGCTGCCCCTTCTGCCGCTGTGAGATCAAGGGCACGGAGCCCATCGTGGTGGACCCTTTTGACCCCAGAGACAATAGCGGGGGCTCCTGTGGGGGCTACAGGGGAATGCTGGGTGCAGAGGGGGCCCCTTCACCAAGCTATGATGAAGATGATGACGACCGGTTGGATGACCCCCATTTCATCATGAGCAGACTAGCCTGCAACAAGGTGAGGTCATGGGGGGGTGTCTCTCACACACCCCTAAGAGCTGAGACCTCTGCCTTCTTTCATAACATTTATCAGCTGCTGTATCCAAAGCAACTTAATTTGCCCTGTCACAATTTAAAAGTCAAGGGCATAATCATTTTGACTCCATGCCATTTTCTACAACCACACCACTTGTTGCCTGCTAGCTGACCGTGTGAAACAGGACACCTGTTTGACATCTGCTCACATCTAACCTGCATCCAAGTTGTGAAAATAATTCTGACCAGCTTTCATTCCTCACCTCTCAGTTTTACCTATTAAGTTCTGGCTTTTTTGTATACACAGAGGGCATACTGTCTGACTTGAACTCATACGTGGTTGCTGCTCTCACACATTTAATCTGCCTCATCGGAACACTGCTTCAAACTTGGAGTGTAAACGTATCCCACGTTGAAGAGTTTGATTTAGATTTCTGAGTTTAGGATAGGACCTCATGTTTTTATCGTTTTCTGCCACACAGGTTTGGTACCTGTTAGCTTTGTGACACAGCCTCTCACTGAGTTGTGTGCTGTGATTTAGGTGGAGCGCCCCCCTTCACCTGTGTCTATGGGCCCCCAGGCGGCACTGCCGCCTGTACCCCCCCGACTGGACCTGCCGCCGCCCCGAGCTCCCAATCCCTCTGGAGCCTCCAGTCCAGGGGCCACATCCAAGGCAAGGTCTCCAAGTGGAACCCTCAGTAGTGGACCATACCTTAGTTTCCCAATTACACTAGATGAGTCTGTCCTCCTCCTGTCCCCAGGCTTCAACACTTCACAAGGATAAGCCCCTTCCTCTACCACCTGCACATCGGGACCTCCCACCCCCACCTCCCCCTGACCGACCGCACACAACAGGCTCCGATGGACGGATCCAGCGCCGACCACTACCCTGCGCTCCAGGTGACCCACCCCGCGACAAGCTGCCACCAGCACCTCCCAACAGAGCAGCAGTGGACTGGAACCCCAGACCTGTGCCCAAGGCCCCGCTGCAGTTGCCCACTGTGCGTGAGCTCTCCAACCGCCACTCGCTCCCTCTGGCATTGCCCTCCGCACTAGATGGTCGCATAGATGTGCAGAGAAACAGCAACCTTGGACTGGACCCTCCGCTGGTGCGGCTTTACCCCTACTCTTGCTGCATGGATAGAAGAGTCCCTTCTCGTTGCTGGGTACATACAAATATGTGCTTTGTTGTTCTTGTAGAACTTTGCAGCCAGTGTTCCTGGATCGTCAGCGTATGACAGCCCTAAAGTGAAACCCTCTGCCTCAGCAAACGCCATCTATGCCATGGCAGGCAGGTATGGACACCTGAGTGCTTAGCAGTCTCTTCTGAGAGGTCTTTCCTTGTTCGCAGTGCTTACTGTGGTGTTTCTGCAGGCCTCGCCATGGCCTGAAGTCGCTCACGAGTGGTGGAGCGCATGAAAGTGACGAGGAGCCCGATTATATGACCCCCACATCTCGTCCTGTGCTCCCCCCACCAGGGCCTGCAGTGGGGAGCTCCCGGTGAGTCTTTTTCTACCTGACCCCAAAGTTGCCTGCTTTGCCACACTCTCCTACAGTGCCTGTGTAAAGTCTGATTACATTCTTTTTGTCTTCTGCTTACTTGATGTAAATTATGTACCTAGTGGCATCACTCACCTTCCGTCTTTCTCACTGTCAGATCTGTACTAGGGGATCTGGATTCGGAGAACCTCCAGACGTATGAAGCCATGTATAACATCCAGGCTCAGGCGGTTGCTACGGCTTTGCCTCCCCAAGCCATGGATTCTGGTACTGCAGGATCTCTGGGCATATTCTAAATTTCCCCATGCTTATGTCTCCAGTACTTCTACAGAATCCACTCCTAAACTTTTGCTACTAATCTAGATACTCCTATTTTGAGTTTGTAATGTTACCAGTATTGTGGAATCAACTACCCCTTTATTGTATTCTGGCTTAAACAGTTACATCAGATGATAAATTCTTCAGTAATTGTGTCTGCATCTGTCTTTGTGTGTTGAAGTGCACTTTTGTTTTTTGTTGAGTTGTATGTTGCTTAGGAGAAAAGTGTCTGCTGAATTAATAAATGTAAATGGAATCAAGAGAGCCCAGTACTTTCAATTTCACAGTTGTCATAGCCAGATATTCGGAAGGATCTGCAGACAATGCTGTGGCTATACTCTTCTAAGTATGTTGTATGTCAACCCTGATGTTTTTGTCCCCAGATTACTCTGAATTGCCTCCTGTGGCCTGTGCCAATGGACCCCGGCATGCCATCAGTGAAGCTGAAGATGACGACGATGATGGCTATGACTTCCCTAGACCTGTCATTCCCCAGACCCCTGCCAGAGATACCTTCCCCAGTACCAGCAGCCCATCAGCCTCCTTCAGCCTGCTATCGGTGAACACTGAGCCCAGTGCTGGAACCTGTACGTACCACAGACCGAAAGACACTCAGTAAGACACACAGTGTTGCTTGAAAGTATGTGAACCCCCTGTGTTCCTTAGTTTTACTACAGAATTGTTATTCAGTCAGAAGCAGTCTTTCCCATCTGACATAATGGGTGTATAATGACCAGTTCCATATGTTGGATTGGAGGAAATCGTGTGTAGTAGAAAAACAGAAGTAGTGCAGGTGGAAAAAATAAGTGAAACATAAGATGCATTGGTTAAACCAAGTAGGTAAGTAGAATCAGATGTGTAAATCATAATCATTTATTCATTTCATAAGTTTATTGGAAAATTTAAATATTTCCATAAGTTTAGACAAGAATAATGACCATCCCTGTAGGGCTCAGATATTTTGTCAGCATTTTATATAATCATGTTTATACCCAGTATTTTCATAACGATTCCTAGTCAACCTTTAAGTGGATTATATAACTTTTTCACACGACTACATCTGCTCCTTATGTTTTTCTTAATGTATTTTGTTGTTTGGATGAGCGCTCACTTTATCTTGTGTACTAAGTCTTGCTTAGCCACTATTAACAAAGTAGCCATCAAATCTCAAACTCCTTGAGGGCTGAGATGGGGCTCCCTCTTGGACTCTCTGGTGCACTAGATGAGTCTGTCCTCTTCCTGCCCCCTGGGCTTCAGCACAGCACAAGGATAAGCCCCTCCCTCTGCAAGTTCTGCACTTGTCTTGTTGGCTGCCCCTCCTGATATTGCGTGTGTGTGTGTGTGTGTGTGTGTGTGTGTGTGTGTGTGTGTGTGTGTGTGTGTGTGTGTGTGTGTGTGTGTGTGTGTGTCTACCATAGCAGCCTCCCCTGGGCCCAGTGAGGTGCCAGAGCGCCCACCAAAGCCATTGCCACGCAGGATTCCAGCAGAGCGAAGGCCGAGTCCTGTATCCAGCCCAGCGCCCCCTGCCATCAGCAGTGAGGTGGAACAACTCCGGAGCCTGGGCTACTCCCACCAGGACATTCAGAAGGCTCTGATGATAGCCCAGAATGATGTGGAAATGGCAAAGAACATCCTGCGGGAATTTGTCTCTGTTCCGTCCACAGCCCACATCCTAACATAACACCCCAAAAACCTTTATGACCCCCAGCCCCCTGCCGCATCCATCTTCGTGTTGATTGGATGCCTTGTGGCTTCTCTGCAGCTGATGGCCTGGCCTTGCCCTCGTTGAGCTTTTTAGAGCATTTTGCTTTTTATTGCATGGAAGATGGCCAGCAAGACCAGTGACAGGTGTTCTTGGCCAGGCAGCAAGAGATGAAGTACAAAAAAACCATGGTGACCTTCCAGGCCTTTCTCAGCATAGTGGTCCTAAGGCATCATTTGAGAAGTTCCTTAATCTCACAGAAACCTTTGTACATCTATGTTTCTGTGTGTGCGTGTGTGTGTGTATGTGCCTGCCAGCCTATGGAATACACCCTTGAGGGTCAATTTTTCTGCTTCTTTGGGCCACTGGGCAGCAGCAAAAGCTTGCTGGTCCCATACTCCACATTCTGTGGAAATGTAGTCACGTCTGGCATCATCTCACGAGTTGATGGAAGAAGGCAGAATGTGCGACTCAATTTTACTCTGAGTAGATGCCATTTTAGTGATACATCTAGTGCCTAATGCGAAAGGAAGACGGCTTTGATTGTGTTCCTTTAGTACTTTTTATACAGATAAAATTGGGTGTTTTTTGTTTCAATTATTTATTTTTTTCCTCCCCTTGAAGCAGCTCCTTGCTACACTCTGTTGCTGAATGTCTGCAGTTAAGAGTGTGACTGTATGCATGGTTGAAAAGATAAGGTGATCTCAAAATACTGATCCTTAGCAGAAGGAATGCTTTTGGACACAATGAAGTCATTTCGCCAACTCATGAGTGTTGGGTTACCTGAGGCACGTGATGATCCAAACACTCCTTTGCTGCACTGCAGTTCTAGTATCTGGGGTCTCTGCTTAACCTGTAGTGATAGTTTCACACTTTGAGTGTACCCAGCTGACCTGAAACTAAGCAGTTCACTGTGCAAGGAGTGAGCCAAGACTTTGCCAGTAGAAATATCTCCACGGCAGGATAGTGAGAAGTTCAAGCCTCATGCAGACTCCAACCCACAGCTCTCTTGACCCTCCCTTTGTTAATGGTCTCGTCTTGCTGTGCAAACAAATGTGGATTTAAGAACTACTGGCGTACTTCTTCTGAATTTACTAATTTCTTAATGACAGACTTGTGGCTAAAGAGGAAAACTTAAAAACGGGATTAATTTGTGAACGAAGCACTCTACATGATTTAGTAATGTACAAGCTCCCTCTCTAGTTATCGCTGTAGTAACTGGATTGAGTGCAGTGCTTTTTTTTGGGCGGGGGAGGGGTCCAAGGGGCTAAAGGATTTATAACATAATAGATTTATGTTAAGTGTTAAATATTATTGTTATTGATGATGATAATAATAATAATAATTCAGAAGTGCTTTACTGCTGCTACTATTGTCAGTGCTAAACAATTAAGCCTTAAGTGTAAATTTGTGAATATTGTATGGTTTTTTTAAAGTGACAGTATCCTACATTCTTTATTTTGCTATGTAGCATACTTGAAAATATAAGCAGTTTGTGAAACCACTGTGTACCTGAGCTGTCTTCAGTCATTTTCTGTCTTTTGATCAGTATGCCCAGGAGTGCTGCCATCTATTGAGTGATTGATCAGTGGTTGATTGCAAACTGTGTCCTTGAGATGCAGCTGGTGATTAAAACTACCAAAAATTATAAAACAGCTTAATTTTTGGGACGAGGAAATTCTGTTGCTTGTTCTACCTCATTAAAATGTTTACCTTCTGATCTTTAGTGAGTGATTAACAGTCACTCATTTGATTCTCGTAACAGTTCTGTGATGGGGAGCAGCAGGTGGTGTGTGAAACCTTTTTTGGTGGCCTTTCTGGGACACTCTAGTCATTTGGTAGCATTTTTCATACTTTCTACTGTCATTTCCATTCTCGTTCTCACCGTGCTCCAGTTGGGCAGCTTACCCATTGAAAGTAGTGCAAGCAGTAAGAGAACTTTGGCTTGCTTCAGGCAGCACTGGTGTTACTGCTGGAGATCACAAAGGCAGCCAGGACACGCAGCCTTCTTTTGAGTTTTGACCGATGCACACAAACTGACTACTTCCATTGTGTACGATATGTAGTCGTCTATTTTTCTCCTTTGTAGGTGTATAAATGTGTATAAAGAGGGGCAGCTTAGTGGTTACATTTTTAACAAAAAAAAAAAAAAAAATGTAGGTTAAGGTTAGAGCTAGCGCTGCTGTCTTTGGACCCAAAGGTTGCAGGTTTGAATCTCACCTCCAGCTGTAGTACCCTTGAGCAAGGTACTTCCACTAAAAATTGCTCAGGTAAAACTACCCAGCTGCACACATGGGTAAATAATTGTAAAGTAGAGTAAAGTTGTCAGGTAAATGAATAAATGTGTGTGGTTAATTTTAGGAAATTTTCCTTCTGATGTGCTTGTCTTTGGCAGATGTTCAGTAAATGCATTTCTAAGTGATCTTTAGCTATGTGGCAGTTAAAAATTAATGATCCCAATATTGCATATAACGTATTATTGCATATAACATCAATACAGTTCAGTGGAAATGGGAGAACACTAGTCACTTCAGTTAAGCTCTGACAGCACATAGTTGGGTTCTTCACCTGGGCTCCGTGAACTTGGATATGAAAATAAATTGAATCTCTATTTTCACCAACCTGTTACTGAGCGTTTCCTTGAATTATGAGTGCAGGCAATATTAACATTTTCATAACTGTTTCAATATATTTGGTTTGCTTGTAATCCTAAGCATTTTTATTTTATGCAAATATACATTACCCTGAGAAGGTGTCCAGCTTCACCTGACTGCCAAAGAGGTCCACGGCATGAAAAGGGTTAAGTAAGTGTGTGTGTGTGTGTGTGTGTGTGTGTGTGTGTGTGTGTGTGTGTGTGTGTGTGGCCAAGGATAAACATCTTCGAAGATGTGAATAATGACATCTATCGGCCGTCCTTACACATAATCATTTTGACCGCAGCATGTGATTTAAAGCATTTCGTTTTTGTCACTGTGAAGCACATACGGTCCCATCATGTCGCACAACACACCAGTGTGGTACGATACTGTCACTTTAAAGCTGGGTGTGTGAACTTAGTAATATTTAGAGCGTGTGTAAGAGGCAATAGTCCACGTACACTTGTGTTCCCGCTCTTGTTAGTTTTGAGTCCCCCCCCCCCCCCCTTTGTGCGGTGAAGCGACGCTTACGCCGAGTGCCGTAATGAGTAGCGCCGACGTCACCAGTGGCGACCGAGCGCCGCTCTCGTTTTGCCCTCGAGGGGGCGCCGTTCCCCGTGTTTCCTCTAAAGCTCTCGCGCTCTCCTCCGGAACAGCTGAGTTCAGAGCGGCGGCGCGCGGCGCTCTGAGAGTGAATGAGGCGGGAGACGCATCGTTCTGCGTTGTGCGCATTTCTTTATTTCTATGCGTTCGCCTCTGCGCTTCTGTCTCTCTTGTGCAAACGTACAAAAATATGAATAACAATGTACAGGTGCCGGCCAACAGCAGGGATTACTTTGCCCCAAGGAAAGTATTTTAATTTAAGGCAAGAAGTTTATTATTGTACCTGAATAAAATCATGTCAGTATTTACCATAATCAGTGTTGACCTTTTGAATGTTCACCCTTCGGGTTATATATGGAGTGGAATGAATGTCGAATAAAGTGGAAAGCGCCATATATTGCATTATATGATTATTTCGGAGTGTGAAATAAGATGAAATACACGAGTTTTTTCCCCTTTTTGGACCACATGGCCCTTGCATGTTAATGGTGCAGTATACATTCAGTGCAAGTATCTAGGAGAGTCATTTTAATTGTTGCATTTTTTTATTTTTAACTTTTACTTTTTCTAGTGGAATTGTGGCGTACAAAACACAGCCATACCTGTACTGTAGCTCATGCGTTTTAATTCGGAGAGGTTAAACACAGTCCACATGAGTCATGACTCAAGTTATTCTACATGGACATGAAATATCCCCTCACGGCAAACTACTGTGTCCTAAGTTTCTGATTTACCTAACTTGATTTTTAAGTTAAAAAAATAATAAATTAGACACTAGAAATGGGGCGAGTTCTGCGACCGCTTCCTTGCCGTATATACATCTAGACAAAGTACTTTGGGATTAAATGATTAAACACTTAGTGTTTAATGTCACGGACTGTGCTGCGTTTGGTGACGATACATGTGAGCTTTGTACTGTGTCTTTTTCCTCTGAGTGGTACACAAAAGTATCTGTACAGGGTTCTAAGGTGCCAAGCACAGGAGTATTTGAATTGTAGCCTAGTAAGGCAGCAAACCCAGGAAACACTAAACATAAAACCACATTGCAGATTCTTTCCAAGAACATGTACTGAACAATATGAACAACATGTATTGAGCAAAAAGCCTACATTATTTATACATATGGAAAAATGGTTAAATCCATGCTGTACTTCACACAGGAGAAGTTTGTATGTGTTCCATCAGGACTGATTAAATATTCACAGACCTTAACTTGACAGCAGTTCACAAAAAAAAAAAAAAAAAAGTCAAAATTAACATGGGTCATTCCTGCATGACTGACAGTGATTTTATGGCAACAGAAGGCCCTTAGAGGAGCACACCCGTCCCCGATGTTGAGTGCAGTGGTGGCGATGGGCTTTGGGGCTTGCAGTGTCTTCCGTACTTCCTCCAGAGATATTGGATTGTAAAAGCAAAGCTGTATCTATGCTTTGAAAAGAAAGATGATGTACTGGAAAGGGTATGGAAATTTGAATATTTTTTCCTACATAACTTTTATATCACGGAGGAGTTTCGAAATAGAATGAACTTCTTTACAGAGCATATTCCCCATCACGTGAACAACATTCTATGTTTTATATACAGTGTAAGTGCTGAACAGCAGATTCATACAGTGAAGGTTTACATTATATGGAACTTTTCTGCAAAATCAAATAAATGATATTTAAAACAATTATGGAGTAAGAATTCCCTAACACTCTGACTACTGACCAACCACTGCTTCTCAGCTCAGGTTTGTGAGGGAGCCAGACATTGAGGAGGAAAGTTTGAGCTGGTTCAGTTTGTTGTAGCAATCATGGGTAAAGAATGCTCACAATTTCCGGCTTCACGCACCGTTTTCCGCCCCTTTGGAATCCGCTTGTTTGGTAGCGTGAGCAAAAGACAGAAGTGGAAATCCATCTTCCAGTCTTCGCAGGCTTCCATCCTGTGAATTGCCATTCGATACCTTCCCTTTCACCAGTACCAGAAGCACCTGAACAGAATTTGCAGAGCGACATCCTAATAGCAGCCAGAGGTGAAGCAGCGACTGCTATGCTGTACACCATCTGAGGGCTTGATTGGTATTCAGTGTAAAGTCTGAGAAAGAATGAACAAAAATGGATGGATACCCCTGCCATGCTTACTCTGCACCAGTCAACAATGTGCAAAAGCAACATCTGAAAGGTTCATTGAAAACTGGCATAAAGGAAGAGTTCAAGAAAGGGGTTGCTGTCATGTCTTGTGCAGGTCCCGGAACGAGATGCTTGCGGTGGCTGCTGTGGTCCTCCTAGGAGCGAAGTCCCATCAACTTCCTCACTTTAGCACCTCGGTGTATTCATCTCTTTACTCCAGGAGGAATGTGTGAGAGGAGGACAAAGCAGAAGCACATGTAAGCAAGATCCCAGGATGATGCTAAATACAGAGAGGAAGGCCAGTCTCTCAAACTCTGCTCAGTTTGTCAGTGTACAGAAACCTTCCAACACCTATAATGCCCACTGACAGTAGCAGTGTTGTGGAAGAAAAACACTGACTGAATTTACAGGAGATATAGCAAATATCAGCTTTTGTTGCATTTTTATCCGATTAATAGAACACATGGAACACAAACAAAAATGCCTATGTTTGGACATACCCAGATATTCTTTATGGAGACTGAAATACAGATTTTTGCATATAAGTACAGTCCTAGGAATTGGTCATTCCCACTTAAGGGTTTGGCAGGTTACTTGTAGTAGCCTTATTCTTATGCTGAGTAATGTATGAGCGTCTTTCTCTCAGGCTAATTAGTCTTCTTTGTGGCATAACCTGAACAGTTGGCCATCTCTCCAGAAACAGATGGTGAGTTATTTCAAGAAATCAAGAGCACCTGTATAAAATCTCAGTGACTGAACCATGTTGTATTCATCTGCTCAACGGTACAAAGCTGCAGTCAAGTACTGATTGAATTTCATGTGATATTTAGTCGATATGAGTGATAATTAAGTCTTGATGTCTGTTTACATTGCAATTAAGCACAGCCTTGAGTTATGACAAGTTGTACTTTCTATAGTTACCTTATCGTTAGGTTGTTTGTCACCGTTAACTCCCTGCAGAAGAACTGTCTCCTCTGTCTTGTCTGTCTTCATTTCCGTGACAATGTCATCTTTATGACCTTTTTCCTTAGTGCTGTTGAGGTAAGGCACAATTTTAGTAGTTATTTACTTAATCCCAAAAAAAGGGACAAAAATGTTTCATATTTCTATATTCTGAGAGAGGTCAGGATGCTTACATGTCCTTTTTGGCAGATCGTCCACAAGCCAGTTTGCCCTTTTTGTACAGAAAGTAAAGCACACTCCCCAGGATGGCCAGCAGAAGGATACAGATGATGATGACAGCAATGATAACACCGTTTTCTGGAGAAGGGCAATAGGAGGTTCAATCTGAATTTGAAATTAAATTGATATTTTTTTTCTCTGACATGTTTTTGAAATCCTTTTAAATCCATGGCCCCTAATCCTGCCACAGATAAACCAATTACGTAGGGTTCTAGTCAAACATCTGCCATGTAGTCAGTCAGCATCTCAATAAAGCATAATTAGTTCTGCCAAATGTATAAGGAATTAATGTTCTAAAGGATGCTTGAGACAGATGTTTTATCTGAGGCAAGTGAGGAATTAGTGTGGTATTAGTGCTCTAAAACCCTGAGAGGTTTTATCTGCATATGTTCCTTTTCTGAAACTCCTTAGCAAGACACTGGGCTGTTAGGGATCTACTGAAGGACAGAGCAGCGCAAAGCACATGGGCTCCCGGGTCCATAAACTCAGGGGGTTTTTCTCCCCACAAGCCAGAAGAGATGGATCAAAAATGTACATTTATGCATTTGGCAAATACTTTTCTCTAATGCAATATACAGCTACAAGTAAATAAACGCATACTGTCCAAGACAGATGGCTTACATACAAATACACCATTATTAAAGCACAGCAGTAGTAGTCGGAGAGGGCTTGTAACAAGGTGCATTTATGCCATTACGTTTAAGTGCATTAGTGGAGAAATTGCATTTTCTAGAATAATTTCTATCAGTATTTTTGACTTTTATTCAAAAGAAAAATATACTTTTACTCCCTCATATTTCTGTCACCCTCTTTAAAGTTTACCTTTTTTATGTTTAATCTTTCCTTAACATTCACGCCACTTCTCCTACAGATCATTAGCACCACTTCCTGTGTCTGCTGGATTCTTCTGTGAATTTCATTGGCGATTGTTGGCTCTGAGTTGTAGTTTTTCCCTGGACTGAGCAAAAGCAACTTCACAGAATGTGACTGACCAGCTTCTTACCTGGCAAACTGTCACCTTTCATTTCTTTTGTACTTACCTGATTAGTCTTATTGGAACACATTAAACATATTAATGTTGAACTAGCTCAAAGATATGTTTTCCACACGAGTTAAGACAGTATAGTTACGCAGTAATAAATGCTAGAGGTTCAGAACATTAAAGAGCAAAATCTGAAGCTAAGAAAATTTCTACATGAGTAGTTTTTTTGTTTAATACTTTGTTAAAAATGTACTTCTATGGTATTTTTTTGTTTCTTGGAAGAGGGTACTCACCTTTCTGGACCTTCTTTGCACTGGTACCTGTCAGTGTCAAACAAATCATATAACCCAAATGACTGAAACAGTATTGGGCCTTGACCGTGATCAGAACACAAGATGGACACTTTTGATTCAGATGTACAAGTAGCAAGACTTATTATCCAATTATTACTATTTAGGTTTGTTTTATTATTTAGTTTAGTTTTTATTTATTCTTTCCTTATAAAAAGCTGAAAACTTCCTCACTTTATTGCTGTGTCTATATTATTTCTCAAAAGTCTCAGGTCTTATAAGTACCTAGCTCAAGTGTGCATGAGTAGCTTCCTTTCTAGGAGACAACTGAACCTTTTGGTTAAAGCTGTGGTTCTTTCATCACTATGATCCCTGCCTATATATATCCTTTGCACGAGTCCTCCATGTGTTCAATACTGGATGACCGGAAGGTTCTGAGAATCCCATGCACTTGTTGCACCTGCAAAAAGCAGTGACTGCTAATCTAATACACCCACTGCTTTTGCTCCTGCAAAACACTTTACTCACGAATCTCAAACCGATACTTCCTAGCATTACATGGACAGCGCTCCGAAGTAATGAGAGTCAGGAGGTGAGGTGAGCGTGTTCACCGGGAGGTACTGTGTAGCCTGCACCTCCCCATGCAGGCTAGTCCTGAATGTATCATCTGTGTATTGAGAAACAAGAAGTTAGTGTTCCTTGCCATGTAAATGTACAAGGCTTGTGGGCAACTGCTGAATGGTGGGTTCAGTGTGTGATGGTTAGTCTTCAATGGGAATGAAACCATTTGTTTACTTTTCATATGCGCTTGTTATAGGTTTAGAAACTGCCATCTGGGTGTATGTAGTCATCGTCACTTTTGATTAAACACCTAACATGCTCGCTAAGATCTGCTCGATCCTTCCCGTCAGTCCTGTGCTTAATAACCCGAAACCCCTTACTGAAGCGGTTCTGTAGCAACGTACCATTGCTGCTGGGCACAGCTGAGGTTGATATCAAGGGAGCTGCAAACCAAGAGAGAAAAGAAATTCTTAACCACGCTTGAAACTTCCACTCTTAATCACCACCTGTTTTTGCAATATAGGTTTTGTTAACAGGAATGCACACGCTCAGTGTTTGCCGAGGTGTCGTCCTCTGTACTTACTGGCTTTGATGCTGAAGGACTTTGCATCCACGCCCCTGTCATTAGTGGCGTTGCAGGAGGCTGTGAGGTCAGATGTCACCCTGATATTCACTGAGCTGCGAACCAAGTTCTCGTCCACCACCTCATAACGAGTCTGACCAAAATGTAGAGTTTAGTTATGGGAGATGCAGTGACATCCATAGAAACCTGGACAAGATTCATCATCACAAAGATCAAATGCAGTTATTGTGTGAAATTCAAAAGTGGATGCACTGTGGGCCTGCAGCTTGTTTCTGAAAATTTGGAAACGGGAAGTTGAAATACGCAAGATACAATTTTCTTTCTAAATTTAATTTTAAATAATTCTAGCAGCAAACACATATTTCATTCTACTTTCACTCATGCCTGTACATTTAGCCGATGAAGAATACTTTCCACTAATTTAAAACAAATCTAATGGGAATCATTGTGACTTGGATTTTAGGAACAAGACGCATACGTAGCTGCAAACGCGTATCAGGGTATAATGAATCTGTCTTTGATGAGAAATGATACGATATCAGGGCACATACATCACAGCGAGACAAATCACACTGAGACGAGTAGTTCAGCAGTTCTCATTCCCTGGACTTTGCAACCCGGGGTTATTTCAGGAGTCAAGATTATAAAGTTAGCCAATTAATTTAAGGAAAAGATCAAGACTGGCACAGAATAAAAAAAGATTAAGATTATTTGCGCTGGAAAATCCTAATCACTGTATTTACAGAATTAACTTTTTAAAGTTAAATCGAATGGAATGTAATATCTGTTACACTACTGCAGGTGAATTTACACGACTAAAACATACCCCCTACTTAAAACATTAACTGCACTCGGAGCTCGCTTCATCTCCGCAGCTTCTTTCCTGAAGCCGTCTAGCACCACAAAACAATCACCTAAGCACACCCCCCCCGAAACCACGTGTGATTATTGTTCTAAATCTTGTCTACAGCCACACTGCTGTCAATTGCACTTTCGTATATTATTTGCACCGTTGCTTGCGTCTGCAGTCCTTTTGTTGTTTATTCGACCTGCACATGGTAACTGTTTTCTATATTGTCACTGTCTTGTCCTTCACCATCTTGTATATTGTTATGTTGTATTTCATGTTTGGCTCCGAACCACAGCCAGTTACCAGTTACAGTTTGCTATATACTGGTAGTAAAGAGTTCTCAGTTCTGAAGGTATAATTTATGATTGTTAAAGGCTTTATTACACTAAATTATTTAATTTATTTAATCCTAGTAATGATGGAATATCCTACAAATTTACGGTAATAGATGAATACTGGAAAAAAAAATAAAAACTGCACTTCTGCATTTTAATAGGGAGAAAAAGCTATTATAATTACTTGTCTCTGAAGCACTGTAGGTATTTCTCAGTGACCAGAAATTATAAGAAGTGCGCAGACAACAAAATTATGAAATAATCTTTCCAGCTGCACTTGAACCTGCCTCCTTACACAAAAGAAATGCCATATTTGCTAGGAGAAATGGTCCCAAATGTCACATTTGTGTGAAATGGGATTGTCCTCAAAACTCGGAACTCTGCAGACAAAACCTTTACAGGAAATGGGGGGGGGGGGGGGGTTAGAACACACTTCGGCAACAATTTATTATTCTGTAAATGGGCCTAAAACGGAGGCGTTGAAGTTTCTTTTGAAGGGCTTGATAATATCATGTGACAAAGGTGAAGCACATTACCCGTGTGCCAGTAACGCTCCAGGTTATGGTGGGCAAAGGCATGCCTTGGGCTTCACAAGTCAGGTTCACTGAAGTCCCCACTTTGGTTTCCAGCACAGCATCAGCATCGGGGTCTATCATCTGTGGCGGCCCTATGGTGGAGGGATGTGCTTAACCCTCGTACTGATGTCACACTTCATCTGCACCATAGCTCTCGGAGTATCTTTGTTGTACTGTTGAGAGTTCCAAACAAAGGTGATTTGGGAACTTACCATAGATAATTAAAGGGAAAGAAGTGCTGGTTTGCAGTTCTGGCAGCAAAGGAACTGTCACTTCACAAATATACTCCCCTGCCATGTCGTACGTGATGTCGGCCAGGTACAGCCGGTTCTCATTACTCACATTCTTCCCATCCTGGAATGATAAGCGGGTTGTGAGCAGCATAGTGGTTAGATATGTTACCTTGCAACCAAAAGGTCCATATTTGAATCCCAGCTGCAGTACACTAGAGAAAAGTACTTACTCTTAATTACTCCAGTATAAAATTAACCTGCTATATAAATGAGGGAATAATTGCAGACTGCTAAGGAGGCTCCCTGCCTTTGGGGGGCTGGCATCTATGTCATGTGATTGTTTTATTATTTTACTATTTCTAATGTTGTTGTAAAGTTTATGGTAATGCAGTAACCACAATGGTGTGGATTATACCTTACACCACTTTATTGTGGTCTCAAGGGATGAACTGGCACTGCAGAAGATTTCTACATCTTGACCCAAGATGAATTCGTGGTCTGTGGGATCCAGCACGGTAGAATTAAGGTCTGCGGGGACAGAAAGCGTAGCAGAAAATATCACTAAAAAGCTATCTCTTTTCCAGAGAAATTCTTTTACAAATAGGGTGTTTGACACCGCATGCAAATATTGTTCCTGAATCTGAACAAGACATAATAAGTGAAATTCTGGTAAGAGGGCTGGTCAGCGATACCACTCACAGTGAACCTCAAGGCTGGTATTTCCTTCAATCTCTTCACCAGCTTCCCAGTCAAGGGAGCGACACACATAGATACCGCTGTTTGTCCGATTCACATTCTCCAGCACCAGAAGACCCATTTCATCAGACCTAACTTCTTCCTGGGGGTAGCACACACATTTCCACACAAAGAGGTGTTTAAGAAGCGAGAGGAAGCAATAGTAGTATTCTGCATCAGCAGGCACTGGTATCCATTAACTTACAAAACATTGTCATGGAATATCTTATCTCTTAACCCTAAATTTACTGTCTAGTGTTAAGGTTTCATGAAGAAAGCTGTCGGACAACAAGCCGGTTACTTACATCCATATGAGTTATGGTGAGAATCGGCTGGGGTTGACCATCTCCCCGACAACGGATCTTCACAGTGTCCCCTTCTTTGACCAGTCCTTCTGGATATTCTTTCCAGACCTCAATCTTGGTTGTTGGGTCTGTGAAACAAACAAAGGAGTATTCATCTCTACACCACTGGAGGAAAGAACTTATTTGCATAGTTAAACTGAAAATACATAGAGAGCCACTGTACTAGCAGTGTATTTATTCATCAAATGCTCTGCATCATAGTAAACTGGCATGTTTAGGCTGTTGAGAGAGCCTTTTGTCCATTCCTTAGATAGATGCATATGACAATAAATATGATTTGTGTGCAACTGGTGAGGTCTGGAACAAACATAAGCGATGTATAGTTTGCTGAGCGATGTGATGTTTGCTTTGTGTGTGATCTGTCAGACCTTGGATGAATATGGCACTCACAGGACACCGGGATACTGAAGGGCTTTGACTCTATCATCTTCGTTGCTTTAGGAACAAAGAAGGAGACCTCACAATAGAACGTTGCATCCTTGTCCTCTTTGGCCACCCTAAGGTGCAACTCGCTCTGGACTGTGTAGAGCCCACTGGACTCTAGTATCACCAGAGGTACTATCATGATCTCTAAGAGAGAGAACACAACAGTAAAACAGTGACAATGCTTCACAGACTCACAAGTAGCAATAGAGCTTTAGGAAATAAGTGTAGAAATTGCTACCAAATACGAAAAGAAAATTATGACAAGCGCATCTCGTGATGGGTGAAGTTTGTGAGTAATCAGGTTAAACTCTTAATAAACAGTCAATAAACAAATTATTACTCAATTATGCTCAGTTGAAACCCAAGCCAGCAACCTTGCTGTCAGTCATCTCATTCATTCACGGCAACACTTCGTGGTACTGTTACATCTATGTTTCCAGTAACAAGTGTTGTTGAATGCAGGCTACAAATTGTTTTTGAGCGATAGCTGTAATGAAAAGGCCTAAGGTTTCTGAAATGCTACTCACGGTCACTTCGCCGCAGAGGAGTGTTATTCCGATACCAGGTGATGTTGGGTTCGGGGTACCCATTTCGGGTCTCACAAGTTGCAATCTGAAATGTGTGGTGGAGAATTACACAGGTGATTAGGAACGGTAGACAGATTCCTTCTGCATTTATATTGTTAATTCTTATTATTTTTATGTATCAGCACAACAGCTCGTTTTTATACAAGTCTTGTACATGACATTCTCATGCAATTCACAAGGCTTCACAGGACGGTAAATATTACTCGTGAATGGTTCTCACCTTTGATGGTTTCTGCTGGTTAACATGGACACCCACGGTGATGGTCTCAGTGATCGGAAATTCTGGTGGCACTGCAGGAAAAGCAAATCTTACTATAAAAACGATCACATATTCTCATGTCTGTTAAACAAGTTTCTTTGAAAGACCCGGTCTAAGATGTTAATTAAATTTTAAAATTCAAAAAGATTTGAGCTTACTCTTCACTGGCAAAAATTGGCAAAATATCTCCGAATCATACCAAACACCTTCAGCTGGGTTTTCCCCTCTTCAATCCCAGTGGAAGTTCCATTTAATTGGCAGATGAACTCGCCCTCATCTGTCAGCTTCACGTTGTTGATGGTCAATATGACGCTTCTGTTGGTATGCCTCACGCTAATGCGATCGGTAAAGTCAGTGTCCAATTCTGCAACACTCCTGTGGCTTTCAATAAGATAGATCCGCTCCCTGTGTCCAGCCTTCCTTGTCTGTCGGAAAGAAACCCACCACAAATACAAATGGTACACTGGCTCTCAAAATTCTGCTTTTAACATGCTTAATGTCTGAAGAAATTTCTTATCCTAACAATGTAATATTTACCAGTTGTGTCTTGGAGAGAGGTACCTGTAACAGAATGCTTTGAACAGCACCATCCTGCTGTTGACGGTGATGGAATTAATGAGGTATACTCACCATAAACCACTCCATTACAGCCGGTAATATGTTGAAAAAACAGGAAATTGTCGCTGTCTCTCCAATGGACACCTCCACCTGTCGCTCCATCTCCACCTTTGCACATGCTGAAAACACACACAGAGTCACTCTAGCAGGTTCACAGCCTACAGTGATCACACAGTGGTTGACACTACGTGAAGCTTCCACAGGCCCTTTCCAATACTACAGACCTTCACCACTATCAGTGTTGACAACCGTCTGCATGTCATCTACACTTTCCAGAGAAACCAGCCTTAACAAGATTACGGGTACATTGCCAAGGTTTTCGCTTGTTTTCTTTAAGCATAGAAGCATGGTCATGCTAAGATGGTGACCACTATTCTTCCTTTCAAAAAAAAAAAAATCACACATTTCCTCAAGTAACAAAACCAGCCCCCTGACAACTGAAATGTTATGCTAAGTTTGCTGCTCTTGGATTCACAATGCTCTAAAGACACTCTTGAAGAAACACTGATAATACACCCCTAGCAAATTGGTATTCAGCTGCTGACACCTCCCACACAGACAGTAAACAATAACAGCTTCCCTCTTTCGCGTGCTTCCACTGAACTCACCACGAGCTAATTGAGTGTGGTGGATCCTGTCCCATTACAGAAATCAAATTAAGGAATCACCACAAAGACATTTCCTGTGCATTAGCAATGTCAGCCTCCTGCTGACTCACAAAAACTCCTCTTCCCTTCAGAAGGAAGGAGGGTGGAGCAAACTATCGGCATGAGAAATGTCAAAAGTGTCACGGCAGATGTTGCTTTGCTGTAACTGTCACCAAGTCAAGACTTTCTTGTAGCAGCTGGAAGGACAGGAAGGGGATATGCAATCATGTCTTTCCCCAAGACATGAAATACTGTAACAAAGTGGAAGTAAAGGTTGCATCTGCACATCCATATCTGTCAATAATCATCTCAACCGTCTCAGAAAGGAGCAGGAGCACTTCACCCTATTTGTTGTCTAGGTAGCAGTTTTTTCCCATGCACACCTACCCAGCACACGGAATTCATGGGAAGAGGGTCATGCAAGGAGGGTCCTGCACTGGGCAGTGGTACCAGGAATATCCTATCAGCAATGGAGCAACGTAGGCACAACTTTCAGGTCGGAGGGTAACAAAGCCACCTGGCAGCGCTTTTCTGGTCAGTTGGGCTCAGTTAGGCGCCCCTGCTGACAAGCTGCTGACAGCAGGGCTCCGACCCACAGCTGGCATCACCAGGGGCGAAGTATGCTTTGAATGATCCTTGCCGCATGGGGCTCCGCTTATAAACTCGGCTATTCACAAGGACATAAAGGGCAGGTGTGTGTAAGTGTGTTTGCAAAGGGTCACTGAGTAACCCTTTGCAAATTGGGGATTGGGCTGATCCCAATCCCAGCCCCACAGCAATGGAGCCCATGTGAAAAACCTCTGGAAAACGAACTATTTCACAAACCTGGATATAGCAGAGGTACTTTCACAAACTTTTTCAGTGCCAATTTGCCTTGTTTTCTTTATTTTGAAAAACTATCTTAACCTTCCTAAGTGCGTCAGGCCACGGTGATGCGATAAGCATGGCTTTTTTTAGTTCATTGTCATGATCTGTAGCAGACGGGTCACAGCTTTGAATTTTGTTAGTGCTGGCAGCCACAAAGCAGACTGTGTGATCATCATGGGTTGGAAGTGTGCCGAGATTGTTATGAACCGGGATGGTGACCTCGTGTCTGTCCCATAAAGTTTACCAGAGGCTTTGGATGTTGCCTGCAGGATTAAGGATTTGGTAACCACTGATAAAAACACCACATACGCAGCAAGACACAACAGGCCCTCTGTGTTTACCCTAAAATTTTGCTAAACATAACAAAATCCTAAACTTGCCTGTGGTTTTTAATGTGCCAGGATCTTTACTCTTACTCATTTTTAACTATCTGGTAAATTTCGCTCAAAGAAATGGTTAAATCAAAATTTTCAAGCTAACTGAATATACAGAACCCTTCAGAAGTTTGAGTACAACTGAGCAGTCAAGGCAATACTTGTATGGGACCAACTGGTCAGATGAGTGAAAGCAAAGTAAATCACAAATGTCCTACATATCTAGGAATCGATGCAGAGCAGGAAAGACACTGCAATTCATTTCTTTCTCAAACTTGTTAATCTAATGTGTTGTGGAAAACATTTTCTAGCAGATATAGTCACACTTTCGACTGGTACTATATGCTCTTTAGTTTACAATGATTGACACTGAAGAAGGATGTGAATGAAGCCACATGCAATATGTGCAGGACAGCCATGGGGTGAACAAGCATTCCTCTGAGGACACTGGTTATTTCGGGCTTGATGGCATAGGGGGCTGAAGTAGTTTATCAGGTGTTGCCAATAACAGAACAGCATGCCTTATCCCTGCCTCCTAACTATGAGGAGTTCGGCCCTTGCAGTCAGCTAACCTGATCCCCAATGCCAGCCGGTCAGGAGTGACCATGCCCACAGGTCAGGTGGAGACTGCTGCTGTATGAGACAGGAGTGTTTAACAGCAAGGCAAGAAAAAAAATCTCCCAGTCCTTTTGATAAAGAGCAAAGGAGTACAGGAGTACAGGAGTACAGGTCCAATCCTCTCATCAGATATCAAATGTAACAGAGTACTTAAGGGTAAAGTTGAACATGATGACAAGTACATTTCCTGACACCACTTTTATTTATCCTGACCTCATGAAGCAAATTAAACAAGGCATTACAATCAAAAGGTTCCAGGCAAGGGCATAAATGTAGATTAGACATCTGCTTATAAATAGTGACCTATTGCACTCCAGCCCCTGTTGCTGCATTGCCGGAGAAGAACATAACCTTTAGTCTGAATAATTGACTTCAAGGGCAAAGGCTCACTGAATGAACAAATGATCCAACAACACCTCATTTTACAAGATCTGCTTGCTTTGCCTCCAAAGCAATTTTCACAGCTTAAAGTATTATGGTACTCCAGCATAAGCCCCCAGAGACTGCACTGAAGGATGACTGAAAATTTAGAAGATGATGAGCACAGAGCCTTTTCTAAACTGTTCATTAAGAAGTCATTCCAAAAATGGCACTACTGGCACTACAGTTCTACAGGCTATTTTAGTGTTGACTTATCTTGTATTGAGGACGATGTGATTCTCATGTGGTCAATAGTTCTGCTTGGGTATTAGAAGTTGTATGTGATCCCAGCTACAGTATTTAGTGCACATGTGGAGTACTTTGCTGTGTAAATCTCAATCAACACTACAGCTTTAATCCTGAAAGCATTGCTGAAATCCAATGAGCCTTTTGGAAAAGGTGTGTGATCAGTTTTGTACACCTAAGGAAACCCGATACTCGGCTCATATTGGTGGAATCCCTAATATCACTGTGCTCTTTGAATGAAGGGAAAAACATCAAATGTGTGTTCCTCAATATAGGCTGGAAGAAGTTGTTTCATGTGTATCTCTACATACCCTCAGATATCATCATTATCATCATATACCAATCTTGAAATCTGAAATATTCTTGGACAGAAGGAGTCTACTTAATAAATAATTATAGCGATCTCTGAGAGTCACTGATGACTTTTAAAGGAGTGCATCAGTCTAGTTCCCACGCCCACGTCAGTGGAGCAATGAGGCACACCTGGGGCTCGGCCAGGACAGAGGCATGAAAGGCTGTGGCAGAACTAAGGCTGATGCAGAACCTTGTTCGCCTCACGCTAACCAACCCAATGGCTCAGCCTTCATGGTTTCCCTGTCCTCTTCCCTGCTCCTTGTTCCCTGACCTCCTCCTGACCCGATTCTGACTCCCTGTCTTTTGGACCTATCGCCTCTTACTCGACCTCGCCTTTGGATTGCCCATGCAACAACGAACGCACCTCGAAGACCCTCGCCTGTTGGATCCTCCAAAAATAAAAGTCGGTTCACCCTGCACTTGGGTCCGTCTACTCATTTCCGGGAAGGAACATGGCACTAGTTCACAGAATATGCTTTAAGTTGCTTTTCCACTGAACTGCTTTTCTATTAAGGACTTTGACTTTTATTCCCAAGACACTTTCCACAAACACATCTGATCTGTTTACAACCTACTTGACCAACGTTAGATCGCTGTCCACACCTGACCCAGACTTGACCACAAGGTTCATGTCTTTCCACTCTTCTTTATTCTATTAGCTACCAGTGACAGGAGCGGCTGAAATAAGAGAGAATATCCAGAGCCCTAGAATTCTATGGATCAGTCAAATCAGTTGTGTCATACAGCATATCCTCCACTCTTCTCTGGGCATCTTTTGGAATTATATCCTAGAATGGGCAAGTATGATCTATGACATGCCTTTAAATGCACCTGATTTCCTACGTCTACTACAGAAGCTACAAAGACCCAGCGCAACCTTGACGCTCAAACTCTCCCCCTGAGCGTGTTACTATTGACGACTCCGTGGGCGCTCATTGCTCCTAGTGACTTCCCACTCATTTCCCATTCCCATGTCATTCACAACAGTATCCCAGGGGTTTTTCCCTTGCTCTTTGTGCCCAAAAGCATTGAAATCAAAACAAACTGGCATCTGAGAAGTACGGGAAAGGCCAACAGGACCATATTTTCCCGCTGCAGAGACTGTGACAGACGAAGAAAAACATGCAAACTGCCATGAGAACTGCAGGATGTGCAAGGGAAATGAGGGGCCTTGTTCAACCCAAATGACTTTCAGCTCTGAAGACAGAGTTCGGATAGTATTTTTCAAGACGTATTTGCATTAGCCAGGCCAGCTCAGGCTTTTTTTGGTCTGCTCTAATACAGGAATGAATCACCATCATGCTGCAAAAACATCATTCTGCAGTCAGGCATTCCAAACACACTCCAGGTCAATTGCACAGAATGTATATTATTTTAAGTAGACAATAACTATCCTTACAGAAATCACACACTGTCTTCAATCACCTTTATGAAATGATTAGTATGCTAATGAAATGGAATCATCTCAGTTCTCAGTCTATAAACCAAAGCGAACTAAAGAAAAGATCAGCTATCTTGATCTGAGCCAAAGCTCTTCTTTTCTGCATTCCCAACGTTATGCAGCAATGAATAGGTCTGATGTGATGGTATCTTTTTATAATTGCAAAAAATTCATCTGGTTTAGCGTAAAACACAAAAGACTCCATCTACCATGGAGGTCCTGTCTGAAGAGAACTCAAGAGAAATTCTAATAAACATGTCTTTGTTAGGTGAGCTTCATTTGCTTTAGGCATGGATAAAACATGAAGGAATGGAGATACATGACAAAACAAATGTCAGTTACTTGTTTTTCCAGCAAGCAAGAGAAGACATAGAAGAGACTTGCAACAGGCATAAAGGCCATGCTGGACCTGAAAGCATGCTTTGTGTGAATGACTGATGATACGCTGAGGTATCTATGTTAGGCAGGTTTCTACCCTAGTGCCAAACCGCACAGGCCTTGAAGGCACTGCGCAAAGAAGTGTCAATGTGAGATACAAGGAAGAGAAAACAAGGCAACTTTTCTATTCAAAGAGGAAATGATGGCGCTGAGAAATCCATTTCACCAGTCTCAGTAGAATGAGGACAGTGGACAGTTTTCTCAGCTTAACCGCCAAACTCCTCAAAAGTAGTTTTTCTACTACAATTAATTACTAAATTATCTTGCAAGGGCAGAGATGTTCAGTCTGAAAACTAACTATAAAGACAGCATGTGTCTCCTACTGTAGTTTATACTTAAAAATGTACTGGAACAGTGAGTTGCAAGGGAATTAGCAGGTGTGCGACTGCTTTTCATCAATGAGGATTATATTTGTTTTATTATGTTTGCTGACGGGCTGAAGGTGTGTGTTTACACTTGAGCACCGTCACTCTAGCTGTCAGCTGTGGCAACAGATGGTCACACAGAGGGTGGACTTCAACCCACTATGCCCTCACCTTCCAACCTGCAGGACGCAGCGCTCAATCTCAATTTTTGAATTCCGTACTTCGGGCCTCCTTGGCTCCACTGCCTCTCATGAAACTCAAGGAGGACGTCGGAGGTCTGCTGCCGAATCCCTAGTTCAGCATGTCACAGCACTATTTTTCCAACAGGACCCATGAAAACTGTATATAAAGACAATTTATAGTCTGTGCTAAATAACTGTGCTGAGGTTATTTCTTGCAAGTTTCAGGCTCTGCAAGGAGCTGATGAATGTTGCATGTATTGGAATGGACCGTGCTTATGACGCCGTGATATTGGCTGGAATCATCTGGACAATGGGGCATCTGGAAACAGCATACATTATTGAGCAGCATATAGTGTTTAGGGCTGGGAAGGAATTCCCTTTCAGAAAAATTCTAAGTGATCTTCCCGACTTCCCCTCTTAAACAATAAACACTGGTTCCCACTGGGACTCTCCATCCCCTGCCCAGGAACTAAAAGCTGTGCACTTATGCGCCCCTCCCAGACACTATTGCTGTCTTTCAACGATTTATGTGGACCCTGCTGTGGATGAACACCACTTTACACTACGGCACCTGCTCCTGTGGCCGTTCTGTAGGAGTGACACTGCAGGATTGTGCTGCTATGTATTTTCACAACAGGTATACAGCATAAATCAGTAGCCAATCCATCACAACCTCCGCGACATTGCATATATCTAGCAACACAAAAATACTATAAGCATCATGTAACAGCAACATTGTGTAATATTATTAAGTGATTCTTTCAGTTACTTTGACATAGTCACGTATGTGTTCTGATTTGTCAAAGAAAACAGACTTCATTTAAACTGTTGATATATTTTTGAAAAGACACTGTGGAGTGTGGTTTATCTTTCTGCAAAGTATCAGGATCAGATGTTTTGACTGGAAGGTCAGCTAACTGACCTTAGACCTCTGACTCTGACATTCAAATGTTGGCATGAGCTTTACAGTGCAGTACCACAGCAGAAACTGAGTTAAATTTTTTGCAGATGTAAAGAATGAAGTCATGCATTATAAGTACATGGGGAACAACGTCTGGTTTGAATGACAATAATTCAGATTTGTGTCATTTCTCAACATAGCCACATGGTATAGAACCATGCAGTTGAAACACAACTGATTTGCAGCTGATAAAAATAACTTGCTTCTTACAGCTTGATTGTTACGAGAGGGTTGCTGGGTGCAGACAGGACCTGACTCTTTTGTAGACAATTATTATTATGACATTGCCTTGCTCTGGAAATATTTCAGAAAAGGGCAATCATTACAACCCACCAAAGCTGTTACAGTCCTGCACAGCAATTCCAGCCCTGTTTGTGCTGTCCTCTGAGTCTGCAGTGTGACCCAGTGCACTGAGTATTATAGTATTCATAGGAGAAAAATCAGCATGATGTACTTTTTTTGCTTTGTTGGTGATTAACTAGAAGCAGTAAAAAAAAAAAAAAAACTGCACGTGCTAATGATAAATTGGTAAATTGGTAAAATTACATTTTACTTAAATCTGCTTTAATGTCTCCATTTATAAAGGGAAACTGATTCAAAATGAATTCAAAATCACACCATCTACAGAGCTTTTTTCCACATTTTGAAAAAAGTTCCCATCAGCATATGACAATAATAATATGGTGATTAACTTTCACCATGAATCACTCCCACTTACAGTTTACAAATAGCCTTTTATGAAAACTTAAATTACAATCATTGTCATCAAGATGCGCAAGTGCCTCGGTAATTTTGGTCAGAGGTGTGATTTAATAAATGAGGGCAGATTGCGGGTTGTTTTATGGAGTATGATTCACTGTCAAAACCATGGGGTTTTGTTAGCCACAAAAGCAGTGAGACATTAGCCTTAACTCAGTTTTTCAAGTCTGAAGCTGAAACTGCAAAAGGGGAATTTTCAGATCACATTTTTCATCAAAACAAAACAAATACTCAGTCATTTTATTTATTTTTTTTAATTTTGACATCTGTATGTAAACCTGGCAACAAAGACACAGGAGCCTTCTAAACTGCTGAAAGGGAAAAATATGTAGTTATCTTTTCGAGGCTCATGTTATATATAGCATTGATCTGAGTACAATGGCAGAGAAAACACTGCTACTGTATTGCTTTTAATAATGGACTCAAAAAGGATCTTCACATTTAATATGGAGGTCTGTTGTGTCGCTTGTACTTGCTTAGTTGCAGGTCTTCAAAACCCTCTATCTGGAGGAGAATCGGGTAAATCAAAACATACTGATGTCTTGGGGGCGACAACATTTTAATGTTTTTTGTTACTTCAGAGATGTATTTGCTTATTATGAGGGTTTCCACATATCCCACAAGATGTGCTTAGTCTAAATACATCACCTGCTGTGGGTTCATGCTGCTGTCAACAGCCTCTGGGTGGGACTCTAGTTTAGCGAGGTTTGTTTGTATTGCAGCTCAGTGCGAAAGAGTTGGGTCGTGGCCAATGATGCTGAGCACTAGGAAGGTGAAGACATGTTTTGTTTCTACAGTTTTTGTTGAGAGGCATGAGTAAACACAACACTAAGGGAAAGACAATGATCAGATGGCCTTTCCCAGTTTCCTTAAGAACAAAGAAGGTTAAAGGAAGTTTATATATTTTAGAACAGTGGGAAATTCTGCTGAGGGGATAGGATGACTGTAGGTCACTGAGGTGAAGGCAGCAATTACCTTCCCACTGGCTATATATGGTGGGAATGCCACGCTTGAAGGGCCATCACCACACTTTCAAGACACTTTCAGTGAAAACATCACAAATTTTTCAGTTTCATCTGCAGGGTTAATTTACATTGTCAATAACAAAATGGCAAGCCTTTATTTTTAGATAAACCACAATCCAAACAATTTAAATTACTGAATAAATCCCGATAGTAAGTTTCAGCAAAACGGGAAAATTTGTCAAACATTCAATGAAGAAATGCCATCGGAGAGTATACCTGCTATGTTGGAATGCAAAGAGGACCATTTCCTTATCAAAAAAGGAAGAATGATGCCCAAGAAATATTACATGAGGAAAATAAACTATCCACAGTGATCTTGGCTGTTGCTCATTACAGTCTCTCTACATTGCTTCAAGCTCCTCATAAGCAAAGGGTTTCCCAGACCAAAGCGAAATTACATGTGGTGTAGTGGTGGTGCTCACAGACCTCCATCTACTGTTAAAAATGAAAAAGAAGCCTCAACTGCCCCCGTGTGACATTTGTGGGATTTGACGGGTTCACTGTGGTCTCCATCTGTAGGTAAGCAGCATAAGGGAAGAGGGGAAGTCTTGCATTTAACGTGCCAAGATGAAGGAAACAAATCTTACTGTGATCTTCACACAAGTGGCACTCCAGAGTTTCCCACGGTTTCGTCACGCGACAAAGGCAAGGATGCTGTGTGTAGCACGAAAAACCCAAAGCTCAGAACACAGATTCTTTTTACTTGCTTTCAGTGATGATTTTATCAATTTTGGCAGGTTTTTACAGCTCTTATTTGCATTCATTGAGTAATATATTTGCTTCAGTATATATTTAATTAAAATGCCATTTATTTGGTAAAAGCCATTCTTCCAACAGAACACCCTCATAATGTTACTGTCATGGCTAACGGTCACAAAAAAGCAGGTGGTTTTATTTAGTGTTCTTACATTTTTATCAGCTACATTAATACTGCTTGACACCCAATTGCGTTTAGATGATAAACAAAGATTCAGTCTTAAAAGTGCTCTTGAAAATATTTAATGGCTTGTCTCCCACTCTATCTTTCTATCTCCTTCTCAGTTTCCAGACAAGGAAGAGAATGAAAATTGAAGGGATGGAGAATGAAGTTGAATTCTTTTGTAGAGAACATTGAGTTGGCGGGTAGCACAAAGTCAACAGCAGAAAGCGAGCACCATGTTTGGTAACCCAAGGAGTTACAGATGGTGGTGAAGGAGGTCGGGAGCGTGAGCTTTCTGCCACGAGGACTACGTCTCTCTGATGTCCACCATGCCTTCGGTGTCAGGTGTGCGCAGCTGTTCCGAACAATGCTTAAAGAATATGGATGTTTGGTTGAAGTGAGGTAAAATGCTTTCACTGGAGAGGAAGCGACTGTAAATTATTTACAATTTGTCCAACAGATTTCACTAACATCAGCAGAGAGACACTGGTTCATAATGGCAATATGACCATGTGTCATGTGTCAAGTAAATCTATTGCGGAGCGATTCAGGAAAAAAGTGGATGGTATACAACTCCGGTAGAAGCCAGCAGCCTATAATACACCAGTGCGAATAAGCTTAAAACATACGTAGTAGGAGTACGAATAAACAGTGATTGTGTTGGCTAGGAAACAGACGAACCCTGTCCAAAGCAGTGTGATTTAATGTTGATGAAATGTGTAATTAGTGTAGATGTAGCAATTAGGCTGTTTTTCCTCAGGAGCAAAACTCCATTGTGTTGCCGCCCCAAGAGAATTCACATCACCTTTTCGAGCATCCGCTGGCTGATTAGCTACAGCCAAAGCAATAAACAAAACACATTTTAAGTATTTGTGATAAATTTAATAGCATTATACCAAATAAGTATTATTCCATTTCATAAACTGCATAGAAACCACGGATAATAAGTTATTTTCATCGCTGGAGTTCCTGTGGTGACACCTGTAAGCCTTGGTGTCGCATCATTCGTGACACTCATGTACGCTCTCATCTTTGCTTCGGCGTCGTATGTGTTGCGACACCACGTATACGCAGCCAGAGCAAGTAATGGGATAGGAGTGATTCAAGCTGGACTTTTGACCTGAAAGGTTACAGGTTCACGACCCAAGAACTTCCACTGCACCACAACCGCCAAAAAAGTCTCAGATTGGTCAGTTCCACAATGCAGCCGCCCCGTGTTGTGGGTATGGCAAGAAATGGGGTCTTGTTAGACAATTATATCAGCAGCAAATTCCAAACATTTCCTTTGTTTTCCACTGAAGACTTCAACAATGTTCTGAAAAACTATGCCTTGAAAATGCATTTCAATTCAATTCAGTTCAATTCAATTCAATTTATTTTTATAGAACGCTCTTCTCACACTGTGACACAGAGCACTGAACAAAGGCAAAAGGGCAAAGAAACAAACACATCTGGCAAAGAAAGAAAGAAAAGTGTTGACTACAGACTGGCATAACACATTTCACCCCATTAAATTACTGACACCATTAAATTACTGTGGCTGTTTCACTTGATTTACACTAACAATTACAGCAGCAATAAATAGTTGTACAATAGAGGTACGCAACAAACTAGTTATATTTGAATCTGTTTATTGCTGAAAGAATTAACTGTATTCTCTGAATTGTAAGTCCTTCTGGAGTAAAGTGCCAACTAAATGAGTAAAAGTACATGAAAATGGAATGGGAAACATAAAAACCTGGAAACTTTAACCACTGAAGTTTGATCGAACTATAGTTTTACCAGGATAATGTGCTTGGCTCTGTATTTGTTCGGTAAGGTTTGGATACATTTTTATTTTTAAGTATTTAACAACTTAGGTCAACCTTAAATGCACCAAATTGTAGCTTTTTAATTACAATACTAAAGCCACAGAAGCGAAAGTGACATTATTTGCAGACACGCATGCAGTTTACAAAGGCTCGGTGTAATCATAACCCACCAGAAAAGACAAGTTTGCGCTGGAAATTTTAAACATAACATACACCCTTAATACTCATACACACTGTGGTAGGAAAAAGGAATATTGTCCTGGGGAGGGTCACACCGAGGCAGGCAAGCAGGTAGATGTTTATAAACACAGGGGTGGGGTTGTTACGTCCACTCCAACATACCAGCTACGTTGTTGTACGTTGTTCCTCCACACTCTAACCCTATTTTAAGCACACACGCCCACGCCCTTAACCGAAAACCGTTGCAATCTCACTGTTAGGGCCTTCTCCTACAAGCACATGCTTCCTTATTTTAGAGGAACAGACTTCATACACACAACGGTTCAAACCGTGTATAAAGTTCACATGATTACTGCACAACAACTTCATGTATTACAGAAGAGAATAAGTAAACAAAATTTCATTCCACAACACACTCACTGACTGAAATCGCTTGTCCCGAGCGGGGGGGTCGCAGCGAACCGGAGCCTAATCCAGCAACACAGGGCGTAGGGCTGGAGGGCGAGAGGAGACACCCAGGACAGGACACCAGTCCATCGCAAGCCACCCCAAGCAGGACTCGAACCCCAGAGCCACCAGAGAGCAGGCACAGGCCAAACCCGCTGCACCACCATACCCAGAACCTTAATGATATATTTTAATAATTACGTTAGAAAATTCCTTGTCTGTTTCAGTAGAAAATCCTTTAAATTAGAACCTGAGATATCAATGGTCTGCAATAATATGCCAAGCTGTGCATAATCAGTGAGTGGTGGTGCATAAACTGTACACCTAAAGGATTTTCAGAACTACCTTAATCAGTTCAAAACAGACAGGCAAGCACTTCGGGAAGTCACATCGATAAAATATGTTCTCATCAGTTGCCTATTTTGATTTTCTCATCAGCTCTCTACAAGCCTTGAAACATGCCCTCTGCAACCGCTGTCTGTCAGAGATTGATGAAAAGACCCATATGGCTAAACTATGTGAGTCATATGATTGCCTTGTACATCCTATGGTGCAAAAGCACTACATTACTTTTCCAGACAGATGAAACTATACATTTGCTGCAGTATCCCAGGGGTTGAGTAATTTATGTAATATCCAATCATAAATTAACCAACACCTGTCCTGGTGAGACAAAAGCTCATATTGCCACAGAGATACCTAGTGATGACAACTGAAAACAAAGCAACAATTGGAAATTAGCCAAGCAGAGATTATTCAAAGGAACTGAAACGGTAACACAAAAGTAGCATAACACATTTACATTTACATTTATTCATTTAGCAGACGCTTTTGCCCAAAGCGACATACATCTCGTAAGAGTACAATTTATGCATTACATTGAGAGAAGGAGACATAGCTGCAGACATGAAAGTCTCAAGCAAACCTAGTTTGTTCCCTACCACTTGCTGCACTGAGGTTCATCGTACAAGTAGGTGCGTAAGACACAGACAAATCCCGATACCCACACCAATTTTTTTTTTATTAAATATTATAAGATACACAAATGAGCAGTGCAATACCAGAGTAATGGCTGAATAAAGGTTGTATCTGGGCAAACAGATATACACAATAATTAGAAGTCAAGCCAACACATTATAATTTGCAAGTAAATGTACAAACAGCTTATCAAGGACCTCATTCGACCCAAAATTCACCAGAAGACACACCGTTAATCTGCCAGGTTGGTCAGGATGGAAATGAGATGATAAGACCACCAATACAACAAAGACAGGAATGGGGGGTCGGGAAGAGTGTTGGGGGGGTGGAACGTGATGTCAGAAATCAAAGAGGGCAATGAGTTAAAGCTGGAGGTGAGAAGAAGGACAAAAAAGACCACGTGGGTCCTCCGCGTTTTTGAAAAAATTAAAAAGGATTCACAAAACGTTCCACAAAAAACACCATCACAACCGCACACAACCTTACTTTCCTCAATATCAATCCCTTTTCACTTCATCACTTCAGCTGACCCTGCAGGCAATAACTGAGAACAGAGGGCTCTACTTCACATACAAAACCTTCAGTCAGGGCCAGTCCTACCACCCTAATTATGCTATAATTATAATCTTAATAGTGACCAGTTTGTATGCTCATACTTATGTTTTTCTTACTTTCAGTTGCTTGTCCTCGTGAATTCTGTGTCCCTGAGCTCGGCAACGTTTTTATGAAAGCAGGCACAGTACACCGACAAAACAGATCATATTTAACCAAGGTCCCGTGGTGTGTTTGATATAAAACACAGATATGCCATTGAATTTACTGGCAAAACACAAACCGGTTGTATGTCTTAGCCACTACCTACTTAAAGTCGTGTTCTTACACACAGCAGCGAAACAAGCTTTTCTTGTGCTGTATAACATGCTGAAAAAGAAAATACAGTACACTCTCTTTCCAAAACACATCTGTTTACTGCTTGCTGACAAAGTCTCAACTTTGGACACTTGGTGTCTTACACACGAAATGTCTTTTATTTAGCATTTGCATGGTGTCTTGTACATCACATACAGAAGTGGAACATCTCGGTTGGTAGTGTAGTGGTTAGAGCAACTGCCTTTAGAACTGAAGGTTGCTGGTTTGAGCCTCACTTCCAGCTGTAGTACCTTTGAGTAAGGTACTTACCCTGCATTGCTCCAGCTGTGTAAATGGGTAAATAATTGTAACCACCTTGTAAGTTGCTTAGAGAAAAGCATCGACTAAATGTAAACACGAGAGCCTTCATTCACAAAAGTGGTAAGGTTATAATTTATTAAACTGTCACCTACCAAGACCCCCTGTGATCGGATGTCACAACCAGTTAGAGCACAGATTTAAAAAGCCCTTCTTCAGACAAATAGGTAGAGGCAAAGTCAAAATAATACATTTCCCTTTCTTAATAAAATAGCATGACCCTACGCTTAGTCACAGTTTATACATACTTACATTTCAACAACTTTTCTCAGAGTCATTTCCATACATACAAACTCCAGAGTTTGTTTGCATACATAACTGATTCCTAACCTAATCTGCGGCTTACAGAACCAACTTCACGGTCCTTCGCCCGTACAGCGCTGTATCCACTTAGGACATCGCCACGCAGGAGCGGGATTCGAACGTGGACCCTTCACGTGGAGCAATGACAGCTACAAACCAGCCGAAGCCGAAGCCGAAGCCGACGCAGCAGCGCTCAGCGCTGCGGACCCCACCGCACTACAAGCCGCGTCGCGTTCCTCTCCATCATCATCATCATCATCATCACCATCATCACCATCATCATCACGATCCGCTCCGAGTCCGAGTGAGCCGCGAGCGCTCCGCAAACTAAGTTTCCGCGCTGAGAACGGCTGAACGCGAAGCCGCCTTTTCGCGAGATCACGCATCCGCGGAGTGCGCCTACCTTGCCAGCAACAAGCCGAGAGGATGAAGTAAAGTCCTGGCAAGATGAGCGCCGTCCTGCCGAGAGCCATGACGATGATGTTTCGAGCGCGTAGTTATTGTGCCGTCGCACTCGCAGGAGGAGAGCGGAGCGCGGAGTCGGTATTGGAGCGTCAGAGTCCGGCGCGGAGGGAGAGGGAGAGAGAGCGAGAGAGAGAGAGAGAGAGACGCGCGACGGCCAGTCCCTGCATAAGTAGCGCGTGCTGCCGTGTGGGCCGCGGGGAAATGGGAGGGGAAGGAGCGCGAAGCCCTTGGAAGCGTTTACCGCACACGGAATGAAACGTTTCGCGAGGCTGCGGCAACACCGCACACACACCTAGGCAATTTCTTTGTATATCTGCGGAAAGGAAAGGGTCATTTGTGTTTCGTGTAGCGTGGTCACTTCTCAATGGATTTTTGACTGCAGAAGTATCATTTTAAAAATAGTTTTAAACTATACGTTTAAAAATACTATAAGTATAAATATATTTATAAAGCTATTTTTAAAATGATACGTCTGAGGTCTAAAAGATTACATTCCATTGAGAAAATGACCACGCTGTATGAAACACAAATGACCCTTGCAGTTGCTTGCCCTCCTGCTATGAATTATAGTGATACTGTTTGCATACCGTATTTTCTATATTCTTAAATAACTGTGCTGAGCGTGGATGCCAGTGTGGAAGGTGACTAGTCTCTTGTTACATAATTAACTTTACAACCATTTGTGCGTTTAGTCAAAGCAGTATTCTTACTCTTTCAGTTCAGCTAAGGGCCTTGATCAAAAGCACTACAACCGCAGTGGGATTTGAACCAAGAGCCTTCAGATTACAAAACAGCAACCCAATCCAGACTAACTGCTGGCCCAAAGGCATACTTGCCAGCATCAGTTGAAAAAAATTCCTCCAAGGAAGTATAACGGGTAACAAATACTAACAAAGTATCATACGCAAACTTTATTTTATGAAAAAAGAGATGAATTAATGGGTGAATCACTTCATGATTCCCAAACATGTGGTGAGGTAAGTAAAGGGTATGGGTCTTAGCTGAAAGCTTTGGGAAAAGTGTTTTTTTGCTGCGCTTCCACTTCACTTGCATGACATGTGACTTTAAAATGTTTTTCAGCAGGTTTCAGATAAATTTTGTTGTACTCATTTATCATTCCATAAATCAAAAAAAAGGGTATCAAAAATCAAGGGCCATTATACCAAAATTTCAGATAAAGAGAGTTCATATATCAAGGGATGACTGTACTGTATAATATTCTATGGCTGTCCACCTGCACTCCTTTGCCTCTTTTGTAACTATTATCAATTGTATATTTAATACTCACAAGTAAAACATACACACACTGAAAAAAATGGAAAGTAGCTCTACTGAAAATACTAAAACAATACATTTACAATCAACTTAATACATGTATGTTTGAGATGAGAACATAATTATATTGCATAAAAGTACAAGTGAAATTCAACAGTCATCAAAAAGTGATATGATCACACTGCAATAAAATGTTCCAATCTATTTAGACTTCTAACAGACAGTGTTCACTCAACATGTCAACAGCTGTCGCGACTATCACGACCGTGACCAAGTGTCGTGACTATCGCGGGCACTGCCGTGACAGTTAATTGTGGTCGCGATAGTCGAGACGGTTGTCATCGCAGGGGGTTGTCGCGATAGTCGTGGGAGTGGCCTCTCGCTGTATGCCGGTGTTCCAATGACTGTTACTCGACATTTATGCGTTCATTTAAACTTTAATGGAAAAATGAACAGTAAAGACTGAAGAAATAAATTAAATCAAGGAAAACAATGTAAATGGATTCATACTCCCCAAACAAGCTGGTGGTGTCTCACATCACCTGAGCTGTGTGAGTCGACGTGGCTTCAGAACCCACTCAGTCTTTGTAGACTTTTTATGTTCTCTGTATATTTGTGCGGAATTCTTTCCACAGTGTAAAGACACGTTTCAGGTGAATTGGCGACGCTAAATTGCCCTTAGTGTGTACATGTGTAGGGGGTGCGGTGGCGCAGTGGGTTGGACCACAGTCCTGCTCTCCGGTGGGTCTGGGGTTCAAGTCCCGCTTGGGGTGCCTTGCGGCGGACTGGCGTCCCGTCCTGGGTGTGTCCCCTTCCCCCTCCGGCCTTACGCCCTGTGTTGCCGGGTAGGCTCTGGTTCCCCGTGACCCCGTAAGGGACAAGCGGTTCTGAAAATGTGTGTGTGTGTGTGTGTGTGTACATGTGTACGTGCTCCACGTCAGAATGAACACGATCTGTTCAAAGAGGGTGGAAAGAAGGTTCAGGCAGCAGCAGTTTGGCCACAATCGCAAAAGGTCAAAGAAATGTAACATTTATTTATGAACCCTCATACTTAAGATTTATTTGTAGGTTTAATTCAGACGGGGCTCCATTTTCTGTGTTAATTCAGAGTGCCCATGGCAACTGTCCTGGATGCCTGAAGTAGTACAAGCTTTTAATGACATAAAGCAGAGTTTCATATCTGTGTCCATATTAAAACACCCTGACCCTTTTTGGCTATTTATATTTGAAGCTGATGTGTTGGAGCTGGGCATAGATGCAGTTCTGTTCCAGCACCATAATTCTGTGCTGTGACGATTTCTGTGCTCCTTTTTTCCACATGAATTATCCCCAGCTGAGCAAAACTATAATATAGGTAAGAGCGAATGCTTAGCAATAAATCTGGTTTAAGATGAGTGGAGGTACTACAGTAGTTTGAGGGAGCCTCCTACCTTTTGTAATGCTGACTGGTCACAGAAATTTAGAATACTTTTTAAAAGGTTCAGAAACTTAAACCCAGACAAGGACAATGGGCCCTTTTCTAATCAAGCTTCAGGTTTACACTAACGTTCTGAATGCGAATCCAAGAACTGTAAAGATGAAGCACTATGCAGAATATGACATTTGTCAAAATGGTGTTCCTCCAGACCTTATTCTGCCTGATTCTTATATTGTGGCACCCATCTGTGCTGGTGGACAATAATGGAAGACATCAAAGCAACTCAACCCCAAAAAATAGGACCTAGGAATCAATCCACAGGCAAAGAGTATGTTTCATCCCCCATGCAGTCTGGCTGCCACTTGATTTCCCTCAAGAGTCTGCCATTGACATGTAAATGGATAAGAATCTGTTTCAGTGTGTGTTCAGGTATTACGGTATACCTGAAGACATAGTGTCAAATCAAGGACCTCAGTTCACTCATACTCATAGGGTTATTATCAACGTCATCGTTGTAAATCATCTGTGCACTTGGATTCACCTTCACCTCCATTATTTATGTCATTATAGATAAATAAATAGTATAAGTCACAACAATATTGTAAAATTGCTTTAATTTTGGGAAACATTAATCAGTTGTAGAATGCCCCTTGGGTAAGTAATTGGAGGGAAGTTGGTCCTTCTTTCTGCAGATACTTTAGTTTTCATGCCAATGTGAGAATAATGTTCCTCGTCTGCACCACAGAGGCTCCTCTTAAAACCCCAGCTTCCTAAGATATGCCCTCACTTTATTTGTTTATGTGTTTGTTTGTTTTTGTTTTTCCAATGGTATGGGATCGTGAGAAAGCTCTGCAGAAGTACAGTGCTGTGCCTTGCCAAGCTTAACCCAAACAGAAATATGGATATATAAGAGACATTCCACTGAAGAAAGTAAGAATAAAACAAGAACAAATAAATAAGAAAATTATCCACACACAGTAGGAACACCTGCAGCACACACCCTTCTGATATCCTCGGTACTGCTGTTGTGTCCGAGATGCACCTACGCTGTTCTAAAGTTTGGAAAATTTATTCCAGCTGTCTTCTTGTCACAGAGAACGGAGCGCATGTACTAGCAAACAGAGTTAGTTCTCCCCATGGGAGTGTTGTATGTGAATGCCCTGTAGATTGATATCATTATCTTGCATTTTAGAGGAGAAACTGAACATGCGTACTCTCAGATACATTTTTGCTTATTTCACACTACAATTGCTAATTCTGTTATATTCCCTTAAATGAAGATTTTCAAAGAACAATATTTTATAACCGACACGAAATACACGCATCGACAATTGCATTGCTCAAAGACTGATTATGTGCTGCTGATCATATCCCCCTCCCAATATACACTCAGAAGTTTAGCTCTCCTAAAGAATGACTCAAGTAGTTGCAAGTCAGTATATATAAAGCATGCAGACAAGGTGAAGATTTTAGGTTCCCACTAGAGTAAACATCAAAATTGTCAAAACGTGATTCAACTGATTTTGAATGTAGTATGACTGCTGGTGCCAGATGTGGTGAAGACGCACACTTTGTTCATAATTAGTGAAGAGAATGGCCAGACACAGCTAACAGTAAGGTCACAAATATAAAAATAGCATCTCAGCACAAAAGTAGCAAATAGAAGGGCGCCTCTGAATGCCACACTGGAGGCACATGGGCTGCAGCAGCAGAAGACAATATGCAGTTCCACTTCTCTCAGTTCAGAATAAGCAGATAAGCCTACAGTGGGCATGTGATCACCAAACCTGGACTAAATAGTGGAAAAACATCATCTGGTCTCACAAATCTGCTCTTCTGTTTGGACATGGTAATGGTAGTGTCAGAATTTGGCATTAACAGCGCAAATCTGGCTGAGGTACAGGGGGGTTGTAATGATGTGAGGACTGATTTCTTGGCACACGTTAGGCCCATAACACTGACCATTGTTTGAATGACACAAAGTAACAAAACATTGCACACAGATGCATCCCTTTATGGTCACAGTACAGCAGGATCATGTACAGTACTGTGCCACAAAGAACACATCATCTGAAGGTGGTGCCAGGAGCATGAAAGTGAGCTCAGTTTACTCCAATGGCCTGCACAGTCCCCAGATCCCAACCTAATTCAGCACCTTTGGCATTAGGTGGAACGGGAGGTCCACAGCATGACTGCGTGGCCAAAAACCTTTTGCAACTGTGTGATGCTCTTGAGTCAGCATAGACCAATATCCACCTTGCTGGATCTATACATTGCAGAACTAAGGCTTTTCTGAAAGCAAAAGGGGGATCTACTTTGTACTAGGTAGGTGTACCTAGTAAAGTAGCCACTGAATATATACAGTAATTGTATTCTACAAAGCAATATTATTGTAAACACACACTTACATAGTACTATGACTGTCAGACTCACACCTGAATGCATCACTTTAATAATAAGTTTCACCTTCTGAAGGAATTAGTATCCAAACTGTCGAAAAATCAAGCCACATGTATTTTGTTCCAGTGCTGCGTTTCAATTTATGATTATATCCACCTTGTCTCTGCTCCAACTTCTATCAGCTTCATCTCCAGGTACTTTCCAGTTTCCAAAGATGTGGCGACCTAGAGCTCCCCATGACAGGACCGAAGGGATGCTCTTTTATTGTAATACAGGGGGTGTTAGATGAGGACTGACAAGACTCAGAACACGTCAGAGAGTGCCTTTTAATTTTATACACAAAGAAAGGAAGAAAAAGAGGGAGAGGCTGTTATGGATTAGAAGAGTGAGTTCATGGAGATGCGGAAAGCACTCAATGAAAGAATAATAAGAGCCCGCAATGAAACTTCACTCTGAGTACTCAGAATATTCTTTGGCTACCGTGACATTTGAAATGAATAGATTAGATCACATCAATGACTTTTCAAAAAGAAATGGTAATAGATGCATCCTCATGGGTTTTGCCAGGGATTATTTCTGTTACATTGGCTCTCGGAGGACATAATTTCCTGTTTACAACCCAGATTCTCTGTGTCTTGGACGTACAACCGTTGAACTGCCTGGAACCATCATCAACGATAAGCTGAAAGAGGGAAAAACATCTGCTCTAACACATTAACTTAGTTCATGTAATATTGATAAGATCTGTGATATTTACCAGGGGTGTAACTGTGCCCAAACTGTTTATTGTAGATGTAGCATTCCACATATCGCAGTGGCATTCTATTTGGCACTCCAGTGACCACAGAGCTTTGACAATGTGAAAGGCTTGAAAACGAGACCAACCAGTCATCACTGCTCATCTTTATGTATCTTAGATAATGGTACTGTTATACTGGTGCAGTCTCAGATATTTTAGGTCCTTTCTTTAACATCCCCTGAAAATACATTCCTAAAAATGTCCCCAAATATTTAAATGAATAATGGTAAAATGTTATCACAAAAAGATAATAATCAATACATGGTACACAGTTAATACACAGGTAATGAGTGTTGTGAATGTCCAAGGTGACCTGAGTTGCATGTTAATGGCAGGGTACTTTTCTCTTTTCTTTAGCTGACAGCTTAACAGCATGAGGCCAGCATTTTGCTTCCATTATTTTAATATTCTCAGTAACAACAGGACTTTTGCTGAAAAAAGTGCCCAGAGCACTTAAACCAAACATAGCCATATCAGATCATGCCCTCCCTCGTTCTCATGAAGTGAGAAAAATCCAAATAAGGTGTGTCTGAGAACTAGTGATGCCATGACAAATAGTGGGCTTTGCATTTGAGTTGCATTTGTTTTCTCAATTTCTCTCACTCACTGGAGGAGCTCTGGTTTGAGACTAGAGGAAGGAAGACAATAAAAGAAGTCATTCTTTCCAGCACACCCCTATAGTCCATTGTTTTCTGATAGTCTCCATGCTTGACCAGAGTTGGGGGGTAGCAGGGTATTGTCCACATTGCTCTGAGTTTACACTTGAATGTGTATAGTTAGAGGCCCTGAAGAGGCTGTGCATTGAAGGGACATTGAAGAGTTTTGCAGTAATTAGGCATCCACAAGGTTTGGAGCTGTATTCAATACCAAGTACATTTTTGACCAGGAATATATTTACATTTATTCATTTATTAGACACTTTTCTCCAAAGCGACTTCCAATGAGTTCTGTGTACACTACTTACAATGGGTCATTTATCCACACATGAGTGGAAAACATTTCCTCTATCATTCACACACTGTGGGGGAACCTGAACAACATGTCTTTGGACTGTGAGAGGAAACCAGAGTACACCCATGCAGACACAGGGAGAACATGCAAATTCCACACAGCTACTTGCTGTGCCACCATGCCACCCAGGAATAACTGGCAGTGTTTTAATTAAGATATTATTCACCATGGACATGTCTGGACGTTGAGCTGTACGTCACTTTGAATAAAATATCTACTAAATGAATAAATTTAAATGTAAATGAAAGGTTAGTTTCAGATGTTTAGTAAAGTCTGACCACCACAGGAGTGGAAACAGCTGGGCAGCAAAGGACAAATCCAAGATTTACTGCTGGTTTACTTTGTCATGTCTTTGAACCAAGCTTTAATTCACTGAGGAGGCTTCCCAGAGTCATGGTATTGGACTGAAAACAAGTTAGCATATGAGGCAAGAGCCACAAAAATGTGATGGCCAGAAGCACCTTTACACTTGCAACCATCTGAAAATATTGCTGTCCTTTGGCCACCACAGCAGCTGTTTTTCTGTGTTGTTTTCTGTAGAAGTGCAGTCAGAGTTGCATTGACCATTAATTTTTGGATCACCAAGCAACCAACTCATAATGACTCCTGCCGCACCACTCCTGGGAAGAGGGAATTTCACAGCTTGAGAACGTCAGTGCCTGGGGGCCTGTATACTCAGGAGGGAGAGGGCAAATAATGCTTACTGCTGTGTGCGTGGCCCCCAGGGCCGAAGAATACGAGACCGAAGCCAGTAGGACGGTCTGGAATGTGAGGCTGATCCTGGGTCGTGCCGGACCACGCATCAGAGACCCCAACAATCCACAGTTTATGTTTTCCCACAGAAGCCTGTTGTCTGCTCATGCCGTCCATCACTTTGCCTCTCATTCTTCTGGTGCATATTAATAGCTATCTCCTCCACTTAAGCTGGCTGAAGCTCAAAGACAATATGGCTACACATGAAATCCCACAGCAAGAGGTCTAAATCAAAATAGGAATTTGGTGTTTAGTTTTGTGAATACACAAATATTTCACATAGCTGAAAGGTTTGTTGTAGCTCAAAAGAAGTACCAGCACTACATGTTTTAAACATTTTAAATAATTTATATTTAAATAATTTATTTTCATAAATAAATAACAAGAAGGTTGTACTTCAGACAGTGAGCCAAAACAAGGACTTGTTTTGTTTACTCCATGCATCATCCTTATAATGTAGTATTTTCAGGAAAGTTATTAAACAATGAAATAAAATTTCAAACTGAAAAAGGCAATAAGATGAACTGCGGGACCCTGTTTCAGAACTTAAAGGCATAGGGGAGAACTTAACATGAGCTGAACTATAATGCAAAGAAGATCTCCTGCCACTCAGCTGTTTGGAGATGATACTTGAAATCAAAATTTGTTCCTTGTAAAAAAGAAGAAATACCTTGTAAACCAAAACAGAGATATTAATATGAGACTCCTTGTCTCAAATTCAAATTCTCTGAAAAGTCTAATTCTTTCCAATTCAAATACAAATTTTCTCTTCTATGTCAGGGTATGACTATATACTGTATATTTTCAAAAAGCCTTACCTGTAAGGCTCAACATCTGTATAAGAACATCTGCTCAAGTGTATGGCTGCAGCAGTGCTGTGACTAGTCAACAGTTCTTACTGTAAGTCATGTGCACTCTTTGAATTCTCAGAGTGCATTTGAATTAAAACATTTTATGGAATTTCTTTAATTTTGTCAATGATTTTTTGCAAAAGAAATTTATCCCATGCCTCAACCTCGATAATCTCTTCATATGAGCAAATGTTACAAAGTGCATTTTTAACTGAAATACATTATTACTGTAACTACAATATATCATTTATATCACATATCTGTATTTACAACTATATTTACATTATACGTATGTTTCTTAGGTGTTCTAAGTTTTGTGGATTTTGTGGAATTGTGGGTTGTAAGTATGGTATATAAACTGTATTTCCAACTCTACTACTACCACTCTTCTGAAACTGGAGCAACTGATGCAGACATGTGGAAATAACAGGTAGCCTAGATGCAAGCTTGGAAATATCAGGCGGCAGCAAAATGGAAAATCAATAGCAGTCCCATTTAGGCTTGTCCCATCTTGTCTCCCTCTTCTTCCTTTCCACTGTATGAAAACATAACTATAAGTTTGCAGCTTTTGCCCTTGGAGCCATCCTCCCAGCCTCTGGCATTGCCATGTATGTGATTTATTTGATAATTATTTAGTATTTGCCCAGGGAGATTTGTTGCCAAGGTAATGTTTAGCTAAAATTTTCTTTAAAAAAAAAAAAAAAAGCAGAGTAAAAATTATGGTACAAGCCATTGCTGACAAATGTATGGAACTCTATGGAATTTTGCTACGTGTCTGTGCACTGACAGTGCTGGGTCCAAGGTGAAGGGTGGGGAAGTGCAAAGGGTGTCACTGGCCTGCCTGGAGCAGATGTAATGGTGTCAAAGGTCCCACAGCAGTTTGTAGCACCTGTAGCAGCTGATGCATCCAGTAACCCTCTAGAGCTCAAATCACCCATCCCCAAGTAAGAACCATATTACAGCAAATTCTTCAGTTTATCCATGCTGCCATACATCTAGAAGCATCTCAAAGAGCAAGCTTGTGTTGGCTGACAATATGGGCCACTTTTAGATCACTATCAGAGAGTGCTGATCGAGCCGAATCATCCAGCATACAGTTGTAATTTGGCCCGAAGCCAGCAGTTTTTCAGCATCCTGCAGTTACGAAGACAGAATTTACTGTGAACACAATAATGAAGGTTAGATGTGTGGACATGAGAAGTCATTGTTTTACAATGGTGAGTGATGAGAACACATATGTAGGGTGTTCAGGGGGATAAAGGAAGATTGCTTAGTGCAAGGAATCTTGCAGCTGTGATGGGTCACACAGGTCCCAGAGGGGGGTGCGCAGAGACCGACCAGCAAGGTCTGAGTAATTAGACAGGGAAAAAACTGGGGGAAAATAGCCCCCAGCAAGCCAACCTGACAAAGTTTTCCCAGACCTTTTAATGCAGCTTCCTAACTGGTAGAGTTTGAGAGTTGATGTAATGAATTGTTTAAAAGTTGTGTTTGGCTTCATGCTGTGTGATATAGAGTACTGATGGAATGAGAATCAGAGTGTAACTTTTAAAATGGTTGTTCCTGGCAAGCCTATCCATCAGGTAATCAGGCATCACATATTCCATTCATTTTGTTGGAAGGATTTCTTGAGTTATAACGGAGCAGAAGCAAGCAGACAATGATCTTTCCAAAGTGGAGGAAAAAGATGTGTGTTTTTTTCTTCATTAGGATGACCGCAGTGCTGGAAAAAACAGCCACCACTGAGATAAAACTGTTTCCATGCTCATGTTCCCACTGCTTGTTTTTAAGTAGAAGAATGTCTTAACCTCCTGCAGAGCAGGGCCTGAACACACACGATGCACTATAACTCTGGTGTACTGTTTCAACTTACTAATTTCTCAATTACAGCTCATTGAGGGACACAAAGTGTGAAATGAGACTTTGCTCTTAAATGGTATTCATTATGAAATATTTGTTTTGGGCTGGCAAACTCAGTGAAATGTATCATTTCTATACGATTATCTTTAATTAATATCATCTGCTTTCATTCAGGTGGTGCAGGAGCTGGCACTGCTGTCTTACAGCACCTGGGCTCTTTGGTCGTAGGTTTGAACCCAGCTCAGTCTGTGCACTCTTTGCATGTTCTTCCCTATCTGTGGGGTTTTTTTCCTTCCTTTGCCCAAAGATGTGTCTCGGGTGAATTAGTGATTCTCAACTTCCCTCAGTGTGTGTATCAGTGAGTGTGTCTTTGCCCTGAGATGGTCTGGCATCTGATTCAAGCCATACCATGCCTTATGCCCTATGCCTTTGAAATAAGCTTCAGACTACCATGTCTATGCAAAATCAACTGTTGGTGATGGTGATGGATGGATGAACGGATATCATTTACATTAGAGAAAATTGTGAAATGACCTCTTTTCATTGTCAGCATCTGAGAAACTCTGTGCTAAATGCAGGTTTTCTGCAGCAAAAAACTTGTCTATTCAAATTTTATTCAATTATTCTTGCTTTGGATATTAGACAGCTTTAACTCAGCGTAAAAAAGAACCCTGTTATCTGAAGATTTCTCTGGGAATAGTCAAATTCCTGCCTTAACATTACCGGGGACAAAGAGGAAGTTCAGGGTCTCTGGGTCTGGCTGTAACAGATTATGCTTCAACTATGGAAGTGAGACGCTGATGTAACAGCAATGGTTTCTTTACAACCAGCTCAGGATATGTCCATAAAAGGATGCCATGTGCCGAGACAAGCACAAGATGCTAAATAAAGGTTTGGCCCTCATCTCCTGGTCCTGTTATTAATTGCCTTCAAACTAGCATGAATTCATTTCCCATGATTCCCCCGCACTGATTTCCTTTTTTGGTGGAAGTGGGAAATCGGAAATATCAGGTGCACAGGAAGAGCACGCTACAAAAGACAGGAAAACACATTTAGCATGGCTGTTCAGAAACTATTGTGTTCTTGTGTATTTTAAGATGGAAAAGAGGTAACAAAGAGGTTATGTTCATGAGTCATAACATCTGTTTTTTTATTTATCTCAAAAACAACCACAGGCATACACTTAAATTCTGTCGTGATAGTTAAAAAGTAGATTTTTACTCACTTTCCTTAAAAGCCTGTAAAGTCAAGGTTGCAGCAGCCCAGAAGCACAGGGTGGCAGGCCAAATAGAGTAACCTCTGCTGAGTGAAGTCTATTTGTTTCTCCTTTCACAGCAGACATTTTAGTATCACAACAAACTAAATCAGAAATACACTCAGCCCTCATATGGGATCTCTTAGAATGAAAAACCCTACAAAGATTTATGAACATATGCACTCTTTTTACATACACTGGGCTTAATATTCAGTACAGCAGCATTATCGTCTGTTACACAGTCAATTTACTTTCACATCAGATATTTTATTCTGTGTAAAGGCTTGCAGCACACACTTGTACCCAAAAAGCTTACGTCCCTCAGTGGTGTCAGTCTGGCAGCAACTTTCTGACTCAATCTAGTGTATTAACCTCTACATTAGGCTGGATACCGTGACGCTTATTGTACCACTAGGGTTAACTTGGTCACACCTTTGCTGCAGCAAAAAAAAAATACTACATATTTCATACTTCCTATTGTGAAAGAAATTTTTCCTCTTTCGCGTTCGGTCATAGGAGACACTGAAAGAAATACACTCAGACACACAAAGACTTTTCACGACATCATCGGCCAATGGGAGAGCCCCGGAAATTGGGTGTCTCCCCGATCATTTTCTTGCTACTCTTTTTAGTCATGCAATCGTTTACATATTCATTAATGGACATTTACATGGTATTTTTCCAGGCTCAGCACTGTCTTACACATGTGCTGTTTCACATAATTTCATGTCATGTCTTGTCTTCCTCTTTTCATATTTCATAACCAGATGTTTCCCCTTTTTTTTCCTTTTGTCAGCGTTACCTTGACCTTAATTTCTTGTGCTTGCAAAAAGTACTCTTCTCCGCTTTTCTGGGCTTAAACACATGTGTCAACGGCCTTTGTTTTCCAATCTGGATTACACATTTTCTGCAATCTCAGAATAAGTATTTTTGCAAGCAACGGTCGCAGCAACCCATTTACTCATTCATTGCATAGCCTCTAGCCTAATGCCTTTAAGTTTAATGCACTTAGTTTAACTCCACACTATCGCATAGAAAATCTCAGCCAGTCTTTCAATCTCCTGTTGCTCTTTTAGAATCAATCTTGAGCAAGACTGCAAGATATTTTATTTCCTCTAATAGGGGCAGTCTGTCCCTCCCTCCCACCTCGAGAGACTAACCCCATGTTTTCTGGCAGAGGACCTTTCAAACTGCTTCACACTCAGCAACACACCATCCAAGTTCACACTGAAGTCACAATGAGATGAGGCCAAAAGTACAACATCATCCACAGACAGCTGAGATGCCACCCTTGGTCCCCCAGCTAGACAACTTCCAAGCCTCAGCTGCACCATGAAATCACAAAAGGAGTATAAACAAAACATAAGCAAGAGTTGCTAGAGTCCACTGCCCACATTAAAAGGATTTCACTTAACACCAAGAATACAAACACAGCTCACAATGCGCTCATATAACATCAGTGCCAACAGTACCCCATATTCCTGCTGAACCTCCTATAGCACATGTTGAGGGACATAGTCACATACCTTTTCAAAGTCAAACAAAACACAGGTACATTGGATTAGCATGTCCCCATGCTCCCTCAAGCAACCGTTCCAAGAAGAACAGCTGGTTCGTTGCTCCATGACAAGGTGAAAATCCTTATTGTTCCTCAGTCTGAGGCTCCAATATCTGATGAACTCTTTTCAGTTCAATTCACTTTTTATAGACTGCTCTTCTGATAGGGTGACATAGAGCGTTGAACAAAGTTGCACGAGCCACGCTGCCTCCACATTGTCCAGTGCTTTTAATATATCTGCCCGAATTTCATCCACCCCTGCAGCCATACCACCATGGAATACTAGCACCACCGCAGTAACTTCAGGAACAGTGGTGAGTTTTAAACCATATAAAATGTCATGCACTGTCTCATGGTTAGCAGGGCTTCTCCATCAGGTTAACGAGCTCCTCGAAAGTTATTGTTGCCGTTGTGCATTTATTATAATTCAAATTTAATTTTAAGTGAGTAGCTAATGCTGAATGCCTCTAATCTCCAGTAGAGATGATATTAATTAATAAAGTTGTGTTTTGGGTCTGTATGTGGCAGGTGAAGGATAAGTGTTTTTTTTATTTAAACACCAAAAGCAGTAAGCTAGTGAGTAATACAAACAAGAGTGCATAAGCATAGCTTTCCAGATCAAAAAATGAAAAAAATAAACATCATCAGACCTGATGATCAGGGGTTCATGCTACAAGTCAAATACCCATAATTGATACAAAATATAGATTAAAAAAAGAGTCAACAAGGATAAGGTATGCATTGCTTTCCTATTCCTACATTCTCGAATAACTTGCAAATATTCTAATTTGCCTAGAGTTCAAACCTAGTAGGACTCTTTCCTGACCATTTTGGGTATATAATAACGTGCGATGACGTAATAATTGCGTCAGTTACAAAGAGTTTTATTATTTTCAGTTGGACATCAATTTCTTTAAAAAAAAAATAAAATTACATTTTTTTAATAAAAGATTGCAGTTCAGTCCAAGTATTTTTTTTTTCTGGGGACACAACCAAAAAAAAAAGTTGAATGGTCTTCAGGGCTACGTTCACAGAAATCACATTTATCTTGAATCGTTTCATGCGTTCCGTTGTCGCTCGAGGAAGCTGTGATCGTTTGCTTCAGCCTGCAGACCAATCGACAGCCTCGGCGATCGACTTGCGCGGAGTGTTTCGACTCTGTAACGGAACGATAATGGCGGATGTTTGTGTAGTTCGATTCTGCACATTGGAAGCCTTCTAATTAATGTCTACTTTTGTCGATTCTGTAATTTCAGCGTGTAATTATGGACCAAGAATGGTGAGCTTGACATATTTTCTGTTTTTTTTTTTCTTCTCTACCGAATAAATCTGCCGTTTCCACTGTAATTCCAGAGCATGAGAGAGGGTGTGACTGAGCTGCAGTTCAAATGTAAACATCCTCCCACCCAGGTCATGTTTGGGTCCACTTTCTTAGTTGCCCCTTTGTTTTCTTCTAGGTAGTTTTTCTTCTTCAGGAATGTTGCTCACTAGTTCACTGAGGTGAAATTTCCACAGTCTTGCTGCCTGGACTCACTGAAAAAGTCAAGTTCAAGGGACCCCCAGGCCAGGGGCCTGGACATTGTGATTGTGATACCTGGTCCAAGCTGAACCGGTTCGTGCACAGGCACCATGGGACTGCTCTCCTTCTTCTTCTGCACCATTCGACTGTGTATAGACACAGTATCCTTTCTGCTGGACTTGAACTTCTGGGTGATGCACTCTTTGATCCGCCTGCTGGCGGCTCTCTTCTCATTCTTGAACGGCCTTCCCTCTCTGTTGACTGGCGCCCTGGCCCAATGCTGGTACACGGCTGCGTTCTGTGTGCTGGCCCTGGCTGAGGGGATGTCATCCACTGCTCAGGGCTCTGCCCGTGTGCTGGGGGACTGGCTGAGGCTCCTGAGCGGAGTGACTGAAGGCTTCAAGATGGTGTCCAACCTGTCGGTGCATGTCCTGCTTCGGGCCAGGGAGGTTCTCCAACGCGTTGAGCTGTGGTGCTGCTCTGCACTGTGGCAGCTGTGGGAGGCCTGCAGCATTGCCTTCAGCCTGGCACTCTACCTACTCAACACCATCCTCAATGTCCTGCTGCTGGGTGTGCAGAGCGTGTGCTCGGCAGTGGTCAGCCTCTGGGAGATGGTGTGTGGCTCCCTGCATTGGACCCTGGACCTGGCCCTGACTCTGTCTGCCCTGCTGTACAGCGGCCTGGCAGGGACCGCTGCGCTTCTGTGGAAACCCCTGAACATGACACTAGAGTTCCTCGGCTCCTTGGGCCGCATTTTTGTAAGCGTGTTTCTGCTGGACTTGTATGGCCTGGCATTTACTTTTGCCGTGCTGGCTACAGCTGCGCTCTACTTGAGCCCTCGACCAATCCGCCGTGCCTTCTACTACATTGACATGGCTCCCGTGCTGCGGCGCCTGCAGGAGGCACTGCACAGCCTGCACTTCCTTGCATTGGAGCACTCCCATGCTATCGCAGAGCTGTATGCACGACAGAGGGCTGCATGGGGGGGCAGCCATATGAGGTGGAGGAGGGGGAGGAACATAGCTAGGGATGGTTCCAGGCGTCACCTTGAAGAGGGCAACCAAGCTGCTGCCCAGCCTGCACTCGATATGGATCCAGGACCCTCAGTGGGTGTAAGGACACAGTGGAATCCCTCTCTGGGCAACAGCCAAACTGAGGATGACTTGAATACAGCACCCTGCTCCAGCAAGGAAAGGCCCCAGCAGGGGTCCTCTTCTGAGGAGGACAGTCCACTTAGCAGACCCACTGCTGACACCTTGCTCACTCTATTACAAGAGCAAGAGGAGCGAAAGCGATGCGTCGTCTGCCAGGACTGCGCCAAGACTGTGGTGCTGCTGCCCTGCCGCCACCTGTGCCTCTGCCGTGGCTGTGCCCAGATGTTGCTACGCTTACCTGTCTACCAGCACAATTGCCCTCTCTGCCGCCATATGATCCTGCAAACTGTGGATGTCTACCTCTGAAGCTCAGGGCTTCTCTGTTGGGGAAGGTCAAGGCACTCGCTCTAGCCTTGTGTGACTAATCATTTCTTAATCTCAGGTGTAAAAAGCCCTCCTCCTTGGCTCCCTTTGTTCAGAGCCTCTTCAGTCCAATCTTCTGCCCATTCCCCTGTGCTAGTCTGCATCTGTGTGCATTGTTCAGTGAAGAATCATGATAGATGACAATGCACAATGTTTTGCCTAAAGTGTGCGTGTGTGCTGTGATTGTGCAGACATGGTTCTTTCTACGTTAAATAATCTTTGGCCTCAGCATTCATATCCCTGGGTTTGCACTTCATGTTTACATTTTTCTGATCAAAATTATCAGAGCTGTCATATAAACCTCGCTTCTTTTTGAAGTGTCAATGAAATTCTGATTTGCAATCCAATCAAAAACCAAAAAGGAACACAGGCACACAGCAACAGGAGCAAACATGTTCTGAAGTTTTGTAGGCCTGTTTATAAATAAAGGGGACACTAGTGAATCAGTCTGATCGGTGTATTGAGGTATTGAAATTTACACTGAATGTTAGAATATTAGAATAAAGAATATTTGATAATAGTTTATACTGTATCTTGACTGTGATGTAAAATAACTCTTGTAAAATTTCTGGAAAAGTTCACTCCAGATGTGTTTAAGCTTGGTGAAACACGGATGTGAACTTTTTTCTAAGAATTTGAAATTTTTCTAATTGCTTGGCAGAATCATATTCATATTGAGCTGTTTACATGAATTCTCTTTTTTAGGTTTGTATGCATTGAAATTATCCAAGTTATTCATTCTTTATGCTGGTGGTTCATTTGGCCACTTATATTCATTTTCTTTTATAAAAAAGAATATTGTGACCTCTGATGAAATTCCAGCTGTAAACATTTGTTTGAATGCAGTATTGATCTGTTTGTTGTCAAAATGACCATTAGTTTTTAAGCGTGTGGACCTCCTTGCCTTTTATGTTCATTTTCACTAAAATGGAATCGATCTGAGGTCTTTGAAATCTAAAACCTGCAGTTTTGTTGCAGAAAATGCACATGCTTCTATGTTTGGGTGATCTGTAATTGTATGGGGCGGATGTGTTTTCTAATCATTATCCAGTATCTAGTGTGTTTTTGTTTTTTGTTCCCTGGTTTGAGGGGTTATTCTCGGAAATACAGACGGCTCCTCCTAATGTTCCATGAGCTTCACACTGACAATGCTTTTGGCTGGAAACGTGGTGCGACTAATGGCTTTTAATGTTTATTTCCTTTACTTTATCCTGTTGACTTTTCACCTGGCAACTGCTGTAGAAATAGTTTTATGGATCTTAATTAGCATAAAATTGACCAGTGTTACCTGATACTTTTCAGAAACTGGATTACAGGGCTCAATCTTTATGTTCTTTCTTGTAAAAGTAAGCAGAATTTACTTGACCAAGGTGCAGTTATCTAAGACAAGGATAGTTTGTGTGTGTGTTTCAGTAAATAAGAACACCTGGGAATGTTTATGGAAGTCTACAGATTTGCTTAAGAATAATCAGAATGTTGGGAGAAAACAAGTAATTTAGGTAGATAAATTGGGGCCAAAACCAGCATATCCAGTGGTCCTTATTGCAGTGAACTCAGTACCCCTAATTGTATGAGAACCTATTGGACCTTCTGAGCATAACTGTAAGTGTACCATTCCATGCAGCATTAACTTCATTGGTTGTGTTATTCAACTGATACCATGTTTGATTTTGAATGTGCAATTGTGTGAATGTATATTTGTTGGCTGAACAGTTCAATTATAGGGAGACTGTGACTTTGTAGAGTTTTTGTTGCTTGCGTAGAGTGTAAAGCAGCCCTTGTAGGACACTACTGGTCTAAAGTAATAACCTCTTGTGTTGACAGTGATGGTATCTTCATGTAAGTCATGGATGCTCAATCCTACACTTGGAAGGCCATAATCCATCTTCTTTTACAGCATACATTGTAATCAATGCTTGATTTACACCTCAAATAGCAGGTGAGGTGACTTACTTGGGTAAAGCAAAGTCAGCACAGTCCTTGGTCTGCAAGCACCTCAGCTGAGTCAGTCTGTCCTGTTCTTTTTTTTTTTTTTTTTTTTTTTGCTATTCCCTCTGCATTGGCATAATACACACTTACCAAGAGTAGCAGTGAAGATAGCAGTGAAGAGTGCCTTTTACCAGCAAATTTATGGACTTCTAACTGGATGCTCGATAACAGTGGATAAGTAAACTAAAGCTGTTCTGTCAAATCAGTTTTTTTGTTTAACGTTGATTAGTTGTAAATGGGTGGCGTCTTACTGCAGTTGAAAGAACTACCATTGAATGAAAGTGTTTTCAATAATAATTACACATCTCTATATATACACACACACAGTATTTTTTTTCTTTCTTCTTGCTTTTCTAGTCTTTGGTGAAAATTATATTTGATAAACCACAGAAGTTAAACACTATTTCCTGCTTGAGAGAGCAGACTGGCAGCCGTTGCCAGCGGACACTGGGAGGTGTCGTAAGGGGTACGTATCTGACTGAATAAGGATGCTCCACACATACTGCAGTCTGGCTGACTTCCCCCTTCTTCTCTTTGTAGCAATGATATTGTCCTTACAGCAGATGAGCGTGATTTTGCACTGTCTGTACATATGATTTCTGTGTGTAACTGCTAGAGATGCTGTTGGACAAAGCAATAAGCCATTAATGTATTATTTTTGTATAGAATTTGAAATAACAAATGTATGTCATCTACTTGCTGCCGCAATAAATGTACTTGCTCAGATGTGTTAGTTGTTACTGTCTATGGCTGCTTAATATCTAACATTTAAGGTATTTAAATAAATAAGGTATTCTGTTTCTTGTGAAGGCATGTGAAAAGGTGTGGGTCTTGGGCTTTCATTTCCAGCATTGTCTATGTCATGCTTAATGAGAGCACTGCAGGAAGGCTCCATATGCCATTGGTCTTCTAGTACCCCCATTAGATTTTGAAAGTCTTGTATCGCAGCTGTTCCTCACATTGTCATGTTTCTCATATTCAGTTTGTCTTGGTCCAGACATTAAACATGTTTAGTCATATTTGTCAGCATTTATTTTTGCTTTAAGAGAAAAATTTAAAAGAAAGATTCTGTTGAAATCCACATTTTGTTTACTTCCTTGTCTCCGCATCATTACTATTTTGATGTCCTTTTACACAATTTGTAAAAAGTGAATCTTCATGTAACATTCAGTGGTTTTTTACACCAAGTTCACCCATTTCTGAGAAAAGGTGAAGTCCTACGTGTGCTCGTATTTTCGGCTGCCTCTAAAAGACAGCTAGAAGGCGTCAGTGGCCTATCCTTTGTGATGCATCAAATGCGTAAGCGTTCGCTCGTCTGTGTAACAATCATCCTGCTCAATATAGCAGGTGTGAGCAGTGAGGTAAAACAGTACAGCGACTAAGACACGAGCCCCAGGGAGCGCTCGTGCTTCTAAGAGTTGTACTTCAATTCCTCGGAATCTCAACAACTGACCCTTAAAATACTTTAAACCCATTTAAAGCTTCTCTTATGATCCTTATAGGCTGCAAGGGATTCTGGGTTCTTATTCCATCTTAATTTTGTCTTCACTGGGATATGCACTGGGTGGATTGCAAAATTCAACCAACTTTTAAGTGATTCTGTTAGTGGAGAACTCAGAGCTTTTCTTCTGTACTGTAAACCCATAAGTAATCAAAAAATTTTAAGATGTAAGTTCATGTTCATCAGCTCTGCATATTCATGTGATTTGAATTATGCAAGTCTCGTACTCCCTGGGACGTTCACTGCCTTTCACCCTATGCTTTCGGGATAGGCTCTGTGCCACCAAGACCCTGCACTAAACTAATAATAACGATCTGTTATTGATACGGGGTGGATGGATGAAATATGATGTTATCTTGCTGTTTTGTGAAAATAAGCGCTGCATTATCAATCCAGCGGTGATTTTAAATAGTAAAGTACACCACAAAAGAATCAGATTGCAGAATAGTGGGAAGTTAAAGGTGAGCGATAATCTAATTTCTGTCCCCCAGGAGTTAATTTTATAAACAGTGTAGATAGTGCTGTACAGATGTGTAAAATAACAGTGTCCAAATGCTGACTTGTTCCAATTAAGAATACAATAATTTTCCATTGAATTTCTGCTCTTATGTCACAAGCAGTTATTGTTATCCCAGTTTTGTACAGAATTATTGTGCTTCAAAATTTAATCTTGTTTAAGCTTCTCTGTGGAAGGCTATGCAACGATGGACTCTGGCCCAGTTCCGAGCCCGCTATTAAACCGCTAAGCGTGAGAACGCCGCTGCTCTCTGTGCCAGATGGCGTCTCCTGAGAGCAAAGACGAGCAAGGCTGCAGCGGAGCGTGGTGGGGAGGTGGGTGCAAAGAGGATGGGGGGCAGTCGCCGGAGTTCAAATGACGGCTGCCGTTGAGCATCATCTCATCTCCAGCGGGAGCTGCTGCTTATACACTGGAGCTTTGCGGATTTGCAGTTTGATATCATTCCCAAGGTCCAACCTAAAATTAGCCTAACTCCACAGCAGAGGCGACGGCCATAAACGTGTGTGAAAAAGCAAACTATTATGATTTCCAGTGTTGTATATGAGCCAGAGATAAGAGGAGAGGAAGTTTGTTCTGCTTGAATTCTGTTTAATGACAACATCAATGACAGATTCACAGATTGATGTGTATGGACTGCTTACCAGGAATGTAGCTGCTAGCAGAAACATGTAATATTTAGTATTTTAAGCAACAAAACTCGTAATAGGAAGGGCTCTACAGTCTGTCCAACAAGAGCCAGCAGCGCGTAGTTCAAGAAAAGTGGATATATGATGGAAAGACCGCAGTGACCACTGCCTGCACTTGCTGTTATGTGTAAAAGTGGCTGACGGAGACGTTGGATCACTGCGTCACCCAGCCGATGCCAGCAGAACACACCTTGCGTTCAGCACCATGGATAGTTCACTATGTCCTCAGTCTGATCAGCCGATCATTATTTACGTAGCTGAAATTTCTGTCCAAGGGAATGTGCAGTGTTAGGTTTGTCTGCAAAGCTACTTGCAACAATGTGCCCGTTTGCAGCAGGGTATTCTTACTGGGGCAATTCGAGGTAAGTGGCTTGCGATTTGAACCAGCAGCCTTTGAACCATACAGTCGTACGCCTAAACGCTGCTACCTGATGCTCCAAGCGTGTATGCGCGTGTCCTATGCGTGTCCGCAGATCCCGCCGGTGTCCCCTCTCCTTTCCTCACCGCTCGCTGTGACGACGAGTGACGGATGCAAGGAGACGCCCTCGTTGTGCCCCTGCGCTCTTAAGTTCTGCCGGGCAAAGTGAGCGACCGGTGCTGCGGTTTCCTCCTACCCCTGGGGTCTCTATTAAAATCAAAGTCTGAAATGTCGAATTACCATTCCGAGTCCATCACATCTCCCATGAGCACTTCTGCAGACTCCTCAACTATTTCCCTGCTCCGTTAGGCTCTTCGGGTTCTCCTACGTTAACCTCGCCGAGACTCCTTTCCTGCTCAATGTGAGGTCATTAGAAAACAGTGCTGGGCTACAGAAGTTCTGCGACATCGACACACAAAAGGCGAAGCCTAATTTTGGGAAGACCTTACCGTCAGTAGATGGAGATATTATTGCAGATTACTTGATTTCGTACTTGTAGAATGTTTGCCTCTATTTAAAAGCTGTTTTGCCACCGAGCTATAACGATTTGACCCTTGTTACAAAGTATTGTGGTTAAAGTCTGCAGTTTTAGGTTATTTGTAAATCACACTCTCATTATATGATGTATTGTAATTTAGATGTGTGGAAGCAGTGGGAATCATGAGTGGAAGAGGAAAAAAATGCATCCCCTGGGTGACGGCCTCTCCCTTGCGCTGCTGAAATGCATTCCCTCGCTAAGTGGACTGTGGGAAATCCACCTCTTTTATGTGGCTTACAGTAAATCAGTAAGTACAGCATCTCCTCCTCCGCAGAAGTAGCGATGTCCTGTTGTCAAGAGCAACTGGTCAGGTTGCACTTAATTTCCGTGTGTGTGTGTAAGAGCTGCCCTTGACCCTGTGTGATGGCAAGTCTGGCTCCTGTCTCTATGGGGTAGCTCATGTCATGTCATGTCCTGTGATGGCTATGTGGCATCAGGCAGTGTAGTGGTTAGAACCCCTGTCTTGGGCTCAGAGTTTGCAGCTTTGAATCCCACCTCCAGCTGTAGTACCCTTGAGCAAGGTACTACCCCTGACTCGCTCTACTAAAAAATTCACCCAGCTGTATAAATGGGTAAATAATTGTAAGTGGCTTAACACTGTAAGCTGCTTTAGTGAAAAGCATCAAAAATTAATAGAAATATTGCAGGTAAGTTCTTAAATTAAATGAGCGTTCACAGGTTTAATCTTTCAAAAAAAATGTTTCTAAAATTTTCTTGTGTTTCGCCATCAGCTCTTTGTGGTCTTTGACGGTTTCACTTCATATATTTGTTTTCATCACCGAGTGTCATGTGTTACCCCAGTGATCTGTTTGAAACTTGAGTGACTTTGTTTTTCAGTAAGGAGGTTACTGTATCTAAAAACCTACAAAGGAGACATGGAAGCCAACCCCAGCGTCAGCTTCGCAGTAAACGTTCATACAGGTTCTCCAGCCTTATCGCAGCCTGATGCATTTCAGACAAGCGGAGACAAAGCTGTCAGTTATGTATTCCGATCACGTGAGAACCAATCTGAGCTTCCCTCTCATCGTGCCCTCCAGCCATCAGGCGGAGCGGAGCGGGTCGAGTGGTCACCTCGTTCACAGCGGAAACGTGGCCCACGTGGGTCCTGGTGGGTCGGTGTCTGGGGAGGAAACACGGGCACAGCTGAGGTTTATCTCCTCCTCCAGCTATGCACATTCCACTGCTCTTATTACCATGGGAAGGGACCCACTCCTTGTGTGTGCACACACACGCACACACACACACGCAGACATTGAAGCTGGATTGCACAGCAGGAAAAAGAGCTGAACAAGGTGTTACTTGCATGTTTATCTGGAGAAAAAAGTAATTTACACAAGAACCCCACCTTGTAATTAGAATGGGCTCTTTGTTGCTGCGCTATCAGAATTTTTCAGAAGTAAAATATATTATGCTGGAATTTACTAGTATATAATTTATACACACACGTTGACTGGAAGCACTTGTCCCAAGCAGGATTGCGGCGAACCGGAGCCTAACCCGGCAACACAGGGCACAAGGCTGGAGGAGACGCACCCAGGACGGGACGCCAGTCCATCACAAGGCACCCCAACGGGACTTGCACCTCAGACCCACCAGAGAGCAGGCACAGGTCAAATCTGCTGCGCCACACACACACACACGCACACACACACTTTCTGAAGCGCTTGTCCCACACGGGGTCGCGGGGAACCGGAGCCTACCCGTCAACTCGGCGTAAGGCCGGAGAAGGAGGGGGACACACCCAGGACGGGACGGCAGTCCGCCTCAAGGCACCCCCAAGCGGGACTCGAACCCCAGACCCACCAGAGAGGAGGACCCGGTCCAACCCACTGCACCACCCTATCCCCTGCTCCCCTACATATAATTTATATTTATTAATAAATTAATTTATTCATCATTGGTATTTAATTACTAATATATAATTTACTAGCACCTTTAAATGACAAGTAGAAAATGCATTAATTTCTAGCTTAACTAATGCTTTTATTGAAAGCTACTTACAGTATTGAATTGATTTAAAGAGCTAGTATTTCACTGGACCGGTGCAGTATGTCGCACGAAGGTGCTGCAGCAGCACGGGCCCGTGGGCCTAAAACGGGCAGCATTCAGCTTCATGTTCTTCGCTAAGATACTAGCGCCCCCTAGTGGACGCACTTACACTCGCACATGTACATTTGCGCCGGATCATTATAAAAAGGCAGGCAGAAAACCCAGATGAACATACTTGTAACTTATTAATATCTATGCAAATACCTACTAATTCCATTATCTAAAAAGTCCAATGAAATGGGTCAGATGTCAATGGGAAACATGATCGTGCAATTTAAAAAAGTGTGACCTGACTACGGGGGCAGCTGGGAGTGTAGTGGTTAGAGTTGCTGCATTTGGACCCAAAGGTCACAGGTTTAAATCCCACTTCCAGCTGTAGTACCCTTGAGCAAGATATTTACCCTAAGTTGCTCCACTAAACTCAATTAAACTCAAAATTGCTCAACTAGTCGGTTTGGAGAAAAGCGTTTCTGAAATGCTTCAGAACTGTCGTTCGGCTAAATAAATAAATATACTAACCAGCTAACCCTCTGTGGGACAAGAGGGAATAATTACCTCTTTCGTCAAAATAGGAAAGGAAAATTGGACTTGCTTTTCTCAAGACAGACCTAGCAGTCACATCAGCATTCCTTATGCTGTGTAGCTCAGTTTAGTGAAGAGGTCCGAACTAAGATGCTGTTAATACGAGTTCATAATTTAAGACATTTATTAGAAGCATTTGCCAAACAAATTGCAATCTCTAAGAATCAAAAATTACACTAAATCCTAAAGCCTCAGATTTCACCTAGCCGCTGAGCAAAGAATCTATTCAGTTTCCCCATCTTTTTCAAATAGACTCATTTTTAACACCGAGCAAAAGAAACGGGCTAAGCAAAAACAGCAGAGCTCTTCCAGTCCGAGTACACCAGGAAGCCGGCAAACGTGCTGTCCGTCTTCGGACTGCAGTAAAAGCCGCTATACTCCGCAAGGCCCACTTGCACCCACACTTGGTCCCCGGGCACCAGGTGCAGCAGGGCTCCCCCAGAGAGCGAAGCCGGCTTGGGCCAGTTGCCGTAGAACTGGAAGAAGGAGGCCATGGCGTGACCGTTCTTCATCAGGTCAAACTGCAGGCTTGAGCGGTAGACGGTGCCGTGAACCGTGAAGCAGTACACCCCTGGCACCCTGCAAGTGAAGCGGCCCGTCTCCGCGCTGTAATCACCCTGCTCGTTGAGCACGGCCACATCAAAGCGGACAGCCTCCCCCGGAGCGAAGCCCAAAGGGTGTTTGTCCGACAGCTTGGCGCTGAACGCTGACTTTGGGGCCACCGCACACTCCCCCTGCTCACCGCGCTCTCCCTTCTCGCCAGGGTCCCCTTTGTCTCCAGCGATGCCCCTTACACCCGACAAACCTGGGGAGAGTAGGTACGACATCACATAAAGAGTGCATTCTGTCATCCCTTCGTTTGGTGATCTGTAACAACTGTAAAACAACTGATCATAAGCTGACACTGCATACTTATATGGTTAATTACTGAATGAAATAAACGAAGCCGTTTGCCATCTCAGTGCGGCTCAGTGCTTTGCTTGCCATGACACGTGTATCACTGGGTCTACCTGGCTCTCCCCGCTCCCCTTTTTCCCCCTTCTCTCCGGGTGGTGCATCTCGCCCATCTCGTCCATCTCGCCCAGGCTGGCCAGGGCTTCCATGTGCCCCAGGGGATCCTGGGATTCCAGGTTGCCCAGAGCACAGAGTGGGGATGTGGTTGTCCTCATGCTGCCCGGAGACGTTCGCCAGTATAACGAAAATGAGAGCAAGTGCCCGGGGTTGGAGGAGTGCCATCTCGGACTGCCTTTTGACAAGTGCGGAAACAAACGAACACATAACGCATAAATAATCTTCCCTCTCGAGTGACTCAGATCCCGCAGGTGAAAGGTATTGTACGTTTCTGTTCCGGGCTTGTACTGACACCTGATTCCATTAAGAACTCGACAGTTAATTAAATGTTTAACCAATTCAATTAGTTATTGACGGAACCGCAGGTAAATATTACATCTTTAAAGGAGCATTTAGCACTTAGTACTCTGCTTCAGGAAAAGCCTGCACACCACCGCAACCTCACGGTTATGGTAAGTGAGCGAGAGTAACTTAAAAAAGTGAACTGCAGATACGTTTGGCTTTTCCTGAAAAAAGCCAGGCAAACAGCTGAAGTTTCACAATATGATCCTGTTGGCGCTACGGAACACAATGTAATTGAACCATAAGAAACACAAAAAGCACCATTAGTCGAACCCAAGACAGAACGCAGGCAGTATATGGTGCCGTTTAATCCTGTACTCCAGACTGAAACAGTAAATTCTTGACCTAAAACCAGTGGGACCTCGTCAGTACATGGAACAGCTGTTTTACATAAAGCCCCAGGCAGGAAATGCTGATGATTCACAAAAAAGGAAAATCCATAGATCAGCACTGACACCCCTAATATGTGTAGAGGGGAAAACGCAACGCAAAGAACATCTGCTGTCAGATTCAACAAGCAAAACATTTTACATGTACAAGTCTTACAAAGCAGCCAAAACAAACTAGGATAAGTTTTTGTGACTACTGAAAAAAACACACTTTACAGCTAAGGGTGCAAATTTATGAGCCCTATTCTATCCTGACCCATAGTATATTGTGGTACTTACCTACCTTATTACTGCACAATTTCAGATCCATGTGTGCAATGACAACTAATGAATGTTAATGTTACCAGACAGCTAGTAGCGTAGTGGTTAGAGCAGCTGCCTTTGGATGCAAAGGTTAGTGGTTTGAATCTCAGGTCTGGCTATAGTACCCTACAGGAAGGTAAATACCCAGCTGTATAAATGGGTGAATAATTGTAAGTTGCTTCTTGGAGAAAGCATAATCTAAATAAATAAATACACCAAGATTTTGTACTGATACACCACACTCAGTGCTGGTGGAGTCTATCTAATGTAACTGCTGTTCAAGATACTCCTCTGGCATGAAAGACAGCTGGAATTTGGTGTGTAGAGCTTTCCCCTGGCAGAACAGAGCTTCAGACACGCAACACAGAAGACAGCTGCAGCAAGAACCAATGAAACAATCACATTCAGTATGATTCTGCAGAAAAACTCACCAGCCAAGTTGTTTGATGGGCACTTCAACTTCGAAGCAATAAAAACCATCAGCAGGTCCTAGCTCTTCACTCCTGCTATGTTCAAAGAGGCTGGAAAAAGAGAGCTTTTGGTACGTAAAGCCAATGAGACATGGTGAAGGAGGGAAGGGTTGGGGTTGAGGAGGAGGGAAAAGGGAAGGATGGCTATCCCAAAGCATGATGAAAAAATAACTGTTAACCCTCCTTTGAAAAGGGTTTCATAAAATGAACAAGAATGTAAAAAAACAGAATGACAGCTCACTGAACACAGATGCCAGATGTCCTATACAGTACCTTTCTGTAGAACTTGAAGAAACATGTAACTCTAGCAAAGGAAACAAAGCCAAGGGTGGAAGCCAAGAGTCTGTCACAAAGACGTGAACTTTCATTAGAACTCATGCCTGAAACTGAACACTGCAAGTGAGAAATCTATTTCAGAGAAATAAATAAGCACATTTTTGAAAAGTGTTTCCATTTCTTTACTATTTTACCAGTCCAAGTCGCTCAGAGTGCTAAAAGTGTCAGGACCTGTTGGAGATAGTAGAGTTCAACTGAGAATTTTTAGCCAAAATACACATTATGTGAAACATACCTGTTGTAACTTCCCTCTCCCAGTATTCCGAAAAGGCAGGAAAATGTAGAAATGAAAAGTAGTTTGAAAGAACAGAATTTCTTGAGGAAGGCAGTGTTTGAGTCCCCTGAGACAGTTACTGGACTGTAATAAAAACTGTCCATGAGCCCATAGGCTTTTGTGGAAGGTGGCAGGAGGACACATTTTGACACGTGGTATGGGTTAGGCTGCACATCGCTCTCCTGCTGCTCCTTCGGTTTATAGAGGATGCCGACCTGGTGGGGGGTTGCAATGCCTTTTTGAAAACCTCTCCTCATAACCACAACAGGCATCTATTGCCAACCATTTAAATCCTGCAGAGACAGACCCTATGGCCAAACGTTGCCTTTCTGGTTGTAATGAGCCTCATGAAAGCAGATCTGAGCTGCTGACAAGGTGCTGGAGAGGGTTTCACAGACACCATGCTGTGATTTGGAAGATAGCTTCCAATTTAGATAAAACTCTAAGCATGGCATTTCAACAACAGTACAAATGCCACACAGACAAAGTGGGCATTCAGGGCCTCACGTTCTTCTCCTCAGCCTCTCTCAACTGATGTCCCACATTTCTTAGTACTGGGCCCTCTGCTCTTCTCAGTCTACACCTCCTCCCTTTGCCCGGTCATCATCTCACATGGATTCAACTACCACTGTTACACCGATGACGCCCAGCTCTTCCTCTCATTTCCACCCGGAGCAACAGACATTTGCACGCGCATCGCTGCCTGCCTGCCGGACATCTCCACATGGATGTCTGATCACAACCTACAACTCAACCTCTCCAAAACTGAGATCCTACACTTCCCAGCTGGCCTGTCTTCTTGTAATGATCTCTCGATTAATTTGGACACGTCACTGATTTTGCCTACCTCCTCAGCTAAGAGTCTGGGAGTGACGATTGACTCAAGTCAATCTTTCTTTCAGCACATTGAAGCCACAATCTGGACCTGCAGATACATCCTACATAATATTCGTAGGATCCGTCCCTACCTCACAACTGATTCTGCCCAACTACTGTTCAGTCCATGGTGACATCCCGTCTGGATTACTGCAGCTCTCTCATGTGGCCTTCCTGCTACTGCCATCAAACCTACAGCTACCTACTGCCCAAGTTGTGTTTCACTTGCTGAAGCATTCCCATCTATCTCCTGTACTTGTTTTTCTGCATTGGCTTCCTATAGTTGCCCAGATCAAATTTAAGACCCTGGTCATGGCCTACAAATGCATCAATAGAACTGCTCCTAGCTATTTACAAGACTTGATCATTCGCTACACTCAAACCTGACTGCTTCACTCTTCCACATCTGTCCACTTGGTGGTCCCACAAACGAAAGGCACGAAGGTTCTCAGTTCTGGCTCTGTTGCGGTGGAATCACCTCCCCCTCTCACTGAGAACTGCTGATTCTCTGCCCACATTTAAAAAGAGTCTTAAAACTCACCTCTTCCAGACTCACTTCGCCCATGATTTCTTTAAGTTAATGTAAGGTATATATGTTCATGCACCATAGCTTTAAGATCATGCCTGGATCAATCCTTTACCCAGCTACTCCTGTAATGTACGTATGTAGTAAATGTTCATATCTATCTCAAAAAAAAAATTACTAGGAAGGTGATTTGGAATCATGGATACTTGGATAAAGTTTTATGCAAGTACTTGTGTGATGAACATTGGTTCATATGGTGGAAAGAAACTAACTGCACTTAAGAATCACGCATTTGCATCTCTCTTTCTGTTAATATAATATACAAATTGTATTTCTATGAGATGTACATCACTTTGGAGAAAAGCATCTGCGAAATGAATAAATGTAAACGTAAACTGTTATACAATGCTGATGACTGATCTGTAAACACCACAAAAGTTGAACTAATGTGGTCCTACATCTCTATTCTGTTTGAGTGGTCTCTATGCATAAATACAGGTCATACTCAATATTTTAGATGAATGTAAATGAGGGAAGTGCAATATCTTTTAAGGATCTTTTCATATCTTTAAAAATGTATACCTTGATTGTTTGCAACATGAGAAGCCAGTATCTTCAAATAGTATATGTTGACAAAATATTTGAACTAACACATGCAAAAGAACCTGAAATAGAAAGGAAGCCTAACTATCAATATTTTAAGATGCTAATGTCTGAAGCAAAATGAGAAAACCTATTTTGAAAGCTGTTAACAGCCTGTGCCGAGAGTGCAGGTACATCAGTCAGAAAAAACCGTAAACATGTTTAATGTTGTATGGAAATTTCTGTCAAAAATATTGACAAGGAAAACAAAAAACAGAAAATAGCAGCCTGAGAATGTAAGCCGAACAGAATCAACATCTTCATGACCTACTCATCAAAAACTGTAGATCATGAGCTATGTCTCTCTTTCTCCTAATGTAATGCACAAATTGTATTTTCTCTGAGATGTACGTTGCTTTGGAGAAAAGCGTCTGCCAAATGAATAAATATGAATGTAAATTTAAAGAAATGAGCATGAAACCTGGTGCCCAGAGCAGAAGGAAAAGTACTGTGGTTTAATGAGTTAGCTTTTCCTCTTTTTCTAGGGGGCCAAAGGATGCCTTCAACTCAGAGTCCTTTCCCAGCTCTTTAACATCGTGATGGATGTTTAAAGGTATCTTATGAGCATGACTGCATCGGATGAATGTGTTGCATGGTGGTAATGGAATATAAAGACACTGTAGCCAACAACGATTCCTCACAATATTGCTGGATGATAATGCTCCCATGAATACAAGAGTACTTTCATGAACAGCAGGATGAAGTCAAACTCCTTCCACGGCATCCTCGGTTACCAGGTCTACACATCACTCAACCACTATGGGAAGTGCTGGGATGCTTAGCAAATCTCCATATCCTTCACCCCTCAAAGAACTGAAGGCTTTCCTGTTTACTCTCTGCATAGATTAGGATTTGTTTGTCAGCCATACAAAACAGGTAAATGTTGTGAAGATTTTCTTCCTATTTTAAAGCTCATCTTCATATCATTCACAGTCAAAGAGTATTCAGCAATGAACATGTTCAAAAGTTGCACAGGGAAACTCACTGAGCTACCAGCAAATGTACCAAATGCAATAGTCTTTGGAATAACAACAGACCTAAAAATAAAGAAATAAAATGTTTACTTATAAAAATAAATACCATGATTGATATTTAGTAACATTATTCTAAACAGAACAAAAATTGTGTATTTTAAAATCAAAGAAAGACCCTTGGCATTTTAGTAAATAAGGCAAATTAGCCCTGCAATCTGAAATATAAAATAACAGCAGTTTGCTCAAATGAAGTGTCCAGTGGAAGTGAAGACACCTGAGAATTTTGATGAAAATCAAAAATCTGTCCAATTCTTTTTGGAGTGGGTAGAGCATCAAAATTGCCCCTAAAAAATTATGCATATACCCTTTGTTACCCAATGGTCCAAAACTGACCTTCCACTTTGATGTCATTGGAGCAGTTCAAAATACATTCAAAATACTCAATTGTTCATTTAAAAACGTACGTCTTGCCCCTCAGGCTACCATCGTGGTTTTAAGAGTCTCCCTAACTCATGGTTTGTCACAACACCAACTTTCTCTTAAACATCTCCCATAATAAAACCGTTGGAGAGGGAGTCTCAGTTCCGCTCATTTACAGGCCATAAAATACATTTATGGCAGGCCTGGTGCGCCTCCTCAGAACATCACACAAACACCAAGTTGCATCTCAAAATGAACTTGAATCTGCTGCACAAATTATTCTTTGGTTTGAAAAAAGAAGAAAATGTCCTTGAATATTCCACAATCAAGGACTAAAAACATTTAGACATCCTAATGGCTAGCAAATGAGCAAACAACACTTCTTGGTCCCACAGTTGCAGCAAATCCTGAAGTTCTGCCAACAAAGGCAAAGTCTATAATTGTAGGTGAACTCCTCCCCTTGACAAATCTTACAAAGGTTGAAGGAAACATGCCTCCAACCATCCCTGTCAAGGATGCACACAGGACAGTCAGGCACTGGTTGATGAAGTAGGTTGCATTGCCGAACACAGAGGGAGTCATGGGTGTGTTTGTTAATGCAGGATACATCAGTCAATACCCTACATGTAAGAAAAGGTTAAAGGTATTAAGCATCATTGTGAGATAGAGAAACATTTAGCATGAATAACAGTGTATGCCAACAGGGAAATGAAAAACTGACAAAGTGAGGATCAAAATTTACTGACAATCCTGAAAAAACTGTATGACAGATAATTATATGATAATTATCTGATCCTAACCTTTGTATCATTTTACTTCTCCAGTTTGCTGGTGAAGATGAAGTGGACAACACTGTCAAAATTCATGATCAACATCTCGTCTGTATCTATATCGTTCGTGCAAAACAGATCCAGGCTGTAGAGGGAAGAAGACCTGTTCAAAGATGCAAATGCCAGGAATTAAACTGCAACAACGCAGTAGCAGCAAGCAGTGGTGAAAGAGCTGGTGTTCTGCCCAAAAGTTTCCATGCCCAGAAAGGACTCTAATATAGCATAGGAAATGAAGCTTAATTATGTGAAATACATAAACCTGTGAACTAACTGCTATCCATATCACTTTCAGTAAAGTGATAATAGATTTATCTACTTATTGCTTTTGTCACTTTGTCATATATGTACATGTCATATGTGTGTATCTACAGTATGTTGTACATTGTATGTTCCTGCAGCCAAATTGAATTTCTTCTTGGGATTAAAAAACTTTAATTTATTCATTCACAATAATAGAACAAGATCCTCAGGTCTTGTAAGTTGTGTTGAAACACTAACCTGAACACCTGAGCTACTTCTTTGGACCTACTGTTGAAGCATCTGACATGGAGAGATCAGTGACCCCTGGCACATCTGCGAAAGCAACAGCATATAAAACAGAGAAAAGAGAGAGAATCATGAAGCACATAAAAAAATCTGAAATGAATCCTTGACTTGCCTGTCAAGGACCTGCTTTAGGTAGAAACCCTCTGATTAAAACATCACACCCCCTCAGAACTAAAGAGTGACTCACCAACCAGAGGTTAACTGTACTGCCTCCTCTTTCTCGCTGCAAGGTTTGTACTCAGGTGGAAGACGGCGTTTGGATTCCAGGAAGCGGGAGGTGTTGAACACTAACCTCTTGAGAGTTGTGCAAATGCGGATAACGGTGCTACATTCTTTAAATTTCTTTCATCATTTAGTAGTATTTGGTATCAAGAACCTTTACTGGCTTGGCCAGTCAAACGTCAGAAACACATCTGACATTTGTATTAGCTGCATCCCAGGCAGCCTTCACCAAGGATACCAGGTGCTGCCCTTTCTTCCACAGTGATCAGTGGGGGCATAGCTGTATTTGTGGTATAGCCGGGTGCGAGCCGAGCCCTGGAGGTCAACAGAAGGCTTGTCTGCATTGTTTGACTTGCAAAACTTAAAACGGTGGCTGCCATGAAGGTGTTCTAGAAGGAACAGAACTGTGCTATGGACCACACCCAGCATCCGCAGTCCATCCACTCCTGAGAGAAGCCAGTACAATCAAGAAGAGATAGAGATTTCAGAAGCATAACAACAAAGTCTTTTTCAAAATAATGTAAAATTATTTCCTCCAAGTAGCTAACAAAGAAAACAATTGTTTTTAATGATCCAATATAGATATGCCTCTTTGTTGCATATCTATAAGTTGAACTGATTCCAGCAATATACTGCTTCACCAGCAGTACTACAGCAATGGCATTAGGTCACCATGTTCACATTAACCTTCAAAGGAGAGCTTCTTCAGTCCAGCCTTACAGCGAGTCTGTTGGACTTTATCTGTGAGGCACCTCCATGCTTCTGCAGGGGGGACAGAAAGCAAATTAAAGGATAATTAAATTCCAGTATTTCACTTGTGCAGGACATTAAGATAACTGAAGAGCAGCGTTATCTCACAGAAGCTGAAGCTTGACTTTCCCAACTTTGACCACAAATGTGACCTGCCTTCTAAATTTGTCCTGAGATGTAGATGAAAAAACAAAAGCAGGAGAAAGGTAAGGATACCGTCAATGCTCGCAGAACAGAGGCAGAACCCATCATCACTGTGGATCTCAAATATCACCCCTTTGGCAGATTTTTCACACTGAAGGAGAGCTTTCCTGTGATGCACACCGTCTGAAATGGACACAGGTGGGGCAGACAACCATCCCTCTTCTGTTTTTGGATCTGTAGGCACTTATCGTGGCACAGGCAGAAATACAGGAAAGACAAGAGAAAACACTAAGGCCAGAAATTAAGGGACAACGTAGAGACAAAAAAATGTGAAAGAACTTTATAACCTGAAAAACTTATGGCCTGAAACATCACAAAATTTCACCAATTAGAGCCAGCTCACCTTTAACCTCACACTTCTCCAAAGACTCAACCTCATCTGTCACACTGGAGAAGTTGCATGATTTAGAAAAGAGGAAAAAAATTGCAGACATCAATTTCCATTTTGACTAGATCTTATGGAATTGAATAAGAAGGTTTCTAAAACTGCTTCATATACCTCTTGCTAGTTGTTTTCCCCTCAGTGCGAACAGGTTCAGGAGAAACTGTTTTGTCACAAATGCTATATAACACAGAAACCATTTTATTTTTTAACCTGGGAAAATAACTTTTCACCAGAATATACTGATACATCATCCTTAGTATAGATTAATATATAGATTAGTGTCAATTCTCACCTAGGAGACAATGAGCATGCAATGTCTGCTCTTTCTTTCTCCTGACAGCTGTTGTTTTTCTTCCCACTGGCCTTTTCAGTCTCTGATGTTGAATTCACTGCAGCTTTGTTACGTCCCTGACACCGATCAGAGTCCTGATGGTTTTGGGATGTAAAAACCACGAGATTCCCATTTTTTCCATGGGATTTAAGGTTTTGTTCCACAGGTATAGATCCAAGGGTGGTTGCACTGGCATTCAGATTGTGGGGTCTGTCAAGCTCCACTTGAGTGACAGACTGGTGCTCAAGGCAGGACATGTTCTCATGATCTGTGAACTGGTTAACGCCCAGAACCTGATGGGTTGACAACACACAGATACTATTAGTCACAGTGGCTTGGGAGTGGCTGGCTAATGGTGAGATGAACTGTGAGGTCCCTGACTGAAGGACTATTTGTGGCTCTTGGGTGTTAAGAGGGTCTGGACCCACAATGCTGCTGGGAGCTCTGCCTGGCACAGATACCACATTCAGTCCAGAAACAGTGCACGGCAACAAGGGAGTTTGGTTCTCCTGCCCTATGCAACTAGGTTGCCCAGAACTGAGAGACATTCCTTGTGACAGTACAGCTGTTGCTGGCTCCAAATACACATATCCTGGTTTAGGCCATTTGACAAGATGAGAAACTTTCTGATGAGATGTGCTGGCTGCTGTGGTTAAAGTACCCAGCTGTACCAGCCCAGGTGCCATCTGTGAGGGCAAAACATTGACTAGTGTCCTTCTGGATCTAACATCAGAGGGAGCTAAGCTGAGCTTGTTACTAGATCGAGATAGCTTCTTGATTTTGCGTGGCTGAAGTCGAGAGATAGGGCGCTTTGTGCCATGCCCAGAGGTAAGGACCATGGAAGATGGAGATGAGGCACTAGAGACTGAAGTCATGTCAAACCCAGATACAGTTCCCATTATGTTTGAGTTGTGCGACTGAACCCCAGGGAGGAAGCCTGATGTATGTGAAAGTCCTGGCTGGAGGTTTGTTTGCTTTGGATCAGTGAAAGCTTGAAGAACAGCACCATTCAGAGTAGGGGAAAACATGGCCTGAGTGGCAGTAATTCCAGTATTGAGACCAGCAGTCGTTTCCAACTTCCCTGTCATGGAGTTCAAGGCTGAGAGGTTGGCATCTATCCCTCCTGTTGTGCTGACAGGTGCTACAATCTGGATCTTCTGCGTACCACCATTGGGAAGAGAATGGACAAGATAGAGGGGTTGCAGGGGTTGATTCAAGACAATGACGTTTTCTTGGCTTGGTGTCAAGTGAGCTGCGATGCTGGCTGCCTGCAAAGGGTCTTGAATTTCCATAGGAACAGGCGTGACCTTCTGCATCTGAAGAGGCATACTGGGTGAACTTGACATTACAGAGGTCTTCTTCAAATCCTTAGTCTCTGGTTCCATTGCCTGGCTAAGAGGTGGAAAGGCTATGCTGTTAGCCTCCATAAGATCCTTAGTCAAAGGTTTGGGCTGGCCTTCTTTGACTGACAAATCTTCAGTTCTGTTTCCACTATGCTGGTCCTCTGCAGAACCCTCATTCCCTCCTCCCTGCTTGACTATTCCTTTCGAAACTGTCAAGTCACGTGGTGATGTAGAAGCAACGTTATGTTTCAAGATCAGACCACCATGTTTTGGTTCATTAACTGATGGGCAGGTGGTGGTAAGCACAGAGAGGTCAGAAGGCAGGACCAGAGGAAGGCTGTATTGCTCTTCCCCAGAAACTCTAGTGCCAGACTCTACTGATACTGGCTGGGCAAAATCCTCAAACAGGCCAATATCTTTCCCCTGGTCCGCTTGAAGCCCAAACCCTTCTTCCAGGCACACCAGCTCAGAAGAAGATGCCTCTTGTTGTCCTAGTGCTTGTAAAGAGGGTGTATTGAGAACAAATTCCATTATGTCAGAAGGCAGGATGTTGCTACAGTCATCACTACCAATGTTCAGAAGGTCTGTACTGATTGATGACTGGACCTCTGATGGGAGGCAGGCCTCTCTTCGGTTTCTCCTGCTTTCATGAGCACTGCCACTGCTATTCTCTCTTATACCAGTGCTGTTTTCTACCCCTTTTCCTGAGTCTGTCTTAGTAGCATCAATCTGACACTCCCTGACTTTCCTTCTGTTACTGTCGTTTTTTGGGATGGAGGAAGTGCTTACACTGGCGTCACTTTCCGAGCCATCATCAATACCATCCAGTTGGGTAATCCTAAGGTTGTGTGGACAACCTGTCAGAACAGATCCTTCTTTAGTAGCTTTCTTTTCCCTTCCTTTCCTCATTGTTTTAGCTTGAGGCTCTTTGATCGAGCATAGTGCAATTTCCCCTGTAGAAAGAGCCCCAGTTTTCGAGCTGACTGTAGTACGGGTGAAATTATAGTAATGGGCTTCTGTGTTTCTGTTCATCTCACTCCCCTCTTCCTCTCCACTCTCCCCTGAAGAAGAAGTGGATACACAGGCCATTGCATCCACCTGGCCTTTAGCAGAAGACTTGCTTTTTGTGCCCCTCAAACTGCTTGTATCATTCTTCCTATGATACAAGGGAACTCCTTTTTCTGTATAGGAGCCAACATTGCAGAAAGGTTTGTGACCAAACATGTTGGCATGGGCCCGAGTGCTACGGTGAGGGTATCGCCGCTTGGACAACACAATGCTGTCACAGTTGTTGATTGCAATTCCCTTATTTTCATGGGTGAAGGAGTTCTCCAGAGTGCTCTGCTGAGAATTCAACTCTGATTTCTCTGAACCCATGGATGTAGAAGGAAAAAACTGTGACTTTGAGGACCTCAGAATATCTTGCTTTGCAGATGTGTGGAAAACTGCTGTTGTGTCAGAGGAGGGGATGCCTGGTTTACTCCCACTGGAAGGAACATTTGTAGGCGTTAGAGCTGAACTGACTCTGAGCTTTGAAGTTTTATTTTCAACCTGAAAACTATGTTTCACTATTCTAAATTTTGAGGAGCTTGTAGTCTTTGTGCCAAATGCTGCGCTGGTGTTAGTGTCACGATTCCTCTCCCTCGCTTCTTCCATCCTACAATTTGTTTTTTTCAATTTTGATGTTCTGACTAATGCCACAGGTGCCGGAAGTGCTCTGGCACATGTGAGGGTTTCAGTCTTTACTAAGCTAGAAGTGCTATTCTGTGTGCCATCCACCTTAACCACCAGAATTTTACTTCGGTCTTTCGAGCTAGATGAACTAATCTTACAGTTCTGGTCCTCAACGGAAGACATTTTCTGTTTCTTTGGGACCTTTGGCCAAAGGTCTTGGGAGGCGACTGGGAGCAAAGGAGAAGAAAGTGTGCTCCTTGGCAGACCCACTATGATTTCCTCAGGTGCTAAGGAAGACAGGTCCCCTGGCAAAAAAAAGAAACATTTCAGAGGGAAATTCTTTCATGCTTTAATGAATTAACTTTGATAACAATGAGACAAAAAGGCAGAACATCAATTATTTTCTCCTCAAAGATTCACTACACTACCTGCTGCCCACATTTTAAGCTAAAAGAAACAACACCAGCACCCACCTGAGTCAGAGAAGTGACTAGAAGAAAGTGTTTTGCTCTCCTTCAGTTTAGCTGTGCTCTTAGATTCATGCTCCCCAAACAGTGGGGGACGTGTCAGAATCTTACAGGTGTATAAAGAGCGCTTCTGAGCATCTGCTGTACTCCAGTACACCCGGGAACACCTTAGGAACACATTTTAATCAACCAAGGATGAAATAATTGAAGTCAATTTGACATTTGAAATTCTTACTGCTCCTTATGCAGGTTATTTTCATTTAGCTGATGCCTTTGTTCAGAGAAACTTAAAATGTTAGACTTCCACAGTGGACTAATTTACAACGATTTAACCCGTTGTACAGCAAGGTGCTCTTACTGCAGCAATTCAGTCTAGTCCCTTGCTCAATGGCACAGCAGCAGGAGGACTGTTCAAACAAGAAACCTTCACATTAAAAAGTGCCACTATGGTACACTACAGTACACCCTACACTAATTCAACTTTATAAAATTAATTACACAGTTATGAGAATTAGTGTACATTAACATGCTAAATGAAAACAACTCATTCACTTACTGGTACCCAATGGGAAATAGCTTTCCCTCACATTCAGAGAGCTGCTTCAGCATTCCAAGGCAGTCTACAGTCATGGAACCTGCAAGAACAAAGCAAAGAGTTTAAAGCTATTCTTTAAGGTTTTTCTAAACATACAGAAAATGATTCTCGCAAAAATCCAGAACACATCACTCGAAAATTATATGAAGGGAGACCAAGACATGCCTATCATCACCCGGATGTCCTCAGACTTCAGACCACAGCGATAATTCGACCTCAGGCTGATACCTTCTGGATCTACCAAGATCCGCCGCATCACCTCAAACTCAGATTCTGACACATTCTATATGGACAGAGAGAGTGTACAGCAATTTAAATCCCAAAAACGCAGCACAAAACCTTGAACACGTGTGTAAAAACCACTGCCATTAAGCTGTGAACCTTTCACCAAGAGTAATAAATTATATCATTTGAGAATATAGAAAGAATTTACCTATTGAAGGCAGGAAGCAAAACTGCAGGATTTAAACTGATGTATCAATATGACCGCAGATGTCTCTCAGTAAATACCAATCAATGCAAAGTAGTAAATCTACAAGCTAGACAATCCAGCAGATGCTCACCTCCCCCTTCACAAGGCTGCTGTGATGCTGGCAGTATACCTGCCTGTCCTCTAGGAATGCACACTGCTGGTGACGGGCGCACATGAAGTGGAAGTTGCTGGAACAGGAGGCTACGCAGCAGCCCACAGTGGCACCAGGCCTCTGGCAAAGTTCACAGCGCTAGATGGAACACATCCGGGAAGCGAGACACAGACAGACACATCACTGCAGAATACCATTCAACTGAACGTATGAGAACATAAACATTGCTTGGCATCAGAAACTGCTGACACCTGTTGTCTTTGCCATTCCTAACTTCCAGCCACCACTCTTTACAGCCCCCCTACTTTACCTCCTGCTTCCCCCTGACCACAGCCATATGCACGTTCTTCAGGACACCCTCTTCATCCTCAAATACCTCAGTGGACCAAAGGACACAGTTCACATGGGCCCACTCGTACCAGCCAATGTATAGCAGCCTCCCACCCTCCTGAAAGAGAGAGGCACACATACAACAACCTCTCGGCACTGTTCTGGACTGTTGAATGCCTGAGGTATTAGGGGAAAACTATTCTAAAGGGGCTTGAATCAACATGTGTCAAAACTTGCAGTAAGGATCTGAAATGGCCTTGAGCTCGGATATTACTGGCAATGTTCATACTCACATTAGCATCAACATCGCCGTACAGCAGACACAGCACGCACTGTCGGTTATCACTCCTGTCAGACTGCGTGAGGACTTCTGTGTCCTCAGTGTGACAGACACTAGTCTGAGGAGCACCAACAACTTCCTCAACTGGGGTGATCCTGTTACGTTCCCATTGCTGTGCATAGCTGTGGTCCAAACGAGGCAGCATGGCACTAGGGGCTAGTCCACAGCTGCAGAGAGGTTACATGAATCACCACACACTGCAAACACAGAGCACCAAGTAGAGGCTGACACAAGTAACCACACCTTCATCACAAAGCAAATGCACAGCTATTATATTTGCTTTAAAAAATTCTACACGTTTTCTTCTCAGACACTGTACATGCAGTTCTGACACGTATTTTTAGATTGTTTCTTAAGCATCATCTTATTTAAACAACAGAAGGGGAAAACTCCACTGTACAGTATATAAGTATAATCTCACAGTCCTACTAGTCATTCTCACCTGGAAGACACTTTTTTCACTTCCCAGAATTTGGACTCTTTCACCTTGAACCAAGGAAATGCTCGATCCATTAGCTGTGTCCAAGACCATTAAGAGTCATTAGTCAGTACCTAATCACTGACAACATCAATTTATACACATCTATAACTTTTAAAGTGTTTTTTAATTGAAAATTAAGCATGCAAGCTATTTTATATAACATTTTCCATGCCATTTTAAAATAAGCAGCATTCAGAACAGCAATGCTCAAATGGACCAGATGCTCTGATGGGAACATTTAAAAGCATCACTGACCTTAATGAAGAATGACTTAACCAGATAGTCGGCTTTCATCTTCTCAGGGTCTCCTCCATTAGCTCTCATGGCTGCCTGGATGATCCTCACAACATCATCGCTGAATTCCATCTAAAAACATTGAGAAAGAAAGCAGACTTTTTTGTAATCTCACCAATACCATAAAAAGCACAATATGCAAGCAAAACACAAAGAGCTGACCCCAAGACTAATAGTCATCTATGTCGTTGACTCACCACAGAACTGTACTGTCCAATTTTCATCTTCCTCTTCACTGACATGAGATCAAGAGGCACAGCCAGAGATTCTGCCAGGACTGGTGGCCCTGGTCCTTCAGCAGAACAACTTGCAGGCAGGCTTTCCTCTGGCTCCAAGTTCAGATCTGCAGTTTTCATCACTGACTGAAGGCACCAAAGAGCCCAAAAAAGTGAGATAAAGAAGGGACTATTCTGACTTGATGATGGAAATAAAGTACAACCAGATTTAGACCACTACAGAATAATGCGTTATGAGTAAGCTACTCCCTGCAAGTTGAACAGTGGAAGGAAGAGTGGTGTCCTCGAGGGAACAGGAAAACATGCTAGAAAAGAACCCTTAATAGGAGGCTGAGGTCTGTGCCCAGGAGAGAAATTCCCATGTAATCCTCATGTAATTCAAGGGTTGCACAGCGGAACACATGGAATACAAGGTGCTCAGGGTTATGTCTTCTTGTTTGTTTATTTTTTAACAAAGACTTGTTGGAATGTTAGGATACAGCTCATCTGTAAGTCTTATTAATCTCCTCCATCCACTCCACAAAGACGCCGCAAATGTACCTGGTCGTGGTACAACAGGTGTCGAGAGGTAGGGGAGTCAAGTAATGCACTGAGGACTCGTTGTACAGAGCTTTGCAATGCACTTTGCAATGAGCTCCTCCAGTCCACTGGATTAGACACAGCACATCTAATGCAGGTGTAGGCAATTCCCTCAAAATGGCTGCAAAGAATCTCGTACATCTCATCTACAAGAAAGTCAGGGATGCAGTCAATGAGCCACAGGTAAATGCGGTAGACAAGCAACAAAGAGAAACAAAGTGCACTGATCTGAAATGTTTTCTTCAGGTATTGTCACATCATGACCAGCCCAAGGAAGGATCCTACAGGCAAGGTTTGCAATGACACTACTCACCTGAAAGGTTCTCACACTTGGCATGCACCTGATGGCCACACCTCCCACACTGGATCATCTTACTCTCAAAGACACCATCATTGCAGTCTTCATCACATCGTTTCTCACAAAGCAGGCAGCATTCATCTGGAAACAGACAGTTGCTGCAAACTGTTCAGGAGACCATTACAGATGAACCAAACATTGTTAGTGTGCAAACTCACCTTTGAAAGACTCTTTGACACACTGCTGACACATGGAGTAATCAAGTGACCAGCAAGCCTCCCCACTTGGTCCCGGCGTGCTGTATCCACACCTGCCACAGTGCACACACCTGGGGCAGACCTGCAAGTGCAATGGACAGCAATGACTCACGTAGGACAAAATCAAACACCCACATTCACTCATGTAATTACCTCTTCTACCTAGAGTAACCAGGTCAACTTCTGTTAGCCTGATGCTTTTATCCAAAGTTGGACATTTTACTGACGCATTCTAGCTCACAGCTTACACTTCCAGGTACTTAAGCATGCAACATCTTGGTTACAAGAACAATTCCTTAAGCACTATGCCACCTGCTTCCTACAAAAAGCAACACTGTCAACAGCTCCAACACAGAACTCTGAAACCACAGACAGAAGCCATGGCCATACCCATATTTTTGTCTTGTTGGGCCTGGTAGGATGGTGAGGCTCCAGGCACTCGGGGTGATAGTGATCATGGCACTTCACACACTCCAGTAGTGGCTACATGTTGGAGACAGTGAATATCCACAGGGAAACAGATGAAGTAACTTAAGTATTTCACAACGTCCTTTCAGCCTGCTGGCAATAATTGTGCTGGTATTAGCTCCAGTGATGTGTAATCAAAAGGAGGCATCTTACTCTGGGACTCAATTGCTGGCGATGACAAAGGCTGCAGGTCTGGCAGAGGCGACAGCACCAATTTTTCAGTTGCTCTTGTTGGGGGCGCTCTACCTCCTCCAAGCAGAAAAGATGGAATGGTTCACAGCACACCTGGCAAAACACAAACTGCGAGGGAAGAAACAGAAGGAAGTCAGCCCTTCTGCGTCATTTATAAAACTGGCAGAGAGATGCATGGTGATCATCACAAAGAGAGTACAGTACTGACCTCCACTTTCCCAGCACTGGCACACAGGAAGCACAGAAACCGTGGGCCACTGTGTGCAGCTGTCAGGATTCCAAGTCCACCCATCTCCCACACATGGTCGACATTACTCCCAAAGTCCCTCAAGTCTTTTCCCTTGCAGTGAGAGCCACGCTTACCATGGTCTCCTTCAAAAAGGGGTGTCAGTGAGTTCAGAGGAGTGGTCTGAGCTTGGAGGGTTATGGGCCTCAGCTAAGGAAGAAGCACAAGAGGTGAAGGAGCAAAAGGCATGGAGTAAGGGAACAAAGGACTGACTTCAGTCAATTGTGTGAATATAGTTTGAACCCTTGTCAACACAGTGAACAATTTTATCCAGTGAAACACAGCTGACAAAATAGTTTTTCGATTTTTGGAGTTTAATATTTCACAACCCAAATTCAAGTGTTTCAGTTAACAAACAAACAATCTGTTGATCTATGACTAACTCCTTACCTTTTCCTTGGGTTTCTGTTTAGCCATAAAAAACAGGGGACAATTTCCTTTTTTCATCTTATCACCTGAGTCTGCAATAGTATTGAAAATTTTATTAGTAAAGAAATACACATTTATATTTTAAATAAAATGTTCACAGCTGTTTTCTACTCTACAGAAATAGCATCTCAATTTTGCCAGTCATACTTTAGTAACGAATTATTGAAAAAAATTTCTTCAACCCATGAACTGTATAGTTCAGATTCAGAACATAAAATTGCTCTATTCACTACAAAGTCTTATTTCCTAAGGTCACATTTTGACCTTAGGATGGTCAAATTCCATATTACCTGTGCTGGAGCTCGATGTAACAGGGTTATGCGCATGGAGACGATTTTGCTTCTCCTGGATATCAGACATCAGACCTGGGCAAGGCTTCTGCTGCCCTGAGGGAGGCAGGGACTGACATGGTGTGCAGGGTTTCTGCTCCCCTGAGGGAGGCAAGGACTGAGATGGTGTGCAGGGTTTGTGCTGCCCCTGCAGTGGTAGAGAAAGGCCACCAGAAGACATAGTGAGAAGAGAGCTCAAACTTCGCTCCTTCTGAGTAGTGGCAACAGGAGGCACCGCAGGCTGCAAAGGGTCCTCTGCAGCAGGTAGGTTTGGGACTGCAGGGGGATTTGTGGGATCCAGAAACGATGGAGAAGGAACAAGAACGGCAAAAGATTTATATGGTGGAGCTCTGCTTCTTCTGCAGCTTGACTCCTTTCGGAGAGGACCAGGGACCAGTTTGCGACCTTTAATAGTGACAACGCTTCTGGAACGATGTGTCCCCTTCTTTCCTGACTTTCTACCTCTCTTTTTGTCTTTTTTCACTGCAAAATTAATGAGAAGAAAACACTGATTACCCCTGAAATAAGACACAATGAAGACAAATAGCTCCGATAAAGTGATTTTTGGAACACAAACCTTTGCCTTCGCTCTGATCAAGCATCACTGATGTCATCGACTGCAGATTCTGACACTTTCTTACCCTATAATACAGCCAGGACATAATGACCAATGACTCTACTATATCAGTGACTAAGCTACTTTTCAAGTACATCATATTACAAGTAATGACATGATCATACCTGCAGCACTGTTTCTTGATGTTACGCCCCCCAAACTTTGGCTTGTCCAAGCAGTTAGCACAGGTACCGCAGTCTTCACGCACTGCACAGCCAGGACACTGCCCACAGCGGCGGCCCCTCCTTGATGGGGCCTCCAGAGGGGTCCTGTGCTTTGTCACCTGCTTGGCAGTATAGGATGGCTGCTGTGCTTTCATGGAGTTTGACAACTTACCTACAGAAAAAAAGAATAAATGCATAAATAATGTAATAACAAACACTCAAAGCAATCTGTTTAATTTAAGGATGGTTGCAGGACTGAAGAGTATGGCACTTTTACCTTTGTTCCCTGCAGAACAAAGGATGCTCTGCCTCTCCCCCCAGGGCAAGGCGCTGAGAGTCGGCATGTTGTCTGGAAATACAGCCCGCCTCTTGCCCAGAGCTGCTGCAGCACGCCGACACACGTGTTTGATGCGGGGACCACGCACTGGCACCTCAGGAGAGTCACTCTTCTCCGGGCCCTGTCACCATAGCAACACATTGTAAGCCTGTAAACCATGTCTTAAACCACTCTATGTGTAATGTATATTAAAGCAATTGCAAAACTGCAACTTCACAACCTTTCAGGCTGGCAGAATGCACTATGAATACTGAAGCAAACTAACATGCTCTATGGGCTCTTCTCCCCTCAGGTCCCGGCGCCTCTTGATCTTGCAAAGCTGGGCTCCAGCCTTCTTCAGGAGCCCTGCCACACACTGACGAGCTCTTGGCCTGCTTTCAGCCTGTACCAGAGAGGAGCTGAGCAGGGGTCCTAAGACTTGTCCGTGTGCTGGTTCCGACGAGGTAGTCTGCTGAAGTCCACCGGCTCGCTCCATTTCTCCTGCCACAGCCCCCTTACTGTTGTTCTCTGCAACTCTGCCTTCTTCAGACAAAGAGCTCTGTCTTGGAGCAGGACCACCCTCTGAACCATTATCTGCTATGACTGTCTCTGTACTGCTCAGAGGCTTTTCCAGAGAAGGGGACACGAGTGACTCCTCTATTTTTTGGTCGTCTAATCTGAACGAGCCCAGAGCAGTGTGTGCGATGGCATCTTGAATTGCACCCTTCACTTCACTAACACCCTTTTTCCTTCTATCCATCTCCTTCTCTTCTACTTGCTCTCCATTTTTCTTGCTTTCCTGCTCCTTTTCTCCAAGAGGTGATCCCAGCAAGGCTGAGGCCTCCTTGTCATTCTCCCTAGTTGATTTTCCACTTTCCGCTGGCAAAAGAGTGGAAGCAAAGAGAGAGAAAACCTGGGAACAGGTGCTCACAGTTCCTCCAAAGGATTCCAAGGCATGGCTCACTGGGACTGTGCTAAAGCTGGCACAAGTGCTGTCAGAAGCAGAGTTAAAAGCAATCCCTGTCAAGGAGGTAGAGGCAGAGCCTTTCAACAGAGGTAGGGGGGATGAGACATCGCCTGTCTGTGTCCCAAATCGGCTGCTTCGAGTAGTCATGGCATGAGACGACACCCTTGGCTGACTGCGCAGTGTTCTTCTCCCTAAGCTCCGTACATTCCTGTCCACTGCAGTAGGGGCCCGTGGGAGAGCTGGCAGCCTCACAGGGGCTGGTAGGGTGACAGACTCGTAGATGCGGGAATGTGCCTCACTCGGGGTGAAACAAGGGGCACGGAGCAGGGGGCGGAGCTTACGCTGAACCGGCCTCGGCCATGGGGGGGAATGTGAGTGAGAATGCGGTGGCAGTGGGGGGAGGAACCTGTTCGCTGCCCCAAAAGTCCTGCCACCCATAGAGACACTGATGCCACATGCTGGGGAAGGCAGCCCGACATCTTGCGCTGTGAGGGGAGGAGGGTGGAAGTTGTCAAAAACGGGCCTACGGATGAGGCCCTCTCTGGCATACTTAGCAGAGGAAAAGCCCTGGCGTTCAGAATGGGACAGGGATGTCCACAAGAAGGTGGGCTGCCGCAGGATGGAGCGGCGCCCCTCACGTACAGGTGAGTTAACCGGTAAAACTGGCATGAAGGGGGCAATGTGATGAGGCATGACCCAGGCAAAGTTTGGGGGGTGTTTACCAGTGATGGCAGGTGGGGATGAGGAAGGCATGGACAAGGCTCTGTGGTATCCTGCCTTCAAAGAAGACTGATATGTGTTCACCAGGCTGCCTCTTCTAGCTCCCTCACCTCTGCGACCTTTGTGCTCAGGCTTAGTGAGAGCAAAGGGCTGTTGCGATGTATGGACCAGACTGGCTCCCTTCCCCCTCTGGGACACTGAGGACAAAGCCACCATGAACTCTGGAGATTGGGGGTCACTTAAGTTATCGCTGCTATCGTTCAAAGGATGGGGTGTGGTCTCAACCAGACTGGCCACTACAGACTGAGCTGGAGATGTGGACATGGGTAAAGGGTCTTTACAGGAGCCTCCCATAGTACCACTGGAGGAAGATACAGGCATGGTAGGAGTGGATTCTAGTCGAAGCATTTTGCGGCAGGGATGCAGGTCCCCAAAGCTGGTCTCATCGTCAATAAATCGCTTTGGCATCTTGATGACACGGGAGGAGACAGTGCTCACGACCGGCATAGTAAATTGCCGAATGCTCCTTAACTGGTTCCTTCTTCCCCTCCCCCGACATTTGTCAGCAGGAATTGGCACAGCGCTCCCTTGTACCCCTGACGCCTTGTTCTGTGGCCGATCCTTCTTCTGCAGCCCTTCTTTGGCACGCTGCAGCAGCTGTCTAGCTACAGTGGTGCTTGCCCTCTTGGAGGCAAGTCCACTGCGAATTAATGGATGTTGCCGAGGTTTCGACTGCACTCTCCATTGAGGATTATCTAATGTAGCTGTCAGCATGGCTGCCTTGTGATCTTCAGAGTCAAGAGGTATGCTATCAGTCTGTGAAGTCCAACATTTGAGATTCTGTGGAGTTTTAATTTTGAAGACTTCCTGCTCCCTGTGAGACTTAAAGGTATTTTGCTCGTCTCCCTCAGGCTCTGTTAAAAACTGGGAAACTAAGGGGGTATGATCATTACCATTAGCTGAATCCGCTTTGGAGTATTTGGCAGAAGCTGGCCGTCCACATTGCCCCTTTGGCTTTGGCTGGCAGGGCGTCAATTTTACACCACTCAGCCACTTGGTTTTGGCCACTTTAGACATAAGACCTACTTCGGGAAACTCAGTCTCAGCTCCGTGTTGCTGCTGCTCCTGCCAAGACCCCAAGGGTGTCCGCTTCTCTGTCCATTTCTCTTGCTCACTTGATGCCGTCCCTTTTCTTCTTGTTGTTGAGGGGTGGCCTCTTTCCCCCTGCCCCAAGTAGGAGGACCCACTTGAGGACTGTGTGGGGCCATGTGCTCTTTCATAGAGGGAGTCTGTTGGCAGTGAAGGAAAGCAGGAGGCCTCCTCCAGTCTTGACCCTACTGCTGCTCTGGGGGGACAACCTCTGGACCTTTTCTCCACAGTGGATGTGGCTGAATCAAATGAAAAAGAAAACCACCCGTTCAATTCAAATTCTTCTTCAAATGGAAAAGGAATAATTAACAAAAACAAAAAAACACCTGCGAAAGCTAAAAACCTAAGATTTCATTCATTAAGATAGGTCTCAAATGTCAGAACATTAAAGCACCCTCAAGATATTGTTTTATATATGTTGTGGAAATTTAGTCATACCACACCTTCTGCGTTCCTTAAAGGGTTGTATTCTCCTCTGTTGGCAAGGAATTGGCCAAAACCACAAAACACATCTTCCTGCAGGTTAAAAAATTGTTAAAAGTTAAATATCCAAAGGAGAAAGAGATTCAGAAAGCATCAATACAACGAGAATAACTTTTCAGTTTTGTGCAAATTGTTGTGTGCAAGGTCTGAGTCCTCAGCTACTTTCAGTATGACAAGCAAAATAAGGGTAATAAGTGTAATATTTCTGCAGAAATTATAAAATGTTATTTGTTAAATGTTACGTGTGGGAAAAGCAACTTTTGGTGCCTTTTAGAGAAAAACAGAATGCTATGCCTTAATGATCAGGGTGCTTCACTCCTACACTAACTGCTGCCAAGAAGGAATGACTGTTAGAGAGAGCATCGACTACTTTACAAGGTAGTGGTTTCTGGGAGATGATTAATACCTTGATTCTGGAATGGACTTTTTCAGGTTGATTGTCTCTCTCTACAGGGGCTTTAATTACATACTATTCATAGAAACAGTTTGGGCTGCCACTGGAGTCTCTTTGGCCTAGTTATCAAAACGTCACCTTCTTCGTAGTCTGCAGTTTTGCCACTCAGAAGAACATACAATAACTACATCACACCAGACACATCAAGTCCTGGACCTAGTCAGAATTCTTCCACCTTATCTTATTCGGGTTTAGTTACCACACACATAAATTAATCCCAAAATCATCTAAAATTATTTTTATAATATACCCCCCCCCCTTTTACAAGTGCAGTGAGGTTGTTTTAAAACTTTAAACAAGTCATTCAAAACTTGTAATGGAAACACAACTAAAGTAAAAGAGAAAACCAAACTCACAGATAACACAAAATAACACCCAAGTGGAAAAAAATAACACTATGTATAAAAGCATTACACCCATCACGTGGTTTCTGCCAGAGAAGTGATTAGAAGTGTGACTATGGAAACAAGCTCTCTTGTTGAGGCAGAAGCATTCCCACTGGAATTATATGTGCTTTCCATCCTGCAAGGACAAATGTACGAACAATTTTAGAGAACTCTCTGCTTATGCGGCACTTTGAAAATTAAAACAAGGTGTAGCAGCAGTTAAATTCCATGCAAAACTGTACTTATTTGTGTGAATAGGTTTTTTGGGGTAAATAGGGTTTCAGGGTTCAGGGTTTTTCTGAGTAAATAAATTAACGGAAAATATTACATTCATTAAAACAAATGGGGTATACCATGGCATGGATATCATTCGAGTCATTCATTCACTTGTCCAATAAATAGCCGTAGAAAAGGCTGGTCTATGAACAAATAGAGCTGACCCATAATATGGAGAGCAGGACAAAGTGTTTTCTTTAAATAGATTCAAGGCAGGAACAGCAGAATGTAAAGGTGCCTTTGCTTCTCAGTGACCTTGGCTGAAGGTAGGCAAAGATGTAGGCAATGATGTAGGCAATGTGGGCACTCCCCTAATGAAGGATGCTGCTTTCCCACATTTAAACACTAAATCAACTCATTCTTGACTTTTGACTTGGCAGACTAACTAGAAACATCATGAAGAACTTGCCAAATGCTAAACTGGTTTTAATGTGCACAAATTAAATGTTTAATTCTGACAACTGTTATGATGAGATGTAAAAGAAAGTCTTGGGTTGAAAGATTAAATAAAATTTTGCTCCCAAACACTGTTAAGTCTTTTTGGCCCATTTTCTTTAATTTTGCACAGGTATCTATTTAAAAAAAAAGATCACCCTCAGAAAGGCCTCACTCCAAAAATTAAGAAAACAGGAGGATAAACGTCCTCTACTTTAACCCGCCTCCCTTTGTAAACTAGACCAATCGCGCCTGTTCGCCCCGCCCCCACGTCCTGCCTTTGTGATCTTGGCCAATCCTGTGTGAAAGCCCCTCCCCTTCTGCTTCTCTTTGTAAATTGAACCAATCCTGTCAATCGCTTCGCCCCCTAGTCCTCCCTTTGTGAGCTGCACCAATCCCATCTGGGCGGCACGCCCCCTATGCTCGCGATCGCAGGACTAAGAGCCACTTCTTTCCCACGCCGCGAGTCTCTGGAGCTGCAGAGCACGTGGAAGCCTGGTTCCGTGGGCCGCGCAGACTCTCGATTCTCGGTTTTAGTCGCCGAATGACTGAGAACAGCCTGGTTTTTGCACTAAACTTACTCATTCGCTTGTGCGCGCCTTGTTTCTTTCGTGTACATCATTACTGCTGTATTACAAACGGAGAACTGAGTAACTACACACCGACTCCTTTTGCAAAACGTTTAAGTTCTTAAGTCTTCGACTCAAACTTCCAAATATTGCAATTCGCTAATATTTAAATCCAATTTAATATAGAAGTTAATGACCGATATAATTTTCGACCACATGATTGACGTAACCGGGGAAACTCGCTCCCCATTGTTCAAGTAAGACTGATTTATCTTCGAATATTCGTGTGTAACTCAGCTAAAATGTATTTTTTGTCCCCCCCCACCAAAAAAATGACAAGTCTTTCTTTGTGTCCGAGTTCTAACATCTTACCTTAATTAATATACTTTACATAACGCATCACATGACATGATGATAACCATCAACGACATCTAGTTATCTCGGGGACTTGTGTGCTTCATACACGTGGATGGTGCGATTTATCACACCTCAGATTTTTGCTTTCACACATGCAAACAAGGGGAGGTCCCCGCCGTGTAGAATACACTCCCACCGCCTCCCACGCGTCTTTCTCCCAGTGCCTCGTTCTCCGTGTCACATGCTTGTTTTTGTTGTTGTTCCCACCGCACCGGACGTATTTTTACCCTCTTTTTATAGTGTTTTGGAAAAGACACAGAAATAATGGAGATAACAGCTGCGTTTCAGTTCAGTCTAGGCGACGGGCCAAACCCACGCACGACAACGCAAAGTATCGTATTCACGGACGGCCGCACATTAATGATTAAATGAGCACCGAAAAGTTAAATGCTTCTAAGCACAAATGTGTCTCAACAGCAGGAGTGACAAAAATTTTAATTGCACATCATCAATCAAAATTCATACTCTCTCGCGTCAACTGGCACCTTTTGCAGGAGGCGCGTCCAAAGACACCGTCTTCTGTGTCACCGAAGGGAAGACGTCGGATAAAAAGAAAGGCAACGGACGGTTCACAGACGAGCCCCACGTCTCGCACGCACTTGTGACAAGACTTGCCCGCTACTCTCTTTAATTTAAACTGGGATGTAGCAAACACCACATGCACGGGCGGGCCCCCGCTGGAAGGGTTATTGCAGAGAAAGATGTCACACAGGGATCCAGGTCTACACCTCCACGGTGGTACAAAGAGAGCTGCGTGAGGGGTTCCACGCGTGCCCGTGGCTCCGACAACAGCAGTTCCACCGCACAGCTGCGGCTCGGGCTCGAGCGTGCTCGTCATCCCTGCACCGTGACGAGCTTCGTTACTTCTTGGGTTACTTTTTAAAGATTTTCTTAGTTAAAAAAGGGGGAATCTCGGGTTTTCTGAGCCAAGCAGTAAGGCGGACGGCGGACCCGCACAATGCGATGAATGTGGCGCGTGGCTGAGCACCCCGCAAAACAAGCGTCACCCGCGAGTCGAGTGCACGAGGATCCGTAAACTTCTGGCGTACTTCTTCTGCACCCAGCCCGGCCACTAGGAATGATTATTCTGTTTTAATACACTTATTCGGATTAAGTTTTTTTAAATATAAAAAAAAATACTGAAATATTTCGTGAAGAAGAGTGCACGAACGATCAACCCTCATGTATCTGCAGCACGTGAATGGAAGCGCCGTGTCGTGTGTTAACTAACTCATGGAGTTCCCTAGTTGGGTTCAGGGTTAGACTAGTGCGGACCGTTAGGGACTCTCTGGTCGCCCCGTTAGAAGGCGGTGTGTGCGGACCGTGGGTCTCTCACCTCCCCGCTGCTCGAGCCGCTCGCATCCCCCAAAACATCCCGAAATGTCTGCAGGTTGTCAGCGATGGTAGCGGAAACCTGCAGCGCGGCGTCGTACCCGGGTTCCAGCGCGCTAGGGCTCCGAACCGTCCCGTCCACTGACCGGAGCCGAGCCGTGACCCGGATCCGACCCGATCGCCTGCCGCTGCCGTTCGCACCGGGCCGTGCGGGGAATCGCAGCCGACAGCTGTGCGCCATTTTTACCAAAGCTGCCGACTGGCCCCGCGAGCTGGCTGCGGAGTGGGCGTAGCCCCCAACCTGCGCGCTCCACAAACAACCCGAGGAAAATCCAAGGCTGCTGCTGTATACCATATACATGTTTCCGGGCCCAGATTCCGCTTACCACAGACAGGGCTTTCTCTCTAGTATTCGCTTCAGAACGTATGAGTTATTCCTCAAACACATTCCTGGGCGTAGCCCTGGTACGCAGTATATAAGCTACCAATACTGCACCTCTGTCTGACCCCGAATCTCCCGTGTCTCAGTTCTTTTCGCAGGGAAACAGAGCGCATCGTTACAAATAGTCACTGTCTGTTTTATTCTTGGTGGAATATAATACCTATTTCATAAACATTCGTATTGTACAAATATGAAATTAATTCAAATTCAGCTCAAAATCCTATCTGCTTAAGTGCAATTTCCAACAGGTTGAGAACATTAAGAAAATATAAAAGAACAGGGAAACATGCAACTGTTGTCATAAGTAACAATCACAATGATATACAGTGAAATCCGGACAGAAAACTCCTGTGTTTGGTAGAGGATGAAGAACATCTGGATATCTGAGGCAACCAGACTGCTCACCTAATGTCATTGTTCTCTTGTGGCGCAGTTCAATATTATTGTCTTGAAAAGGAGTTGTTCTTTAATAAACCACTTTAGAGGAAAAAAAAAGCTCTCTACACTCATCACACTTTAACTACTACACCTCTGAGGTGAAGAAAGTCCAACATGGATATGTGAATGTGTCCATTATAGAACAGCAAAAGGACAAGAGATTTGTGCAGAACAAGAATACCAAAGCAATCCATGTTTTCCTCTCCCTTCAATTTGATTACTTTAACGGTTTCTCCTTGTTCACCTTGTGTAGACGTGTTTTGTTTTGATTTCAGCAACACAAGTCTCTGTCTCAGGGGTGGCTGGACAGGTCCGACGTTCACGTCCGTCAGATGTTCCCTGCTCGGTGCTGCCATTACAGCATAATTTTTCACTGATTTTCTGGAAAGTTCTTAAGTGATTTCCCTATCTTGCAAATAGATTGTGGTTTTTTCAACTGGAGAAACAGTCAGTCATTCAGTGCAACTTTTTGTAGTACTTTACAGTACACCAAGTATGATGTCTGCATAAACGTGCAGTATGGACACCTGTCCTCCAGAGCAAATAGGAAAACCTGGAAGTGGACATACCAAATGTTTCTAATTTTTTTGTAAGATACTCCTCATAGAAAAGCACCTGGGATAGGTTCAGCTTTCATAAAGAAACCAATGAAAGAATGCAGCCTATTAGTAAACCAGTTTAAAGTTTAAACCCCCTTATTTACAAATAAACAAACATATTGATGATACAGAAGCTGCAGGATTAAATTACACAAGGAATCCTGCAAAAAACATTTCAGAAAGGCTCATGATTTGCCTTAGCTAAATATCAGACACTATAAACAAATAAGAGTCTTGTTGTAAACCGTAAAATTGTTTGGTGGTTACACTGATTCGTATGGTCGAACATAACAAATTAACTCTACTCTAGAATCACGTGTGTGCATCCAAATCTCTTCTTCTGTTGATTTAATGCAGTCATTGTATTGTTCTCCGAGATGTACGTCACTTTGGAGAGAAGCATCTGCGAAATTAATAAATGTAAATCTAAGTAACATGATATGATCACCTCATATTGTCTGCTTTGAGCTGCAGGTATGTACCTTGGACAAGTATGACACTGATGTCCATGTCATGGTGCCTTTTGATATGGCACAGCGGCAGCTGGTGGTAGTCTTCCTCAAAGTGAACCCTGGCCAGCGCCCACAGGTCGAGGACCTCCGGTGCCACCATCTGGTAGAGGCACAGCTACAGCCAATTTACCTGGATATTACTTACAGCCACATGGAGTAGGAAGAGATAATGAATATTCCCTAAAGAAACATACACTGTATATAATGCACAGTTTTTAAGTTTTTGACATGAAGACTTGCATTTACATTGTCATTTAGCAGACACTTGTGTCTGAAGCAACGTGTAATGATTACTATGTAACGCTTAGCTGACACATTTAACCAGGATGACTTAAAATGCAAAACATACTACACTAAACTCTCTACATTCACCCATCTATACAGGAGAGCAATGTCAGATATATACGTAGAAACACGCTAGGGGAAATTTAGAGTCACCAGTTCACCTGAAACAGATGCATTTTGACCGCAGGACACACATACACTACACAGACTACACCCATTTACACAGCCCGGGCACTCTCAGATATGAACACTACCTGCTGGACCACCACGCCACTCAAAGGTTTAGCTTGTACAAGCACTGTGTTTCACTTCAGTGTTCCCAGCACTATCCCCACAGTGTCCGCTGGTTTCACAATGCCAGTCTCCATTCCTAATCCTTCCGAACTCTGCCACTCCCCATGACTCTACCAATCTGATCACGTGACACCAACAGTCTTTCTCTTTACTTAAAAAGAAACCAAAACTCCTATCGCTCTCACATCAACAGGAAAAGGCATGGTGCTGCTGAGCGCACCGTTTCTGTGGGATGAAAGACGTGATACAACCACATCTCACTCATGTAACAGACATACATCTTAAAACTTTGTGAAGTTTTATGTTAGTGTGTAAAACACAGCATCAATCCATGGCCCAGGTTGATTCATTCCATTTTGAAATATATACTTGCAACATCCGCAATGGCGTGGTGGCACGGCGGGTTCAGCCGGTGTCTGCTGTGTGGTGGGTCTGGGGTTTGAGCCCCGCTTTGGGTGCCTTGCGATGGATTGGTGTCCCGTCCTGGGTGTATCCCCTTCGGCCTTGCACCCTGTGTTGCTGGGTTAGGCTCCAGTTTGCCGTGACCCCACTTGGGACAAGTAGTTGTTGACAATGGCTGGATAATCTGAGATGACCAGAAACCCACTTTTGTACCGAAAGGGAACCTGCTATGTAGTGAAATCACTGACAAAATTTCAATACTATCTTAACTATTTAACAGACTGCAAAACAGGCATTGATTAGAGAAATGACATCCTGACACGAAAGCGTAAATCTAATATAAAGGGCTGGTTTTGTAGACAAAGCCTTGTACTGGACGAAATTAGTGACAACAGATACTCCACTTTTTCAGTGTAATACAATGGTTAATCTAGGTCAAAAATACCAACAAATTAATTAGCGTTCTCACGGCTGATGCTAAACCAGCATTTAGACATTTTTGCCATAAGCCAGAAAGGAATGTACTTGTGAAGGTATAAAAGATTAATATGAAATCACTTGACCTACAGCATTAAAAGCATTGCATGTTCCAATCTTAAAACAGAAAGAGAAAATGGCAAGTATGTAAGTACCTAATAAAGTTTATAGCACCGATGACTTCCTGACACCGATTGTGGTAAAAGAAACCAGCTGGTTCATCTTTAACCGCTTCAAGCATTTACTCTGAGCTGCCAAAGTTTCCAGGTACAGCCCTAAAGGACCTTGGTGAGTCCAAGGCAAATATCAACACAAACATAGCTTCTCAAGAGGCCTTGGGAAATTTTTGGCCTGCTGTGTCCATTTTTCAAAAACTGGTTATTTTTACTGTTTATAATTTGAGAGCCTTAGCGCTGCAATTGTCACATCCCTTGTATTTACCAAAACACAAATCCTGATAACTGCCACCATTCTGAGAAGAACCCAGCAACACACACCTTCTCCCTGTGCCAACTGTGCCTTCAGTTTTACTGTTACCTGCAATGTGCTGACTGACTACACATCTTGCTGGTCCTACAGATTTATTGGTTCAAGATAAGCCAACCTTTGATCAAGCTTGCAGGAAAAAGTGACAGGGAAATTTGACGAATCTATAGAAACAACCACTCGACTAAAAAAAAAAAAAAAAAAAAAAAAAATTTAAACTGAAAGGAGGAAGACAGCGCGGCAAGCAGTAGGTGCTATTCAGAAAATACAGCTTACTTGTGGGGAGTCCTGGAGGATTTCTGGATGGCTGGGAAGAGGTGCAAGTAAGAACACTGGACTTCGCAGAGAACAGGAAAGGGGTTCAGGACATTTGGGTTAACCAAAATTTGTGTCAGTGTTGGACTTAATGTTTAATGTGGAGTTTTATTACATTAACAGCCTCATGGAACATGACAAAAACCTGCAGCATTCATATATCCTACTGACCCTCACTCAGCCCATGGCAATTATTACAGACTGCTGTAGGAGCACTGAACCATTTTCCATTCCATTTCCATGTGAAATATAGCACCCTTTACCGAGAGACTGCCACAAAATATTTCATGAGCAGCATAAATAAAACTGACACTACCATGTGGACCTGAATCGCATCACTGTATGAAGACAGTCAGAAACACACAGTGAAGGAGACAATGGTTAAGTCAAAAGCAAAGATTTTTTTTTTAATTAACACAATCAAAACCAGATCATTCTCAAGCATTCTTACTCAAGACATGCAATTAAAGAAAGAAACTAAGAAAGAAAAAGTCATTCTCTCCAAAATGATCTGTTCCCTTGTTGTCATTCAGGTAGCTGATCTATCACGGGTTGTGTGCATTGATCAATAGCCATATTCCTCAACATTCAAGTTCTGTTGCACATCTGACACCAATGTTTTAAAAATTAAGCTTCGCTTGTATACATACAGTACATACTACATAATGTAGGGACCATGGTAAGAAAATATATTAGCGAAGAGAGGTACAAGTCTACTGTATATGAAGAGGAACAGCAACAGGAACATACTGAAATATGGAACCAGAACTTTCAGCTTCTCATAGAGCAAACTTGAGGGTTTGACTAAAACAAGCAGCAAGGTCCTGGGGTTGTAAAAGTAATGGCACCCATGGAATGTGGGAAAGCCCTGAAAAACAGAGTTTACCCAAGCATCTCCAACAGCTTAAACATATTACATCCTACTTCTCAAAATATACTTTAAACCCCATTTCTACTCCTCGACCTGATCTGTTTTGCTTTTGCACAAATCCCACCCCACAAGATTATTTCATAACACTGCATATTTTCTAAAATGAAAGGCACTGCTGAAAACTTGACATTAGAGCATTTTTCTATACCTTTAGTTCACCAACTAGCATGTTTTAACAACACAGCATTTGACATAGGGAGTACCGCTGAGAAGATCCATATATCAGCTGTCTTAAAATAATCCTGTTCCTGGGCATATTTTACACTGCATATGTTGAGGATCAGAAACGAGTCCTCAAAACAGAAATCTCCCAGAAAAAAAAAAAAAACCAAAATCTAACTTAGCCACCTGGAAAATTATTTGTATTTAACCAATTATTATTACTACTACTACAGATTTTCACAATTAAACAAAAGACAATGACTAACAGCTGATTTTTCTCCAGGAACACAGCAAAGGACAACCTCTGTCCTACAACTAGCTAAACTAGATTTATAATCATGTTAAATCAGACAAAATGTGGTTTTACTCCTCAAACTGACCAGCAAGTTGTACCTATTCCCATAGAGAACTTGGGAAGAAACACAAGCATGTCATCAATGACATTAATATGGCTGTAACAGAACTCAAAGGCCTCACTGCAGAACCTAACAGCCAGTCTCCCCCCCCCCATTAAAATTGTTTCCTTTCAAAAGTCACCTTGTGCCTCCTCTGCATGCAAAAGTTGAGCACAGTCATGCAGCAGCAGCTAAAAGAGGGCTCAGGTCCTTACAAAAACAGGATGTCAAAGACACCAAGAGTGGTCAAGTTATTTGAATTTTAGCTAACTTTTTAGGTTTTTAATACTAATTGAGCAACTGTTCTGTTATGCTTTTAATGTACATATTTCAGAAAACTAAGATTTAACAAGGCACCTTGGCTATACAGTATGTGGCCTTTATAAATATGGAAGCTCATTTTGGCCATAAAATGTTTCTCCCTGACACACTATTGAAGACAACAATGTCATGAATGACATTTATATGGCTATAACAACATAACTTCAAAGTTTTTATATGCTTGTATATCTGGCTTAGTCAAGAGGTCAGTTTTCACCGGTAAATTATGGAACGATGATGTTATATGAGGGGGACATGGTGGCGCGGTGGGTTTGACCGAGTCCTACTCTCTGGTGGGTCTGGGGTGCCTTGCAATGGACCGGCGTCCCATCCTGGGTATGTCCCCTCCCCCTCCAGCCTTGAGCCCCGTATTGCCGGATTAGGCTCCGGTTTGCCGCGATGCCGCTCGGGACAAGCGATTTCAGCCCGTGTGTGTGATTTTATATGAGGGGTTAATATTAACATATTTAAGAAAATGAAAGAGTTAAAGAGGGACTTCCTGGACAGTAACAGTATGTTGCTCCTCACTACTTTTATGCTTGTTGTCCAGCCTCAGCTTTTAGGGGAGCCACTCTCCAACATGCGTAGGCATGCCCTCACGCCCCTCTCTACCCGCAGGAAGTGCAGCTTCTTCAGGATGTTGTACTGCTGCCGCCGGCCCAATTCAAGTTCTCGGAGGAAGATCCGCAGCTGCTCACACACTCTGGCTCGCTCCCAGGAAGTGGCATTCTCGCGGATCACACTCAAGATTGGGTGCCAGTCTTTGGACAAGTCCGCACCCTCCGTCACCGAGGCCAGAACCTTTACTTTGTGAGAGGAGCCAGATGTGCTGCTGTTGATGTACAAAGACTGCTTCCCCACCTCACTCAGCTGGTTGAGGTACAGGCTGTGGGGAGATCAGAGATATCAGTGCTGAGAGAGATCTCTCTATGGGTTTCTTCCTTAGCAAAGAATTCAGCTGCTTTTACACATTGTTCCTGTATATCTAATATGGACAAGCAGATGGTACAGCTGTGGCATTCCAAATTTGACAAGTTTCTTATGTATTTCTCTATGCATTCCAACAGGTTTAACATTTCGGAAGCCATCCTGAACTTTTCTGTTTCTGGATGAAGACCACAGCAGAGATGACTCTGGTGAAGGTGAGGGGGCTACTCACTGCACAGTGTGTATGCTAGGGTGCTCCCTACAGGCCTCCACCAACTGCAGGGCAGCAGTGTCTCCAATCTGGTTGTAGGCCACGTTGAGCTCCTCCAGTCCTGAGTGGGAGCTCAGCTTCTCAGCCAGTTGAATGGCGCCGCTGTCGCCCAGGCCTGTATGCATGAGGTCCAGCCGACGCAACGAGCGGTTCTCTGGCAAGGCTTCCAGCAGGCTCTTTGCACCTGACTCCAGCAACTCATTGTCACATAACCTGCAGCCACACAGATTGTTACTGGCAAAAACACATCTGCTCCTTTACACCAAGCCAAGCGAGAAAAACAGAATAACTAGTAAACAATAATAACTTTCCTAATTCCTGTCACCATTTCATTGACAAAAATATAAATTGCTAAAAAACAATCAACTATATGGCTAATTAGCAGAAAAAGAATGAGTGTCTTACTGCAAGGATTTAATTGCACAGCTTGGATCAAGCAGGATATCTTTCAGGATATTGCAGGATCCAGGACCCAGGCTGTTAAACTGGAGACTGGAAATGTAGAGGTAGGAACACAAACTCACACACATGCAGTTAGGTCTTCTAAGAGGTAATGTGGATACTAATATCTGCAAAGACATCATACACATCTCTCAAACTCTGTTCTTCCACATGCCTGAGAGTAGTCATGTACTCTGGTGACATCAGTGTGAAACAGATTCATCTGTCTTTTTAAAGTGAAATGGAATGAATGCATACTCAACTGCCACTGACCCACCACCACACAAGACAGATGAACCTGTTTCATACTGAACTCAGACAAATTCCATGCAGTAACAAAACACCCGAGTAAAATCGTGCCATCATAATAATTCAGGCAGATGGTAAAAGGAATCATATATTAAGTATAGTGCAAGAAACACCTTTACACAGTAAACCTCTTCTACCTTTACATTATAGAGTCATGGTAATATTCAGCACTTTATCATTTAAAAATTTGAGAGACATGTTTGCACAATAAATTTCAGAGTAGAATGAGTAAACTTACTGCATTAGCATTTAAGGTACATGATATCAGGTCAGTCATCTAATGGTGAACAACCGTGAGACATTCAAGGTGAGGAAAGGTTTGAAAGTGCTTTAAAATGACCCTTATCTGGATGTCTTTGGACTAAGGGAGGGAACCAATGTGAACATGTGGATAACATGCAAATTCCACAAAGACAGTGTTAGATTTGAACCATGACTCAAAACCACAGCCCAAGATTTGTGAGCCCCAGTGTTACCTGCTACACCAATGTGCCACTATTTAGCACTTAAGGGCCTGTAAAACAATTACCAGACATCAACAAATTATGATAAAGTTAACAAGATGGGCACTCACTTCAACCTTCGGGTGCGAAGGAAGGCTGGTCTCAACATCTCCAACAGCTCCTGGGTAAGATGGCATGAAGATAGGTTGAGCTCATTCAGCAGGTGCCTGGGAGGGGTGCAGCTGAGCACCGAGCTCAGGACAAAGCACTTGAGGGGCGTCATGCGTACGGTGGATAAGTTAATGACTCTGAGGGAGCCCAGCACCTGAGCAGTGAGACGAGGGTTCTGGAACTCATATAGAAAAACGAGAAGATCCATTAACTCAGCTGGAGGCTGCGCCTTGCGACTCTCTCGTACCAGGTAGCGGCTGAGGGCATGCGTGATCTGCGACACAACTGTGCTGGTGATTCGGCAGCCCAGCTGCTCCAAAAGTGCCCGGTTGCCATAGTGCAGCAGGCCACCCATAAAGATGGGGTAAAGCTCAAAGGGCTTTTGGTCTGACTGCTGCTGGGGGGCAGGGCCCTGCACACCCAGCAGGCTCTGCTCCACCTGGTCCAGCACGTCCTCATTAAAGCTGTCCTCTGAGCGGAACATCTCAGCTGCCATGGTGCGAGCAATGCGGCCCTTTGTAAGGTTGATGATGCGCTCAAAGAGACTAGGCACTAGCCGGAGAAGATTGAAAATGGCAAAAATTCTAATGGGAATGAACTTGGAGAGGATGGTCACCAGGCTGGTCAGGTCCTCCCCAGCCTGCCCCACTGCCTGGGAAACTTCCCGGCTCAGCTTCTCCACGAGGGTCTTATTTTCACCCAGCACCACGTAGAGAGCAGCAAGGTATTCTTGCATGGCAGGCACAGCAAACACATAGCGACGCTCAACTTCTTCACCGGCTTCCTGAGGCTTGATGCTCTCCACACAGGGCACCAAGAAGAATGCCAGCACATCAGTACGGAATACGGCCAGCTGCTGCAGCTCCTCATCTGTTTTGGTTTTACCACCAACCCACTGTTCCAGCTCCTCCTCAGAGAAGCGTGTCCGTTTGTTTTTGACACCATCAAAAGCCAGCTTGCCAACTGTCCGCACCACGTACAGCATCAGAGAGGTCTGCTGATCGCTCGTGCTACTGGAGGCAGCTTCTAGCACCTCTCCACCAAAGTTAAGTCGAAGAAAGCTAGTGTAGATGCCAGTGAGGGTACGGATGGGAGCTTGGGTGTCGGTAAAGTGGAGGAAGTGGAGGGTGGCACAAGTCAGCCAACAGTAAGATGGCAGGAAACAGGCAGCAGCCAGCTGACTCTCCCTCTGCAGGTTGAGGTAGAGCAGTTCAATCAGCGATTCTGCCTCTGGGTTGAGCTTCTCTGCAGACTGCTGCAGTAGTCTGCTTGTGAAGTATGACCTCTGCCGGTCTGGGTTGTTGAATCCACAAATCTGCACATAGCGGTCCACATACTTCTTTGGGATGTGGTCCACAGCTGACAATCTGGTAGTCACCAATATGCTAGCCTAGAGTACAAGGTGGATAAAAATCAGGAAGTCTTGACTATATTTATAGAAATTAACTGCATAAGATTTACATTCCAGAGTCTCAAACTTTGTGAAAAATGGAATACATCTGTACAAGCAGTTGAGTGCAATCTACATTAACCTAAACATCTAGAGTCCATAATAGCTGCCAAACATCTGAAACTTCAGGACTCAGGGTGTTACTGTGATTTTTCTTACCTCAGGGAGGAGATACTTCCTCAGGAGATTGACCATGATGGCCCAAGTAGGAAGAGGCTCGTTGGGGTCACTGCAAAGCTCAGTGGACGCAATGCGAAAGTTCAGCTTCATCCTTTCCATACCATTAAAGATGAAGAGTACATCCCGAGCCTGGTGGCCTTCTCCACTGAGATACGGTGTGCGCCGAAGGTGTAGGTACTTCTTGCCCACTAGGTCGCGTAAGGAGGTGGGCTTGGTTGACTGAAAGAGATCTTCACAGGAGAAGGGAATCACCAATTTAAATTGGGAGAGGATGGAGCCAGAACACCAGTCAAGCACTAGCTTGCGCACTGCCGTGCTTTTTCCGGTCCCAACAGCTCCATACATTAACACATTGAGCCCACACTCAGCACCATCTTTAGCTGAGGTTTCAAAGAGCTGCTCCATGCTCAGGGAGGGGTAATACGAGATATGGGCCTTCTGAACACCCCTGCTCTCTGCAGGCTTCCTCTCTAGAATGAGTGGTTCCACGTGCATGGTCTCTGAAGAAAAGTACCCTCCAAACTGCTTCTCTTCCTGAGGCAAATGACTGAACCACAGAGTCAACCGATCCTTGTGGATCTCAATAGGGTCTATGGATGAGGAAAGAACTCAGTCACGTGACCTGCTCCAGCAAGACAAAACATCACAGAACTACTAGAGAATAAAAAGGCTATATGCCTTGAACCCTGAACAAGATTAAGTGGTTAATGCACATTATCAAGTGAAACACAAACAGATTTTGTTTGCCATTTATGTATTTATTTAAAACAATCAGAAACATTGAATATACTGGTTTAGTGGTTTGTGGAGTTGCCTGTTGGTACTGATGCTGGATGGAACTGCTTTCTTTTCTTTTCCTAGCTACTACTTTTACCTGTATCGGCGGCACTGGAACCCCAAGGACGGAAGATGGAACCAGCAGAGAAGAACCCTGGGGCCTCCACCAGCTGCTTCCATGATGAATGAGCTGAACATTGTTTCCTGGGGGGGGAATGACAAGGAATAGGGCAATTTCACAGGCTGACCCCAGGCAGTATGTTACATGAAGATATGAATTAGTCACCCAAATTTTGCCAAGTGAAATGTCAGAAAGGAGTATCTGAGTAGGCTACAGGGAATGGACCAAATTACTTCAACAAAATATAATCATGCAAAATTTTAAAAAGTGGAAGTCACTAGAAATAAAATATTTGCATCTAAAAGCCATAAAACCAAAGAAGGATTTTGCCAACTGCAGTTCAACATGAGTATCTTGCTTTATCTGAAAGCACATATACGGCACCACATTGTGAAGTTTAATTTCCACATCTGGAGATCTGACATTCCCCATAATGTGCAAAAATGGAAATTAAAGCTGACTTACCAATTCAGAACAAAGGTCTTTCTTCTCTGGTAACTTATACTGTAGCATTTACTTGAAGTATGGTTCAGACTTACATCTAGAAACAGACAAACCGTCAAACGTTATCTTCTGTATTATCACTTAACAGGAACAACAACAAGTCACCTCAACAGCAGCATCTGAGAGGATAAAGGAATCAAATCATACCCTGCCATAGGTTAGGGACGCGGGTTTCGGAGGAAACCCCTTGGCATTTCCCATGCCATCTCCTCAGTGGTCCAATGCCCAGATGCCTCCTGCTCAGCCACATTATACCACTGTAGCAGTTTACCTTCAAAGGACATAAACAATCACACTCCACTGCTATTTCCCTTCAGATGGTTGCAACCACTATTACAACACTGGTTTTTCTGTTGAATTTAGGTGTGACACAATGAGTCAGCTGTTCCAACATGAAAGACAACAAAGAAGTTATTTAGGTGCACTTACCAGGTTGCTTGAAGGACATAGCTTTCTATGTACATTATTTCACAACACCAGAATGAGTTCATGCTTCAACATTAAACCTAACCTTAGCCAATGACCTCTGACATCCATGACTAGAAAAATAAAAAGAAAATATAAATAAATTACTCTTTCTGCTAAATAAACTTTTTTGCCCTGATACTCTAACCCATGCTGGAACACCTCAGTTTTAGGAATAAATCCTCACATCAGTGTGACATTCTATCTTTTGCAGACACAGGAGGCCACAAAACACTGCTGTCTTAAGCTCTCAAAACTGACTATTTTCAATATGTCCTCCACTTCTCATAGACCCTCCTTCACCTTTTCCCTCCACGACGGTCTACATTCTTCCCCTGGCAAATCCCCTTCAACCTTTCCCACTGGGAGAAGTGACAACTAGCAGGGCACATTTAGCACCGCAGGCAGCATTTCAGCTGTTCCCTCACAGACACTGCCAGGAAGGCAAGAAAGTGGTGTCAGATAACTACGGCAAGCATGCAACACCGAGTGGGATGCTCAAAGCATTTAGCGCAGTTATTAAGAACTCGGACACTGAAGCTGTGTTTAAGCCTCAGGATGGGCAGTACATGTGTGCAATACATGACATTCTTACAGATATATAAAGGTGTATAAAATGTTAAAACAGGAAACCACACAATAATCATCTTACAAGAATACGAAACACCGGTACTCAAAGTTTAGAAAGTGTGTGATAAAAAGAGCTCTGTCCACTTCTGCTGCACCATCTGTAGAAAAAGCCCATGCACTTATATTTGCAGCTTTAAGAATGCATTTCATTTACTTTAACCACTGAATTCAAAAGCAGTTTGTTAACCAAGAAAAAATCAAGTCATAAACAAAATCAAGCAATTATTCCACCCGTATCAGCAAAATAACAGGCTTTGGGGTGACTGTCACTCAGAGGTGATCTTACAGCAGATACTGCCCTTGAACTAAAAACTCAGAGACGTTCACATGCATATAACACAAGACTGGATGTTTGAGAAGAGGATGAAAACAACGTGGGGTAAGTCCAGTTGCGACTCGATTTGCATTGCAAGTGGATCAACAAGCTAAGACAAGTCCTACCCTTAACAGGATGATGCAGGAAAGAAACCTGCTGTACCCTGAAGCACAGTGAACTTCATGTCTCAATGCTGTCAAAATGTCATATCATCTTAAATCCCTTCAAAAGTACAAAATCAGTGACTGTAAAAACTAACACTTCAAAGGCAAAAAATTAGATCAATAAATTAAACAATTAATTTACTGACGCAAATCTCTCCACATACTGGCCGAAAGCACCTTTCCCCCTTTTACAACTACGCCGGTCCAGTAAACTGAGAATGCAGGGGCCCCCCAGAGTAAATCAGAATCACCACTCCAGCGCTGTTCTCCATTTCCTACTACTGTCCGCTGTCAATAGGCCAAAAGCAGAGGTTCCAGGAACCCCAGAGCGCTGCCCTTCCTTCCTTGTCTGCGCACCACGTGAGTAACCTTTCCGGTTTTGGGGCTTTGATCAGACCGGTCAGGGGTTCTTTGTCCTTGAAAGGTCAGCGATGTCCTTTGGGGGAGATCACTCGCGGGTCACTGTATGTGTCAACATCTAGTGACCTAGTACTAATATATAATAATATCCGTTCTACTACCCACACAGCGAACGGATTTTGCACGCGACCCCCCCCCCCCCCTCTGGCCTGGCTGGAGAGACCGCCTTCTGAAGGCCGGCGAGTAACGCTTCGTTTTACAGACTCGGTGGTACAAATCGCGAGACATTAACTACAGCGACTCTCCGGCGAATCATTTATTTATCGTGTTTGCAGGAAACCAACCGATTTAAATAACATTACGAAATTAATTCAAAGTACTGTGTCGTAACTGTAATTAAGATTCATTTCACGTTGTTTCACTTCCTAATACTCATGCTCAATACCAGAACGTCGAATTGTACTAGTACGACTGTCAGTTACCATCACTATTATTATTATTATTATTATTATTATTCATGATGGCAATAATAATAATACTAAACGGGTTTATAGTCCGTCAAGTTTCTGATGCAACGTCACACACTGACTGAGTCCAGGAGATAAAACAAATTAGAAAAAATCTAAACAATACAATGTGCAAAATAATAATATATTAAATATCATATGTCTGTTCGAATTAACCGATTGAGTTTTCAACCGATTACGGGAGTACTTACACAACAATGTTTTTGTTGCTAATAATAGTTAGGTACTCTTGACTTTGGCGGATAATCATAAAATGGAGACGAAGCGAAGGTTTTCTGACTCCAAATCTGGCGAAAGTTTTAATGAAATTCTATCCATTCCGTGCACTCAAGTGTGAGTAGGTTGGAGAATTTCTTTCAAAACGAATTGACGTGTAGGTGTACGCCCGGCGGCAGCTGTGCAGCTCGCTTTCGCGCCGGGTCCGAGCTCTCACGCACTGGGAGGGAACTTAGTTAGGAGGGTGCAGCAAATTTAGGCAATTCTCCTGAATGCACATGATTCGAAGGCGCATTTTACTCTGTCGACAACTTCGCTAAGTTTGGCTGTGTAGTCAGTGTGCAACACACACAGCCCACTTGCACAGCAGCGCACTTCCTCAGCTCCCCGGCCCCGCCGCGTGAGACGGCGAACCAGGCGCGCGCGCACACGGCACAGCACCGGGACAGTCAAGTGCCTTCCTTATCATAATGGTTATTTGCACGCCACGTGTAAATCGAGGCGATTAACCCATTTCCCAGTGTTTACCTCTCCTCCCAGAAGGCGCAGTGAGTATGTTAGGTGTTCATAGGCACCATGTTTCAAAGCGGAGTCATCTTCACGTCATCCGGCCTCCTCCTCTCCGTTCTTCCTGGTCTCGCACATCAGCTCAACGAGAACAAACACACACGCAGTGTAGTGCTGCATCTTTTCATGGAGAAGTGCACGTGTTCCCGTCTGATTGTGCACAACGGTTTAAACAGCGCAATCCAGCGAATGTGTTTGGCGAGCATAACAGTAATAGTTCAGGCGCCTCTGATCACGGTGACAGCAGAAGGAGATACAAGTAAAATAAAACGGACTTAATGACAGCGGAAAGCGCCTTGTGACTTCTGCATAGAAACTACGCTGACCACAATGCAGCGCGCTGAGCGTTTCCGCTTGCGCTGCCCTTAACGCCACAATCATAGGTTTGCTGACGGTGTCCTTACTGCACGTTGTTTCATGTGTATGTAGTTCACCGCTTGCCACTAACGGTATGGTTTCTACAGCAGTAAGAAGGCGCTTGTCATTACCTCTTTTTTTTTACTACTGTGTTCATTCACGGTGCTACCACAATGCACATACAGTATCTAAAGTATGTTTTTGAAAAGTAAAAATGTTTGCAGTAACTAATATTTTAAGTATGTTGGGTTCCTTATCTGTATGAAGGCTGAAAGAGGAAACAAGGACACCCAAAAACACCACGTGGAGGACAATAACATCTGAACTAAAGGAGATGAACCTCACCTGGGGTGAGGAACAATGTGTTGCCAAAGACCGGATCAGATGGAAGCAAATCATCTCAGCCTTCTGTCCCAGCTGGGATGAAGAGGACTAAGAATAAGATATTTTTGGATGTTCAACTGCAACTTTTAGTGCCACACCAAAGGAAATTTACAGTGTAGTCTTTAGTAACAGGGGGCGCAGTGGGTTGGACCGGGTCCTGCTCTCCGGTGGGTCTGGGGTTCGAATCCCACTTGGGGTGCCTTGCGACGGACTGGCGTCCCGTCCTGGGTGTGTCCCCTCTCCCTCCAGCCTTACGCCCTGAGTTGCCGGGTTAGGCTCCGGTTCCCCGCGACCCTGTATGGGACAAGCGGTTCTGAAAGTGTGTGTGTCTTTAGTAACATTTCCTATAATTTCTTATTGTGAAAATGTGTTCATAATTCTTCTGTTTGGTACTTTCTCAGCCCATTTTACCACTGCATACCACTACGTATGATCAGCAGTCATTGCTGCTGCCTGACGACATGAAAGGAAACGTTTAGCTAGTAACTCTTTGTGAATTATTACAGGCGCAAAATAATGGAAACACCCGGTGTACTGTTCTCCCTGCGTGTTGTGCACACCCAGTACGTTAACGCAGTTTAACAGCAAGCCAAACTCGATTCTCACGAGCCAGGATTATGAGCGTCTTGCTCCTTTATTGTCTCCAAATGTGAAAATGCGAGTGAAACTATAATAAACAGAAACAGTAAAGGAAACTTAGTCTAATTACAACAATCGTCATAATAACTAGTTAAATCGTTTGCCGATAGCACACTTAGCATGACACAGCGCGAACTCACACACGCGTTTTACAAGACAGTAACGTGGAGTTACGGCTGAATAAACAGAGTTTACATTACAAAGGTCAAACTTAAAGCACGTAAACATTTTAGACAATGTCTGCAAGAACTTCACAACTTACAGTTATTGCTTCCACGGGCGTAGGAAAGCACACAGAACTCAAGACGCTTCCACTATGCCTATCGCGACAGTAGCGCATCATGGAAATAGCGCATGTGCACAAATTGCGTATAACTTACGGAAATAAAGGTTCCGCTCAACAAAGCAATTAATCACATGAACTAAACAAATCTGCGGGCAGAACACTCCCCGTCTGGCATGACTAATGCCACTAAATTTAAGCTGTTTTCTCTCTGTCCTTTTCAATCCCGTTCTTCCCAGTCATTTTCCAGCAGAAGGACGACGTCAGAGATGGGCCGCAGGTAAGTCTTCGAGGTGCCCTGAGATGACGTCCGTACTTCAACTGTGCGGACCTTTCCATCGCTGCTTGGAGAGGTTGACGTGACCAGAGCCATTGGCCACTCATTCCTAGGCGCTTGACTTTGGTGTAACAGCACAATGTCCCCAGGTTGCAGGTTCCGATGCGTTCTGTGCCACTTACGTCTTGAATGGAGCGTACTTAGGTATTCGTTTCTCCAACGGCCCCAGAATTCATTCGCAAGCGCTTGCACTTGCCTCCACTGGCCTTTCAGGAGATCTTTTCCAGTGAAGATTCCTGGTGGAGCATGTAGGCCTGGCTTTTGAGTTAGGAGCATGGCAGGGGATAGCAGAACTGGTGAGGAGGGATCCGATGAGATGGGGACCAGCGGCCTTGCGTTGATTATTGCTGAGGTCTCTGCCATCAGGGTACACAGAACCTCATGTGTCAGGTGAGTGCGTTTGTTTTGTAAAAGCATAGAGTCTAATATTCTGCGAGTCACCCCAATCATACGCTCCCACACTCCCCCCATGTGGGAGGCGTGCGGGGGATTGAACTTCCATGTGCAGCCGTTGCTGTGGAGATACTTCAGGATGCTGGTCTGCCTCTCAAGACACCCCATGCCCAGTTCCGCGCTGGCAGCGACGAAGTTAGTCCCCCTGTCTGACCTAAGCTGCTTTGCGGGGCCTCTAACTGCAAAGAATCTCCGCAATGCATTGATACAGCTGGTGGCATCCATAGACTCTATAACTTCGATGTGTACTCCCCTGGTACTCATACATGTGAACAGAATGGCCCACCTTTTGCTTTGCGCTGCACCTCCACGAGTGCGTCGAGTGACCACCGACCATGGTCCAAATATGTCCAGCCCCACGTACGTGAAGGGTGGAGATGTGTTGAGCCGCTCCGGAGGGAGGTCAGCCATCTTTTGCACTCCTACCTTCCCCCTGAGCTTCCGGCATATTACACAGCGATGAAGGATAGAACTCACCAGCCTCTTGCCAGCAACAATCCACAGTCCAGCCGCTCTGATGGCCCCTTCTGTGAACTGACGCCCCTGGTGTTTCACTTCCATGTGGTGGTGTTTCACAAGCAGCTTGGTAACATGGCTATTCTTTGAGAGAATGATTGGGTTTTTTACCTCTGATTCAAGGGAAGCATGTCTGAGACGCCCTCCGACCCTCAGGAGGCCATCACTGATGTAGGGGTCAAGGGTCAGGATTGGACTTGAATTAGGGACTTCTGTGTTTGCTTGAAGAGCAGCATATTCGTTCGGATATGTGTCTCTTTGAACAGACTCTAGTATGAGCCTCCTGGCTGCTTCGAGTTCTCCAGGAGTGCGAGGCCTGCTACATTGATGCCATCCTTTACACATGTGCTGCGATGTGTCGGTGGAGCCTGACTTGTGGGAACGTGCCTGATGTATCAAGAGGGAAACAGCTCTCAACAAGGAGTTCCATGTGGAAAAATGCTGGAATCTTTCAGAGCCAAGTCGCTTAGCTTCGATGTGGGTAGCGAGAGCCGTTACTTGCGGTCTGACGTCCACGTCCATTTCAGGGTCTATCAGTTCAAAGTGCTCGTGCTTCTCTGGCTTTGGAGGCTTATAGAGGAAGTCAGGTCCCTTGAACCACATTGTGTTCATGAGCTGTGATGCAGCCACAGATCTGGTGGCTAAGTCGGCTGGGTTCTCTTCTGAAGAGACGTAATGCCACTGCTCAGGGGACGTTGTCTGGCGTATGCGATTCACGCGATTGTGTACGTAGACAAAGAATCGCTTTGAGTCATTACAGAAGTATCCGAGGACCACCCTGCTGTCGCAGTAGAATTGTACAGCGTCCGGCTTGTGGTCCAGTTCGTCTAAGATCAGCTCCGCTATCTCAACCGCCAGGACGGCCCCACAAAGCTCAAGGCGTGGGATTGTGGGCTCCGGCTGCGGTGATAGTTTTGCCTTTCCCAGGACAAATCCAACTTCACAACGGCCATCTTCAGTGACAGCTCTTAGATAAGCTACTGCCCCTATGGCCCAGTTTGAGGCATCGGAAAAAAGACACAGTTCCGTGTACATAGGTCTTGAGAGTGATTTGGGTATATAGCAGCGAGGCACGTGGAGGCTGCTTAGCTCCTCGAGTGACGATTTCCACACTTCCCATTTGCTCATCTTTTCATCTGGCAGAGGAGCATCCCAATCCTGAACTCCACTGGACAGCTCCCGCAACAGCAATCTGCCTCTGATCGTCACTGGTGCTGCCAGACCCAAGGGGTCAAAGATGCTGTTGACGACTGATAGCACCCCACGACGGGTGTAAGGCTTGTCAGTGACAGCTACTTTAAAGGTGAACATATCTGTGCTGATGTCCCAGCATAGGCCTAGGCTCCTTTGGGCCGGCAGAGTCTCATCATCTAGACCCAGGTCTTGGATGCCTGAGGCCAGTTCTTCTGGTTTGAAGGCTTTCATCACAGTGATGCTGTTTGATGCGATTTTGTGCAGCTTCAGGTTAGACTCTGCAAGTGATGCACAAGTACGCTTCAGTAGGTCTACAGCTGTAGACTCTGTAGGAAGGGATATGAGCCCATCGTCCACATAGAAGTGTCTTTCAACAAAGTGCCTTGTGTCAGCTCCATACTTTGGTTCTCCTTTCTGAGCAGCTCGCCGCAGACCGTAGATAGCAACCGCCGGGGATGGGCTATTGCCAAAGACATGCACTCGCATGCGATATTCTTCTATCTCTTTGGATAGGTCATTGTCTTTATGCCACAGGAATCTCAGGTAGTCTCTGTGGTCGTGCTTTACCAGGAATCCATAAAACATCTGTTGGATATCAGCAGTGACTGCGATGAGATCCTTCCTAAACCGTAACAGCACACCCAGGAGAGTATTGTTCAGATCGGGGCCTGTAAGCAGCACTGAGTTGAGGGAGACACCGTGTTGTTGGGCGCTTGAGTCAAACACGACTCGTATCTGCCCTGGCTTCTGCGGATGGTACACCCCAAAAATGGGCAGGTACCAACATTCTTGCTTCTCATGGATGGGCGGTGCCTTCTCTGCATGTTTGTTCTCGAAGAGCTTTTCCATGAAGGAGGAAAACTGTTGCTTCATCTCCGCGTTTTTGCTCAGAGTGCGTCTTAAAGACCTAAGGCGGGACAGTGCTTGCTCTCTGTTGTTCGGGAGTGGGGGACGAGGTGACTTAAATGGTAAGGGAGCTACCCAATTGTTCTTTTCATCCTGATGGACTTCTTTCTCCATAATCTTTAGAAAGATCTCATCCTCGAAGGACATGGCACATTTGTTGTCATTGTCTGTACGCTGAAAGACCCTAAGCCCGAGCTTGTCTTCAGGTTGCATAGGTTTTGACATGGATGTAGAGAGACCATACCTGCGCTCCCCGCCGTAGCACGGTTTTTCCTTTACCCTGATGCTGTTATGGCAAGGAGTGAGGAGAGACGGGCGTCCGTTCTGTAGGATGTGGGTTCTGAAGACACTCAGAGTTGGTTTATGAGCATTGTCAATACACACGTCACCTACAATTACCCAGCCTAAGTCTAGACGCTGAGCAAAGGGTGCATTATGTGGTCCATTGAGTTGCTCTCGCACCTTGTGCACACGTATCATGTCTCTCCCTAGCAGGATCATCATCTGCGCGTCAGGATCTAGCTTGGGAATGTGGGGAGCAATGTGCCTTAGGTGAGCGTGCGCGAGAGCGACCTCTGGAGTTGGAATCTCAGATCTATTGGTCATTATCTCATTGCACTCAATGAGTGGTGGAAGGTCCATGCACACACCTCCATTCACTGCTTCAATTTGAAAGCCTACCGCCTTTCTTCCAGTCATCTCCGTGGTGCCTGCGCATGTCTTCATCAGGTATGGTGACAGGTTGCTCTCAACCCGGAACAGGTGGAAAAATTCAGAGCGGGCCAGTGAGCGGTTACTCTGATCGTCAATGATGACATACATTGTGATGGAGTGCTCCGGTTGACCCCGGGGGAAGACACGCACCAGGCACACCTTTGAGCAGGACCGCGTGAGGCTGCCCTTTCCACAGACCTTGGTGCATCGTGATGTCACCTCGAGTGGAGGACTGCCTCGTGCTTCTGCGTCTGGTTCTAGAGTGGTCAGTGAAGCAGGAGGTTGGGAGGTGAGAGGGTGCATTGCAGAGCAGTGTCTTTCGCTCTCACACTCGCCGCATTTCAAAGTCGCTTGACAATCCTTGGCCTGGTGCCTTGGAGAGCAGCACTTAAAACAGCGTTTGTGTTCCTTTAGGATGCTTTTTCGTTCCTGCAATGTTTTCATTCTGAATAGCCTACATTTTTCCAAAGGATGAGTTCTCTTGTGCACAGGGCAGTATCGGGCTAGATCGTTGTCTCCTCTCTCAGCCTCTGTAGTGCTTGTGGAGTCTGCGTCAACTGTGGCAGACACGTCTGTCTTTTGCACAGATATAGCAGTCTTGAATCCGCTGTGCTTTGACTGAGTTCTCTCACCTTTGTTATAAGACTGACCGCTGCCAGACAAGGTGAAACTTGGGTCATTTCTGGCCTTAGCCTGGTCATAGACAAAGTCAACAAAAAATGAAAAAGGAGGAAAAGTTACTCTGTGCTGTTCCTTGTATAGTGAGCCGGTGAAGAGCCATTTGTCTTGCAGGGCTGGAGGCAACTTTTCCACTATGGGCTTTATCCCACGAGGAGTATCGAGGTAGGCCAGGCCAGGAAGATAGCCATCATTTTTAGCTGCGAGCAGCTCCATGAGAAGATCGCTGAGCTCTCTCAGTTTTGTGTTGTCCTTAGCCGACAGACGGGGGAAGCTATCCAATCTTTTAAATAGGGCATTTTCCACTATTTCTGGTGTAGCATAGCATTCCCGAAGTCTTTCCCAGGACAGATGGAGGGCAGCTCTGGGGTCAGTAACATAAACGGCACGGATCCTTCTCACATGCTCAGATGACTCTTTACCCAGCCATTTCACGAGAAGGTCCAACTCTTCGCTATATGTGAGCCCCAAGCCCTGTGTCGCGTTGAGGAATGAGGACTGCCATGCTCTGAAGTTCTCTGGCGTGTCATCGAATTTGGAGAGACCAGTGGTCACTAATTCTCTGCGTGCTAGGAACTTGGCAAAGTCCAACATGGTTGAAGTGTTAGCATGAGAAGGATGCTGACCATGTTCTCTGCGTGGGTAATCCGATGGTCGTGAAGTAAGTATGCGTTCAGTTGCACATGCGTGCTGATCTGCTGAGGGTCTGAAGAGATTGAGCGGAGGCTTCTCCTCTGCAGCTACAGGTGTTGTTTGCTGAGTATCATTGTTCGCAGCGTGCCGGATTTCATCGTGATGCGATAAAGCAGGAGTCTGAGTACTGACCTGTGACCGGTGCCGCACATATTCTTCCGTGCGCTGCTGAATCACTTGTGGCGAGACAGCGCTCCTCACACTTTGCATGTCATCATTTCCCATAGCTGCGGCTGCTTCTAAGATTTCAGCGTTTACTCGCGCAGCTTCCGCTTCCTTTTCAATCTCCAATGCTTCTAATTCTAGATCTAGCCTAACTCTCTGCTTTTTTATTTCTAGCTGTCTTTTAGCATAAGCCACCTTGGTAAGAGCTGCTTCAGCTGAGGCTCTAGCCTTGGCAGCAGCCTCCATGATAGATGACTCGGAAGAAGATGAGCGCTTAGAGCTCGCTCTTGATGCTGCATGGACTGAAGAGTTAGGTGAAGATGGACGCTGCATGCTTGCGTTCCTGTATTTTTTCCTTGCACCCACCGCTGGTATAACTTTTCACTGTACTGTTCTCCCTGCGTGTTGTGCACACCCAGTACGTTAACGCAGTTTAACAGCAAGCCAAACTCGATTCTCACGAGCCAGGATTATGAGCGTCTTGCTCCTTTATTGTCTCCAAATGTGAAAATGCGAGTGAAACTATAATAAACAGAAACAGTAAAGGAAACTTAGTCTAATTACAACAATCGTCATAATAACTAGTTAAATCGTTTGCCGATAGCACACTTAGCATGACACAGCGCGAACTCACACACGCGTTTTACAAGACAGTAACGTGGAGTTACGGCTGAATAAACAGAGTTTACATTACAAAGGTCAAACTTAAAGCACGTAAACATTTTAGACAATGTCTGCAAGAACTTCACAACTTACAGTTATTGCTTCCACGGGCGTAGGAAAGCACACAGAACTCAAGACGCTTCCACTATGCCTATCGCGACAGTAGCGCATCATGGAAATAGCGCATGTGCACAAATTGCGTATAACTTACGGAAATAAAGGTTCCGCTCAACAAAGCAATTAATCACATGAACTAAACAAATCTGCGGGCAGAACACCCGGTAACATTTATATCAAGGAGTTAAAAAGGAGTAGGGCCATAAAGGTTCAGGGTATTTGAGATTTGGTGATTGGGAGGCCATGGAAAGTGACACATTTGTTTAGCAGTGTGCATGGGGGCTCTGGAATATGGGAACATCGCGAGGGAACAACGTTTGCACCAGACAGTACACCCGGTCCTGTAAAATGGCCTTATATTCGTTGGCCATTGTACGGCCATACAGAGCAATCATCAGACCTAATGATTCCCATGAGATGGCTGCCCATATCATTACAGATCCCCACACCTGGCGAGAAAGACTCTGTGGGTTGGTGACCTCCTTTGGCATTCTCCAGATGTAATCCTGTCCGCATTTAGGAAATAAGGAGAACGATGATTCGTTGGACTATATTACTTTTTCCATTGCTCAGGGGTTCAGGTTTTGTGCTTCTTATACCATGTTATGTGTTGACTTTGAATACACTTTTCAAATGGTAGCCCAGCCATAAATATCAGCTTTGTGAAGTTTATGATGTAAAGTTTTTGTTGAGAATTAGATGTGTTGATTGAATTATGTGGTAATTTTGAGGATGTACATTTGTGGCATCTAACAAATATCTTTAGAAGTCCACCTGTCCCTTTTGTTGAGCTTCAACCTGCAACTGCTGTGCATTTTTGCCCATGCAGTTTGTCCATGTGTGCATTTGCTGTAGTTATTTTGGAGAGTGTTTTCCTAGGCGCTGGATTAAATAACCTTGCACTTTTTGTGATTGATGCACCTGCAGTTCAAGCACCAGCTATTTAGACTCTTTGGAACTGTGTTAGTTTCCTGTGTCATTTTATTAAAGTGTTTATTGTCAGACTTCTTTTATAACTGACACATACTGGTTATTAGTCTACCATTTGCAGCTGTGTTTGTAACTTTGATTTAGTTGCTTCAGAGTTAAACTCCTTTTTACAAAAAACTCCTTTTACATGTGGTGTTTCTGTTATTTTGTCTTCACATGAATGTCCCAGTTTTCACAGGGATGAATGAGGTAATGTTTTGAAGAGCATTGAAATGATACCTTGTTCTTTTCCGGCAATTTTTATGGAAGTGTTCATATCATAAATATTTTTTCAGTACAAAAATAAAGCTTTTGTTAGGCTTTCCATTTTTACAGTTTTTTTTGTTCATTATAGCTTCATGTTGCTTGCCTTTGCAATATGTTGCAAGGAATTCATGGTGTAATGCAATTCCTATGCTCTGGGTATGTTTATAGTTGTTGTAATATATTTATGTTCCAGTTCATGTAAAATAAACTTCAGAATTTTGAGATCAAGTTCAAAGGTTCTGGTGTTTTCGTCATTTGTAGTAAATGAACACTGACTTGAATTAAACAGCAAAAATAAGAGCCATTGTTATTTAAGACAAAAGTCTCTCCTGAGGAAAAAAGACAATTTATTGAACATATTTTCAGATTTAATGGTCTACACTAAAGAGACCATTAAACTAACCATTAAACCTCTCAAAAGCTTTTCTCTAGCTATTCTCAGTTTCCAAAAATTGACTGCTTTTTCTTTCTCATTTTGAGATGAATGCATGGACTTTTCCGTTTGCAAAGCTAACAGCTTTCAAAGACTGTTGTGAAACTGTTCCATGTCCAGGTTGGTTTCATGGTTTTCCCTCTGGAGTCCTCTGCATTAGTGTCATCCAAAGAATGGTTGGCCACACCAAAGAAAATGGCAGTGTGGGAGGGAATGGCCTATATTCCCACCTGCAGAGACCTTATCGCTGCGTCATGATCCGTACAAGGAACACAACCCCAGATATGGTATATCTCCATTTGCATTTCCTTCACTGTTTGGATTCCAAGTTTGAAAGAGGTACTCTGTTTTTGTGTGCCTTTTGATCTGTGGATGTGTAAGGAAGAGCCTATCGCTCAGACTTGACCTTGTAGCGTAGTACCAGGTAGGTGGTCAGCCGTAGTACTAGGAAGAAGACACCGAGTACCATAAAGTCCACGTAGAGTTTGGCATCCTCCACGTCCAGGAGCTGTAGAACTTCCTCTGGCTTCTGGAATTTGCATACCCTCCCTGGACACTCCAGCTCAGAGCGATTCATTCCATAAATGGCCAAGATCACCCCCTCAAAACCATATCTGCAGATAGTGGAGTAAAGCACGAGGAACTGAACATATGGCCAGTAGTCTGGAAACACTTTATTGTATCTTGCTACTCTTATAGCTAAGTAGAAGTTTAAAATAGTAGGATAGGAATGTCTGGATAAAGCCCTGCTGTTAGAACCCACCTGACGTAAGACACATAGGAGCTCCACTGCAGATACTTGGGGATGGTGTCAAAGTTTACAAAGAAGCCAGAGAAGAGGAGAACAGGAATGGCGGTCACAGGGCCCACGAAGGTGGCAACCTACAGATGGATTCACACGCAAACATGAATCATTCTTTCAGAACATGTTGATTTAAAAATAACAATAAGGAAGAGTAAAATTTGCACTTGTCTTTTCTTAAAAAGATGTAAGAGAAAACATGTGGCGGCAGACTGACATACTGCTAGCAGTTTCTGCAGGTAGAAAAAGAACAGAAAGTGAGTGGAACAGGCTTTTTGTCATTGCCTTGTGCAACTTAACCTGAACTACTTGTCTAAATTATTTCACAATAGGCACCTGAAGAGAGGTAGAGGCGGCCCCGATCAGGAGGCCCAGAGACTGGGCCACGAGGGCCGTGGAGGTGGCGAGGGCCATAAAGAGCATGTAGCGCCCTGCCTCCGGGGGTTGTTCTGTCATCCAGTACACAATGCTGCAGTACATGATGGGGCAAATCACCTGAGGTGGCAGAATAGAGAACTGTCTCAGTGCACGACACATACACAATGCAGTGACATACTGTCATTCCAAGTAAGGTATCCCTTGACTTGCTTCAAAGATAAAGAATTCCAAAGCCAACGAATAACAGCCAGAGGTGACAATGAGTTAAAATTGAGTTGATTTCTTTTATGTACATCCCTTTAATGCTTTCACAGAAGCCCAGATTACTACTCACTTGGAATGGAATGTCAGCCATGGTCTTGGCCAGGTAGTAGGCTTTCAGGCTGTACCAGTAGTTTAAATGTTCCCTTAGAAACACAGACATCTCCAGAGGAACTGTAGAACATGAAGTAAAAAATAAGAATAAACACTCAATGGCCCATGCTCTTACATCCTTCATTAAACTCCCTGCCTTTTTAATCTGACACCTCTCCCTCTTTCCTCTCGCACCATGCCCCCCTACTGAGTCTTGTTTTCCAGCTGCGTACAGGTGAGCACGGTGGGCATCAGTGCGCCGAACATGAGGAAGAGCATGGAGAAGAAGAGGAACCCGGTGTTGTTGAAGACTCTACTGGCGTCATTGCCGATGTTGAGGTAGAGCAGGCCAATCAGCACCCCGATACAGATATGTGACATCAGTCTCAAGTGTGTCAGCACCTGGGTTGGATGGGGTAGAGACAAAGATTTAAAAAATACCAAAACATTTCTTTTCTTTCAGAACATGTTATTGTATTATTTAAAAGGTTTGCAAAGACACTACTGCATTTATGCCAGAGGTTTGGCACACACGCACCGTGTCCCTGCACGTGGTGATCAGGGTTCGTCTGAAGAGAATGGAGAACTGGGTCAGAGTGCTTGTTGCAAACGTGTGGCTTTCAGTGTGACCCGGTTCCTGTGTAGATAGGAAACAGAACAGACACGGGCAGATACCATGCTGATACAGATGAAAACTAAACAAACTAGTGGTAGTGTGTATGTGTTTGAATGCAAACACAGGTGGGCTCCCCATACTATGCTTTCTTTCATTCTGAGGTTTTTCAGTAATATTGTAATGTTGTGATCAGGAAATCATACAGATGTAACACCTTCCAGTGGAAAAGCTTATTTGGCCTGCCCCATTATGAAAGTAAAATTTTTGTCTGTTGAGTAACCTACATCGGCCACATGGTAAAACACACAGTCATTGTAACAATGGACATGGAAATTGTATTAATAGAACTTTTAGAGAGCTGTGAAAAAAAACACATCTGTGCACGCACGTGGAGATCCAAACCTTGTTAAATTCTTTAAATTTTCAGTAAATGTATAGAACTGTAATGATTTCTGTAATAAAACAAAAGATTCATTACCATCATGGAGATTTAACTTTCCATAGTTCTGTATTAGCAATATCAAACCTTATGGTGTGACTCACGGTTTGATGCTGTGGTTGACTGGGATGTTCAGTGTCATTCCTCTCTCCGGGATTCTTCTTTTCCTCAACAGTACACATGCCCCCCTGGACAGCCTCATACAGAATAGGGTTCAGATCTCCATACTCCCCTGATGCTACCTCAATGACTGAACAAGAGTGTGACATGTGCACAAATGATTTTTTTATACCGGCTGTTTACAGGGTAAACTCAAGGTAATCTGAAATTGCTCAACTGTGTTACACCAGGAGTGGGATTTGATGCAAGAATAATCAGATTACAAGATTACAAGTTGACAGCTGTAACTACTGCATGCTCTGTTGCCCCAATTTATTACTATCAATTTATATTGATATACAGTCCACTATACTACTTGCTGTACTGCTGTGGTAAATTATGGCCATTGTGATTCAGTACGGGCTCTAGGTCCCAGTGCACTTACTGAAGTCTGCAGGGTTGTGGTATGTGGGGCAGTGGAGTCCCAGGTTCCTCAGGTAGGGGATGAGGGAAGGAACAGTCCCCTTGTAGATACACTGTCCCTGGCTCAAGATGTACAGCTGGAATTTGACAGCACAACCATTACTTGGGTTGCTTGAAGATAGTCGAGGGCCCTTAACAGGATTGTAACTTGCAGCCTTTGTGGCACAAGGTCAGTGTTCTAAGCCGAAAGTAACTTACTGTCCAATTCATACCTTGTCAAAGAGCTCAAAGAGCTTGGCGCTTGGCTGGTGGACAGTACAAATAATGGTGCGACCACCCTGGGCCAGGGACTTCATCAAGGAGACCACCTGGAAACAGGAGACGCTGTCCAGACCACTGTCACGTTCCAGGAGAACAGAAGGACAGAGACACAGCCCATGTAAGACTTCACATCTTACATGTTAAGAAATGGCATTCCTTATCACCAAGGGTTCACACAAAAGATGGGTAATGGGGGTGATTGACTTGGCTGAGCTATACCTGGTGGGCTCGTCGAAGAACATGACAGGTGGGTTGTTGACCAGCTCCAGGGCGATGGCCAGGCGTTTGCACTGCCCCCCCGACAGAGAGATGGTGGGTGTGTGGGAAGACTCCTGAAGTCCCAGAGCTGTGAGAATCTCGTTCACCTGTCAGATACATACACAGAAAATACAAACACACAGACAGCATAGAGGCACACGGACAGACAGAAAAAGACAAGAAATACAGTGAGTGGGGCCTGGTCTAACAGCGATGTCAAACTCAGTCCACACAGAGACAGAGTGTATACTTTTACTCCATCTTGTACAATTTATTGAATTATTAGCATAATCACATGTTGTGAAATGTGAAATTTTCCTTCATAATTTATTAGGAAAACTTCAAGGGTCCCTCTATGAATATTTTGAGAAGTATATAAAAGCAGTCAAACAATGTAGAGTAGACTAATTTGAGCAAGAGTGATTTTAAAAAGCACCATATGAATCTCTGTGAATCGCTCTGAATATGCAAGGCCCAGTCGAGCTGCGTGCAAGTGACCACTTTTTGTTTCGCATTTCCATTCAGATCACAGAGGCATCTGCTCACCAGCTCCTTCTTCACTTCCAGGTTTTCACTGAGCTTCAGGTTGGCAGACACCTGAAGAAAGTCAAATTACACAGTCACCAGTCCCCCGATTCTCTAACATGAAAATATTTCATTTTTAATTATTTCGTTTTATTATCTTTCTTTCTATTATTTATCCTTATTTAATTTCATAATTATTTATTCGCAATGAATTGTATTAATTTATTTTGTGTTACGTAAAATACCGGCAAATAAATGTGCATTCAAGGGCTTACTTTTGCCTTTTGAGAAAATGAATAATGAACAAGAAGACACATAGTTGAATAGAGGTTTCGGTCGCCAAATAACCTAACATTGTAATGCATGTACTAAACAGCAGAGGGCATTGAATTCCGCGCTCTCTTACTGCTCGTACTCGTATGCAATGGGAACCGATGTTAACCTCACCATCATGGCCTCCCGTACAGTCAGGTGCGGCAAGAGCATGTCGTCCTGCATGATGTAGCAGGACATCTTTCGGAAGGTCCGGAGGTCCCGGGACTTGCCATTCACCAGAATCTTCCCCTTCATTCCTGTCTCCCTGAAAGAGAAGCTCCCTGGGTTACCACCTCCCTACCACTATATCATTAATCCATACTAAATATTTATCAAGAAGAAATAGCAGCTGCCCATAGTGCCAGGTCCACTCATTGTACAGTGGCAACCCGGCATCTTGCTCAAACGTACTGCACTAAGGCCCCATCAACTCAGTATTCCACGATTCACATTCTATCAGTTGTAGTACACAGAAACCACTTACCTGTAGCCTGCCAGGATGTTCATCAGGGTGGACTTGCCGGCCCCTGAGGGCCCCATGATCCCAACCAGCTCCTGGCTGCAAAATTTGCCAGAGAGACACTTGAGCAATGCTTTGTAACCTGAGGAGGGAGGAAGGAATCCATAAGCAAACATTAGCTTGCAGAAGTAGGTTAGGGTATCAGTTAGGGTCCTTTCATGTTCAAATCTGCCTCTTGCCACAATACACACACACACACTGGCTGAAACCGCCTGTCTCGAGCAGGGTCGCGGTGAACCCAAGCCTAACCCAGCAACACAGGGCATAAGGCTGGAGGGGTAGGAGACACACACAGGACAGGATGCCAGTCCGTCGCAAGGCACCCCAAGCGGGACTCGAATCCCAGACCCGACAAAGAGCAGGACCTGGTCAAACCCGCTACACCACCACGCCCCCCTTCTTGCTGCAATACTCTTGAGCAATTTTTAGAAAACTTGGCACATACAATACCTCATACACAAAATACACATAAAGCAACGAGAAGCAGACCAGATTGAATGTTTTTAAGAGAGATGCGTTAATTATCTGAATGAATAAATACACCAAAAAAAACATCATATTCTCCACTTCTACAAAGCCATATTATGAACGCTCTTGGGTCTAGGCTGAATACGTATCTGTGAAGGCATGCTCCTGTACAATTCCTCAATCACATTACCAAACATTCGCTGGTTTCCACAACCAGCTTATGTCCATACTGTATTGTTGAATTGGACTCCGGGACCCAATGCGTTAAGGACAGACACAGAGAGATCAATCTAAAGAAGAGAATGCAGCCTACAAAATCCCAAGAGCTCAAATGAATCTAATAATGAAACACATAGAACACATAACAATAGCAGCATGTCTACTACCTGCTCCTACACACCCTTTTAGACTGATTGTAACATTAGGCTGACTGTTCACCATTAAGTAGTGGTATTAAATCCACTCAGGGACTAGAGCAACATACTGCACAATGATCATCTTTCCTGCAGAGGACAATTCTGTTGTGAGCCAGGGGACAGAGATGCTCACCAACTGGCCTAGTTCTCTCTGGTCATAGTTTCTTGACTGCCCAACGAGAGGTTCCAATGGTTGATATTCAACTGTAGAGCACTACACCCACCCCCAACAACAGCATGACACACCACCTCTGTGGGTAATACCGCTGCTCACAATCCCCGAGTGAACATCTGGGCCACTATTCCAAATCTCCATAGTGCTGAGTGTGATGACTCCCCAACCATCAGGATAATGCTTGTGAACATTGGCTGAATGTCACAGAACAAAGCACACCTATCACATGCAGTGCATTAGGACATGCTAATCACAAGTAGAATGTTTCATGCTTTCTGTTCTTTTTTTTTGAGAAAATAAGACTGTTTGATGGACTATAAAGAGAGACTTACAATGCAAGTTACTGATTTTGTCCATGACTGAAAAAATGCAGCTGGATTTAGCTCCCCTAACTCCTCATGCAGGAAACCCCCCTTGTGAATCACCATCGTCCTTAGCAGGCTGCTTTAGTCCCCTCATGTGACTCTTGCCAGCAAAGGGACTTCGCAGGATTAGAGCTCCATGTGATCAGCATGAGGGGGGACAAAAGCTTAAAACAGGGGCCCTAACTGCTTCCCTCCAACCTGTTCAGCTGCAGGCATTAGCAAAGGCTCAGCCCGACCCCCCCCTTTTCTCATCACAGATAACCTGATGCAACCAGACCTGACTCAACTTGGCACCAACAGCCGTTCACACAGCAAACCAAGGTGCAGCAGAACATGTGACACAAATGCAGGGCATTTCAGAATTTCCTCCTTAAAAAACATTTAACCTTTCTCTGACTTCAGTTTCTTTGTGCTAAGTACTCCTGTGACCTAAGTTTTCGTGCAGATCAGATCATTAAATCTGGCTTTCTAGAGATATAATCATTTAGTATATATACACTTACTTTTGTTTTATTTTTCTGTATTTCATGTATCACAAAATTAATTAATTTATGTACAATTCACGATATAGAAAAATGTATTTCACAACAGACAATGAGCTTTAGATGCAGAGATGAAATTACAGAAATACAGTTTGTGTGATAGTGCCCTTTTTGGCTGGCACATGCTACTCAGGTAGCTGCTATATAAAATAGATATTACTATTATAGTACTATACTACATAATATATAACTAATATACTATATTAGTTATATAGTATAATATACATATAACATAGATGTATAACATATAACATATGGCTATTAATTACCAGTGCACTGCTTATCAGTTTCTCCACACTTGGAGTCAAACCTAACAAGCCACAAGGACATAATATATGAAATTATACCAAATCAGACATGATTACTGCACAGAAGAGGTGCATAAATCAGCAGTAGATCAGATGTGAATAGTGAAGCACCAGACAGAAAAGGACACACCTCTCGCAATGATATCTTTGAACAGAGACTATAACTGGAGAGCCAAATTTAAGAGCTCTTAAATTTGGTTCTGTGCTGTAACTGACATTAGTATGGAGTAGGATTTCACGCTAGCCAACCTGCTACACTGCTGGAATTTCTCACACCAAGCAAAATTTAACCAACTTGCACACTGAGGAGCTCTGGTGTCTGAATAAGGAACATGCAAAAATGGTAATACTTGCCATATTGTAATAGTCTCTTTTATGTTTACTTTATTCTAGTGCTTGAAAATGCCAAAGAAAATCATTAAGGGCAGCACTGCAGTCCCACGTCTTCCCGGCACTATGTAAAAACAAGCGATCATTATCAATAAATGCCTGTCTAATGCAGGGTTATTGCAGTCTCAAAGCACTGGGCACAAATCACAGAACACCTGGCACAAGATGTCAGTTTACTGCAGGGCATTCACACACACTCTATCACTCACACACTGAAAACCTGCAATTTAGTGTCACCAACCCATCTAAAACACATCTTTAGACTGCTTTTTTAGGAATGCTGTCATCAAAGTCCTGAACTGTGCGCAGTTGGGTGTTTGGCCTTTCCGCACGAAGCCTCCTGCAACACACACACACACATACACACAGAGTCTGAAAGCGCTTGTCCCGAGTGGTCACGGCGAACCAGAGCCTAACCCGGCAACACAGGGTGCAAAGCTGGAGGGGGAGAGGACACACCCAAAACGGGATGCCGGTCCACCGCAAGGCACCCCAAGCAGGACTCCTGCAAACATCCTTGAATTCATCTAGGAGTTTGTATACTTTCAGTTATATGGAAAATGTGATTGTCATGTGGAAACATGCTGAGTTCTGTCAGCAGTAATAGGAGAATACAAGATGTAACCTTACTGATTTGTCTAATGCCACCATTTTTGTTGGCGCATAGACAGTGGTACTGGGCACATTGACTGCGTTCTGAGAATTGTGTCTGCATCTGCATCTCTTCATCTGTTGGTGAAATGCACTTTCATTTACTTTGAGTTGTATGTAGTTTTGGAGAAAAACATCTGCTAAATGAATACATGTAAATTTGAGGTGCAAGGCTAAGTAGGGTACGAGACAGGATACGAGTCCATTGCATGGTAGCCACACACACACAGTCGGGCACATATTCTGAAACTACAGACAATTTAGAGTCATCAATGAAGCTGGAATGCATGTCTTTGTGAGAGGAATGCATGACTGTGAGAGGAAACAGGAGCACTTAGAGGAAACCCATGAAAGCACTGGGAGAACATAGAAACACTCAAACACCCAAACAACCCCGATGGTGTAAAGCAGCGACACTAACTGCTGTGCCAATACTGTGTACTCTGTTGCATAAAATTAGCTTATATTCCTTGGTTTACAACAGCAGTCAAAATTTTGAGTACGCTTACGAAGGGATAGTTTATTTTTAATGAGTCAGTTGGTTGACAATTCCGATCGGGAACTCAGCTGACATGTCTACTCAGCTCTCCTTGAACAATTCTTAGAGTTATAGGGTACTTGTGGGTTGCTGTCACTCTTTTGTCCAGTAAGTGCTATAAAAGCATTGCCCAGGTTATCCAATTTTGCTCAGATTTTTGGAGGTACTATGTATACAACCAGATCCATCACCATATTTTTTATCAGCACCTGGCAATATGAGTTACAGACACCCTTTGGGTTTCTTCTAAAATAATTTCATCCAGGTGTAGCAAAAAGAATAAAAAGGGACTCATTCATACCATATTGCTTTCTTCTGGTATAAGGGAACTACCAGGAACTGTCTTACCTTTCTTCCTCCACCATGGCCCCTCACGAATGGTGTAAGACAGGTCTCTGAACTCCACATCAACTGCAGAACGCTTTGGAAGATGAGAGAAGCGTTGAGCTTCTGAGATGTGGTTCTCAACCTTCTTCAGATGTATTAGTAAAGCTGCCTCTTGAGCAGCCCCTTTGCAGATGGTCTCCTCCATAGGAATGTTGACAGACCCAGGATCCTGGGCCCTCTCAGCCATACCAAAGTACTGAAATAGGGGAGAGTGCTTATAAATGTTGCCTTTGTTTTAAATTGCATTCACTGTCATTCTTGATCACACATATAAAATGTTTGTAGTGCATTAAAAGTATTATAGAGGAATTCACCAAGGTACATGTTGTGAACCTGAAAAAGTTTTTTATCTGAAGACTTTGTCGATGCTTTGTTGCATATACAGTATTTTTCATTTTAACAGTCAAGATGCCAACACCGTATCCAAATGAAGCCATGAAAAATTTAATAAAGACCTGAGTATAACGATGTTGCAGTCACTCAGAAACATCCTCTTCCTCAGGTCAGACTCCATTTTACAAAACACAACTATACTGCAGCAACTAACCTAGTGCCAATATTACAGGTTTCAAAAGATAGTTCTTTCAGAAAAAACTAATAAAAATATAATTTTGGTGCTGACAAGAAACGACCATGTAGCTTGACAGATTTGTGTCCCACATCTGCATGTCAGTGTTTTGGCACATTCATTCATATGAATGGAATCACTTTAGTCACTCATTCATTCATTTATCTTAATCAGACCAGTGTTTAATAAAGGAGGTAAGAGACGCATCTGTCTTGCTCTATTTTCACTATCCTGACACAGTACTTAAGTTCATTCTGAAAAATGTGTCCCGTTAAAGAGAGGAAACAGACTAATACAGTCTACAATACAATAACAGAATGGTTCCATATGGCATTTAAACCTTTAAGTTAAAGGTTTAAACCAGCTGTTATGTCCAAATTCACTGTTTCATAACACTCGATCCAATTTACAAGTTTTACCAATTCATTTTATTAGACTAAATGTGTGTGTGTGTGTGTGTGCATTTATTTTCAGAGGTCAATCACCGATGTTGAACGGTGCACGACGCTTTTTGAATTAAGTACGTACACCACCGAATTTTATCTCGATATTAAATTTATTTTAAAAGTACGTTATTCCCGTCCTGGAATGCAGGCACTAAAACGGTTATCTGCTGCCAGCAGAAGTGTTAAATTCTTAAACCTGCACCTAGTCTTGGACTAGTTACCAAAGATAAAAGTCTCTTAGGATAAATGAATGATAAAGCGGAAATGTAATTGCCTAAAATCAAATTGTCCTGATGAACGCGTGCTGTGTGTGCAGAATTATAATAATCCACATAAATAAAAGGTTTGCTGTGTGCGCATTGCGCAAGAGAAAGACTGTGGTATCGAAACGTTGGTGTGTGTTCTGTTAGACGCGCGAACTACTTACTAAAAACAGCAGATGATGTTGCTTGTTAAAAATTCCTTTACCCAAAACTGTCACTCGTGCAACATGATCAGAAAGGCTGCAGGGATGCTGCGCTTTCAGCATCAGTATCCGGGTAATGCGGAGCGGAGCAGACAGGAGCGGAGCGGAGCGGAGCGGAGCAGCTCAGCCCAGTCCAGTGCAGCCTAGTCCAGTCCAGTCCAGTCCAGTGTAGTCCAGTCCAGGGGAGCTGTCGGAGCGCCGCTCTGCTCTTCGCTTCTGCGGCCTCGGCTTCCATGTGCAGGGCGATGAAAAGAGCCGCTCTGCTTTAAGGCGCTCCTACCGGATTATCCGCTCCAGCGGTACGGAGGAGTCGGGGTCTCGAACACGGCGTCACTAGTATTTTTTTCCAAGAAAATGTCTGCAGTGGTCACATTATGAGTTTGAACATTAATGACACCTAGGTTATACTATCCCCATCCCTGTAATTGCAATGTTTATTTAACTGATGTATGGATGATGAGTGACCCAGTGTAAGTAGTGTATCTAGCAGTGTAAGTCACCTTGGTGAATAAGGTGTGTGGGCTGATAACACTACATAGAGTTCATTGGAAGCTGCTTTGGAGAAAAGGGTCTGCTAAATAAAGAAATGTGAATGTCAATGTAACTACACATGAAATTATAAAAGAGTTACGGGAAGTTGTCATCAACTGGGACGTGAGACGAGAGGTAAGGGACTGGACCCAAGTGTGGGTACGTTTATTTCGGTGCGTTCGCAGCGTCAGAGAAAAAAACGAACTAGGTCGTGGACAGGTGTGGGTCTTCCGAGGCGCAGACATCGTTTCCAGGGCAAAGCAAAACTCAGTAACCGGGAGAGCAAGCAGGGGTCAGCAGCCGCGGGACCAAGAATCCAGGAACCAGAAACCAGAAACCAGGCCGCTGACTCACAAGCCATGTAGAGATTCCGCAATCCTGTGCGGTGACATTGCTCCCTTTACACCTGATCGTGCTGAATAGCAGCATGTGCGGTCGCTTGGCTTCCTGACAAGGGCATGACAGAAGTACATCCATTCCCCAGATTCAAATACTTGGCTACACCTTTTACCTCTCGCGTAAGAAAAAACTGCTTAATCTGTCTACACCTAAACATTTCTCTGTATAATGTGTAAAACAAAATTACTTTTTTTCCATTTAATATGTAAATAAAGCAAACAATAGCTTCTTGAATCCATACATACACAGTATATTGCTATATCTTAATATTGCAGTGAGCTGCGTTACCACGAGTCAGAGCAGGAAGATTTGTTTATTGTAAACAGTTGAATTGTGGGTAAAATGTAAATAAGTGTTCAACCACTGGGGGGACTAACAGAGAATATGGAATTGGGGGGTCACCGTGTTTGCTGGTGGGAAAAAGGAAAAAACCCGTGGAATACTAAGCAGGCTGCTCTAAGTCTTTGTCACTTTGAGGAAAGCGGGACCTGCTTCGAGGTCACTTTTAAGCAGTCACTTATAAGTTACTATGTGTGTGATGTTTGTATTAATTTATTTATTTATTGTCATTTATTCACTTTATTTTATGTTTAGTGTAGTGTAGGTTTCTTTGCTGTGAGGGTGCTTGTTTTTTTAAATTTTGTATATGTATTTGTACCAGTCACCTATTCCACAAAATGTTAATAAGGGAGGCGTGTTGTGAAAAGGGAAATACCCAAAAATGGTAGGTAAGGTGTATGGTAACACTCTGGGAACAGGCCAGGGGACTGCCCCTCTTGAGCGGTGAATGTTACCGGGTAAGTTCCTTTTAATTATTTATGGTTTTAAGCCTTGGAGTATGTGTTTTAGTGTTTTAAATGTTCTGTTATGCAGTCTTTATATTAGTTGGCCTTGTTTATTGGTACAAGTGGTTTCAGACAGTGTGTGTGTGTGTGTGTGTGTGTGTGTGTGTTTTAGATTTTACTGTTGGCATAACAGTTTTTAGGATTTATTTATTTATTGAATAAAGATTTTATTCATCGGAAATGATGAATAAAGAAATTTTTATCTGTCGAGTTGCACAGCGTGTGGAACCAGACACCGCTTTGGTGGGCCGGTAATCCATTCTGAGCCGTAGAAAAAAAAAGGTTTTTGAGGAAAAGGGTTCTTGGACCCAGAGCATTGTTTCCCTGTGTCACGGCGTTTGAATAAAACGTTTGTTATGAACGCTGCCTGTGCGTCTTTCATCTCCTCATCCAAACCCAGGTCGCTGCATGCCACAATATGAAACGTGTTTTTAAATGATCTGCAATATAAACACTAAAACTATGACGAAAATATAGGGTAAAATACGGATGGGAATGTACAGCTATGTGACACTGTTTCTTTCAGTTGTGCACCTGTGATGACCGATGCTCAGCACATGCTGCAAGATGACAGTTACTGTCGGTCATACTCTCCAGGTTAGTGCTGTTGAAGAGAAATTCAAATGCATTTACACATAATTTGTTTATTATTTAATGAAAAAGGCCTCACATACTCATATAGGCACACATGCCAATGTGAAGAGAAAGATGGGCTTCATATCCTTCTTGAACACTGGGAGAGATTCGGCTGTTCTAAGGGAAGCTTTCCTAGTGTTTAGTTTCGTACCCCTTGTAAGCAGACAAAAAAGCACTCAGAAGTGGAGGAGCACATCTCTCTTAGAATAGCTTGAATCCCAGACCCACCACACAGCAGGCACTGGCCAAACCTACCACACCCTCCTTGCAAGGTCAAACACACACTGGCTGAAACCTCTCATTGCAGCAAACCAGAGCCTAACCCAGCAACACAGGGCGCAAAGCTGCGGGGGGGGGACATACCCAGGACGAGACACCAGTCCAGTCCATAGCAAGACACCCCAAGCAGGACTCGAACCTCAGACCCACCAGGAAGCAGGCGCCAGCGAAGTCCACTGTGCCACTGCACCCCCCACCAGGGTCAAACACTGCCAAGGAAACCAAGTCAAAAAAGAGAACGTGGGTATTACAGAAGAGGTGAGAACAATGCCAATGAACTGTCATTACTAAGGATCTGTTAAATTAATCGCTATATTCAGAAGATAAGAAAGCAGAGTCCTAAAAAAATGGAGCATTCATCATGGCTTTACACTATATAAGGCAGACTTGTATATTTCAGTGTTTTCTATAGAAATCATCTGCAGTGGAAAATGTATATACTGTAGCATGAGAAAAGTTAATATGAAATTTTAATATGTTTATCAAAATCTGGCATAAAGTTTTCAAGTATAACCAAGGGAAATATCATCAGTACAGGTGCATAATCTAAACCTTGTTTGTTGTGTAAGGGGGTGTGGTGGCGCAGTGGGTTGGACCACAGTCTTGCTCTCCAGTGGGTCTGGGGTTCGAATCTCGCTTGGGGTGCCTTGCGACAGACTGGCGTCCCATCCTGGGTGTCCCCCCCCCCAGCCTTATGCCCTGTGTTGCTGGGTAGGCTCCGGTTCCCCGCGACCCTGTATGGGACACGCGGTTCTGAAAATGTGCGTGTGTGTGTTTGTTGTGTGGCTTTCTAATTATTTGAATGGGACTTTTTTAAACACGGTACACTCTTTGCATCTTCATCTTTTATAAAAGGGTCTATTTAGATATTAGGAGTCTCAGAAGTCTAATTTTTGCATTATTTTGCATCATTTTGCATTATTCCATAACTTTTAACTTGCACACCTTTTGCACAGACAAAGGATTGTACTCACAAATGATGGAACTGCACATAAACATTGATCATTGATGTATTAACGATTTCCTAGCAAAATTTGTGAGACAGTTTCCTTCTACCTGTGAAAAGGAGTTCTTAATTTCCCATGGTATGAAGCTGGAATGTAATAGAAGTGCCAACTTCCAAAGTAAACATTAGTTAGATATTTCCGGGGACATAATGACATTGACCAAAGGAGCAACAGTAGGTGCTTTCAGGTGAACAATGAACAAAGACTGGGATTGTTCACCAAAACCATATAAGTAGAGCACAGCCTACAGGTGACAGGTAAACACCAGGAGCTGACAGACAGAATGACTTTGGCAGCAACTGCTCTCGTCTCCACAGCTTTGCTGCTGCTGGTCCCATGGATCCTCACTTCAACAGGTGAGAAACACTCAGCGATCGCCATTGGTCTCGCTCTCTATGAGCAGGTATGAGAGGGAGGACATACCAGGAGTGAGATCATAGTACACAGCTTCAATATTTTTACAGAATAGCGTGACTGAATGGAGTTCAGTGAATTGCCTTTTACAACATGGGTCATGGATTCCCCAGGCGTCGAGAGAAACTCAAAACTCTTATTGTGAATTTTGCCAGTATTGAGAATTATTTTGTTGCTTCACAGTTTGCCTCTCTAGAGTGTGGAATCCTGTCTTCTGTAACTGTTTTCATGAGACGATGGTACTTTTTACATAAAGGATGCAAGTGGTATGTTAAGAGCGTACAGCTTTTGTGTTGCTCCCTAGAGTGTGGAATTATGCTTTCTGTATTCATTTTCACAAGGCAATGGTACTTTCCACTTAAAACGCAAATGGTGTGTTGCATATAGAACTGTCCATTTTTTTTTTAAATTGTTTGTGTTGCTAAATTTTGATGCATACAGTAATCTGTGCTGGTGACAGATTCGATCATGATCGCTGACCCTACTGATCTCAATATCATTGCCTGTACCAGTGGAAATGGAGCTGATACTGTTTTTTCTACAGGTTCCGTCACTTTTTCAGACCTCTATATAACTGTGGACAATGGCCTGTCAGAGACACTCAATACTACTTATAACACCACCATTGTGTACAGAGGGATCCTGCTGGGGGCCATGAAAAGACTGAATCAAACATCTGACTTCAAGTAAGGACACAACTGCTCATTCACACCTTTATTTATAGTGATGAATTTATAGTTGAACAGCAGTTGTTTATGATCACCTTGCTGAAGGATACAACACACTTAATAGCACTGTGACCATATTCAATGACCATTTGGTCACAAATTCAGATTCTAAGTCCTGGTCACAGCAAGGGGTGAAAACTACCTTTAGGATGTAGTGACATGAACTTAAGACACAACATGGATATCTTTTGTCCACATACAAAGTGTGGCTGAGAGCAGAGGTCATCACCTAGTTCCTGATGTTTCTGTGTGCTCACAGCTTCACCTATAAGGACACCCTCAATTATGGCCCGTATCTGGAGAGCATCAACGGGTTAGCAGGAAATCCTTCAGAACACACATATTGGGAGTTCTTGGTTAAGTTCACCAATGGTACTATTATTAGGCCTAATGTGGGTAAGTTTGAGTTCTGTCATGTTTTCCGTACGTGGAAATAATTTCAAACAAAGCACTGACAAATTTATTTACGATGGTCATTTTGTAATGAAAAATCAGTTGCAATACCATGTATTGTATAATTCCAGTTTAAAACACTTACGACACAAAAATGTGTCCCAGTTACACTGCTATCTGACACATTAAAATTAGTTGTGTGTTCCTTTGTTCCATTGCAACAGTGATCTCAGTGTGTGAATCTGTGAACTTTGTAGAGGCATTAAGATTCTTTTTATGCCAGGAAAAGGTGAAGCCTTTTAGAAGACACTCGGTCTAGTGAGATCACCATATTGATGGGGAAGTGGCACAAGCTGGTGCCAGATGAAACATTTTTGGTCTTCCATCTTTCAGGAATTGGCTGCTACATCCCAAACACGACATATGAACATATCATTTTCAATTTCACCAAATGGAACAACAACACAAATCCAGGTGAGAACTACTGTGAATGTCAGAACTGTAACTGTCTTACCTCAGCAGGTGAGAAGTAGACAGCAGTTCCACATTTTCGACTCTTCACCAACTGACGAATAACAAGAGTAGTGCAGATGAGGGACAGAGGACACATTGACATAAACTGTCCCCTGTAAGAGCCAGTATTGTGAATTATTTTGTTGCCTCAGTTTCTCTCTCTAGAGTGTGAAATTATACTTTCTGTATTCATTTTCACAAGACAATGGTACTTTCCACTTGAAAACGCAAATGGTGTGTTGCGTGTAGAACTGTCCATTTTTTTTTAAATTGTTTGTGTTGCTAAATTTTGATGCATACAGTAATCTGTGCTGGTGACAGATTCGATCATGATCGCTGACCCTACTGATCTCAATACCATTGCCTGTACCAGTGGAAATGGAGCTGATATTGTTTTTTTCTACAGGTTCCGTCACTTTTTCAGACCTCAATATAACTGTGGACAGTGGCCTGTCAGAGACATCCAAGACTCCTTATAACACCACCATTGCATACAGAGGGATCCTGCTGGGGGCCATGGAAAGACTGAATCAAACATCTGACTTCAAGTAAGGACACAACTGCTCATTCACACCTTTATTTATAGTGATGAATTTATAGTTGAACAGCAGTTGTTTATGAACACCTTGCTGAAGGATACAACACACTTAATGGCACTGTGACCATATTCAATGACCATTTGGTCACAAATTCAGATTCTAAGTCCTGGTCACAGCAAGGGGTGAAAACTACCTTTAGGAAGTAGTGACATGAACTTAAGACACAACATGGATATCTTTTGTCCACATACAAAGTGTGGCTGAGGGCAGAGGTCATCACCTAGTTCCTGATGTTTCTGTGTGCTCACAGCTTCACCTATATCGACACCCTCAATTACGGCCCCTATCTGGAGAGCATCAACGGGTTAGCAGGAAATCCTTCAGAACACACATATTGGGAGTTCTTGGTTAAGTTCACCAATGGTACTATTATTAGCCCTGACGTGGGTAAGTATCAAAAATGTCTGAATTTCTATAAATATGTGGAAACTGTTGTAAAAAAAAAAAAAAAAAACACTCAGTTTCTACCTTTGCAGAATATTCTTTGTAGTATTGAAACAATATGCAGTAAAACTGATAACATTGGCAGGGATCTCAATCTCAGCAGTCTGTGTAACTTTTGATACAGGGAAGTAGCAAAAGTTGGTATCAGACTAACAGTCCTGTGTACTTTTTTTCAGGAATTGGCTGCTACATCCCAAATCCAGAAGACAATATCATATTCAACTTCACCAAGTGGGGGCCCTGAAGAACATTAATTTCCATTACGGTTTAATTTGACAGCACATGTATGCATTTCTGTGGCACAAAAAACATTGTTCATTTTTAAAGTTAGAAAAAATCATGCAATTACAAGTGTATATACTGATAGTGATTGACAGAAGGTATTACCACAAACACCCACTCTTCTAAATTCTTCCTGTGATGTATGTTGACAGCTTTATAGCTGAAAATACCATGTAGCAAAACCTATAAACATAGTTACACATAGCTCTTGTACAAATTCAGCTTTTATGTAGCCATTCGCAAATTCTTATAATATATCAAGCAAACAAACTTGCTTGTGTAGTAGTTCATTTATAATTATGTGCCAGTGACCTTAAGCAATAAAGCAATTTCACGTCAAGCGCAGTGTGTATCATTTCAACATATCAGAGATGTCTGGGATAATTTAAGATGCAGTGCAAAATGTTAAAAACTTGGAAAAGTAAAACTTTAAAAAGTTCTCTTTAAAATCACAGTACCTTTTATAAAAGTTTTTGGGTAAATGCAACATACAGCTACACGTAAGAAGTAAAAAGATTTAAAAACTGTAGGGTACATGATGTCATTATGAGAAACAAAATACTGACATTTAAAAAAAAAAAAAAAGTACTCAAGGCAACACTAGGTTTACCCCACCTGAAATGAACAGAAACGCATTACACATCTGCATCACTTTATTTACAGAGCAATCTTTCATCCAGCGCAACTTGCAAATCCTGCAACATTTTTACATTATTAAAGAAGAAAATTTACTCAGATGAATCAGGTGAAGAACCGTTCTCAAAGGTACAACAGTATCCAGTCCGCTGGGATACCCAATGACCACCTTTTTGCCACAACTCCACTTCTTTACCCATAAGACCAACAACCAGCTGTCTACTTTCATCAGGAGTTTCGGAAACATTGTGCAGAACTTCAAGATTAGCACCGATAGTTGGTTTCTGCTTATACACTTTCACTCTGGGCAAACAGTAACAATAGTAGTTTGGGAGCGTCTCAATGTGAAGCTGTTGCACTGTTACCTCACTTCTTTCTTTTACAAAATTCTTCAGAAAATGATGCAAGTAATGGAATAAAAGGCTAGTTTACCTTGTTTCCCTACTGTTGTACAATCGTACAAAACAGAATTATTTAGCTTAGCAATATAAGCACAAAGACTGAATGTAACATAGTCAAACCATTTAGAATACCCAGTGAATGAAAATGTAAAGTTACCATACATGCCTTCAAAACCCTGTGAAATCATTCAGAATTAATACAGTACACTGTGCTAACCAGGACTAATGGATATTCCAGTCAAATGCTTTTCATAACTCAGTTGTTTCAGTCTTTGTAATTCATTTAAAAAAAAAAAAAAAACATTTTATACTTATTTGTAAACCAGTGAAATGCTTTGCAGGTATGGCTTCCATCTCTAAATACAGATTTCAGTCATTTTACCTTCCATGTTCATTGCAAATAGGGTGATAGAAAGACAAAAAAATATATATATATCACATGTCTTCAATGTGTACCTCCTCAAAAAATAGAAGGCAAGAGCAGCAGACACCACTGGGTGACACTCAGATGACACTCTGTCACACTGCCATTGATGGCAGATGAGGAGCCCTCCAAGAATTCCTTCTGTGCCTGGTGTCTACACATCATAGAAGAGGCGCACCAGATGATAGCGGATCCCAAATGCCACCACACTCCCAAGCACCTGTACAGAGATCAGAGTTCAGTTAGGCTCTGCTGTAGAACAGGATCAAGGTGCAAGAAGTCTTTCTGCAAAGAGTTATTTTAGGCAAAAATGGACAACCTGTATAAGCAACATGATAGCTGTCAGGCTTCTTTCGTGTATGGGCCCCAGAACTTTGAGCACCAAGTTGATGAGGGTCATGTTGTTGCATTCTATGAATTCTCCATCTCCCTCCATCCCTCTGTTCACCTCCACAAGCCTCAACATCTCTGCCACCTACTGGGAATATAGACAACTGCAGTCCAAATAAACAAAACTGCCCTGTGCACAGTGTCAACAAAGGAGCATGTGAAGTCGGGGGCAAGGTGTATGCCCACGTCCAGCCAGCTTGGCTAAATGTGCCATAAAGAATTTTTACCTTTAGAATCAGGTCTCCCAGTTTAGAGAGGTCCTTTCTTTTGAATTTTGAATAGCTCATTCCCAGCTTCCCGGTTTCAGGATTTAGTCTTCATTTAGGAGGCACAAACAAAAGAGAGCACAAACCCATCTTAAATTGACTTCCAGGAAGGAGAATAGCTGTTGTAAAGACAGGATGGCCCTCAAATTACCTGGGAAGGCGGTGCCGGGGGCAGGGTACAATGTGGAAGAGTTGGGGCAACGAATACAGGAAGTTGAGCACCTGAGGAATGAAGAAGAGCAGCATGGTCTTGCTGAAGTGACCTAGAATCCCCACCACGGCGAAGGTCATCCCCGCAAAGTAGCAGAACGTGTCACCCACAAACACGGATGATGGGTACCTGGGGTTGACCAACAAAGAAGCTGTAAAAAACAAAAAACTACTGCAGATGCACTGTCAATATTGCAAGTAAATAAACAAGATTAATTAATCAAATTAAAAAAGATTTACTTTTGCCTACTGAATAATAATTATTATAACAACAACAATAACAATTATAAATCACACACCAGTTATGGTAGAATAGGGCCAGAGTGGTGAAGAAGAAAGGAATCATAAAGTATAGGGAGAAAATGTGGTCATCTCTGAAATCTCCTGCAACAGTCACAGAAGAATAAGTTTTAAAAATCATAATGGACAATAACACGTGCTAACTTTGTGTCAAAACCGGGTTTGTAACTGAGCACATTCACATTTTCTTAGTAAATATTACTAATCAATAACACATAGGAAATAAATGGAGAGACAGAAACAAGTTAAGCTCTGTTGGCAACACTGTTTAGTTGCTCAGAACACATATACCTAAAACTAATCTTGCATTTATTCATCTGAAAGGTGCTTTGATAATGGATATTGTATCAAAACAGCAAAGTTATCCTTGAAATTGAGGCTGAAACCATTTGGTTAAAATTCCAGCTCCTTTAAATTTTTCCATCTGACTGAAACAATGACACTGCTGCTAAGCAAACTGCATTCTCCACTACAACAGTCAGCGGGACAAATTTCACTGGTCTGGTCCATTTCCGCACCACTGAGCTCCAGCAGATTGAAGATGATGATGGAGCTTGAGATGAAGAGAGCTTGTCCAGACTCTATCCCGTTGATGCCAGCCAAAATATTGATGGCGTTAGTGCAGAACACAGCCAGCATGCCCATGTACACATAGTACAGTATTCCTGTTTAACCAGACAGAAAATAAAGCCATTTCACAATCATGATTAATAAGCTATGATGATTACACAGAAAAACCTTTCCCTAAACTGCGTTTCTTTATACCAACACACTTTAAATTCGATATCAAACAAAGTAAGCAATTCATAGTCTTCACATCAATCTGTAAATAGAGCAAGTTCTTATTTTTTTCTTTTTCAATTTTGACAGACTTTAAATGCAAAACTCAATCTGTGCTGTACCATGGCTTCATAAACCCACCCAAGTCAAGGTGCATTCCCAAAAGGCCACGGAAGGGCTTGGGCACCACAATGAGAGTGTTGCCAAAGTTGGTGAAGTAGACCATGAGCAGCGGCAGTGAAGCTACAGTGGGCAGGAGCAACTTGTGACGCCATCGTAGGTTCAGCACGTCGTCGGCAAAGCCCAAAAAGATCATGCAGCAGATCGCCAAGAGGGCCCCAATCAGCTGCACAAACTGTCACAAATTCAAAGAGTGTCACAGAAGAGTCACAGACTCACATTTTAGCCATTAGGGCACTCTGTAAAGTTACAGCACACCATCATCCATTATCATACCAAGGTAAAAGATGAGGTGAGTAATAGTTCTGAGTGTTTGATGCAGGTGAATTACATTAAGAAATTCAAACTAAAGGCAGCACGTCCCACTGCTCTCAAAGATACAGAATTCCCTCACCACCCCCCTACATATGGAGACACTCTTCTGAAAATGTACATATCAAAATTAAAATGAATGCAACAGTCGGGAAAGTAATAAATCAAGACGACTCTTATGCACTGTTGAGAAATGTTACAGCTGTGATTGGTATGTGGCCCGTCATACAAAGAGAAATTACACATGATCCGATGGCAAAAAAGTAGAAACGTAACAGAAACAAACACTGTTGCATTCGCGTGTATTTTTGTTCAGGAGGCCTCACCTCATCATGAGGGAAACCCTGGCACTTTTCCCCCATGAAACAGCTGAGGAAGGGCACCGGAATGAAGCAGAAGAGTATGATGAGGAACACTGTCCCACTGATGACTCCTTGAGATTCTGGGCTAAAAGAAGCCACATTTCAAGCAGAGGGTTAAAATGCATTATATTTACATTCATTTATTTAGCAGATGATTTTCTCCAAAGCAACTTACAATGGATACTATGTAGTGTTACTAGCCCACACACCTTATTCACCAAGGTGACTTACACTGCTAGATGCACTACTTACACTGGGTCACTCATCTATACATCAGTGAAACACACTCTCTGTCACTCACACACTATGGGGGAACCTGAACAGCATGCCTTTGGAGTGTGGGAGGAGACCAGAGCACCCAGAGGAAACCCACGCAGACACGGGGAGAAAATGCAAACTCCACACAGACTGAGCAGCGAACACAGTTTGAAAGAGTACAGTAAATGTCCCAATAGTTCAGACTGTCTGCCTTTATACAGAGTTAAAGCTGCCAGAGTGGTAACGAGGCCAAAGTTGCCAAACTCACATCTCCGTCTTCTTGGTTTTGTTCAGGTCCATGCCGTAGAGTCGGGCCGAAATGAAATGCTCTTTGAAAGCCGGAATGAGTTTGAGCGTGGCCACGCAGCCCACGGCTGACAGACACACGTTGATGAGGAGAGGGAACAGAGGCAGCGGAGACACCTTCATCTTCATCTTCATGATATTCTTCCTTGCAGGAGCCCTGACAGCACCGCTCACAGCGAAGACAAGAGCCAGAAGGTAAAAACACAAGCAGACTACAGCTGGAGGGCCACACCAAACCCTAGTTTCACAGGCCTGCTCCTGGCCTGCTGCTGTCTGGGGGAGTCTAACAAACACACAGGTCTTGACCACGTAAATCAATAGATGACATTATTTACACTGACTGAGTGAGTGAGTGAGTGAGTGAGTCATCTCTCCGAGCAGAAACCGGCCCTGCCTGCGGCAACTAAGTCTAAGAGACTATTCGATTACTGTCCCAACTAAACTACTTAAATTAAATTATTCCGCTGGCTTACTTTCCGGAATAAAAACACGCAACGCTCGAAATATTTATTTAAAAAGAAGTTAAATCAGATTTTAAATTTAGCGGCTTCTTATCTGTCGACTCCATAAATTTCCGCAAGCGAGCGAGACGTACTGAGCATGACTCATACTCATAGTATGAGTATGAGGGGGGGGAAAAAAAAAAGCAACAACAGCAGGTCTTTCAAATAACAGCACTGTCTACTATCTGCTCCCCATTGCCAATAGCTACGACTTCAGTGTTCCCGCAAACACGTAACAAACTGCGATCTCACTGAACAGCCCACAGCGCCTACCGCCCCACTGCACAACTCCAGTGTGCTCTTGTTCCTAGTCGAGCCGTGGGACCCATTTTCCGGTTACACGTGTACTTCCGCTCAAATTAACCCATTACGTAACCGTGATTTAACTGAAGAAACCGATAAAAAGCGGATGACAAAGCATAGCTTTTTATAATGTACAACACAATGCAGTGAATAATGCATTTTATGTGATCACCAAACGTCAACTAATTTAACCGGATCGCTGTCTAACGGTAATGTTACACGGACGTATTTAATTGATACACACTACGGAAATTGTGTATTATCTCCGCCTCCTGCTTTTGCACATCCCCTTTATTACTAGCCACTACTGAGTTCGGTGATACTAACGCAATACAGTACTGCTGAATTTGCTGAATTTTGTTTAATCCCTGCCCAAGTTCAGTTAAAAAAAAAAAAACATGTCCATTTCTGTCTATTAACTACATCACAACACATTTTTCTTTATGTGATAAATATTAACAAATATGTTCCGTATCTGAAATGTAACGTAATAAAAATGCGTTTTAAAATAACACGCCGATTTTAGTACTCCAGTGTTTCAAATAATAAATGCGTTGTTGTGAATCCAAGAAAACGCCGCGTTTATTTATTTTCTGAAATTCACAATATGTCTACGTTGCTTACAAAACAGCATGCGGGGATGTCATCACACGGATGCATGTGTCAGCAGGTCCGAACGGAATGACCGCCTCTCGGAACCGTGTACGTCTCCTTTAAATAGTATTCTTGCTGTGTGTGAGCGGCGCTTTGACAGCTCCACATGCGCTGTCCAGTGCTGGAAGAAGTGCGAACGCGAAATCGCCATACCGATACTACTGTGAACACTGGTCCTTCACCACACTCCAGCAGAATGCTGTCCTTCTCGAGGAAAATGAAGAAGAATATTAAGCATGTTTGCAGCTAAGAGGGCGTCCTTGAAACCAAAGAGCAGAAATTACTGTTATCCATCTTCTTTCTTGCTTCAATAACTAAGCGTTACACCTCGGTGGGGGAGATGGGGAAACGTAAGATGGTTTTATTTATCACTTCCAGCATTCCTCCAGTTAAGCTGGCTCAGCTGCAGGGAGGTAGAATACACAATATTTCAACCAAAACGCCTGTAATAATACGTTAAATCTGTTTCTGTTGTATTTGCAGCTGTGTTGAACACAGTGGTTTCCAGCGATGACCATACTACTAGGTATCCAGTTTTTAACACTGTATTAGTTCCCTCTCCGCTCTTCGATTTATTAAACGAATTAAGACCGGCGGTGCCGTTATTTCGCGATGATCAGGCGGATCGAAGAGCGAACGGGAGTGAATTAAGACTAAATTACGCAATGTAGATGTGCGTGAAAACATGTATCCTGCAGGACGGCGGGATGCTACATGAACTAAAGGCTACAAAACGAGGAAATTGATGACAGCGACTTTGCGCTCTTAACACACATTTTCTTTGCGTGCAATATTATACCCTGACACTAAAAGTTATTTTTAAGTCCCCGACCGAGAGGCCGACGCAAAAATTTTATTTCCTTCATTTAATCCCCAACTGTGTTACTTGACTGTTAATATGACGTGCTTTATTTGAGCTAAACAGTAAGTTACATAAAGTTATTTTTGGAAACAGTCTAATGACATGGCCGCGGAGGCAACCGAAGGCATCAGCTGGATGCTTTTTGTCATAATTTTTCTCATCTCCTTGCTGACTGTTCTTGGATGGGCAGTGCAGTATGGTCTGGAGAACCGAGGACATGCTCGGATTCCCTGGTCTCTAGCTGGGTGCTCGACCACCGCCTGGGAGCTGCGGCTTTCCCCGCTGCGCTTGTTCTGGGACTCTTTCCTGAAGAGGCGCTTCGGAGGGGAAGAGGGAGCCGAGCGCGCACACGTCGGACTGAAAGACCTGCTTTCATCCCTGCTCTCCTTCGGCTCCTTCAGGGAGAGCTGTCGGCAAGCCTGGATTCGAGCTCTCAATGAGCAAGCCTGCAGACACGGGGTGGGTGGGCAGCGCTAAGCGACATTTATCCTGAACCACCATAATAATAATAATAATAATAATAATAATAAAGACATGTGACATAACACCGTAACTACACATCTGAGCTGCACATTTGTGGAAACCAAAGAGAAGCACGTCTGTTTGCGCACGATGTGCATCCACATATTTCTCCCTTTTCTTGCACACCTCCTATTCTCGATAAATTTTCCATCAGACTTATGGAGTCCTGAGACAGCCAGCAAACTCCTACAAGTAGCAATATCAGAGGAATGTCCTGTCCTGGCAGTAAAGTGATTTAGAGAGAAAGGTGGATGACTAAAAAAAGGTTCTCCACAAATAGCTTGAAATAGGAATGGCATGATGAAGTAGCAAAGAGGCCTTAATATTCGTGGTGTCATTGAGTATTCTTAGAAACTTCAGAAGATGTAGCATGCATAGGTATTTTAACATTTGTTACATTTCTGATTCATGTATCCTCATAAAGATTCATTTCTGAACATTTTCAATTTCCTTCTAGAGTTCAATACAAATAAACTTTGAAGAGTGCCTACAATTTCCAGCCTCAGCTTCTATTGATTGCATAACCTATGCTCACCAATCACCACATAGCATGGTAAGTGTGGGTGTTTTTGATCATGGGCCAGCTGTGTCAGTATGGAACGCCTACTGAAAAGAGAGCTAGAACAATGTGATATTTTCAGCATGTCAGACTTACTATACTTTTGTTTTTCCTTTGTTCTCCAGGAATTACATTGCATCTGTACTGCTGACAGAGTGACGTTTCCTGTGACTGTCACCCAGCAGTCACCTGCAGCAGTTTCTGTAAACACATACCAGGTTACCATAGCACCACTACAGGCAAAGGTATTACAGATGTTAGGAGAAAAAAAAAAAATCAAAGTGAGCTCAAACTGGTTTCACATTGATACTGCTCAGTCTAAATGATATTGCTTCATTTTGCTGTGCTACTTAAAGATAACTAAGAGCTATGCAGTTTCATAACATTTCCTTCAGTAATTGATGGGACTGTCCTTCTGTTCTGCAGATGAAAGTTTATTTGGAGGAGGTTGAGGAAGAAGGTCTTCTTGCATCCTGGACTTTTTCTCAACACCCTCTTTTGTGCCTGTCCGTGTCATCACGGAGAGTCCAGCAAGAGGTCAGGCATATATGATGATGGCCAGTCCACTTGGTATAGCATGTCAGTGCCCCTGTGTTATGTACAAAATGTTTTGCCTCCTTTTCTGCCTTTAAATATATGGGGGATATTTTTTCTAGTGGGCTGAAGAGGAGGTTGATGTGAATGTGGTGGAAGAGTTAGTGAAGAATGCTATTGTGAACACCCAGCCAGCTGTAATCCTCCGCCTGAAGACCTCTTTACCCAGCCCTGCAGTAAGTCTCTTCTTCTAGCTGTCCAGCTAGGCTTTCAGCAATGTGCCAGAGAAGATGTTTGTCATTGTCTATGAATAAAATCCATTGGGATAGTTGGTAGTGTGGTGGTTAGCAGGGTTGCCTTTGGCCCCAAAGGTTGCTAGTTCAATGCCCACCTCTGGCTGTAGTACCCTTGAGCAAGGTGCTTACCCTAAATTGCTCCAGTAGAATTACTCAGCTGTGTAAATAATTGTAATCTTAGCACTGTAAATTGCTTTGGAGAAAAGTGTCAGCTAAATGAATAAAGGTAATGAATGCCTGTTGATTAACCTCTTGCTTAAATAATTTACCTGCCTGCTTCTCCTCTGTAGCTGCTGTTCCTGGAGGCAGACAACAACCCCCATGGTCACCAGGATACCAACTCATCTGCTCCCAACCAAATGGAAGACCACGGTACTGGCTGCAGAGTAAAGCCACAAATGGAAATGGGCCACAGTCTAGGTTAGCACCCATGAAAATAGATACAATTGCCCTGCTTAGTTCTCACATATCTCCCTCTGTAATATACATTCTACTGCTCCATCCCTTACTTTCCCTGCAGGTGGTACAAAAGGTCCCCATGAAGATATACATCCCAACTGCAAGGGTAAGTCCACACAAGCATACTTCTGTTCTATTTGTAGAAAAAAATGATGCTTAGTCACTGTTTTGTAAGGTTACTTTTATCTAGAGCAACAAGCATTCCTTACTTTTTATTTTTTAAAGTTTGTCTGTTTATGCAGCATTTCAGTTACTGTGTTGTGTGTTCAGATACAGTAGCAAAATACAATCTTGGAACTGGAACCTGCAACCTTTTGGTTACATGTGTTCCTTTTCAGCCGCTATCAAATGCCTTTCTTTTGACACTTCCTTTTTTCTATTTTGTGTAAACAGGGGAAAGCCTTCACTCCAGTGGCAGGGACGATGAAGCTGGCACAGCTGTTAAGCAGTTGAATGAGTCCATCAGCAAAGCAGTAAACAGGACGCCAACCAGGGAGAGTGCTCTTAAGGTTAAGGAAACAACTCCGGAAAAGATCATACGCTTTAATCATTATTGTTGGTCTCTGCCAACCTCATTATAGTGTGTTATTTTTAGTTACAAATTATACATAGTAGTTTATTGATTTATTCATTTACATTTTATTTAGCCATTTAGCAGACACTTTTCTCCAACGTAGAGTATTGCACCATACTGCACAAACAAAGTATGTTTCACAGCAGTCAAAGAGCTTTAGGTACAGACATGCAAATTAATACAAATTTATCTAGTAGTTTGGAGATCAGGAGAGAAGTGTGTCTAAAAGAAATGTGTTCTGAGAGCTTTCTTGAATGCAGAAAGGGATTCAACAGTTCTGAGGGAGACCACATAAGAGCCAAGAACATATGAAGTTTGAATTTTGGACTTCTTATGAATTGGACCGTGAAGCATCCAGAGGTGGAAGAGCATAGCGCCCTTGTTAGGGATGAAGGAGTGATCAGGTGTTGTACTGTAGGTACTGCAGTACTTCTCATGCATTCTAATTTAGCTGGAGAGGCTTTATTGTAGAGGTTGGAAGACCAGACATGAAGGAATTGCAGTGGTTCAGGGAAGATATCACCATTGCCTTGACTAGGAGCTGGATATGATGTGGTGTGAGATGACGGTGGATCCTGCACAGGCCCGATGAAGAGGATTTGGAGAAATTAATTTTCCAGTTTGAGAGGAAGTTCCTGACAGAGGGATGGACCTGTTGGGAGATGGAGAATCTCAGTCTTGGAAAGACTTGGTTGGTCATCCTAGCGCAAAGTCAGAGAGGCAAACTGCAGTATGCAAAGATACATCTCTCTTGGTTCGGCATAAACGGAGACAGAACTGTGTATCTCAACTAAGCAGTGATAGGAAAAACCAGGAGAGACAATGGCAGAGCAAAGGTAGGCAGTATAGAGGGGTAACTGTAAACCACAAAACCAAGTCTTGTGGAACACCATTTGTGAGAAAATGAAAGGAAGACAGGGAGCCTGGTAGGATCTAGCTGAAAGATTACCCTGAAAACCTTTCATGGTTATTCTTTGATTCAACTGTCCATTCCAGTGGATGACAGTGTCATGTGCTGCAGAGAGACGAGGAGAATGGAGACCAGAGAAAGGGAGGCAACTCTAGCAAACTATAGAGGTTCAGATGCTGAAGGAGGGCAGTCTTGGTGAAATCCCCAATCCTGAATTCAGATAACTGGATATAGCAAATAACTGGTTGTAAGCTATATGTTAAAACATTTTGGAAAGAAAAATGAGAAGAGATGTTGTATACGCTGTTAAGTCCAGGAGACTTTTAGATTTACAGCATTTCCACTTAACAGCAGTTTCATTCTGTCATAACAAATGTGTGTAGTAACCATGAGCTGGAGGTGCTCTGAAAGTTAGAGAAGAGACTAAGTCAAGAGATCAGAAGAAAAGAGAGCACTGTTGGCATTATCAGATGACACCTCAGAATTTTGCAGTAAAGACTGGAAGTAGAGAGTAGAAGACTGGTACATAGAGGGGTCAAAGGACTGTAGAGGTGACAAACGGCAGGTTGCCTGACTGTCATGAAGATGTCAGTTAAAATCACCCAAAAGAACTAATGGTGAGTTGTTCACTGAGGAATAGCTCAACTAAATGTCAAGGACATCCAAGAAGCAGCTGGGAAAACAACAGAGGACAGCCACAGAAAATTCAGTCAGGGTAGTAATGGAGACAGCAGAATTTCAAATGAGATTTTACAGTAGTTTAATGGTTCATATTGCACACCTAATTGAAAAGGGGTAACTTTACACATGTGGTTTGCAGAGCCAAAAAGTATTGAAGCTGAAACTTGACTGTATTGAAGGCAGGTCCAGTCTGCTGGCAGGGATTAGAATTGCAGACTCTGCCTAATTAACTGTCACACTGCAAACAAGAGGAAAGAATTTGCTGATTTCCTTCCGTCCATTAGGCCCCAGGGGATGAGAATTGTTCCACACTGTTGAGTGGTGCATTTGGAGTCATGGACATCTCATTGCCAGGGAAACCCATGCAGGGGGCTACCTGCCAGGATCTGGGGGAGTCTGCGCTACCTCCTGCACTTGATTCGGCATGGGACACAGGCTCCACGGGAGCCCTGGAGACCCACAGTCTGAAGGACCACAAAGGTGTGCTTCAAATTAGTGCTCTGTAACACTTATTTCCTGTACCACACAATGTAATTCAATTATTTGGTTAATTTTTAAAATGACACCCCATGTTGGTTGTTGCAGGGGGGTTTCTTCGTAGTGGCACGAGGCTGCTTCTTCGGAGGAAGGCTCGGCCGAAGGACTCCAATCTCAGTAGATCCCATGAGGACGTTGCTGACACTGGGAGTGGATGCTCACCACGCAGAAGGTCCAGCAGCTTCTCCCGCCGCCTCATCAAACGCTTTTCGCTTCGTTCCAGATCCGGGGGCAAGGCTGGCGCCAGTGGAGGGCCAGCCTCAGCGACAAATTGAGCGCAGAGCACAGAGGTTCGCAGAAACTCACTTGATGGCCCCGTTTGCTATTCTATCCAATTGGATATTCCCCCACTATTTCATTGGTCACAGCCTTGTCTCAGGGCACCTCTGTTGGCTGTGCATTGCCTGTTGCAGGGACCCAGAATCAGGCCCGTAAACTGCTGTGGACATTTTAACGCCGAAGCAGGATCATTTTTACATATTTATGGTTTCGCATTGCAGCTCTCTCACTTACTCTGGACGCTGGTCATTACAACTATCTTCGAACAGCTATTCTTAGTGAAAGGGATTTGGTTGACAATACTCGTTAAATTTAATAGCACTGAAATCAGAAAGAAAGGGATGGATACAGAAAGAGAGATGGCATACATTATTATATCCTTCACTCTGCACAAATAATAATTTGGAAAATATGCATAGTATGAGAATGTTTTCCTGTCTCTGTGATGTTTTCCAGAGATTGCAGCTGTTTTGACACAGGCCAGTGTAAGCCTGAAAGGGCTGTTTTGTGCAGAAGTAACGGTGTTTTCATTGGGCTCTGAGAATTGTTGTGCAAGCACTTAATTATAAACATTTTTAAATTGATACAGAAGGTGATGCTGCTTTTTAAAAATATGAATGGTTGGTAATAACGAAAATGTTGAAATAGTCTGACAAAGTATAAAATACATTTACAGCTAATGCCAGTAAATTAATGTAAATTATATTATCATTACAGTACTATTTCAGTTTGTTTTGTGGCCTCTTGAAATCGATTTATTTGTCTGCATCTATCTACAAATGTATTTCTAAATAATGATAAATATGTGTCTGGCTGTATCGTTGTTTGCACTGTTCACTTAAATAAAAGAGGTATCGGTAAAGGTTGTGCTTGTGAATTAAATACTTTCAATACGAAAAAATATTAAGATCTTGTGTACTGTTGTTGCCTCTTTCATTCCCAAATCTTGGCAAACTTCTTTAATTTCCCTTAAGATAGTGTTAATAGTTGTACATTACATCGATCCAGTCAAATGATTGAAACTGACTTTTCATTTCGCTGAAATAAGAAAATATCCAAGTACTAAGTAAACTCAACACATCCCGACGACGCTAAATTGAACTGATGCAGAACTCCAGTTTAACCGCTTTTCTTTTCTTGTGCGCAGCAAATCAACCAATCATCGTTTCTCATGTTGCAGTTTTTAGCCAATCGGTTGCTGATGTTTCTTCAACGTCGACAGGCTAGAACTCGAGGGGTGGGGTTTATACGTCATTTCACGCGCACGTTGTAAGGATAAGAGTGAAGGTTGCTTTGAATCGACAGCAATTCCTGGAGGAACTAAGGCGGAGGACGCCGGTAGCATAATGTCAGGAAGGGGTAAAACCGGAGGGAAGGCTCGCGCCAAGGCCAAGTCCCGCAGCTCCAGAGCTGGATTGCAGTTCCCCGTGGGCCGCGTTCACAGACTGCTGAGGAAAGGCAACTATGCAGAACGTGTGGGCGCCGGTGCTCCGGTGTACCTGGCCGCTGTGCTCGAGTACCTCACGGCAGAGATCCTAGAGCTGGCGGGCAACGCGGCTCGCGACAACAAGAAGACCCGCATCATCCCGCGTCATCTGCAGCTGGCGGTCCGCAACGACGAGGAGCTCAACAAGCTACTGGGCGGAGTGACCATCGCCCAGGGCGGCGTGCTGCCCAACATCCAGGCCGTGCTGCTGCCCAAGAAGACGGGCCAGGCGGCCCCCAGTGCGGGGAAGGGGGTTAAGAAGTCTTCGCAGCAGTCCCAAGAGTATTGACTCCGCCGTAGTGCTGCTCGAACAGGGCACGCGCCCATGATGGGAAGGCTCACCATGATGATGGACTACTACAGTGACATTTTAGTTTGCGTTTTGTGACATAGCTAGATAGATTCTTTGTGTTTGAATGTGCTGCGCCCCTCCTCCCGCGTCGAGAAAATAAAATCGTGGTGAGACTTTGTATTAAAGCGCCGTGGCGTCTCTCACTGTACACTGCTGCTCGCCTTCCACAAACCAACCGCTGTTGATACGTCGTCGGAGGAGCCAGAGCTACACCGTCAGTCACCGGCCCTCGTGCAGCGCTTCCCCATGATCCGCTCACGCTTGTCGTTCGTTACTCTCCTCCTGTGGAGGTGGGACCTCCCCACTAAAGGCGTCTTCCAACTGTTTTGGTGAAAGTTGGCACGGAGGGCGCGAAACACCTGCTAACACACAATCCTGCCGAATTAGTCACTAACTACGTATGAAACTAGCTCTAAACCGAGAAACCTACCTCATAGTACAGGCATACCTACAGCGACCCAACAAAAAGCAGTAAATCATCCTGACAGAAACAACTTTATTGTATTTCTGGACAAGCAAGAATGACAGCATCGCTGTAATAAAAGGTGCTTTTTTTAATGTAAGGCTGATTATCTGAGAATAACATACAAAAACAGCAAAACAATGAAGGCACTTGTGGGAGTAATAGTGAGTCTTTATCATTTGTAACTCAAACATGCTGCTTCGCTTAAAAATACGTTTTAGAGTGTTTCGTAAAGAACTGAAAACGTACTTTTCCTGCATTCCAATCTGTAGTAGTCCCGGATGAATTTAATCCAACAGCATATCATTTCATGACAAGATTCTGATAAATATACTGTTTATTATACACCAAGCTGTTTTTTCAGGTGAACGAGACATGGAAACGTTATACGTCTACTTAAACCAATATTTGAAGGGTGTATGCATTTCTTCCCTCTGCAGACTTACAGCTACTGATCTAGGACTGATTTTCAGTGAAGTTTCAGAAACCCAAAATGTTTCATAACATTCTAAATGACTTAAATTGATACACTGTCAGTCCACAAAGGGATACATTCCTCACTGCTGGCAAAAATATGATTTTCTGTGGGGGGGGAAGAGCCAGTAAGTAAATATTCTATATATTCTCTCTGCAATTCATGTAAATGAAAATAAACATGGCTATTAACTTACTACCTGGAATGATGTGGACAACTATTATATACCATATACAGCTACATCTTACAGTAAAATTTCAAGTAAAATTCTGGTAGGCTTGTTGTCTCAAACTTGGAATGGTGTTGTGTAAGCAGGTGTTCATTCCACTTTTCCCAACAGTTAATTAGATAAAATTTTAATACTCAGTAGTTTTGCATTTTTATAAAACATACACAGTAAATTCTGGCACGTTTTTCTCTTTTTAAATATTGCACCCATGGATGCAGTTTAAAAAAAAAAATAGAAATGACTAATAGTATACAGAATGAGATTGTGATTTAAAAACAACCTACGCACACTCAGGTTTCAGATCAAGTAAAATGTCTTGAGAAGTTTGAAACTGTTCACGTGGCTGAATGGGGCTTTTAGCACTGTCCAGTGCTCACTGTCAAACCGAGGCAAAAACTTCCAAGTAAGGCTAGCGAGCATCATTGAGCTGCCGGGCCACTGTCAGGATTTCCTTGGCCCCCTTGCTAAGGAGCAGCTGAGCTAGATCTACACCCAGCTTCTCAGCAGCATCCTGGGAGGCCCTTGGCACATTGCTGGCTGTAACTCCCACACGCTGGGCACCCTCATCCACTCCTTCCTCCACCTGACATGGATTATACAGACAGCCTCATTACTTGACTGCACAGTCCACAATTCACATGCTCCAATACTTGGTCCAACTCACTTAACATACAGCAATTCAATTAAAGATCAGTGACACTGGGAATAAAAGATATGGAAGATCCATAATTATATAGATTGTATATGGATACACGAGCCAAAACACACTAAAAAAAACTATGCTTCAATGTAATGAATTCTGTAACAGCATCATACAGAATATACCCTTCAAGACTGACAAGAGGATCATCTAGATTACTAAGCCTTTCACACTTCTTGCAGAAATATATGGGTGAGATGGATTTGTAAAATCCATTTTTTCTACCTATAAGCAACTGCCCCCACCCAAGGGCCTGACCTGGTTTCCTGGCAAGATACTGGTCTGCATGGTCTCCTTGAGGCTGTCAGAACCATCCAGGCTGTAGACTGCACCTGTCAGATACAACTGAAACAACACACCCATAAATGACTAAAATATGCATCTTCTTTCCAGAGAAGAATTACTGCGTGCAGCTCCCTAGGGAGGTGTTACATTAGAGCACATATTAACGCTTAGTATGCTTATTTCATGTGGCACTGCATTATGATTGATTGTAGTGTAACCTATGGAATCATTTTTTTGTAGGGACATGTTGTTTTGAGTAATTTTTAGACTTTGGGCAGAAGACGTCCAGACTCTTCCTACCTGGGAGTCCTTAACTTCTGTGTGAACAGCAACTGGCACACTACAGCCCCCTTCCTGAAAGAGGCAGAATGCATGGGCATTTGTGAGTAAAGATACAGTGAAATAAAGCAACAGCAGCTTTATTTAATTACACTATTAGGAGGTCTTTCAAAAGATGGTAAGTCAATGGACTGGATTCTCATTAGAAGATGTGGGTAAAGAGGAAGGACACAGAGCAGGTGACCAGGGACTTGCCAGGTGTCTGAGGAATGCTCTCTCGGCTATGCAGCGTAATACAGTGTCCGGGTGGTGCAGCACGGAGACCATCTCCAGGATGTCTTTGTCCCTTACCCTAACCTCCACCGCTAGGGCACCCTACAGCACAGAGCAGTAGAACCCTTACTGAATGTTTTCAGAACAAAACAAGCTACTAAAAGACAGACTGCTACATGTCAAATACTGCAGCAATAATAATGCATAAGTTTTGACCTACAATATCCATATGGTTTATGAAGAAGAATCAACTCTACCTACCTGCCCAACGGCATACATACAGTCATCTGGGTTCAAGACCTGTAGGACGATAGCAAAAGTGTAAAAGTTTTTGTTTTGAAAGGCTGGCATTCACAAACAAGAAAAAAAGTGTCCCCCAAAAGTGTTATTAAAAGTGTACTCCCTACAATTTTTTGTGTGTTACTGGTGTCAGAGAGTAATCACACAGTTACAGACTGACAAAATGATTGAAACAGATAAACCATGTGTGCATCAGATCAGAATTTGAGCAGTTACCTGGCTGATACGATTCTCCCAACCCATACGAGTCAGCCCAGCTGCCGCCAGTATGATGGCAGAGAAGTCTTCCTTCTCATCCAGTTTCTTCAGGCGAGTGTTGAGGTTGCCCCGCTAAAAGGCTCCATTTAGGAACACAGATACACTTCCCCAAAGTGTGTTTAAAGCCTACAGTATTTTCTCATTGCTTTGACTGTGAGGGAACAGAAATGAATTATGTGATTATTTAAAATGCCTTGCTCTCACTTAAAAAGTGAAAGAGTTTTGAATGGTTGTCAGTCAGGTTCCTTGGTAAATAGTTGCCAAAAACAGGCAACAGGATGAAGGAATCAGGAAAGACATCATTAACCCTATTAATCCATTAACTGTATTGCATATTTGAAAGACTGCAGTGAACTTCAGACTGGACTGTTTGAAAGTTTTACAAAGGTTGAGAAAATCCACAGAAATCAGTATGGAAAAGGATACAATATCTTTGAACTCCAGGTGAGGAAATCTTTTCTTCAACTGAGCTGCACGGCGAAGTGAACTGGTACCAATAATACTGTAAAAACACCAGTGATGACATTCAAAATAGGTTGTGTTTGGAAATAAATCACAACCCAAGTTTTGAGATTTTCTTGTACCTCTTTTCTGGCAAAGTGTCAAGGCACTTTCCTGTATTCTTAAGGTGCAGAACTACAGCATCAAAAGGGCACTCTCGTCTAATAAAAAATAAAAAAAAATACAAGAAAAAAATGACAAAAACAGAACTTCAAATAACAACAGTAGAAAAACAGCGATTAAAACAAGCTCCTAACAAAATATGTTTTAGAAACAAGGAAGGAAAGCTTTAGTATCTTGTCTAAGGCTTAGTGCAACAATGAAAGGGGCAACACTCACTCAAGCACAGCTCCTATGGTGAAGCCAAGGGGAAGCACAGTGGGCAAGTCCTTCAAGGAATGCACTACCAGATCTACCCTGATGGGGCATAGAGCACAGTCTGAGCATTGTGCATCCATAAGTGCCATGTCATGAAAATATGTTTTTAATTTTTTTTAATAAATAAATTTAAAATGTTTATTTCAAACCAGCTTACTCATTCCTCTCCAGAGCATTCTCCAGCTCTTTGGTAAAAAGACTCTTTTCTCCAATCTAAAAAAGAAAAAGTTATTTCCATCACAGCTTGTAAAGACAGAACCAGTGTCACCAGTCATATCAGTAAAGTGCCCTTTATTAAAGTTAAAATTTTAATGTACAGTATATACCTGACTGACAGATTATATATAACATACAGTAGCAATGAGATACATGGTATTTAAATCAATCAGATTTTAGTTGAAAACTATTTCATTTACAACTCACTTTTGATAATGCTGTGTCCAGGATTTTATCTCCAGTTGTTGACATGGCAACTAAGGGAAAAAGAACAGTTAGTTTTACCAAGGATTTAATATCATAAACCTTAATTCTAAATCAACTCATCTATTCTAAAATCCTGGCCACTAGAATGGGAGTTTGGCAGTGAAACAGCAGCCAGTGTAACCATCATCTTCATACAGTAATGGTGCCTTTTCACCTCCTTACACTGACCACAAGCTGAAAATCGCTTGGAACAGAGCCAGGGCTGGGTTAGTGTCAGATCCAGATCTGAAACACAGACTTCCTCTTGTCCAGCAAGACAGTGGAGGAGGTGTTCACAAACTACTGCTTTTTCTAGGCACTGAGTCATCATTACCAAAGAAACCCAACAGCTTTTCTTAACTGCCCAGTTAAGAAACTGGTACAATGTGTCATGTGAAATTTTTTTATACCAATTTCAAGGAGGACATCTGGATAAAGCTTCTTCAGCTTTTCAGCCACACTGTCTGTTTGGATACGAGCAAGCTGGAGAAAAGAAAGGAGAAATATTTTTTGTGCCGAACACAAGAATCACATTCTAGCATTTTAATCCATAGACATGCATTAAGACATTTTTAAGTGTACCAATATCATTGTATTTCAAAATGTAAAATAAATTAAACAGAGGATGGACTTAAAATTATTGTTGTTGTTATGGGAGGAAATGAGGAAAATAAAACACGCTTTTCAGAATAATGTGAAATCTCATCACAAAAAACATACAGGGATTTGTGTCACAAAAATTGCTGGCACCTGTCTTAGTAAGATCCCGTATCTCAGTTTGCCAGTCACATAAAGGAGTATGGTTTCAATAAGTAAAATTATAACACAGTGAAAGCAAAACATACATCAAATATTTGCCATGACACTAAAAGCTTGGAGCAACTAAATAAAACTATAAAACTGCATACAAGTGCAATGAAAATAATTCAAATCTATTATTAGAAAATCCGAACATATAAAACATACTTAAAATAACCCAACAAAAAATTAGACTTCTGGAAAAAAAAGTCTATATTATAAAGATACTTAATACAAAGTAACTGTTGATTAAAAAAATAGTAGACCAATTGACTAAGACTTTTTGTAGATTACTATTAATCTGTTCTAATTTTTCATTCCCATTTCATACTTCGCTGTGCTTCACCAGTTCAGGTTACAGTCAACTTTGTCACTTGCGACAGACATGAACGATGAATAAATGATCACTTACCTGGCTTTTTCTGGTTCCAATTCGAATGACCCTGCTAACCTTTCCATTCCCCTCCTGTAAAGAAAAGAAACATATCCATTGATTTTACAAGGGTCTAGTTTTTCGTCTTCTGTTAGTGACACCATGCGGCCATTTACACGGCCCCGAATTTGCCTGTCACAATATAGAAGCAGATTACAAGTAATGGCGATTTAACTACATCTACAGTATGGAACACATGAATATAATGAAGATGTGTTACCCTGATGTACTTATATGGTCCATCTTCCATAGTTTCCTAAGGGGTGAAGACCTTTTACAGCGTTTGCAGCAATGCAATGATGTGCGCTGTCTGATGTATGATATACGAGGGCACAGACAGAGTGCCTTTGAGATCCCCCTTACATAGCCCAGCCTGGGGCCTGTCCTGCCTTTCCTGCCCTCCCTCAGCCTCCACCCCCTGTGCTGCTCTGCCCTGATAAGTGAGGAGTTGCCGGTTCGTTGGGAAGATGAGGGTGGGGTGCCTGCCTTCTTCAGATCGAACATCTACACAAATTGACGCCGGGCCTGGGCGGTACGGGTGCACTTAGCACACGCTTGCTCATTCCAACAAAGCAGATTAGCAGAGTGATAGTAGAGGTGTAGGATGTCATGATAAAAGTAAACATGGGTAAATCACTGGTTGTGTATCTCACACTGAATAGCATGATCTTGTACAGTCAGTTAGCTAAAAGCGTTGGTGAAAATTATAATATCAAATATGTAAGCAGGCCTGCAATAACCGTGTAGGAAAGGAAAGGTATACTATATTCAGCGGGGTTTTACCAAGTTTTATTACCCTCATCCCAGTTTTTTTCCCCCCTAAAATACCAGAAGTTGTTGTTTTAAGAACACAGTGAAGCTGTTCGACCGAGATTTCAAAGTTCCTCCATAGCTTAGTACGCAGTCAATTATACGCCTATTTGCTGCACTCAGAACCAATCAGAATTTACGTTTTAGGAACGCGTTCGCAAGCGGCATGGTTCGCACCCTTCCAAGTTCCTGTACCCACCTGTCCATGAGCTTCTTGCGACATTTCCAAGCCTTGCAATAAAAATCGAATGCTTTAGTGTCGTTACAATTTTAAGTTCGTCTTAACACACGTAGATTTTACATTGCGCACTTTACGGCTACCCGAGAGAGAGAAAATAAGGGTGAATGAAAATTATGCCGGTCGCCTCCGTTCAGTCGCCCTCAATGGAAAGCCACTTCCGGCACTTTGCCGAGGCGGGGAAGCGCATGCGCAGTGAAACAAGCGGGGGTTATTGCTTCCCCGCGTTTTCAGTTCACAAACACATTTTTACACCAGTATGAATGTTTTACAGTGTTAATCACAAAAATGTTTACAACTTAAGAACCGCATTGTTCTGCGTTTGTGACTGACGAACGAATCGATAGCTGGAAGGATTCTTTAATTGTGGCGTACCGCTTGATTCCGCAGACCATCACTGCAACATGTAATTTCTGAGGTGCTGATAGTCTCGAACAACACGAAAATCAGAGTTACTTAGCCCAAGTAGTTGATCCAAGTTACACAATCCTTACGCGCATGCGCTAACACAGCCAACGTAACAGACACACAGTACATAGCCATGCAGTACTGGTCAGCCTTCCTCAGCTTTCGTTTATCCAATCGGGGACAGCGCAGCTCTGCAGTACCGAGCCTAGTGGTAGCTCGTGGACACGACTCGAACCGTTTCCAACTTTGATTCACCCAGAGCTTTGGGAAGCGCAACTCAAACATCTAACCATTCACTCAGTTTGGAAAAAACCCCTTACTGATCTAAAAAAAAGAGGAATGAGCAAAAAAGGGTGAGCCAAACTTTCTAAAAAGCCAAGAGTTGATCATAGAGAATATCCTCAACCAGGTGTTCCTCAGGCTAAGCAGACTCAGTCTAACAGCACCAATGATAATCTGCCTCAAAACAGTGAAACTATGTCTCAGAGAATCCAACCTCACCAAATTAACAAGACAAATAACGGACCCACCAGACTGAGATAACCGCAGCCCAACATGAACTGTGTGTGCGCTCAAGCGCCATCGAATAAATCTGACATGCATGGACTTCTTGGCACAGAAGGAACAAATGTGGTTTGTCAAAGCGTTCTTCCATGTATGTTTGCAGGGTGCAAGCATGGGGAAACACTCCACAGGCTGGGGACAACCCATGCCGTTGTGAAAGTGATGAGGGGATGGCATTTTCACACACCGAGCTGGGCTCAACCCCTTGCTGACCAAACTACACATGAGCTGTGAGGCACAGGCTTTATCCACTGTACAACCATTTCCCTTAAAACTCTAGGACAGCGGGGGGCAGCTGGTAACTAGTGGTCAGAGCCGGTGCCTTTGGAGCCAAAGATTGCAGGTTCAACTGCCAACCCTAGATGTAGTATTTTCAAGCACAGTGTTTACCCTTAATTTCTCCAGCAAAATTACCCAGCTGTATAAAAGGGTAAATAACTAACAGCGTTAAGTCAACTTGGTGAAATGGGGGCTGGCTAAATGAGTAAATGTAAACCCCAGAGGTATTTGGTGTAGAGGGGGCGTGGTGGCACAGCGGGTTTGACCAGGTCCTGCTCTCTGGCGGAAGTAGGGTTTGAGTCCTGCTTTGCGTGCCTTGCGGCAAACTGGCACCCCGTCCTGGGTGTGTCCCCTCCATGCCGTATTGGTGGATTATGCTCCGGTTTGCCGCGACCCCACTTGGGACAAGTGGTTTCAGTCAATGTGTGTGTGTGTTAGGTGTAATGTGGAACATGCTGTTGTCTTCTGTACAAACTGCAATTGACAGTGTAGTGTGGTTTAATTACATTTGTAAATTAACACAACATTTACATGTATTTATTTAGCAGACACTTTTCTCCAAAATAACTTCCAATGAACTCTATGTAGTGTTATGAGCCCACACACCTTATTCACCAAGCTGACTTACACTGCTAGATACCCTACTTACACTGGGTCACTCATCCATACATCAGTAGAACACACTCTCTCTGTCACTCACAAACCACACTAGTTCATACACACTCACACTAGTTCAAAAAGTTTGGTGTACACAATTTTCCATTTTTAAATGAATCATAAGCAAATAGTGATAAGGGCATTGTTGTATTTAATGTTATTTGCATAGGTAGTAGACAAGGTTAAGGTTAAACCTGTGTGCTTTTCAACATAAATGAGGATACAGAAGTGGGTTCCAATTCCTTCTTCCGCATGGCTTTGGGAGGAAACCCACATGGTTATGGAGAGAACACATCAACTCCACACAGCATGAGTGGGACTTGAACCCACAGTCAAAACTATAGCTAAGCATGGTGTGCCAACATTAGTCCCTGCACCACGATGTATAAATGTAGAGGATACGAGTTACTTGCATTAGTACCTCTGCTAAAATTTGTATGCTAGGCTGTTGACAGCTGTTTGCTGGAGAGGAAGAAAATGTTCATAAAAATGTAAAAGTAAACTACTCTTAAGAGTAGTAGCTCTTTCCTTATTCAAACCAATTCAGACTAAATATGGTTGGTGTACCAACACTTACAAACACATACTTCTTCACGTAAAACTCATTTTCCCTTCATGATGATTTAATCTTCCCAGGGAATATAAAAATGTCAGTGCCAACTACATTCCGTAGAACACAACACTATCACTTTGTAACGCTGGTGTCTTCAAAGAAGATGGATGAGTGAGGATACTGAACCAGTAATACCAGTCAAATGTGTGTTATCCTGATGCTGCTTATAGTTTACTGCAGAAATCTTACTACATGTTTTCAAATTGTTTATTCTCTTGGTGGAGGGGTCCACAATTCAGGGAACAGAGGCCTGTTCAAAAGACAAAATAAGGAATGGGTCAGTAGTGAGGCATGCTGTAGATATCTATGCTAGATGCTGTAGATATGTAGGTACACTGCAGATAAGCTGGAACAAAAGACTGACAACAATTATTCGTAAGACTGCCTGGTCAGTAATGGATCTGTTAATAAAGGGAGTTCTAGAATTTGCACTGGAACCATCATGCCCTGTTTTAACAGTCACACAGAATCTACATCTTTTAGTATCCAATCATAGGGAGTTGAAACGGGGTCATAACCAGTACATACAGGTACAATGGGATTCTGTTCAGACAACCTGGTTTGAGGTTCACTGCATTGTATGTCACAAATCCCTTTATTCTGTATTTTATAAACCATAAGGAAATATAAGCAATTAACATGCATGGATGCTATATAATTGTGCTTTGCTATATTTTCCGACTAGTTTCATGCATCGGTAAAATAATATTAATACAGAATAACAAAAACATCATAGAATATTTTCATGCAGCATTATTTTCACTTTAAATCCAATGTTTTTACTTTTTTTCCTTCTCACAAACAACATGTTGTCAATTAAAAAGTAACTGCTGCAGCTAGCCAATGTTATTCAGCAGTCTGAGGGGTAGATGTGATGAAACACTGGGACTGGAAAATTTTGATAGGATGGCCATTGTAACACCAGATTGTTACAAGTTGCATATTTTCTAAGTCAAAGACTTCCTGTTGGAAGTTAGAATAGCTAGCAGAGAAACATCTTTCCAAGGTTACTTACCAAAAAAAAAAAAGATCCTGCAAAATGGTCATGGATAACACAATTATCGTATAGCATCATAATTCCACAAAATATTTACTATTTCACTAGCATTTAAAAAAAGGTTTTATATTCAGATGTGACTAAGACAAGATAAGTGTGGTACTAAATATGTCCCGTTTTGTCAAAATCATTTTAATAATGTGCAAAATGCAGCATAGAGATATTAATGCTGCTAACTTATTTTGTGGAGGTACTAAACAATTCCGTTTCCACCCTGCTTCAATTCAACGCATTCCAGAATGTTTTACTCCTTTTCACTGTCAGGTATTAGAGAATTAATTCCAAATCACGTTTACACCACCTTGACTGAAGAGCTGCAATTTCTTCTGGCCATTTGCTGAAACTGCATGAGAAACACCTGTGCAAGAGTATGGAACCTCCAAATTCGTACAACTTGGTGCATCACTAAGAATACCTTTTGGGGTCTTTCCTGTAGGTCTCCAGCCACTTCTTTATGCTATCAATTTTTTCTTCAAGACGCTCACCTTCTCCATCTGTTGAATAAAGGCTGTGCGAGAGGGATTGGTGGAAAGGCATAGGGAAGGGGGTGTAGGAGGACTGAGTGTGGGGTAAAAGCAAAGTCGCAGAGGTTTTGAAGAAGAAAGAGTAAGAGAGGGTAAGAAGTATTGAATCACTGCTTATACCATTTCAAAAAGTTCTGTTTGTTCGTAAAGAGACCTTGACTGAAGCAGATGAGAAGCGGCTACACGCTAGTTTGGAAAACCTACCTTCTGGAGGTCCCTGAGTAAGTACTGAGATGTGGACCACATGACAGGGTCTTGAATCCATGTCTTCCTGTCAGCCTGCACTGCTGCTTGTCTCTCCCTGAGGTTAATAGCCTCCCTCTCCAAGTAGCAACGAGCTGTCTTTAGGGACACCCCCCCTGTTGTACTGATGTACTGATGAACACTAGCAAACATAGAACAGAAGAGATACCAAACACAAAAGATCTACATTTTGTTCAAATAGTGCCACATGTCTATTCCTACTAACTATTGTTAGCTTTTGCTTTATGCTCATCCTTTCTCATGAGGTCCTGAACAACAACAAACCACTACAATGGCTAATGAAATCATATACCCTTTTTGTGAAAGAGACACACAGAAAATTAAGAGGTTTTGTCTCTCAGTGGTGTCAAACTGTAAGTATTCACCTCAACATTAATATGGAAACAGTGGGGTAGATGCCTGGGGTAATTCTAACTCCTCTGAATGGGAATTTGCCTAATGGCTAATTTCAAGCAACAAATTAACCCTGCTATGAAAGATTTGGATATGGGTGTATTGCATTTTATCTGTTATGTATCGGGGTTCGATCCCCGCTCAGTCTGTGTGGAGTTTGCATGTTCTCCCCATGTCTGCATGGGTTTCCTCTGGGTGCTCCGGTTTCCTCCCACAGTCCAAAGACATGCTGTTCAGGTGGGCTGACAACACTACATAGAGTTCATTGGAAGTTGCTTTGGAGAAAAGCATCTGCTAAATAAATAAACGTAAATGTAAATGTACAAGCACCTTTTCGGTATACTGCTTCTGGCTTTGGGACTCAGTTGTGTTCCTCTGGCAACTAAAATGAATTTAAAATAATTCTACAGAACTTCCATGTCCAGTCCTTAAGACCCATATCCTTCACATTTTTCAAGAACTATGGATGAGGGTTCCACACAGCCAGTAGTACATACTTTTCCATGTTGCTGTCCTTGCCCAGAGGAGAAGCAAGAGAAGAGGTAGAAAGCAAGTACTCCAGGTCCTCCATTTCCTGAGTCTTGTCGTTATTAGCAGGGGGCACCACCTTTATGTCCCTCCACATTTCCTTTTCCTGCCTCCTCCCTCTGCCCTCCTCCAACCTCTCAGTAGAACACCTTGTGTTTTCATTTCTTTCCAGATCACTGAAATGAAAATACACAATTATAATACACAAAGACATTTGCTTGTACAATGCCACAGGCCTTCAAACAAGCTGTATGCCACTGATTATTAAAGTTATTATAAGAAAGAAAAAGGTATGCTAATTATAAGAAGAAAAGCCAGACGGTGATTTTAAGGTGTTCAGAAATAAATTAATCTAAATGAAAGAAACAGGGATAGCCAACAAAACCCTTTATTCAGCATTTTAGTTGTCACACATGAGGGTTGCAACTACGATGCCTGTACATTGCGATGTTCTGACTGCTGCCTGTGGCTCAGCGTACCTGACCCTGTGACTCAGCTGGTCAAACTGCTCCTGTAAGAGTTCCACTTTTGTCTCTAGCTGGAGTTTCTCTTCCATAAGCCTTTGGGTCTCTGGGTCTTATTGTGAAAAATAATAAAATGGACACAACCACCTTTGAAAATTTTTAACTGCACTGTTCTTAAGTTGTAGAGCCAATATACACATACAAGAAATGAACATCTTCACCTCTTTTTCTCCCATCAACATTATTACTGAGCTCTTGTTTCATCTTCTTCAAGTCTTCCACCTGTACGGCAGGGTGAGAACTGTGAAGCTTTAGCCATGAACACAAAATATACTTAGCTGAGAATACAGGGAACCCAACCTACTTCTACCCTAGAAATAACAGTACCTCAGCATGCAGTGCTTCAGTCTGTGCCTTGAGCTCCTTGGATCTGAGTTCCAGTTGCAACTCCTGCTCCTGAAGCTCAGCTTCCTGGTGAAAAGAAAGGATAGCCTTCTAGAGCCCATTAGCTAAGAGCAGAACTATTAAACCCCTCAATATTACATTACTGGTGGTGTTTTGCCTACATATGAATTACAGGCTATGGGAGCACTAACAATGACCTTCAGACACACTAAAGTAATCGACTCACTTCCCATCTCAGCCATTAAGAGCAGCTTGGTTTAAGTCATGTGTATGGTGTTAACACATTGACATTGATCTTTTGTACATATTATTCTCCAATCCCGACCTTCAGCATCTGTTCCTGGAGAGTCTGCTGCAGCTTTGATTCCAGCTGTGTGTGGAGCTCCTGCAACTGGGAGCTGTGAGAAGCCAGCAGCCTCCTCCTCTCTTCCTGCAGAGCAAAGATGAGCTGTTTCCTCTCTCGGCTCATCTACAGGACAGACGCAAGCGCACAGAATAAGCAATGGAATGGTAATGCTGTACACATAAAACACAAACTCCTGGGTTATCATGGGGTTTCCTGTATAGTGTTGTTGTTAAATGAGCTAATAAAAGTCCAGACAGGACCTGATTGGGGGTGCATCTGGTCTGAGCTATACCTCTGATCTGAGAGCCTCCAGCTGCTTAGCGGTCTCCTGCTTTACGACCTCTATGCACAACTGTTTTATATTGTCCAACTCCTCCTTTCTTGTTGCCTGTTCTGCCTCTGCTTCTGTCTTTAGTGCCTGCAGCATGGTACCCCTCTCATCTCTGAAGGAAGCAAATGCAGAGATGGGGAGAAAGAAACCCAGACAGTGTAAGCAACAAAAATGATGTTGCATATACAGCACAGAACACACATGTACACGTTTACAAAGATACAGGAGTTTAGCATCTTCTGAGTGGGAAATGGGCAGGATAATTTTTTGCTGGGACAGTACTTAACCGGAGAGCTTGCTGCTGGGCCTCCCTCTCATGTGGAGAGGACTCATGTTCATCTTTCAACCTGTGGTCAGAGTCTTTCTTCAGCCTCACTTCTGCCATCTGCTCCTCTCGAGGATCCTGCTTCAGAGTCCTGAAAAATGGGCAGGTTTTCACAAAAACTGAAAATTCCCCCTACTTCTCTAAGTAACCAACAGTTCGTAGATATGTGACAACTGTACACACTTGTGTTCTGTCCAGAATGGGGACAGCGTTGACCTGTAGCATTTTATACTTCACAGAGTGGCAGTTTGAAGGTGTGAGAGTGTTCAGTGTTTCTTTCTGCTCACCTGACTCTCTCCACCTCCTTTCTGAACCTCTCCATCTCCTCCTTCTCCAGTTTCCTCAGGTCTTCCTGCAGGGACCACAGCCTCTCCCGCAAAGCCTTCTCTCTTTCCACCTCCACCTCCTGCTTGGAGTTTAAACAAGAGGTGTTGTGGAACACAACATTAGGATTTATGGCTGTGTTGCATGGCAATGTTGTCTCAATAAATGCAGCTCCATGAATATTTACAAGTTTCACCCCAGTTTCTAGTAGTCAGTGCAGGTGTCTCTTTAACTTGCTACCCTTCTTTGTAATGGGAATAAAAGCGATCTGGTGATCATACTATGTGAAGGCAGTAATATTGCTCTCAATAGCATATTGAGATCATGTCATACCTCACATGACTTTAAACTTCCTCCCATTGGGTCCAGGTCTAGTAACAGGTATGGGGTGCTCCTCAGGTTCTACCAAAAGAGACCTCATAATTTAATAGCCCCTAAAGGCATACAAACTGCTGTACTGAGCCAAGCAGCAACAGCAATGTGTCACAACATACACACCTCCCTACACTGGAAAGGAAAGAGTAAAAGTGCTCTACCTCTTCCACTGAAGTCTTATCCTCCTGATCCTTGTTCTCAGGTAATGAAGGAGACATGTACTCATCCTGCCTCAGATCCACCACACCGGAGCTCAAATCAGAGTCAGGAGCCTTGGCGATTACAACCCAGAGAGGGAATGAGTGACAGAAAGACAAGCAGTTTTTATTTTTACAATGCAAAAAAAATACGTGAAGAAATATAACAGAAGGCCATTTTGCTTCTTCCATGTCTAGCAAACTGCTTAGAAAAAAGGAAAAAAAAAAAAAATCATATTACATTTTCATGCAGTGTTAATTTGGGCTGGTTCTTACTCACTCTATTTTGTCCCATAAGAAAACATATTTTCGAATTAAGAACCTCTTGGCATGACTGACATTGCATTACATTGCATCACTCACCCTCAGCTGTATCTTGGGAAACTCCCGATTCCCGGAGCTGCTGAGCGAACCATGGAGAGGGGAGATAGGAGCATCTGACATGGCTTGCACTGGGGGAAGGGGTTGCAGTGTAGCCTTTAGGGGCTCACGAGTCAAGAGGAAAAGAGAAATCAGTGGACAGTTAAGTGGGTCCTCCAGACCAAACCTAAATATGCAGCTGTAAGCTTGCATGCCAAGTTACACTGCTCATCCTAGCTCCTGAGATATCATTCTAGACTGAAGCGGGACCCTGTTGAGCTCTCAGAATTCAGTGGAAGGACCGGTTTTCATTGCAGTCCACATGGCTCTCAGAAGCAGAAGCGCTGGGCAGACTTTGTTCCCATATTCCATATACAGCAGTTTGAGCAAACATTTAATGGTCGTGGCCCATATTTTCCAGGCTCTAAATGTTGACAGTAAGGTTTGCACCGCTCACACTCACCACGGGGGCCCTTGTGAACTCCTTGTCCTTCTTCCCCTTCTCCTTTTTAGTCTTCCTCTCCTTTTTCTTGCCAGGAGTGCCACAGGACTTGGCACGCTCTCGCTCCCGGCTTACCTGCTGGCGGTAGAACTCTGTGCAGGGATGGTCCCAGGTAGATTCACCCGTGAAGAAGTTAAAGAAGTAGACATCCCCTGTCACATCCTGGCTGCAAAAAGACGGAGAGGAGGGAGTTGCTTCCAAAGCCCAGAGCCCAAAAGAGAGACAAAGACATTGAATTTTAAGGCATGGCATGTGGAGCACTTGCTGCGCAGCAGTTGAACTATGGGTGCAACAGCTGGGAATTCGGTTCCGCACAATGACAAGACAGAGAGAAGCCAATGTGATGCGTATGTTCAAAAAACCATTTTGATCCAACATGAAGGGATGGGTTCTTACTCACCAGGTCTTCCATTCTGCAGGCAGCGGAGCTTTGCAGCCTTCCCGTGCCAGCCACAGGAGCTCAGGCTCTTGAATGAGATCAATGCCAATCTCCTGGGCAAAGTCGAAAACATCTGATGGAAGAAGAAAATACAACAAAACAATTGCATAGAGAGAAGGTGGTGAACTGCTCCTAATTGTCTAGCTAAAGTCATTATTTGGCCAACCACTCAGACATAATTGTTGGATAACTGTCAAACCTTTAAGTATAACTCTTTCTGCTCGCAACTATTCACACATTTATTATAACCCATTACTCCATACACACACACACACACACACAGTGTCTGAAGCCGCTTGTCCTAAACGGGGTCGCGGCAAACCGAAGCGTAACCTGGCAACACAGGGCGTAAGGCTGGAGGGGGAGGGGACACACCCAGGATGGGATGCCAGCCCGTTACAAGGCACCCCAAGTGGGACATGAACCCCAGACCCACCGGAGAGCAGGACCTGGTCAAACCCACTGTGCCACTGCACCCCCTGCTTTACTCCATATAACCAATCCCAAAGATAATATACTTTATTAATTTCACTTCTGCTGGAAATATTAATCTTCAAGCCCATATTAAAATTGTTTTTAGTAATTCTAATGTAAAGAAAACCATCCACTGTCTACAACCACTTGTCCCAAGTGGGGTCACAGCAAGCCTGAGTCTATCCTGGCAACACAGGGCACACAGCCAAAGAGGGAGGGGACACACCCTGGACGGGATGCCAGTCCACCTCAAGGCACCCCAAGAAGGACTCGAACCCCAGACCTGCCACACAGTGGGGACTGGCCAAACCCGCCACGCCATGCCACCGAACCCCCCTCTATAAAGAAAACAATTACTCTAATTCTATGGCATGTAAACAGATAAAATCAAGAATGGTCGATTAACTCTAGCCTTGTCCAGCACAACCTCCCTAATGTTTATTAGTCTGGATTCAAAGCGACATATTCCAACAAAACTGTCCTCTTTGCAGATGCTTTCCAGTCCACTAGAGTAGCTTCTCTTTTCTTGGTCCTCATTCTCCTCGACCTGCATGCAGTATTTGACACTGTGAACTACTGGATTCTCCTTTCCTCTCCTGAACAGCTGAACCTCAAAAGGAACACCAGGTGGTCTGCTGTGTCTCCCGGTCATCCTCTCAACCTCTTAACTGGTGTTCCAGTGGGCTTAGCACTGGGCCCCACTACTCTTCTCCATCTAAACTTCTTTCCTCAGCTCTGTCATTGCCTCTCACAGATTCTCCTGATAGCTATGTCAATACCTACCTCTTCTCTTTCTCCTTGCAGCTTCATCATCATGCATCACTGCTCAGTTTAATATACCTCAACAGTTAAAAGCCTGGTACTAACAATCAGCTCACATTTCTGCTTCTCTTAACACAGTGATGCCATAACTTAGTACTACAGTGAACTCCATGCAGCTTCTGGTCTGGGCAGTGGTGAATCCTGCCTGACCTACCGCAACTCTTCCCCATCTGGCCTTCTCCATCAAACCTCTCCAGCTGAATGTCGTCACACAACTTGTATTTGATCTGCCAAAGTGTTCCCATGTATCTCTCCTCATCGTCTCTCTCCACACTCCGCATGTAGCTGCCCATATCAAGCTTCTTTAAGACTCTGTTTATGACCTACAAGACGATCCACAGATCTGCTCCCTGATGCCTACAAGATCTGATTGCTGACTGCACCCCAACCACACTGCTACACTCCTGCACCTCTGGCCACTAGGTGGTCCCATGCAGAAGAGGTCCAAAATTAAAATCCTTAAGTTAAGGTTCTCTGTTCTGGCTCCAGTGTGGTGGAATGATTTCCACTGTCTCACTCAGAAATGCTAAATCTCTCTCAGAATTCAAGAGGTCTCAAAACACATCTTTTTAAGAAGTATCTGGATCTCCTTTGTATTTGCTATCAATTCTACATGCTGGTACTTATGCGGCGTTATATTCATTTTTAATAAAACTTTTTGACTCTAGCAATTCTATTTGCAGCTACCCATGTAATGCACATTGGTTTAAATGGTAAAATTAGAGTAAGACTGTACTTTGGGAATCGCGTGTCTGCATCTATGACTCTCCGTGTTGGTGAAAAGCACTTTTTCTCCGAATTAATTGTGCGTCGCTTTGGAGAAGCGTCTGCTCAACGAATAATGTCATCATGTATTACAAACTTCAGACGAGTTTATTCGAACGAAGAAGGGGGAAAAAAAACACTTTTTGCAGCAGGGACATGATTGTACCTTTTTCGGTAGGGATGAAGTCTTCATTCTCCTCCAGGATCAGCTGATCGCCAATGCGGAGAGCCGGTACATCCATGAGGTTTGATAGTCCGTTTTGGTTTGTACATTCAGTCAAAGCAACCGGTTGTTCAAACTGTGACATTAATGATTAATCATGAAATACTGGTTAGCGACACGTGCCAGCTCAGCAGCTGTGCCGATGTTAATACTTAAATTAATGATAATGATTTGTTTGGGTTTTGATCATGATAATCATTGATGGTGTACTAAATATTATATTCTTCAGTGAATTTACGGGAGATTGGCGATTAACGACAATATTCTCACCTAGCTGTTCGAAAAAAGCCATTTCAGATACTTCGAAAATCGAACCTCAGCGCGTAGTCTTTAAGTCCGATAAGAAACTGTCTTGTACTAAAAATGCGTTCGCGTCGCTTGTGTCATAGTTACGTATAAGCTGTTAACGGCCAAGAGCGCGCAAAATTCTGCGCGTGGGAACACCGAGGCGCGAGCGCTGCGCTTTAATGCGGGCTGTCACTTTCGGGCCTTCACGAATTTGACACTTTCGATCGGGTAAAAGTGTTCTCAGTCAGTGGAAGCACAACTGCTGGTGATGGAATAGAGTTTCCAGCATCCGTCCAGGTTATTCATTACTGAAAACTTAGCAAAATTGTTTTTTTTAGAAATGTTTTATTTTATTTTATTTTATTTTACTTTGGACCGTTGGCCATTATAATATAAACGTAATTCCTGGCCTAAATTCAGTGGTTATCATTGCACTGAACAGGCTAGTGGAGGTACAAGTGAAAATTCAACTATGCTTAATCAAATTGGGCGGTGATAACAGTTCAGTGATTGCTGTTCAGTGTAAAGGAATATGTATTCTGCCATACATTTCAGATTACTAGTATCCTGATGAAACTGGATAAAATAATCGAAAATCAAAGGGAGCGTACATCTCTCCTTCAGAGGCTGCCAGTGTCACAGCCGACACCACGGAATGAGCCGGAAGATGTTCGGCCTCCTGCAGTTACAGTGGAGGAACTTGAAGGCCTCTGCTCCGAAACAACTACGGCAGGATTATAGAAGAAGACTGGTAAAGATGAGCAATATAGTCAAAATAGATTACTTTTTTATTCTTCAGCATGATCCATCCTACATTAATACTGAACATTTGTAACTAAAAAGCAGAGAATGTTGCATTTTTAAACTAAATAAGATATATGGAATGTTTTTTGATTAAGTTTTTTGTTTTACTTACAGATTGTATACCTCAGTTCCTTTGGGGGTAAAGGGTTAAATGCCTATATCCGAAATATGATGATGAAGGTGGCCACCAACAAACTGTGTTCCAAATACTTAGTGAAGGGCCGGAGGGGGAAACTGCTACTAAGAGGTCTGGAATTAATCAACATTTTCATCAGTAAGGTAGAACGAACACATACACTGGCTGAAGCTGCTTGCAACACAGGGCACAAGACTGGAGGGTGAGGGGACACACCCAGGATAGGACACCAGTCCATCGCAGGGCACCCCAAGCGGGACTCAAACCCCAGACCCACCTAGTGCGCCACCACACCCCTCATTAAGATAGGTTAGTATCATTTAAAAATTTAAACCACAGATAAATATGTATATTTAATATATTAATATAATTATAATAGGGGGTGCGGTGGCGCAGTGGGTTGGACCACGGTCCTGCTCTCCAGTGGGTCTGGGGTTCGAGTCCCGCTTGGGGTGCCTTGCGGCGGACTGGCGTCCCGTCCTGGGTGTGTCCCCTTCCCCCTCTGGCCTTACGCCCTGTGTTGCCGGGTAGGCTCCGGTTCCCCGTGACCCCGTATGGGACAAGCGGTTCTGAAAATGTGTGTGTGTGTGTGTATAATTATAATATATATTTATATGTAATATATATATAAGACCCTGCCAGTACCAAAATACTTGTTATAAACAGTGCATCCACACAATCAGCTGTGCCCATAAACAATCCGTGACTAAAATAGTATTAGAGAGAGAGATGGATGAGGAAGAAGTATGTTCTCGACAATGACTTGTGGAATTGCCATGAAATGATCACCATGAGGGGGGGGGTGCGGTGGCGCAGTGGGTTGGACCACAGTCCTGCTCTCCAGTGGGTCTGGGGTTCAAGTCCCACTTGGGGTGCCTTGCGACGGACTGGCGTCCCGTCCTGGGTGTGTCCCCTCCCCCTCCAGCCTTACGCCCTGTGTTGCCGGGTAGGCTCCGGTTCCCCGTGACCCCATATGGGACAAACGGTTCTGAAAATGTGTGTGTGTGTGTGTGTGTGTGTGTGTGTGTGTGTGATCACCATGACGTGTTGTAGTCACTGGATTGTTCATTTGTAAGTAGGCACTTTTGGGGGTCCTTCTTACCATAAGTTTCCAAAAAGCAAATGAAGGGTCTGTCACCTGAACAAGGTGAAACAGGGTTATGCACTGAGTACCTTGAGTCATTGCACTGGTTTAATATATTTGTTTACATTTTTTTTCATTTAGCAAAAAACTTTTCTCCAAAGTGACTTCCAATGAACTCTACGTAGTGTTATGAGCCCACACACCTTATTCACCAAGGTGACTTACACTGCTAGATACACTACTTACACTGGCTCACTCATCCATACACTAATGAAACACATGTTTCGTTTGTCACTCACACACATGCACAATGGGTGATTTTAGAGTCAGAAATCCAAGTGAACAGCAAATCTTTGGACTGTGGGAGGAAACTGGAGCATCTGGAGAAAAGTCATGCAGACACGGGGAGAACGTGCAAACTGAGCGGGAGATGAAACCCACGCCCTCACGATAGCAACGTGACTTGCTGTGTCACCGTGCCATCTAGCATAACTGCAGCTTGTAAATGCTGACTTGTTATGTTATTTATTTTGTTGGTAACCTATACCTGTGCACCATCTGTGTGGTGTTGAGCTGCTGCGTGTGAATTTCCTTGCAGGGATCAAAAGTATTATTGCATCCTACCCCATACTCTCAGAGAAATTTCTTTACATACATTTACGTCAGGCAAACTGGATTAACAAATATCATGGTGCCCACTAGGTTCTTTATTTTTTGTCAAGATTTATGTTGGCAAGCATTTGCATGACAGTTTGTGAGTTGGGGGAAAAAAACAGTTTTACATCATGCGGTCAGTAACATCAATAACATTTTTGTACTACTAGACCTTAGCGACTACCGCAAATTGCCAAAGCCGAGTGTAAAGTATGTGAAATGGTGGTGTATCATGTATTACACGTCACATTTGCAACAGTCACCTCATGCAACGGAGCAATTTACACACGTTCGCAAACACCTGGGGCGGGGTTGTACGCATGCGCAGCAGTCTGGGCCTGTGCAGAGCCAGGCCTCCCCGCCGAGGCACTACGAATGGACCGAAGCTGACTTCTCGCGCTACTTCCGGTTGGAGACGTGGCTCTGTGTTGGTGCCATATTGAAGCTGTAGAGACAGTAATAAGTTAGCGGCGAGGCGACGGGGTTCTTTTCTAAATACGCGTTTTAAGAGACTGGTAATCAACGGAACTGCCGTCGTCTTTGATTTGTTTTTAACCACTTGAGCCGTCGACAAGACCAAAATGGTGAGCGCTGGTAAAGTGAAATCAGCGGATCAGCTTGGCTTGGCTTTCCGGCTAGCCTGCTACTAGGTTTCATTTAACTTAATAAGTGCATTTCCGAGTGTTTGGCTTCTTCTTGGGTCACGATATATCATGTGTCACATTTAAATCTGCATGGTTATGTTTTTGTGTGGCAGTCTCGTTGATGTGGCTGTGCAGCTGCTCAAGTGTGAGTTACTAGCGTTAGCAACCGAGTCGTCTGACTCTCTGAGTGAGTGAGTCGTGTTATTCTTGAATTCTCCAGTGCAAATTGACGTGGTGTAAAAAAAACAGTTATACAAACCATGTAGAATTCTTTTCCGAATTGTCGACTGGGGAGATTAATAATATCAGTTCAAGGTAGTCTTAAATTTTTGCCAAATTCTGTAGCACAGCGCTAACGAGAAGGAGCAGGGTGTCGGAGAATGATGAGTGCGACTCCTGACCTGGCTGAGGAGGAGTTTCCCTCTAAAAAAAAAAAAAAACTCAATATTTATTAAGTCCATTGAAACAATATTGTCGAGTATCTCGGGGCCAAGAAGGAATTCTTTGTTTATCGCAATCATGAGCTTCTCTCTGCCAGCTGTACCTCTCAGGCTCTGACTCTGAGAACTTGGCTGACTTTGCAGCTAGGCTGTGTGCATTAATCTACAGAAGTTTTTGGTATGGCTCACGTTTCATAACACCATTCAGATCCGTTTAAGGTCCGCTGAAATATTGCCATGCTCCTGGACTAATTTACTCAATGTCAGAAAGAGAAACTTGGTGAAATTTTCACGGCTGCACTTGTGAATGGTAGTCGTGTCAGAGACTCCCTCTGTCCTGCAGGTGCTTTTGGCTGCGGCGGTGTGCACCAAGGCAGGCAAGGCCATTGTGTCGCGGCAGTTTGTGGAGATGACCAGGACGCGGATCGAGGGCTTGCTGGCAGCGTTCCCCAAGCTGATGAACACGGGCAAGCAGCACACCTTTGTGGAGACGGAAAGCGTGCGCTATGTCTACCAGCCCCTCGAGAAGCTCTACATGGTGCTCATCACCACCAAGAACAGCAACATCCTTGAGGACCTGGAGACCTTGAGGCTTTTCTCCCGCGTGGTACTACCCCTCTTCGTTTTCTGGGGCCGATCACTAGAAGCCCAGTTCTCCTGAAGTAATAAATTCCCTCCGTTAACTCAGATTTTCAAGTGGTGGTATGTAGAGTAGTAAAAAGACAGCTTGGGTAAATAATTGTAAGTAGCTTGGTATACACAAAAACATCACTGTAAGTTGCTTTGCAAAAGATGTTGGCTAAATCACTGAATAGTAATAATTCAAACGAATGAAATTGTCACAGTGATTGAGTTGAGCTATTGTTAGTGCAGAATGGACACATCCCTTTCAATACAGTGGACAGCTGGTAGTGTAGTGATTAGTTACTGCTTGTGGATCCAAAGGTCACAGGTTTGATCTCCAGCTGTAGTAGTACCTTTGAGCAAGGTACTTACATTGAATTGCTCCAGTAAAATGATCTGACTGTATAAATGGGTAAATAATTATAAGCTTATAACTGTAATAATTGTAACCTTAACATTGTAAGTTGCTTTGGAGAAAAGCATCAGCTAAATGAATTAATGGAAATGCCAAGCATCCAAATTGGAGGATAAAGCATTCTGATCACACATTATTTATAATATTTACACAATATACACAATCTTTATGTGGTCGCCAAGAGTCAACGCTGACATGGAGGCACCTAAATAATTAAAAAGTATTAAATCCTGTTAGGTCTTAACAAACTGAATAGTTGTTGCAAATAGTGACCTCTACAGCTCAGAAGTTATAGCTGGGTTGGGATGCTGGGGGTTAGTTACAAATCCCAGTCTGTGTCTTCCCTTACTGGTTAAATTGTTCTTTGTGATGCTCTTAACCCTGACTGAAAAATCTTCCATGTGCAGATCCCCGAGTACTGTCGTGTGCTGGAGGAGGGGGAGATCTCTGAGCACTGTTTTGACCTCATCTTTGCCTTTGATGAGATTGTGGCACTGGGGTACAGGGAGAACGTCAACCTGGCACAGATCCGCACCTTCACTGAGATGGACTCCCATGAGGAAAAAGTGTTCCGTGCGGTCAGAGAGGTGAGGGCATTCCCAGTGTTTGCCATGTGTAGAATAGCCATTTTTTTCCTTCTGCATTTGTCCTCCCTTTTCTTTGTGCCTTTCAAAGCAAAACATTCACTTCTCAATCCATCGTTGCCTTCTCAGACTCAGGAGCGTGAAGCAAAAGCTGAGATGCGGCGGAAGGCCAAAGAGTTGCAGCAAGCGCGACGTGATGCAGAACGTGCAGGAAAGAAACCGCCTGGGTTTGGAGGCTTTGGCAGCTCAGGTGTGACCGGTGGCAGCTCTTCCTCTGTCATCTCGGAAACCATTATTGAGCCAGAAAAACCGAAGATTGCTCCCACGCCAGTCAGGTACACGTGGGACATTTTGGAAATTAAATGTTTGGCAAAAACTAAGTTGATACTTTTCAAGTCAGAATTTTTCTACAAAATGTACTTTCCTCCTTTTAATCACTTGCATAATTAAAACAATGTAGGATAAGTGTCTTTCTCAGGAATTCATTTTGTTTCCCTATTAACTGATCTGTCACGTGCTTATGCTTCTTACATGTCAGATGTGCAGCTGACCTTGTTTTCTCCTCTCAGGCCAAGTGGACCCAGCAAAGCTTTGAAGCTAGGTGCCAGGGGCAAGGAGGTGGACAACTTTGTGGACAAACTCAAATCAGAGGGCGAGAACATTATCATCCCCAGCACTGGAAAGAGACCTTCAGAGGCTTCCAAAGCCCTGGCTCCAACCATCAACACTGAGAGGTATACTGTTACAAACTTCACTGGTTTTTGTATATTTTGTGCTGCTTGCAGTTTGTCTAGATTTGTGTCATGTCTTACCCCTTCTTGTGTGATGTTGAACTGGAGAATCTACATTTTCCATAGTGTGTGTTTCAAATTAACCATATAAATGGTCAATAATAGCATGCACCTTAGGGGAGTGTATCTAGCATTGTAAGTTACTTTAGGGGAAAGTGTCAGCTAAATGTGTTTTCCTCTTTCATCAGTGTGCACCTTAGGATTGAAGAGAAAATCTCCCTGACGTGTGGCAGAGATGGGGGGCTGCAGAACATGGAGGTTCTAGGCATGATCACCCTGAGGGTGTCTGACGACAAGAATGGACGCATCCACCTCCATGTCAGCAACAATGACAAAAAGGGAGTTCAGCTACAGGTGTGTTATATGCAGAGAAGTGGTGAACTGGTTAGCGGGACCAATTTGTTACTCTCTTTTGTGATCAAGTTTGGAAGAAACCCACTTGTAACATTTTGAATCTGTAAGCACCAAGTGATAGTCTGCTGCTGTAAAATTTTAAGCTGGCATGTTTCAGAAAGCAGATTGAAATAAGATGTATCATCTTGACCTTTTGAACTAGCATTCTTCCCAATGTTCACAGACTCACCCCAATGTGGACAAGAAGCTCTTCACAGCAGACTCATTGATTGGCCTTAAAAACCCAGAGAAATCCTTCCCACTTAACAGCGATGTGGGTGTGCTGAAATGGAGGCTGCAGACCACAGATGAGGCCCTTGTTCCGCTTACCAGTGCGTAGGCCTTGTGAGCTTTACCACTTGTCCTCCATCACAGAAATGTAGTTGACTTCAGTTGTTTGTTTGGGCACACAGTGATATTTTGCAAGCAGTGTAACGAGCCCTGTCCCCCCCCCCCAAACACACAACTTTTTCCTTTGCTGTTGTTTGCAGATATGTACAATTTTCCTGACACACACTTCTGTTTCTGTAGTAAACTGCTGGCCTTCTGAAAGTGGCAACGGATGTGATGTGAACATTGAGTATGAGCTACAGGAGGAGGACCTTGAACTTAATGATGTTGTCGTCACTATTCCTGTTCCGTGAGTAAATGACCACTGTTGCTTTATCAAGGCTTTCCCAGATTCTTGTGCCTGCCAGGGCTCTGTAGCTATATGCTGAGTGGCAGGTAACTAACTTTTGTGGTTTGCCCCTGCAGATCAGGAGTTGGAGCACCTGTGATTGGGGATCTGGATGGAGAATACCGCCATGACAGCCGGAAAAATGTGCTGGAATGGTGTCTACCTGTGGTTGACAGCAACAATAAGACTGGCAGCCTCGAGTTCAGCGTGGCTGGCCGGCCTGGTGACTTCTTTCCTGTTAGTGTCTCCTTCGTCTCCAAGCGCACGTACTGCGACATACAGGTAAGCACAGTGATTTCTTTCAGAGCAGCTGAGAACAAGCTCCAATGTTTTCCAGGCTGGTATTGGAGTTCAGTTTAGCAGCATTATGTATCTGGATCTATAGCATGCCTCAATTCACTCTGACACTATGTCAAGATATAAATATAGTGTTAAAATGCTGAAAATGTTTCTCTCCACTTTTAGGTTACCAAAGTGACTCAGGTGGATGGAGACAGCCCTGTCAGGTTCTCCACAGAGACGTCCTTGGTGGTGGACAAGTATGAAATACTATAATGGTAAATGGAGGAGAGAGATCCCTGAGATATTGAAACTTGGCTGTCCACCTGCGTCTCAACCGTTCACATGCAGTATGTCAGCAGGACTGAACCCTCAGATGGCCCTTTCCACTTTGTTATACTGTATGTGTATTTATACCTTTATATGATAAAAAAAATTATTATATATATATATAAATATATACATAAAATGGTGAAAATGAATCTAAAGAAGAAAGTGCTGGATTCCGCAAAGGAGACTAGTGAAAACTAGATCCCCTGAGGTCAGAGGTGGCAGAGCAAGAAAGGTGAAAAACTCCTGTACCTTCTTTCTCTGTTTGCAGTTTTCCTTTGGTGAATGGTAAACATCTAGTTGTATTTGAATATCGTTCCTTAATTTCTGTCACTTATGAAGAATTCCCCATTTTTTTGAATTCTGTAGTCTCTTTTGTCTGGATTTCATGGAACCTACTAGAAACATATGCATACTGTTGACATGCTTGTTTGTACCAGTCTCATAAGGCCAGTTTGCATGGACCAGCAATTAGCCAACAGAGGGAAAGCTATTTCCAATGTCATAAAAATAGTGTGATATATTTTCTGGCAGTTTGCAACTCACTGGCTGGGGATTCATGGGGCCGTATTGTCATTACAGAGACCCTCAGTATGCTATTTCACAGTTCTGTGTTTTATTTTTTGGAGACTGTACATTGTACTAGATTGGTGAATAGATCAGAGCTATCAATGACATGTTTCAGATATTCTTTGATGAACATGCTTTGCTTTTTGTTTTAAATTCTGTCATCCCTGTTCAGCTCTGGTTTATATATGTGGGTTTTACATTTTTTTAATATAGACTTCAATGCTGATTTGTGAGATGAGCTTCAGTTAATTGGTGTTGATTTTCCTTGAGTGCACCTGTCAGCAGTTGTCAACTGTCAACAGATTAAGTTGACAGTTACCTGATTATAAAATGATTTCCATGTGCCAAACAAGATTTGGTTCAGGATTTTACAGATGGGTTTAAACCATTTATTATACCTGGAATGCGCCATATTACATATCCTCTTGAAGGCGCTATTGACACAGATAGGCCAAAATGGCAGTTGTGGTTTGACAGATCCTTCTGATGGCTAATTATTTTAAAGAAAAAAGTAGCCAAACATCTTGAGGATTTGTCAAACCACAACTCACTATTAGTGATTGCATATACTTGACAATATTTTGAAGTGTGTACAGACTCTGCTTGGTTCACATATTGGTAAGACAGGGACATTGTGCTTTGGATAGCAGTCTTTGTTTTGGGCCAAATATTTTTCTGTCAACATCAGTACATAAATTTTAAAGACAAGTAATGTGGGCAGCACCATCAACTGCATGTTTCTGGAACATGGATCAATTAGTGTATTTGATGAACACATGATTAGTGTACTTGGAAGACTTTCAAAAACCTATTACTGTATGTATGTATCACACTCTGACCCAATCATGACCTATTTGCTTTGCCTCAGTAAATGAATTATTGTAGCCATAACCACAAACATAAGAATGTCTTTTGTCATCTACCTGAATACAGCAGTATATGGGGGACAGAAAGTGAGGTGTTAGCGGAAATTACATTCCGGTATAAAAATCATAATTAAAAGGATATTATAAATTTTGCCTTTGTGTGACTTTGTTAGAATTATGTCCTTGTTAGCTTTGGGTTCCCAGATTGTGTGTGTGAGCTCTGATTATTTCACCTCATTAGGTTGGGTAGAGTCCCTAGAATTAGAGCTTTCACAGGAAATAAGATGCTGCCTGATGGAAAGGGAGTAGTTTCTGAGGATAACTAAAAATATCTATTTGCTGAATAGTCACCTTTAGTTGTGAATTTCTTTTTAGTTTTCAACTGTGAACTTTATGATATGGATTGATCCGGGTGGCTTGGTAATGCTGGTGACTCTCAGCACCCGAGTGTGGGTTTGAATCCAGCTCAGTTTGTGAAGATTTTACATACGAGTGTTTCCTCTGGGTGCTCTGGTTTCTTCCCACAGTACAAAAATGTGTTTCATGTGAAGTGGTAACTAAATTTCCCCTAGCGAGACTGATTTACCTGCCATAGACTGGCATCATGTGTGGGGCTTACTGTCTCACACCCTCTGTCTTGCGTTAAGCTCCTGTCAATCTCAACCCTGCACTGGACAAGTGGCTATGGATAGTGAGCATGGGTAGATTTTTCAGTTCTTTTGAAGCAGTGGTTGGGGGGGGGGGGGGGGAATGAATTGACCAACTGACATCAGTACTGTTAAAGTTAAAAATGGAAAGTGAAAAGCAGCACTCCAGCAAATATGGGGACAGCTGGTAGTGTAGTGGTGTTGCTGCCTTTGGAACCAAAGGTCACAGGTTTGAATCTCACCTTCAGCTATAGTTCCCTTGAGCAAGGTACTTACCCTGAATTGTTCTAGCTGTACAAGTGGGTAGATAACTGTCGGTAACTTGACATTGTAAGTCCCTTTGGAAAAAGGCATCAGCTAAATGAATTGTAGACAGTCCGTGAGTTACAAACGTCCGACTTCCGTAAAACCTGTAGTTACGAACGAAACCCCATAAGCCTACTGTTAAAATGAGTTACTGTACATACAATGATTCGTAATAAACGGTGCATCAAAACATTGTGCATCTACAGCGGTTCAGTTGGACTTGCCCACGACCTTGCCCTGAATGTCCACACCTGCCCGAAATCAGAACAGCAGGGTATAAAGAAGCTGCACCTGCACACAATGGTTGCGGAATCTCATTTGAGAAATCTCTGTATTGCACTCCTCAATCCTTTTGCTCCCAACATCCACGGCTCCCGACACTTGCATCGCCTCCTTGCCTTGACATCCGATTCTCCCCAAGACCTACATCTGCGCATCGGCCAACTCGCGCCTGTCCCCGACCACGAATCTTGCCTGGTTCCTTGTGTACTGACAAAGATTCAGTAATTTGGTCCACACACCTACCTCACTCTCCTGCCCACTTAGTATGACACGGACCACGTTGCTGTGAAATGACTTGTAGGTTACTGTTCCCCCCCCCCCAACCATAGCCCCAGAGCATAAATGTGATGGTGATGCAAAGAAAAGGAAAATGATCAATTGAAAGTAAACTGGAAATAAAGTGATTAGAAAAGGTGAAATACCAATGAACTCTGGAAAAGCGAACACTAGTTTCTTGAATATTTTTATACCTATACACACATTCTCTATTATACTGTAGCAACATGTGTTCACTATTACGTTAGATGTTTTATGTATCCGGAAGTTTTTTACGCATAGGAAAGTACACGATATATACCAAAACATTTTACTAACTGGCGTCAGACACGAAACGTAAATTAACTGTTCTGAATTGCGTACAAATCCGACTTAGACAAATTTAGGAACTGAATTCGTTCGTAATCCGGGCTTTGCCTGGAATGTAAATAGTCTAATTTTTTAGTCTGTGACTAAATTGCGACTCGCGGATCGTCCGAAGGAGGGCAGCAGAGTCACGCGTCAAATGAACACCACGGTAACACACACACAATTTATTTAGCAGACGCTTTTCTCTATAGTGACTTCCAGTGAACTCTATGTAGTGTTATCAGCCCACACACCTTATTCACCGCAGTCACTTACACTGCTAGATACACTACTTACACTGGGTCACTCATCCATATATCAGCAAAACACAGTGTCACTTAGACTGTGTGAACCTGAACAGCATCTTTGTACTGTGGGAGGAAACCGGAGCACCCCGAGGAAACCCACACGGACACGAGGAGAACATGTAAATGCCAGACGTTTCTTCACTCCTTTTGTACCATCTTTGAATCAAACATGTATCCATAAATAGTGTCACTGAGATACACACAAAATAACATGGAGATGTTTCATGAAACTTAGAGATGCTCAGTAAAGCAGCGGCTCAGCCTCATGCTCGAGGTTAGCCCATGTCGCCGCAAACCAAGCATTCCAGTTCAGTGCTCAGAAAATCCTGCAGCCCAATTACCAGATTTCAGCTCACATTTCCTTTGATCTGTTTGTACTTGCATTCTGAAGATAAAGATGACACAGTTTGAAATGACGCCATTCCTGACACGCGAGTGTGTACTCAGACAGGAATGTCTTATGGACGCTTCTGCGTTTGCATGTCCCCTGCTGCTGATGTGGCTCTGGATGGGGACCCCCCGGCCCGAGCCGAAAAGCCGAGCCCTTTGTCGTGGCCTTTGGACCCCCGAGTGACCACCTCTGCTCCATAGGGTCGTGCAGTCCTTGCGTGCACATCTGCACGAAAGCAGGAGGGAATTTGCTGGGGGAATCCGAGCAGCATGGTTTTCATTAAACATGATTAAAGAGAAGCGGTTACTGTGCGTTTTGCTGTCAAAGCGTTTTCTGTCCCCGCTGTTGTCCAACTGCGCGTGTTTGACATTCATCGCTGTAACGCGCCATAATGATTTAATGAATTCCCTGAGAAGCGCCTGTTCCAGACAAGAGGGCGGCTGTTTTCCCACTTTAGTCATATTACTGTCTGCAGCTTTCGCGCCTCAAAAATTTGTAAAAGAAACATCTCTAATCTCATGATACGATGAACAGACAGTCTGTTTTTCCCCCCAACTGAGAACTGTAAAAGTGGTAGCGTGATGACGTCACCAACATCTTTGGAGATCGCAGTGTAGACGAAGGAGACAGCAGGTAATGCACTGATTTTTCTTGTGGCGTAACGGTACGGTCCACGGTCCGGATCCCACTCCTGTTGCAGCGCCCTAATCAAACTACTTAGGCTTAATCAGAGCAGTAGGAATTCCATGCTTATTTAATAGGTAAATTAGTGCAAAGATAATTATCCAACAGTGAAGTGCACAAAAAAGAGGTCGGGCTAAGAAAAGGTTGTCATTGTGTCTCCGCGTGCCGCTGCCCTCGTCTCCCCCCCCCCCCCCGGGTTTCGGGGAGAGGCTCGCGCTCCGCTTCAGAGCTCAGCGTGTAATTACAGTCAATGTGGCCGCAGCGCGCTGATGACAGACTGTCCGTGCTGCAGGACCTGTGGTTTGAGAGCTCAGTATCGCGCGGCTCCTCTCATCTCCTCCTCCTCCTCCCCCCCCCCCCAGCTGGCGGGGGTGGGCTCGGGATTGTCCCACGACGCGAGTGTTTCCAGCTCGTTTCGTCTGAGCCGCTACGAGTTAAACACTGGGGCGACTAAACTGCAGTGGCGCCAGTGGAAATGCCTCTGAAAAATCTGTGGAATATATTTGTCAAAATCGTTCCTCTTTTTCCGAAAACCATGGAAAATCAACACCCTTTAGAATTCGTATATTTCCTCGTATATTTCCCTATGAGCTTCTCAAACACCACAACGCCATTTGCAACTGAGCCGCCACCTTCTTCTCGCTGTGCAGTAAAATAATAATGGAAGAGAATTCTTGAAGCCGTTTTGAACTTTTCCTCAGAGGAGTTGCACTCAGATACAATTTAAGACGAATAATAAGTAATTTGCACATTTACTTAGGGTTTCGTGACTTCGTAAAAATAATTCCTGAGGCAACCAAAAGCCACACACACACAGAGAGAGAGAGAGCCAGATTCATCACTGACGGGTGGCAGTAGCTCCTTCTCGATGATTCCTCTGCCACAATAAACAAAATCAGTTTTATAGCCGCACACGACGACATAAGATAATAAAGAGCACTGCACGACCCTGCAGACTATTGCCTCTGTTCCAGATTCTCAGCCCACGTGAAGCCCTTAGACTAGTTAGTGACAAAAGAAGATGAAAAGTTTTCCCAGTAGTAGCAGAAAAAATGTTTGCAGACTTAGGCATATATACACTCACTCACTGCATTATATCTCCGTTCATCGTTTCTGTCGTTGCAGTTCTGATGCGGCGCCGTTTGCGCAGATTTTATAACCTGTTTGGAACGTTTCTTTTGAAGCTGCCCGCTGGGGCCCCGGCGCCCCTCCCACGGCGGGGAATGAGCGGGACGCCAAGGTGCGCGGGACGTGGACTTTGCGTCGCTGAATGGCCACACAAGGAAGGCAGGCGAGCGCGAGAGGCAGAGAGAGAAGAGGACCGGTAAACGACGGATCCAAATCTCCATGTATTCAGCCAAAAGCAAAGTTTAGGACAGCTTCGGATAAAGGGGTGGAGGAGGTGCGACACGTGGATTTGGATGAGCTGTAATGCTGTCAAAGGATGAGTGCGGACACCTGAAAGCATTTTACTAGACTTGCTGCCTGCGGAAAAATAAGAATCGGGACAAGTCAAGTCGGGACCAAATTAAACAAAACAAAAAAAAATACAGGTTGTTGGAACGCATACCGCTTTGCGGAGGCAGCCCTCCAGGACGTCTCGGAACGTATTATGTATGCTACACCAAAATAAAACACCACTTTCGTTAGAACTGATCGATGATGTCCAGCCAGTTTCCCTGTAGGCTACGACTCGTTCGAACAGGTGAGAACCCCGCTGGTTGCGGCTAAAGCGCGACTTTTTTCCTCACAAGATCTCGCGATCTGCGCGCGCGCGCGCGACCGGTCAGCAGGAGGTCCGCGCGAGGCGTCCCCGAGCCACTGCTTCCTGTCCGCCGCACTTCTTTGTTGTCCGTACTGTCGTTATATCTGACAACAAAAGTAACCCCTACTGTTAACGATTATATTTTAACTGGCCAAATTAAATTTTTATCAGGCTATCCCGCAAAACTGGAGTTTGTTTTTGTTGTTTGAGTTTTTTGTTGCAGACACAACTGGTATGATCATGATGTGTCCGAGTTGAGGGATTTCTTCTAATGCCCAGTATTCTCCTTGCTTTTAAACTACTGGTTGCTAAAGCCACTACAGATGGAGTTGAATGTTTCTTGTGGGCTCAGAGTTTGCATTATATTGCATACATTTATCATGGCAGCACATTGAGCTTGGCTAGAGCTCAGCCATAGTCGTGGTGTACTATGAGCCCTAGACATAACACACATTTCACCTTATCAGTATCTGTGTCAGGGTTTGAGGCTGTCCTTGTCCACCTAATGTTCAAAAGGCGACAAGGGTCGTAGTGGTTAAAAAAGAGGTCTTGCAACCAGAGGGCATCATCAGATTAAAACAGTGTTTGACCCGAATTGTTCTGTATGAAATGTTCTGCAGTGTAAATGGAAGTCTGAAATTGTGTGCTATGTGAGTCGCTCTGAAAGAGAAGTGGCAGAAAGGGAGGTTGACACAGGTCTAGCGGTTGTATTCACAAGTGTGGACAGTAGTGACTCTTTAGCAATAGGTAGAGAAGGAGGCAGATTGCGCTACGTGATTAGATGAACTAAACTCTCAGCAGAGAGAGGTGTCCTGATATCAGCTGTAATAATCATATATCTGTTGTCCATACTCTGTCTTCTAAAAAAAATACAATCCTGAAATGATTCAGCCCTTCTTAACATCTTCTGTAGAAAGTCTGAAGTTGATTGGTGAGTCTGATTGGTTTGAGCATATCTGATGAAAGGCCCAGTCTTTTAACTGTGACACCCATCATGATAAAGAAGGTCACAGGTTTATTTTTTTCTTATAGTGCTTGTCACACTACTTCAACAACCTTGGGTTGCCCTGGCTTTTGTTTTAGCTCTGTTTGTGATTGTGAAAAGAGATTGAAAATTCAGGGATACACCCGAAATTTAGGCAGTGCATTCAAAGGCCAGCCGTGATGAACAACGCAGGTGGTTCTTCATGGGACACCTGGCATCAGACGCCTTCTCTCCAGATAGACTTCCAGATCAGGCTGTTAATCTGGTTTAGGTGGGACTTCCCAACTTTCACCCAGATGATTTTGATCTGTAAAGTGGATCAGTGTCTCAGTGTGTTTCTCTTTATAAAACTAAAATCCAGACTGAGAAAAAGATAAAACAAAGGAAATGAACTGGAGGACCTAATATAAGTTCAACCTGTTCATATTACAGGGGGCACAGCGGGTTTGGGCGAGCCCTGCTCTCTAGTGGGTCTGGGGTTCGAGTCCTGCTTGGGGTGCTTTGAGATGGATTGCCATCCCGTCCTAAGTGTGTCCCCTCCCCCTCCAGCCTTGCGCCCTGTGTTGCTAGGTTAGGCTCCAGTTTGCTGAGATGCTGCTTGGGCTGAGTGGTTTCAGACAGCGTGTTTTCTTCATATTACATTTTTTCCCCCCTCAGTTTTTTTTCTTTGTATAAGTGACAGTTGCCAGAGACTGATTTCTGATCTTACATGGGACACAGTATCAAGTTTAATAATATAAGTGAAGTTTATTTATGTCACTGCGTGAGAAGAGTGCTCTATAAAAAATAATAATAATAATAATAATAATATTTATATGTACTTACATGCTGCATCATTGGTTTGTTTTTATTAGGCCAGCATGAAAATATCCTGCAAAGTTTTTGTATTAATTACATTTTTACAGAATAAATCTTGTCACAAATCCTTGTTCTTTGGGATGCAGAAGTAGGTTACATCACTGTTTTGGCCTCGGAACTCTGGCCTTTTTAACCTTGGGGAGCACTGGGGAAGAACAAGTTCAAGGTCTTTCCTTCCCTCAGTAGGGATTACCAACACCGAAGGCACTCTTTGTGTTGCAGAGCTGGAATTACTACATCTTTGAGAAGCCAAAATTCAGTGGAGCATTTGAGCAACAGCACAGTGGAAATATCGTATTCATAGTAATTCCCATCAGCCCTAACAACAACCCCCCATGTTCCCTCTGCGTGTGTTTGTGAGTAGTTGGACAATTCTTATTAATTGTGAAACAAGGCAATTTTGAGCCCAAAAGAATGATGGACACCATGTAAGGTTCAAGTAAGCTCTCATGCTGAAAAAGATAGATGTTTACAGTGCTTGCTGTTATAAATCAGCAAAAGATCAAGGTGTTGATGATAACGCATAGATTTTTTTTGGGTCCTCGGATATTTTAAAAATTCCTAAAACCTATGATTAGATAACACAGATTCTTGAAGAAACAGTTATGACTGGGTTCCGAAATGAACTTCTAAGCCATCTTGGACTAAGTCAAGGAATAACACATTGCCCTGTAAGTCACCTTCTTTTTCTTACACTTTAGTTTGAACTGATCATGGCACAACTTATGGTTCTCAGATGATTGGGCCACTGATTGGTCTGCTGCTGGACAATACGTTGGAGTAATTTATGCGCAATATTTAAAAAAAAAAAATAAAAAAATGTATATATAATTAATGCTGCAGTTTATATTTATCCTTTAAAAAAGAATTGTACTGAGTAAGGGCAATATATTAATGTAGAATGTTGTGTTTGATTCAAAGGAATTAAAAAACTGGTAAAGGCTTGTTGCCTTCAGAAACACCAGCGCTACACTGCAATATTGTGGTGGCAGCATCATGCTGTGGGGCTGCTTTTCATCAAAAATGACTGAGTATCTTGTTAAAATAGAAGGAATGGATGGAGCAAAATATAGAGAAATACTGAAAGATAACCTGCTTTGGCTTCAATTGTATTGAATTGAAATTGCAAATTTTATGTTCATTTAAAAAAAAAATTAAATGCTGCTCTGTTTAAAATTGGATGGTAATTGTGCAGTAGTAATCTTCTTTAGTAACTGCTGTCTCTATACATAAGCCAACATAATCATATTTATTAATGAATTACTTTGTTTGCCTGAAGTGCTTCTGGGTTACCCAAGGATATAAATAGCTTACTGACACCATCTAAAAACATCGGAAAGTACTTTTTGTTTTGACTGCACTGCCATGGCTGATCAGGAAGTGACTTCAGCCCTGCATGGTTCAGACCAAATGGCCAACGACCTTCATTTCCCCTGCCCATGTTTTAACGTCCCTTCAGTTACATCTGACTGTCTACAAAGGATGAATTTAATATGATCACCTTGCTGAGGGACCCTTGATGTTCCAGCCCATCCCACCTCCACAATTAGTGAGAGGAATTGCTGACTAGTTTATGGCTCTTCATAAACCTTGCCTCCTGCAGGAGGAGGCTGTGGTAGAGGTCAGACTGCAGGTGTAAGACAGACCCCCCACACAGGAAACCAGCCTGTACTTCTGCACTTTTCACCCTTTGCATGGACAAGGGCAGAGACAGGATGTAACTGGGTGTTAACTGAATGGTCTGGTTTCCACTGGTGAGGAGACAAATAAGTAGTTTTAGTGATGGTGGTGAAGATAACTATGATGATGGTGTTATTGTTTCCCTCATGTGAAGTCATTACCTGGAAATATATTTGCTTAGGAGGAAAATCATATCTACATTTTTTATGTTGAAACCCTAAAAGTGTTATTTACAGTGCTCCAGAACAGTGGCCATGTGTTTTCAGTATAAAGATAGTTTTAGACAGATCCTTCCCTCTTAATTGCTCCTTTAGGCTTGACTGCAACATGATCCTTTTACACATAGCATCATCATAACTAGTCTCAGTGTATCTAAATATGCCTCTTCTTTTTGCCACCCTGGCTTTATGCCATGGGGAAGTATGCAACATTTCTAAGATTTAAATCCACAGACATAGTTCCCACTTGTTTGTTGTACTTGAAGAGCTTTACCCCCCTGGTGTTTGGTGCTTTGCTGCCAATATTTTTGGTATAAATTTCATGTGTTGTATTTACGTGTTGCTGTGTCACATGCCTCTCCGCTGATCAGGCACAGGGACTTTTACATTACTGGCTGGAAATCCATGCTAGACTGTATTTTTTTTAATTCTAGTTTGCTAACAGTATTAGAATGTGAATATTATGATATTACATAAAAAGTTTATCCACAGTGACTGAAATGGCCTATCATTATTCTTTTGACCAATGAGACAATGAGATATTTTTGCTGAATTAAGCTCTACCATATTCTTTGCATAATGGTAAATTAAGAGCACATTTTTGGCCTTTTGGTAATGTATCTAATTTATCAAATGTGGCTGTGTAATACCTACAGTAGCTATATTAACCATTGTTTTTACGTCTTTTTCATACATTTGTTTATTGTAAATTCTGAAACTGCAGGTCTGCCTCTCCTTCAGAGAACCTTGTTTTTAGATGCATTCTTGTTATCTCAATATGATCTAAAAAAAGGGAGGCTGCTCTTCAGCTGGCGTGACGAGCTGTGGCGGAAAGCACTGTGGAAGGCTGTAATTGTAGCAGACCCTAATCATATGTTGCAAAGGAATCCCAAGTATGTATCAGCATCCCATCAGCTTCCTGCCTGCATGATTGATTGAAACTCACAGAAGCCAATACACTCCTGCACCTATTTTGCTCTTCATAATCGTATTTTCTGGTGTTCAGATTAAATGGGATTGTACTAATTTCTCTTGGCACAATCGAAGTAGTCAAAACATTATTCAGCTTTGCAAAGTGCAAATAAATTCTATAAGTGGCCTTCTAATGTGGTAACTTCTCAGTTTGGCAGCAAAAAGTAGATAGATCTAAATCCGGATGCCACAGTTCACACTGGGATGTCAAATATAGCAAACACCGTTATGGTCTTCATTGAAAGTCTTAAACCTGACACTCTTGGGTAAATGTTCCTCCATGGATTCAGAGCTTGTAAAACTAACGATAAAGGATGAAACATCCTGTAGCCCATCAGGACAGGAAGTAATGGAAAGCCAGATTCTGGAAATGTGCAGCTGCTGGAGATGTCCCAGTCTATGGATTTTATACACCCAGCTATGTCAAAGGGGCTTTGTTTTGGTCTTGTGTTCATAATATGGTAGATGTCTTCTTGTGCCCCCGTGGTGTCTGTTCTCTCGCTCTCTAGACTCTACTGTGTTCTCCATGGAAAATGTGGAGCAGCTGCTGTTTACATCCAAAGTATCATGACAGCAGAGTGAATTCTGGAAATGAATTCCAGATCTGTCATGGGCTCTGGGATTGCTTTTGACTCAACATTCTGCAGCAAGTAGTAGTTTGTACCCCTTGATAGCTGTGGCCTTTTGTCTGTGCAGTAAAGCTTTAGATTCATGGTTTTTGGTTGAGCAAGTGATCATCTCTCTTATAAAGAGGTTGTGTGGCTCCCGGTTTTTGGAGATGTTGGTATGATCCTTGGTCACATCAAACCTGTAGTGCGGTGGAACTTGCAGCGAAACTCCATGCATCTGTATATTTTAAAATCGTCCGTACTCTGTTGAAATTGACTCCCTCACTTATTCTGTGTGCTAATTTTACTGTATTTATACCTTTGGAGAACTGTGCTGTGTTGGTCTCTTTTGTCTGGAGCAGCTTCTGTGCGCAATGAGCAGAGGTGTTAATAGGTATTGAAGTCTGATCAAACTGAAGTATCTGATGTTGCCTCTGTTAATGGCCTACATTCACAGAGGTCCAGGTTGTTGATCTCTCATCTCTTTTCTGCCATACTTTTTCTTCTCATGTGTCATCCATTAGCTTTTCTTTGCTGTTCCACATCCTATGCTATACTTCTATTTATTTGCAGGACTGACTCATTTGCTTACTTGCTCTGAAAAAAGAGACGTATAGGAAAAGAGCGCTGTCAGTGCAACGAGACACCATAAAGATAAGATTTGCAAGGCTTGTTAATGTTTGTTTCCTCACCCCAAAAGATACTCTCTTACTCTCTGTCTATGTTGGTCTCCTTTCGTCTTTGTCTTGCTCTTGATCTCACTCACTTCTTCTAGCCTACAGGCGTACTGGTCTGGGCTGTTGACTGGAGGGCAGGAATGTAGGGCTTGGTTCTCCTAAGCAAGCAGAGACAGGTCTGCTTTTTGAATAGAAGCTTGTATCCAGAGAGAGAGAGAGAGAGAGAGAGAGAATGAGGGAGGAATATACAGAGGCAAAAAGAGGGTTTTGACTGTGCTGTGTTGTGTTTCCAGCAAGCTGTTGGTGAGGCAGGAGAACACGAATGCAGCTGTGTATATCTACTGCTTCTTTTCTATTGATGACGGAAAAAAATTGAGCCTTAGACAATGGAGACCATGTCACTGATCCAAAACTGGCCTGAGGTAACAACTGAATTGATGAAAACTTGAATCAGTAGATTTAATTTTTGTTGTTTTTTTATAGTAAACTAAATTTTTTTGCCTGTTTTTATTTCATTTAAAAATGATTGTTGTAGTTCTTTTTGTTTGTTTTCAGGCTAAAAATGACAGTATATTAATGTCAAAACAAGGAATTGTTTTGCTGTTACTGTCAGAGAGTTATAATTTCAGCAGCTGACAAACAAAATAACGATGAACACGGCGGTACCATTTCTCTATACGTTTGCTGTCCAAAAATTACGTGTTTATATTTACCTTGATGGGCTGTGAAGGCCGCTGTGGGGGTATCCAGATTTTATCCCACAGCAAAGACTCTGTGAAACAGCGTAATGTTAGAGGTTAAAGCTGTTCCATCTGGTAGATCTTTTTGATGGGGGAGATTGTCTGATATTTCTTGCATCCTGTCTGCCTGGATTACTACAATTACCCAAGTTTACAACTTTTATGACATTCTCTGATTGTCAAACAGTGGATATTTTAAGTAATAAGATACTGTATATTCTACTGATGTTGGATTACCTGTACAGATAAAGAATTTTTCTTTTTCAAGGGATGGACTTCATAGCATGTTGTGCTGGTTAGACCCAGTCCTGAAGGGTCTACATAAGAGAAAAGGAATTTCCAACGGGGGAGTTTTAGAACAGGGATGGGTGGGTGTGTGTGTGTCTGATCTTGGAGGAGTACATCTGTGGGGGTGTAGGTTCACTGTGTTCTGTAGAGGAAATCTGCCCGTCTGGATGTCTGTAGACAGTTTGATCTCCTATGGTGACTCGGTGTTATCTGTAGCCCAAGCAGGTCTGTATGTAAATACGTTTGCCTTTACTGTGTGTGCATATATGTGTGTGTACACCACTTCAGTATGTGTGTTAGTGCTATGCCAAATATGCTGTATTTTAATTTTTTGAAATGATTGTTTAATTAAAGCAAACATACTGTAAGCAACTGTAATGATTTTTTTCTATAAAGTCGGTCACTGCATGAAATGAGTGGTTAGTTGTCTAGTGTTATGAATGAAACAGAAGTGTAAACTGAACGAAGCCACCTGCTGATTCATTGAACACAAAGAGACTCTGAATAAGCCTGCTTTGTGTGTGTTGAATAATGATGTTGGTTGAGCCCATAAAGCAGGGGAGCCACACCTGCACGCAATCTGGCACACCACAGTTGTGTAAACTGTCCTTGTGAACTATAATGTCCATGCTTTTGCTCTTTCCTGTCGTAGTACCATCCATTATTTCACAATGTAAATCTTGTAAGTTTACCTGGAAAAGTTTTCAGTTCTGCAATTAAAAAAAAGTTTAAATCTTTTCATTTTGAGATGTAGATGAATTCACTTTTCTATACTAAATTTACCTTGTGCAAACAAAACAGTATTAACAGGTACAGCAGCCAAATCTCTTATTCCTGCCAGTGTTATTTCACATGGATGGAATTTGTTGACTGTACTGAGGAGTCTTGAAGGGATTGATGGAAGTGACTTGAGCAGAGTTTCTTTCCTAGAAGGATCTTAATGTGGTGGAGGTCAGCACAACAATCATGGATAGCCTGGACCAGAAACGGCCCGAGTGTGGAAGACAGACCCATCAGCACCTCCAGGTGAGACCTGGGTTAAGTCCTGGGACCTTTCAGGTATCACCAGGTTAGTGACCAAAGCCAACAGTTAACCACAAAAGTCTTCCACATCACGTCATTCAGCTGCAAGACGTACCTCCTGACCTTGGAGGTGACTTTCAACCCGACGTTTGACATCTCAAAATTTCGTTCAAAAAGCTTTAGATATCCAGTTTTCTTCTTTGTGGTTTTCAATTTTTTTTTTATCTGTTTGGATTGTTATAACATTAATGCATAGCTTTTAAACACTTGCATGAAACAAGCTACCTGATTCAATTTTTTATCGTTGCCTGCTGCCTAGTCACTGCCTGATTACAGCCGGGTTAATGCTACATGCTGTCTAGTTACTGGTTGCTAACTGTACGGTAGTAGAGCTGCTCAGTACTGTGTTGTCACCGTCTGAATACTGATTTGTTACAGAGTGATTACTGCCTGTGTACTGCTGGGTTCTGGACAGCAACTGTAATGAATGCAGAGAGAAAACATTAAACCACTGTTGGTGGGCTTTACTTTGGCATATTATTGTGAACTTAATGAAAGGAGATCCAGCCAAGCCATTTTATATTATTTCATCTGGAATTTGGTATGATGTCAAAGAGAAAGGAGAGGCTGAGGGTTTGCGATGAGTTCCTTGGAAGGGTTTGTCTCACTTTACTTTGCATACTGAAATCTTCTTAGCGTTTTCTTGCAGTCATCAGATGGCCCTGATTGCTCTTAGATAAACATTCTTGAATGGCCATGGCTGGTTAAAAGTCTGCCTGAGTACATGTCACTGCACTGCTTCAGAAACATAAGGAGTTCATGAGTTTTGAGTTTAAAGTGACTATGGAGAGTACAGGTATGATTAACTCAGTGAAACAGAAATCAGGTGTTAATATTATTAAAGGCATTTTACCGAACCTCATTAAACCCTGCTGGCAGGACATGGTCATGTGATATAAGCATGGAGAGGGACTGATCTTCTGTCTTGTTCCATCCCTGCTGGCATAACAGCTGAGCTTGTCGCCACCAGAAACCACAATCAAGATAGTCAGAACATAAACGGCAACTCCAGAAGGCCTTCTTGGACATCCTTCAACATCAGCATTTGTCTTTAATAATGCAATAAAGCAATACCATAGTGGTGTGGAAAATATTTTATGGATGAAGTTATCTTCATTTCATGCAAGCTCACTGAGACAAAAAGCAATGCATGGCCAAAACCAAAGCAACAAAAACCCCTTACATAAATATTTCATTGTTAATTCCAGCTGTTTAATCTTCCATTTGGGGTACAGTCAGTTATGTTGGCATGTCAACCTTCCTCATGTCTGTGCAGCTCTTCTCAGTTTTTGAAGTATACTGCCTTGAAGGCTCACACACTCCACTTTAGTCCAAGGACCAATATGTTCTGGCAGCCATGAACACCGCCTCCTACTTTTGTAGGGCATTCTTTAGAATGTATATTCTCTTGAGGTAAGTATCAAAAAGGAACTTAATGACAGTAATGAAAGAATGAGGCCATTTATTCCAGATTTGACTTCGATTTACTATTTTTCATGCGCAAGATTACACAAAATAACTTTAAGGATGTAGAAATAATTAATCTGTAAACAAAGACGTGATGTTTTTCTTGACTGACAGTTATGTTCATTGTAGAGCACTCCACTGGATCTCATTGAGACTGGCAAGGGTCTGAAGGTCCAGGCAGAGCGCCCACATCTGGTTAGCCTTGGGAGTGGACGATTCAGCACAGCCATCACCCTGCTGCCACTGCCTGAAGGTGAGTGGTTGTTTTGATTGTCCCCTAATACTTTCCATACCCATGACATCAGTGTGAAATCTGTTTCATGTAAGGTTGTCTTTTAATTCTATGGGGTGAAAGAAAAAATGTAATCAGTTAAAGTCTTAAGTCTGAGACCCTTTTGAGCCTTTGAGGAAGGCTTTAGAAACACTGTTGCCAGCTAGCTTACTCTATTGTTATTTATTTATGTGTTATAACAGTAATTTTGGATTGTTTCCGGTAACCTTGTTAAGCACTGTAACCTTGTGGCGAGAATATGCTTTAAAAATAAATTGAAAGACAAAATGCTACAAACAAAATGTTGGTTAGTAATGATGTTTCAAAAACTTAATTCTCGCTTCTAATCTGAGACCATTCATTAGATTAAATTTTTTAGAGTCCTATCTTCCACTCTCTTGTCAACCCAGAGGGGCATTAAAAGCTTCAGTGTACCTAACAAGACCCCAGCTACCCCACTCACTCCACACAACTACATTTGCCTCCTGTACCTGTTTGTTGATGACTCCCAGTCCATTGGTCTTGAAATTACTGGCACTGTAAAAATATGTGATGAAGATAAAGAAAGGGGAATAGTCTAGTGTTGAGTCTACTTAAATAAGCAGAGCAAAAATGTGTCTCGTGCTGCTCTGTGATGTTCAAAAAACTGGGCAGAGCTGCGGTGGGGGTGGAATGCCATTCGACCGTCTTCATAACAAAGCTATAGGCACATTGACTGGAAGGCCAAAAGACCTTTTCAGGAGGGATTATATCCTCTAACTCTAAATGCAAGCTCATTAGAAGGTAGTAGACAATTCAGATCAAATGAATAATTTTAAATACTTTTGTAGACAATTTAGCCACACAATCATATCCTACCGTGTAGCAATGTAAATTAAAAAGCTTTGTCAAATGTAAAACTCTAAAGTTCATTATGCAATCTTATGAACAGAGACTAATTAATGTGTATCTGATGCCAGTGTAAACATGAGGTTGATGTTCCAGGCAGGACCTCTCTGGGCCATGGCGCTGTGGACATCAGCATCCAGGGCCCAGGTGTGGCAGCTCAGCACTGCTACATAGAGAACTACGCTGGGGTCATCACCCTTCACCCCTGTGGGAACCCGTGCTCTGTCGATGGACTCCCTGTGCACAAGCCTGTTCGCCTGTCACAAGGTATGGTCTCCAAGCAGCGCTTTCAGAGCTGTAGCCCAAGCCAAGGTCCATTTAATAATATCTCACCTGCTTGATTTCATATGTCATCTTTTTACATGTTCCAGCGTTCATATGTTGAGGCAAACTGTCAAGAATAAGCTGAATGATACGTTTACATCAGATGACAAGAGCAACGTGATTCAGAAGTTTTTTTTTTAATTTTTTTTTATTATTATTAAACAAATCATACACAATACCAGAACATAAATTCAGAACAGTCAACCTAGGGGGAATTTTAAAAAAAAAAAAAAAAAAAACGGAAATTATAAAACACTCCAATAACCAAATATTACATCAAGACCTTAAAAATATCACAATAAGAAACAATCTTAATAATAGCCTTCTTAGTGATTCAGAAGTTAACCGCCAGCGCTGAGAGAACATGCTGGATGCACCGGTGGGTTCGGGATTGGAACTCCTCTCCTCTTGCGGTGTTCGCCTTTTTTTTTTTTTTTTTTTTTTTTTTTTTTTTTTTAAACAACATATCGCTGAGCTCCGGACACCGATTCAGTTCCCCGTGAAAAATTAGACACGCGCTTACTGAGCTGAGGTTAAGTCCAAAATGTTAGCAGTAATAAAATACCCGCGAATCATGTGATGTGAAGAATCGCCGCGCGTGCACGTGGGCTTGGAGGGCAGAACAGTACTGGGCGAACACCATCTGCGTAACTAAGGCATCGACTGGACACAACTGGCTGTAACCGACCTTTTCGGGACACCCGTGATTTAATCGGGCAGATGTGACATGATTATTACGACTCAGTGCAACTAACCGTAAGTGTGTCGAAACTTACCTGCGTAATGACGTCACGCGGCTGAGCCCGTGTCCGCTTTCAGCGGCAAGAGCGTGCGCGCGCGCGCGCGCGCTTGCACGTGCTGAAGTGGCGTCCGTTTTAGTAGTTTTGTGTAATGTGTCAGATTTTAAAGTTTCACCTTTACGTTATAGCCGTGTAACAACGCTACATAAAATTGTTGTTGGCATTTTAGCACCCCTCTTTCCTCCGAGGCTGATATAACTAAAAGTAAACGTATAATTTCAAGAGACTTAAGTTCTACTTAGTCACACGGTTGTGTCAGACACTGATGTTCCGAACGGATTATGTCATGTCTCTGAGGGTGTGGAGCTTTTTCATATTAATGACTAAGATGAGAAGGAGATGCTCTCTTTTTTTCTAAGTATACATTTGGTTGCATTGTTGGTTTTAATCCTGTAGGAGCTCCCAGAATGTATAATTTTATATTTAGGGTGGAGCGCATACAGTGATAGATGAAAGGACCGGTACTAAAATTGCCTCTGCTTTTTTTGTGATCAAGCATTACAGAGGAATCTCATATTTTGTTTCTTAGCAGCTAGAACGTGTGTATTTGTGTATATGTATTTATGCTGCATGGTTAAGCAAATATCTTGGCTGAAAAGCACCCATGAAAACCCTTGATGTGAGAGAACTGATCCTGTTTCAGTTTTGGAGGGTCATTAACAGCCAGTATATTATTACACTTCTATTCCTGGCCAATGTGACCTGAGTCTGCTGAACCCTGTCCGTCGGCTTCCTGCCTTTATTTCACCTGCTCTTTTACCACACAGGATACAGCCCGTCTTTCTGAGCATACGATGATCAACTTTGTGTCTGTTAAGAGAACGTGTGGTAGATTTTTCCACTTTACTCCCGCTTTCAGTTCACGCACCCCTTTTTGTGTCTGACGTGAGTTTATTGTCGGTATGGTGTACATCCCTGCTGTGTCTCCTTGGATCCGTTGCCATCTGTTTCTCAGAGGTGTCTTGCAGGCACCCGAAGAACTGCGTTGGGCTGTTTGTGAAAGGAGGGGCTCGTCGGTGGGTCCAACAGATGTGTGCTCTCAACACATGCTCTCCCCTGTCAGAGATTATTAGCTCACTTTTTGTCCAGTAATGAAAAATACTTTTAATCTTTTAAAGAATTTTTTTCAGTCTGCTTTACTCGGGTACGCGGTGGCGAAGCGGGTTTGGCCGGGGCCTGCTTTCCGATGGGTCTGGGGTTCAAGTCCCGCTTGAGGTGCCTTGTGACTGACTGGCGTCCTGTCCGGGGTGTGTCCCCTCCCCTTCCAGCCTTGTGCCCCGTGTTGCCGGGTTAGGCTCCGGTTCACTGCGACCCCGCTTGGGACGAGTGGTTTCAGACAGTGTGTGTGTGCTTTACTCAGAGGGATATTTGATATATACTCTTACCTTCTGAGTGTCAGTTGTCAACATTTGGCATACACTATCTGTTGCACTGTGCATTTCATGGATTTCTGTGATGATAGACTAACTCTGGCCTTTGATGCCGTTTGTCTTCAGAAAGGCTGACCCTCACGTAAACATTAGCAGGTACTTTACCCTGCAGGAGGCACTGGAGAATGAGAATGCAACAGTTCTTTGTCTGCTGCTTGCTGATATTTGTTCCAACTATGCCCAAAGTTTCTTGTGATCAAGCTGTTCGTTGGATAAACTGCACCGCGGAAACCATGTTAAAGTGAATATAATTAGATGGACACTTGCTATAATTTGAATTATTTGAAGAACACCTGCAATTTTTAAAACGTAAGCATTCGTGATTAGAATTAATCAGTAATTATGTCCTCCATTGGGTTTGATCAGTTAAGGTGGATTAATAATGCTTAAATTGTCACTGATTATGCTATGCAAATCTTTAAACTAGTCTCACATACTACCTCTTGTTAAAATACTGTAATTATAATAAAACATAGTTGTCATATGGGCTATAGGGTGTTGCAGAATGTCTCTCTCAGAAATTTCAGTGATGATCTGAATCTACCCCTGAATTACACACAGAGATTCAAAGTTTAGAAGCTTGGAATCAAGAGAAACACACAGTATAATTAACTCTTTCCTGTAGGTATTACACAGAAGATGATGCATGAATTTATATTATTAATTAACTCTAGGGAAGCATTTAAGTGGCCAGCTTCCTGGTTTTCTTTCTGTTGATGCATGGTGTACCATAGCCTCCATCTTCTCTGCATTGTTCCCGAAAACAGACATTAACAGGAATGCTGGAAGGTTTCACATCCTTTCTCTGATATGGTATGGACTTGTTTTTTCTTGCCTGAGTACTGCTGGCCTCCATCAAGGACAGGGAGCAGTGTGCCACACAAATAGAGATTAAGAAAAATTAACTTCCATTTACGACAATATTTGGGAAATTAGTGGATGGAACAGAGGCCTTCTGCATCACTGAAAGCTCATTGACTTGCTGCTGTTAAGCCTTTTCCAGCCCCTACTGCTTGCCTCACATTCTTTGTTTATTCTTCAATTTCCTGCCACATTTTGTTGCCTTCTGTGTTGTCATTTATATATTCTGGGAATAAAGTAGAAATCAAGGCCAAAGTGATAATGTTTTGATCTGTTTTCATGTCTATGATAACAATATTCTGTGATAAATAAATCCAAAATTTGCTGTTTCATGCTTATTGCACTGTTAAGACTTTTGACGGAAAGTGAGTAGGGAGCCGGGCTTCTGACCAGTGTTTAGTCATACAAGTTGGTTTTTGTAGTCCTGCTTGCTGAGTGCCCAAAATAGTTAGTGAGTTCTTAAGGCAATTGTCTGAGATAAATTGTACCTTCAGGGTATGTCAGCAGAAAGGTGTTGCCATTCGAGCTTGTTGTGTTTTCCCGCTAGATGTGTTAATACATGTCAATTTCTTGCCACACCCTATACTATGAAGGTTTGAAGTGTGCCCCAATGCCGAGTGAGCAGGCGCTAGTTACGCTAAGGCGGGTCTAGCAGCTTGAGGGGAAGACCTGCGTTTACCAAGCTCTAGACTGTGCCTTCACTTGCACCAATATTGTTAAATGTGCTGAACGTGGAGTTTAGTCCCAACCAGTGTCGGCATGCTTATCCGCAGCATTCAAGGTCATTCAATTTTTCCATTCGTTGGAGTGATGGAATACGTGTAAACTGGCAGGTATGCATTTGTTAGCAACCCAAGGATTTGTGTGTTTGCAGCCATGCACATAGGCACCTACTCACCAGATAGCCTCTTATCCTGGGGTGTGACCTGCAAACTGGGTAGAACAACTCCTTAGCTCTGCTTGGCATTATACATGATACATTCTGTACATGAACTACAAGTTGTACATCCAAGGCTATGAATGTGGAAACTGAATCGCTTAGGAAAGCAGCCTCTGCTAAACTACTGAAATAATAAATAGCAATAAGAAGGCACCTGTGGTGGTACTTGCTCCTGGATGTGTGGTGGAAGACAGGAGGTGACATGACGTCTCCAGTTTTGGCGCTGTGGCCGGTACATCCCAGGAAGTGGAAAGCAGCAGTGACTGTCCTGGATGTGTTGCACCTGTGGAGACCTCCAGAGTAGTTGTGAAGTCTTTCAACAGCAGCCAACTATTTGCTGCATGCAACAACATGGATCCCCGAAAGAGGAGTTTCCATCTAGTGGTCTGCTGGTCGGGTCTAGTCTTATTGCCTTATTTGCATGTGCAAGACCAAAATTAGCTTGCTTGTCTTACTTTATAGAATCATCTTGAGTTACGTCTCATTTTTGCATGCTTTGAGTTTTGTCAGTCTTTGAAAATGAAAAGTATGTAGTTTAAATGCTGGGCTCAGTGCTGGAACAGCTGGTGGCTCAGGGCACATAAAAAAGGATGTGACTGCTAACTGCTCTCATTCTGCTTAGGTTACTGAAAGGCACTATGCCAATAGGTTTTTTGTCAAATCAGCATCTTGGTGGCTGACCTGTCCACCTTGCTCAGATGTTTGTACAGGCAGCAGTAAGAAGCAGAATAGAAATCTCTTGTGCATGGTGAGGCACAGTTTCTAGTGGATTTTTGTAATCTTGAATTAGGCTATTTGCTGATCACATAAATAAGTATAAGAGGTATGTGTCTTTGGGGGCACAGCAAGTAGTGCCTGCTGCCTGACAGCACCTGGGATGTTTTAGTATAGGTTTGATTCCGACTCAGTCTGTTTGTAGTTTGCATTTTCTCTGTGTTTGTGTGGATTGCTCTGGTTTCCTCCAAAGATGTGCAATTCAGGTGAACTGGTGGTACTGAATTTCCCATGGTGTGTGACTGGGTGAGAGTGTGTGCAAGTGTAATTACCCTGTGATGGACTGTTGTCCTGTCCATGGTTACCCCCTTGGTCTTGCACCTAATGATTCTTGGATAGGCTCCACACTGCTGCGACCCTCACAAGATAAGTGGTTAGTGGGTGGGAGACATGTGTCCTGTAGCTCAGTTCTTCTCTCTCCCAAAGCAGATTGCATATTCTTCAGGTAAAGCTGATTTGATTTTCAAATATCCTGTTGAGCATTTTCCTTAGCTTATTTTGCAGGTGAAGCTGAGCTCAGCTAACATGCCCTAATAGGACTGTCTGACCTTTTGTGTTCTGCTACGTGAACTTTTGTGACACTGCACACACTGTAGACCTGCCTTACCCCTAACCCCCATGTCTTTTACTGATATCGCACTGTTTGACCTCTCTGTCCAGGATGTATGCTGTGTTTTGGCCAGTCGGCCTTCTTTCGCTTCAATCACCCTGAAGAGGCCCTCAGGATGAAGAGTATGTTGCCGGCTAGAAACCTCAGTGGCAGCTCCAAAACGTGTACAGGTGAGAAGGACTACAGAATCCATACAGCTAAGCCAAAGCCTCAAAGATACAAACAAGTAAGCTAATGTTCTCTGAATTTATCCAAATAGGCTAAAGACATGTGCGGCAGTAACTGCAGATTGATAGAGTATAGTATGTGTTCTTTAAATACTACATCTGATGTGCATGAACTGTAGGAGACATATGAAAAAGAGAAATGCATTGTGGCACATCTAAGCCTTCGAAACCCAGAACACACTGCAGGCAGTCACGTCAGCCGCCTGGCCAGCGGAGGGTTTGGAAATAAATAAGTTGGCAGCTGTAGTTGGCACACCAATCGTGGCTGGGATATCATTTTGTCAGTGCTGCTTGAGCTCTGCCAAAAAACGCAGAGCGCCGTGTTGAGTAGGCTTCAGCAAGCTTGGCACACTGAGGTTGGTATGCAGAGCTCAGATGTTTCTTGAAAAGTATGCATGTGCAACAGAATGCCGCCTTCTTGTATGAAAACAGTGAATATCACGGGTGTGCTGGTTAGCATGGGCATTCATGCACTGCACTTACAGCTTAAGACAAAGTTTGTTTTGATCTTCTTTGGATCACTTTGTAACTGGCTAAAATGACCAGCGTTTTCCAAACCATCTTCTGCTAAATGACCTTTTTCTTTCCTTCCTCGTTTTTGTGCTTTTGTGGCCCTTCCCTACAGGAAGTGATTGCTGGTGTAATTGTGGCTGGGCCTGTGTTTCAAATTTCGCCGCACCAGTTTCTGGTCACATGATCCAGCTCCACCTGGAGAAGCCTAGACTTTTACATGCAACTAAACCCAGGGACTTAGACTGCCCATCATTCATGTCAGCGCGATTCATACGTCTCAGTGGCTCCGATACTTGAAAGGGCCGTCTGTTTTCTCCAGCACCCTTCCATCAAGCTGTTATCATCGAATTGTTACAAATACATTTTTATTTATTTTAATAACAATGAAATTTACAGTCATAATAAAATTATTTTTGTATTTCACATTTCTGTTAACCAGATACCTCACAGGCTTTAATCACAAACTTAGAAAATATTTTTTTCTAGTTTATTTTTTCTAGCATGAAACAATGACCTTAGAATAATTTATTTTCTTTAATTTGAGTTTTGGCATAAAACACCACAGAGAAGGAAATTCAATATACCATGTTGTGATTCAGTAAAATGATGACTTTTGCAAGGCACTGTGTGTACTAGTTCCAACAGAACTCAGACCATTTTAAAGACTTGCATCTGTTTGCAAGTGAAGCAGAAAAATTATTCACTGAATTTGAAAGAACATATAGAGATCAGTAAATCTGCAGGGCAATGCTGCTGGAATGCATGTTGGTGTTTTTACCCTGATGATGGTCCCTGATCCTGGCAGATCCAGAGAGCCTGGTCAATGGAAAACTTTCACCTGTACTGGCAGACCTACATCCTGCTGCCCAAGAGAAGGTCCACCCTGAACCTGTCACCCTGGTTAGCTCCAATGAGAAGGACCTGCATGACATCATGGAGTCCCTTGCTCCAGATGACGTACAATCTCTGTCCCTGAAGCCCACCAAAATGCATGTCCACCCTGTCCCACAGCTGTCTCCATCCCTGGTGGTAAATGATGGTGGATACCAATATTTATCTCCTGTTACTAGCCCTGGGGCCATATTGGTGGACTCTAGCATTTATAATGCCTCTCCACCTGTATCCTTGCTCTCTTCTCCTTCAGCAGCCAGCAGTAGGGGCTGCAACAGCCCTTTATTTGATGGTTGCCAGGACATGGTCCCCCCAGTGCCTGTCCGCTCCTCCAGCTTCCGCTACACCGTACAGCCACCCACATCCCTGACTTCAGCCCTGTCTCCTGGTTGTATTGCTGCTCATTCGGGGCTCAAGGTGCCAGAAAGTCCCAGAGCTCAGAGGAAAGCAATGCAAGAACCTTCCCCAAGCCCCACATCAGGCTACAGGCGACCGAGCCAAGATGTACTACCTGCAGTCTGTGTATCATCTGCAGTGGGACAATCTGGCTCCTCAGGTAGGAGCTCAACACCCCCCAAAATCACCACTACAGTCTTGCACCCATGCCCATTGAGTCCTAGGCCTGTCACCTCTGTCCACCAGGAATGTCCGCTTAGCCCCTTCAGAGAGCCCTCATCTCCCTCTCAGCCTCGGACTCTTCTGTCTCCTGTGGACCCTATTGTCCGAGTTGTTCCAGTTAACTTTCAGCCACAAGCACACAAGCTGGAATCCAATGGCAGCCTCATACGAGAGCACCCACCTTTCAGCCCGTCCATGCCTTGCCAGACAGCCCCCTTGCTTCCAGGTGAACTGGGTGACCCCACCCTAGCTAAGCATATCTCAGAGAGTCCTACAATGTGGTACAGAAGCAGGTCCACCTCAGAAGAGCATCTGGGGGTTAGGTGGGGCCGAGCCTACAGTCCATCCCCTGCTCCTCTGGACTTGGGAGAGAGTGGTGGAACTGAACGAAAGGCAAGTCTGGGTAGCAGCTCCTCCCTGACGTTCAGCCTGGGATCCTTACCAGGCTCTTCCCCCCGTGCCCTCAGGAAAATGTCTGGAGGGCCTCGGGATTTGAGAACCCCTTCCAGTGGCATGCGGGAACGCAAGAACAGCATCACAGAGATCTGCAGTAACAAGGATGAACTACTGGAGTACCATCGATGGCAGCGTGCAGAACGACTACGGGAACAGGAGATGGAGAAGCTGGTGAGTGGACACTTTTAATGGAAAACTGCGGAACTGTTTCACACATTGTACTTTATATCAAAATTATGATACCGTTTAAATCAGTTTATTTTTCTATACACTATATATTTTTTTTACTTTCAATGGTGGATCGCTCTAAAGTCTTGGGTTTCGCCAAAGGATGCAATAAAGGCTAATTAAATGGACATTTTGTTTTAGGATTGTAAGTGTAGAGTTACATTTCCATGATGACCCATTGCTAATTTCTGTTACGGAGGATGGAGAGGAGTCCAGGACCATTAATCGCTTTCCTGTTTGTGGGCCTGTTTAAAGAATTAGTCTCTTCTTAGCAGTCCATGTGGAGTCAACCCTCTGTTTTCAAGGGCGAGATGCCCTTCTGTGCTGCCGTCGTACTGTGATGCTCCCAGCAGAAACATTGCCTCACTGCAGTTCAAAAGCTTTCCTGTCTCAAAGTAAAACCCTGAAATCAGCGGTAACCCCAGACCAAGACAGATTTCAAATAACAGTTGAGTTTATTCTCCCCTGTGACATGGACTTTGAATGACTTTGGGTAAAGAAAAGATTTTTCATGCTTGAAAACTTAAGTACTGTAGCTGCCCAGTGAGGCTGCATCCAAATTTTTTTTTTTTTTTTCCCTGGACTGTTCATTAATATGATTTTTGCCTTTGGCAAAAAAGTAAAAGCTTTCCCCTCATAACAAATGCTTATATTACAGGAACTTGTACCTATGAACACGTGCAATCTGTGCCCTGAAATTTGCATAGCAAACCATCTCGCGTGGGAAGCACCTTATGAGGGCAGAAATTTAAATTCCGAATATGATTCCTGGTGATGCTGAGCACCACAAGCGGTCTCAGCCCCCCACGTTTTGCCAGTGTCTCTGCCGTACATCTCAGTTGTCTCGTTGCCATGTGCTCGCTTGCAAATTTCTCTCAGAAATCGTGACTTTTCAACCTGATGTAAAACCATGTATTGTAATAATGATCTGTAAACCACAAACATTTTAAAGAAAATGCGAAATGATGTTGAAACAAAGGAAAATCTTCTTACCAGTTTAAAACCTGAAATATCGCGCAGAATTCTCTTGATAGGTAGTATTGTTACACATGATATTGTGTTACCGGCTGTACTACTGTGTAAGACAAATGATGAGGAAAAAAATGGACAGAAAAAGGCACATTTGTTGTGTGTAAGTGATTTTTCACATGTGGGTTTTAAGCTTAGGCTGAAAGGTGTCCGTAACAGTTATGGAATTCTTTACTTGGTTTTGAGTCAGATCTTCTCTGTTTAAAAGATGAAGCATGAATTTTCCATGTTTACAGAAAAAAAATGGCTGAACCTTTGTGGCTGAAGAATATTGTTTATTTTCCCATTTAAACTGATGGCAGTTATGGCTTTATTTTACAAGAATTAAGTTTGTGAGCAGAACTTCAGGAACTACTTCTGCTTGTTATGCAAAGGAAGGATGTACTGTGTGTAAATATAAGGACAACTCATAATGCTTTAAAACATTTTATCTATTTTTTTTTTTTTTTTTTTTTTACTTTGATGAAGTTCTACTTGAGTGTTGGGTGACTATACACCCTATTAGAACTCACATTTTCATTCCATCATTGGATGGCCTCATCTCATGTTTTGCTTCTGTAGCATCTATAATGATGTTTCATACATAATTTTTTTCATCTGCCAAGGCCATATTATAGTAGATTGCTCAGTGAGAACATCAACTTAAGTTCAGGAACAAAAAAATGTAATTGCCTTGCGACCAGGGAATCAAGTTTTGTCTTTCTGTGATTTAGGACATCATTAAAATGTGATTTATTTTTTTCCCCCCAGTAACACAGGGCAGTCATACTGACATGCTTTCGCTTTGCAGTGCTCTTGTGTTTAATTACAAAGTTGGAGAGAGAATTTAGTTTTGTATTCATTATTCTGATCTACAATTTAGGCCAGTCGGGACTACCTAGTTTTATGCACGAAATATTCGGTAAGCTGGAGAACAAACAGTAGAATACTAACGTGTTTATTTCAGGACTGAGCTTAATACAGACCCAGAGTGCCTTTTTTTGTCAAGTGTATTTTTAATAGTGGATAATGTCAGCATAGCTTAACAGGCTAATTTCATCCTTCTGACTGGTGAATAATTCCAGGTCATGGTTGACCTTAATGTGCTCCTGCTTATTTAAGTGCATCAGGTTAAACTCAGGGAGGTGTTCAGAGTTCTCATCATACGTTTATTTTTATCTGCTACAGTAGTGGTACTTGTGTTATTAGATACATCTTTCTCAGCATAGCTAAGACAGTTTTCATCATTTTGTAATTATACCATGTTTGTCAGAAATCCACTGTTCATAGTGGAGAGCTGGTAGTGTAGTGATTAGAGTCACTGCCTTTGGACCCAAAGGTTGCAGGTTTGTTGCACACTTCCAGCTATAGTACCCTTAAGCAAGATAATCTGAATTGCGCCAGTAGAATGACCCAGCTGTATAAATGGGTAAGTAATTGTAGGTAGACTAACATTGTAAGTTGCTTTGGAGAAAAGCATCAGCTAAATGAATAAATGTGTTTTCTGTGTAATTCTAGTTATTCTGCTTGCCACTAGATGAGGCGTTTTAACTACGTTCATGTGATCTGGGTCAGTTATAAGCAATTTCTCCTCAATATTTTCAGAGGCAAAACAATGTGCCTGTAATTCTCACTCTTGAAACACAATTGTACACTGGTGGAACGTCTATCTATATGACCACATTCGACTAGTTAGTGAATCTATCGGAATTTTCCCATTTATTTATCATTTGGATCACCGATGGAATCTGTACGTCATATTTTCTTATCAGTTGCTGTTACTGTAACCAAAACAGCTACATCCTGTTTTGGAAAGTCATGGGCAATTTTCTGGTGATAAGTGTGCCGACTGTAGTCAGTCCTGTTTTGTTTCATGCCCATCCCTGAAGGTTCTCCAGCTTGCAGTGAGCCCACCCTCTTAAGAAGCTGCTAAGTCCTTGGTTCACATTTCTGCTAGTGGCAGGGCACAGAGTGTGCAAGCTGGGAAACCAGTGCTCTGAAGTGCAGGTAGGAAAGAATCATAAAGGAACCGCTGAAGCAGAACCTGCTTTGGATTGCAGTGTTCTGTCACAAGGTCCTTGGAAGCAATGACTTGGTAGCAGACCATGGAGTAAGCTAAAGAATGAGCTATGAATTACCTACTGAGTCTCATTCGGGACAGCTCTGCTTTCCTCATTGACGTGATGGCTTTAAAGGAGGTAAATGAAGATCTCTCCATTTCTAACCATTCTGATGTTTCTCCCTTTTTTTTTTTTTTTCTTTCCCCCCTTTACATTGTCATCTGACACTGCAGTGCTTTACAGCTCACAAACTATCTGTGTAAACGATGGTCATAAAGAGATCAAATATGATTTATTACTGTTTTTCAGTGAGCTCATGGTACGCGCACGTGCGCATTTGTGCGTGCTGCAGTCATGCAGCTAATGCACACATTATCTTTAGCTGGTGCCTTCAAAACTGCCTATTATAGAGAGCTTGGGATATCAAGTATTTGACATTATATATTATGTGACTTGAACCCTGGTTAACATTTATTGAAAGGGTTCAAAAATCAAGGCAATGGTTATAAGTGACAATAAAGAAAAGATTTCACTTGTAATCAGCTTAATGTTAACTTTGTTTTAAAGGTTTATAATTGTGAGTAAGCAGAAAAATGCCTCTTCCTTATTACAAAAAAATGCAGGGCCTTCCAAAGAATGTAATCCTCTCACTTTGAGATATTAGACATTCCACTTGATCATAATGCACTGAAGGCTCTGAGCTGCAGTAACCAATGTGTCATCACAACTTCTGTTTATTTATGTGTTCTAATGACTTTCTGGTGGAATTATACTTTTGAAACAGTGGTGGAAACTTAGAAAACTGAGCAAAAGTGGACAGCTCCCTTGAGTCTGTGTTGATGTTTTTGTATGTGCCATCGAACTCCTGACTTGTTCGCCTCTCAGCCTATCCTCGGCTCAGCGTTCCAGTAGAATTTGGGAGGATTTTTATTGTCTCAAACTTCTGCTCACACCGACTGACAGAAACGCCAGTCAAAATATGTTTTACCTGTAGAGATGTAGTGTTTATTTAGAGGTCTTGAACTCGCATCAGAATCTGTGTCTTGGACTACTTCTTCTTTTTTCCTGAGGGGTTCAGAGGCAAATGGATAAATAAGTGTTTGAATGAACTGATTTGAGTAAGGCCAAATTAGAAAGCATCCTGGCAACAATTCAAGCATGAGAAATATAATATGAAACATGTTCTGTTAGACGGCAAGTCAGTGAGACGGAGACATGGGCTTCACCCCAGGGTTAAGAATGTGGGGACAAAAGAGGTAGATAAGACCATGAAAATTGCCAAAGGTGTGCAGAGGGAACGGAGTGGGACGTAATGGGAAAGTGTTGGCTGTGTGTGAGTTACCAACCTTTAACCTCTGGGGTTATATAAAAGTTGGTATTGAACGGCACAATTACTGCAAACTGTAGCCGAACAGCTTAAAATCCCCTGGTTTGGGTGATTGAGTTCCTCTGGCTTTTTTGTGCTTTCCCAGATTGTGGGATCTTGCTGTTGCCTTGTTTTGTTTATTGAAAGCAATTGAAACTAATTGTTTCCTTCTGAGGAAACTGTGCCACATGAGACTAGGGCTGGTGTGTTATGAGCATATGCTTGTTTCTCAGTGTGGAAGCGTATAGCACTGTTTCATTCATTCACGTGATCAGAAGTTGCATTTGAGCACAGAAGCTGTGATTTATGTGAAAGTGGTAATACATGCAGGTAGGGAAGGTACCAGTGACCATCTGTATGCTCATTTAATTTGATTAAAGGTAAATGGTAGGTATGTTTCTGTCCGATATGATTCATGCGGGTAAACATTTCAGAGTGCCAGCTTTTCATCCCATCTGTGCGAAGTGGTCAAGTATAAGTGTCGGGTCCATCAGGCAAAACACCTTTGGACAATGGTTCGTGTTCACAAACTGAACTGTAATTATGGTTGTAATAGTTACTGTGACACATTCCAGTGGCACAGTTTTGAATGGAGGGTTATTTTTTGGTTGGGGGAGTTTCTGAAGTGTGGTACTGGGGAGGAAGTGGCATTTGACAAGTCAGTCTTCAGAGGTCCAAAAGACCAGGTAAACACTAGGTGAAGATGGCATGTATTTACATGTATACTTTTACGCTGTGTCTTCGAGGTGGATGGAAGTACAGTCTAAGTTAACAACCATTATGGGTCTTTTAGGAGAGGCAGCGGCTCGAGACCATTCTCAACATGTGTGCTGAGTACAACAGGGATGAGATGGACTGTGAAGCAACAACAGGAGGGAGGTTACATTTGACTGGTCAAGGTGAGGCAGCAGGCAGGAAATCCTCCATGGATACAGGAGCTCCTATGGCCCTGCGTGGACCACTTGGCCAGCGGGAGAGTGATGAGGAGAACCTAAAAGAGGAAAGCAGCAGCACTGAGAGCACACACCATGAGGTGAAGAACAACCCCCCTTCACAATGGCCTGCTGTACCACTCAGTGAAATAAAATGTGACGGTACAGTGCTCTGGTATTTAAGCTCACCGTCTCCCCATATCCAACCCACCAGCATGAGGATCCTCTGTGCCAGGACCAGTCCAAACCGCTGGAGTTGGGCCTTCTGGAGGAAGAGCGTATGAAGGTTCTGGCCCGGGTGGATGAGTTGAAAGGGCGGGTCAGGGAACTGGAGCATCAGCTGGAGGCCTCCAAGCAGGAGGTGAGTCAGCAGGAAGAGAGACAACAGGGACTCCCTGATCAATTATCCTCTAGTAGAAGCAAACAGGAAGTGGAATCAAGAGGAAGGGTGGGCTCATATTACATTATCAGGCTCCGCAAGTATTTTTTTTCTTGAATTTATCTTCTGAGAACTCTAACGGTTGATAATGTTCATCTAAACCCAGACTGACCTCGTCATGTTTGACTGCTTCCTTCCAAGGTGGAGATGGAGCAGGCACTTCTGCAGGGTGAGCGCCAGGCAGAGTTGGAGCAGGTAGAGGCCGAGACTGAGGCTGTGGCGCAGTTACAGAGCAGACTCAGTGAGCTTGAGAAGACCATCCAGAGGGAGAAAGACAAGGTAGCACAGATACACAAAATGATGTCTGAAAGTCACACACTCTGTGGGGGGGAAGAAAAACACTATTTAAGATGAGACAAAACACACTGCTATATTACCAGAGTAATTGATTGCAATGATATGTATAAATAGCTATTAAAATTACAGCCAGTTAGACTTGGTTATTTATACATATTGTGTAAAGTACTGTATACACTCTGTTTTCGACAGCATTGCTTGCTATGTATGTGCCAGTTTAGTAGAGGGAGAATGTTGACTGGCTGTATATTGTAGACGAAGAATCAGTGATATTTTTGTCTGTGCCTATTTTGTTCTGAAGACTTTTATTTTTAATTTATAATTTGAAAAGTCTATATTCACTGTCTGTATGTGGGCCGTTTACAGAATGTTGAACTTTGATAGTGTGTGTGTGTGTGTGCGCGTGTGCTCAGGAGAGGGAGAAATTGGATGCCGAGCGACATGTCTTGCAGCAGCTGCGGAATGGACTGGATGAGTTGAACGGCCAACTGCACAACTGCCCCGAGTCCCTGAGGGAGCAGCTGCAAGAACAGCTCAAAAAGGTCAGTCCATAATGCTTTCCTCACCTCTGTCGCACAACTGGCACTCCTACAAAGTCAGCGTCAGCCTGGCAGACTCAGCCTGGCACATGCAATCATTTCCTGGTGTCAGATTTTTGAAATAATTGTTACTGGTGATTAATGTGCGCCACAGTATTGCAGTAAGTGGAGCTGGTACCTGAAAGCTTCTGGGCTCTGAGTTCTGACTTTGGTGGAAATCTGACTCAGGCTGTATGGAGTTCTCATTTCCTCCTTGTACTTGTGTGGGTACAGGTGCTTCAGTGGGAATCAAAAGACATGTTTGTAAATTGATGACTGAACTGCTAGTAGTGTGTGTATGTTGTGGAAGTTCAGGATGTGTCCTGCCTCACCCTGTGGTTCCGAAATAAGCTCCGGACCACCACGACCCTGTAATAGACAATTGGCTGTTGTTAATGGGTAGATGGATGGGTGATGATCATGAGTGCTTAATGAACTCTGCTTGAGTATATGACCCATATACACTGGCATGTCAGTCCACATGGCTCGCCTTACTGGAATTTAACAAACTACTGTTCTCCCATGTTAATCAACCCCCACTGAACTGCAGAAGGCAGAACTCTTGGAGTCCGGGACTAAGCGCTTTGAGGATCTGGAGTTCCAGCAACTGGAGAAGGAGAGCAGCCTGGAGGAGGAACGGGAGACATTAGGCCAGAAGCTGCTCCAGGAGCAGACTGTATACCAGAAGAGCTTGGCTTGTAGGAAGGTGGGCAGCTCGCAGAAGACACAGCTTACTACTAATTCTGTACACTGGAAATCCATCGGGCTTCCATCCATGAAAGAATGAGCTACTGAGGAGTGGCATATTTGACCCCTTGTGTGACTCCAAAGAAACAATACCTGATTGAATCATACTAAGTATACAAACAAGAAATACCAATTTTTTTGACCATTCACTGTCTCAGAATGGTAAAATTTTCATTCAGTAGTTCTTGAACAATAACTTAAGTGACCAAGTGACAATATTTAACATGTCCTGTACGCCATGTACTGTACAACAAAGACCTTTTCTCCTTCCTAGGAGAAAGTGGCAGCATTGGAAACCCAGGTCGTCCAGCTGGGAGAGCAGGCAGCCCTAGAGTATGATCAGATAACTCAGAACAAGAGCCTAACCCTGGAGCAGCTCCAAAAGGTGCTGTGCTCTTGGGATCAGCACTTCTGACCAATATGTTGCATGTTTGGGTATATGGGAACTCCAGTGTCCTTGCCCCATACTAGTAGCTCCCTTGTTGAAACCAGCCAATGAGCAGTTTCTCTTTTTTCCATAGTAACCTTTGATTCATATTGCTCTGTGTTGCAGGAGAAGGAAAAACTGGCTGACCTGGAGAAAAAATACATCAGTCTAATTGGAGGAAAGGGTTTCTTTAAGAGTTCCAGCTCTGGGAAAGAGGTGAGAGGTTATTTGCTTCAAAGAGCCATGTACAACACTACTTTTATTTACAGAAGTAACCACAGGACACAACCTGGAATATCATGAAATTTTCTTAACCTTGAAAAACAGCCAGATTTTTATTTAACCTGTACACTATACTGTATAATCAAGCTTCCTATAAATGGAAGTCTAAAGGCAGGGTTTTATTTTGGATATTTGTGTGGTCAATCCATCTGCATACAAAATGCTGTTGTGTCAACAGCATAACTTGTAATTTCTTAAAATAATTTGCTTACACTAATTCCCTTTTATCCAGTTTTAATTATTCCTGACAATAGATTGAAGGTTGTATAAAAAAAAAAGATAATGCAATTACTCATTCCATTACATCTCATTATATCTTAGCTCATCCCAAGTACACTTCAGAATCACCCTAAATGATCTCTAATATAGTAAGCAAAAAGTTGTGTAACACATTAAAACAGAATGAATAACAATAAAATTGTTATAAATTAAAAGTTAGTTTCATAAAGTCAGCTTATTCCGAATGCTACAATGCAACTGAAAGCATGGGCATGCAATTCCCACAATGCATTGCTGTAAGATACTCGCACAGCTGCTTGGCACGACTTTCAAAAGCAGTCTCTTTATCACGCTGGATGGAATTTTGCAGCTACAGAACTGGATAAATGGAAAATCTGGAGTGACTAACTACAAGTGGTATTCATAATTGCAGACTAGTGAAAATCCAAATACTGGGAGACAATCCCCCCAGATAATGGGGATTACTATATTTAGAAAACATTGCTGTATGGATAATATACCCTCGACACACTTCCCGACTCTTAACTTTGAACAGGAAGTCCTTCATATCAGTGAGACTGACCTTTCGGATGAAGGCCACTCCCAGAATTCTCATTGCCAACCTGCTGGCCCTTATGTAGATGCCTCTTCCTATCACTTGTATCCCAGCAGACCACAAGAGGTAACTTGCCTGTTGCTGCATGAAGCTTGAGGCCGCAGCTCTCGTAAAATTGTTTCATGACTATAAAAAGGAAGTAACACCCCCAATAAATGGGGTACGCGCTTTGGGTGTAAGGTACTCTATTGCCATGTCTCGGCCCTGGGCTCAGTCCTGGTCGGACTTCTTGTCACGTCTGCATAAATTACTGCCTCCGGCAGGTACTGTTTCTGCATTCTGCTTATGGTGTCTTTTTCCTGTTTGGTTGCCTTGGGGACTTGTAGTCTCAGGAGGACACAAAGCTGCCGGATGTGTGTAAGATGTACAAACGCAGTTGTGACGCTCGACTTGCCACCTCTGCTCAGCACGGCCCCTTACTTTCTGTAGTACCAGCAGCACCCTGTGAGGTACTTGAATGTGTTTGCCTTTGTCCCCTCTTTTTCTCACTTTCTCTTTGCTTTTCTTCTGTATGCTATTGTTTATAATTTAAGTTTTCAGTGTTATTACAGTAGCTCACAGAAGTTGTTATAAAAATCGCAAATTTCATAACCAGGGGCAGCTGATAGCATAGTGGTTAGAGCTCCTGCCTTGGGACCCAAAGGTCGCAGGTTCAAATCCCACCTCTAGGTATAGTACCCTTGAGCAAGGTACTTACCCTAAATTGCTCCAGTAAAATTACCCAGCTGTGTAAGTGGGTAAATAACAAAGCACCTTAACACTGTAAGTTTCTTTGGAGAAAAGCATCAACTACATGGATAAATTATCATAAATCAGGGATGATAACTGTCTTTACTTGCTATGAAGTTTGTGGTAATGTTAAGAAAATGTGATGTTATTAGTTGCTGTGACAGTTATTTTGAACTATTATGAGATATCTCATGTTCATACATTAAGACAAAGGCATCATGTGTAACGTTAGCTTTGTGCTCTGAGTGTTTTTGACTAAAGGACTCTCTATTTAGTTTGTGGAATTAAACCCAACAACTTGGAAACATTGTTTTCTCATATTAGTCCTTTTTGATTGGTATAGACTTATCATACCTGAATGATTGTGGTACATTTTCTACTGCTCATCCCCACCTCTCCCTTTGGGAAGGAATACATCACTGTCAGCCAATTAAACCAGATGTTCGGCATGCCCAGGGTCGACTCCTCGTCCTCTTCTCCTGTCCAGTCATTCCAGCCTGTTGCATCCTGCCACAAGCCTCTGCTTGCCTCTTCTCCTTCACCCTCTGTCGAGGTGTGTCACAAATCCATCCTCACTGGCTCTCGCTTGCGCTCATGCCCTCTGGCTATCTGGAGTTGCCCAGATCTGACTCCAGTTGCATCCCGAAATCTCTAAATTATGCCCTTTCCTTGGTACTGACACCATCTTATTTTCTTTTAGCTGGAAATTAAAAACTACTGGTTGCCCTTATGGGTGTCACAGTGACTGCTTGTCTCACAGGCTGTTTGTGGGTTTGAATCTCGCTCAGCCTGTGTGGAGTCTGTATGTTCTCCCTGTACTTGTTTGGGTTTCCTCCTGTAGTTCGAAGACATGTGATTTAGGTTAAATGGTGATTTAAAACTGCTTGTGGTGCGTGTGTGTTTGTGGTTACCCTGCGATGGACTGGTGTTCCATCCAGCCCGCACCCTGCTTAGCCTTGGGTTTCCAGGATAGGCTCTGGATCACCACAATACTGATTTGGACAAGTGGTTAGTAACAGCTAGTGAATGAGTTGCCACTCTTGACTATGGTTCCAGATACTTCAGTCTTTAGCCTGCTCTCATGTGTGATGCACTTGTGTATCCTCCTGTTTTTCAGTGACACCTCTCGTTTCTGACATTGCAGCTCTGCAAATACTTTAGTGTAACCAGTCCGAAGGATTCGACCAGTAATGTTCTGCTTTTTAAAATGTCCCATACGTCTATTTCCTTTGTACTGAACACTTTTTTGTGAGAAGCATTAAAGTCCTTGCATGATGAACTGCTTCTTCTCCTTAGTCTCTGTAAATCATGCACAGAACAGCATTTGCTTTAATCCAACCAATGTCAACAACTGCTTGTCCCGAACGGGGTCGCGGTGAGCCGGAACCTAACCAGCAACACACGGCGCAAGGCCGAAGGGGGGGACACCCAGGACGGGACACCAGTCCATCTCAAGGCACCCCAAGCAGGGCTCGATCCCCAGACCTGCCAGACAGCAGGCACTGACCAAAGCCGCCACGCCACCACTTGCTTTAATCCATTTCACGAAAATTGAAAACTTTTTTTTTTCCCCTCCCCAGAAGCAGTATTTATTTTACCATTTATCTCCTCATGAAATCACACTGCTCACTGTAAGCTGTTGGGGTCCCAGACAAAGTAGTCCAAAATGGTGAGCTTGTTTTATATACCTTCTGTTAAAGGCGTTCCAGTTGGAGGAAAATGGAGATGGTGGGCAGATGTCACTGGTCCAAGCAGGAACTGTATTGCAGTACGATACTGCAACATTGGGGCACAACACATCAGCTAAGGTAACCACTTGTGCTATTTATGATTCGTATAGCATAGCAGATTCACAAACCATGTAATGTAAAATACACAAACATCTCAATGGGATGTAAGACAGCTGGACCAGACCACCTTCAATGGATCAACACGTTTTGTCTTTTTCTCCCTCTTTGACTTCATAGTGCCCCCTGATGGCCTCCAGCAGCACTGGAAGTCTACCTGGGAACTTGGCTGCCACTCTGCAGGGTATAGAAAATAAGAGGCAGCTGGCCTTGCAGCAGAAAGGTACCCGAGCGCTCTGCTGCAGGGGGCTCCTCGTCCGTGCAATGTTCGTTCTTTTCTCCACCACACCTACGCCTATGTCCCAATTCAGTAACAAAACACACTTTCGAACACTTACCCTCATGAGAATTCTTTTAGAATGCAGATCTTCTCTACCAAAAACTGATTCAGTCCAGCTCAGGGAATGAGGGATCAGGTAATTTCCACGGAGAGAAGGAAAGTGGTGCAGAACAGAAAAAATAAAATCCAAACTGGCACGTTTAGTAACTTAATGATGTAATTGTGCGGAGAATTTTTTTTTTTTTTTGCTGGAATAGAATGTTTGAGCCAGTAAAGCTTATAGCTACAAAGTTGTTACACAATAAGTAAATTGCATCTTCAGTCACAAGCAATAACATTACCTTATGTGTATTATTAACCTTTATTTTGCTGGGGCCTTTTGTCCAATTTACCAAAGTCCAATAATCAGCTTCACAATTTACCCATTCATACAGGAGGGTATTTTTTTTTACAGTATCGGGTGTTTTAATCAAGAGTACCAGAGCGGGAGCTGAATTCAAACTGTATGTAATGGAGATTTTACACTTTGCCTTGTCTCATTTTGAACGGACATGCAGTCCAGTAAGATATAGCCCCGTACGGTGCATTTTAGGAAGGGTTGAGAAGGCAAGAAGGCAAACACCTACTGCAGTATATTCAGGGCTGTGTTGTGTCTGTATCCTTCTCCATTGACTTCCACCATGACACAGTGTCCTTTAATCCTGCATCTAAGTACCCCCCCCAGAGGTAGATTGCCAAGCATGTAGGTGTGGCCACAATGTTTTTTTTTTTTTTTTTTTTTTTTTTTTTTTTTTTCTTCCTTTTCCTCCCCCCCACCCCCTCCAATAATGTACTCAGCTATTTCTGCTGAGCTTTAGTTTCTGTGTAAAGTATTAGAGGGAAAAAAAGAGTGCTGATCAATATCCGGTCTATTTGTCCTGGTTTTTCAAGTCTTTGCCCTGGGGTTGTGATGCTTCACATACACGCTGGTCCATGTATGTGGCACTGCTTGTTTCATGGCTAGCCTGTGTGAGCTTCCTTTGGAATCTCATTGTCTTTGAATAGGCCTGACTTTCCGTGCAAACGTGGCACTTGCACAATTTGCATAGGTTTTTTACAATTTTCGGATGGACCCTATTGTTTCAATGTTTGTTTGTGTCAGGTTTACTCTACATCGCTGTAGATTCTTTTTTGGTCTTTCATTGGTTCTTTGAGGTCAGTAATGCGGTAGGATGATGTGCTCCATATAGATGTCGAGATCCTCATTATTGTCCTTTGGATACAGCTCACTGGTGTGGAGCGGACACACTTTCTGTCGCTGTTTTACCCGTGATCTTGTAGGCCAGCAAGTGATTGATGAGCAGAGGCGGCGGCTGGCAGAGCTGAGGCAGAGGGCCGCAGTGGAAGCACAGTGCCAGTGGGAGGCGCTGCGTGGCTCTCAGTCCCAGCTTGACGCCTCGCTCCGGTCACCTGAGCCTCCTGGGATGCACCACTCCATCCTGCACCACCAAAGCCCCCAGGCACGCGAGCAGCCATATGATACTTTGAGTTTGGAGAGCTCTGACAGCTTGGAAACCACCACCTCCATAGACACCCACTCAGCTTGCTCTCCAGACAACTTCTCCAGGTCAGCCATTGGTTGGGGGTTCAAGCAACCTTCAGGGGCTCTTAAACAGACTTTCAGATATTAACAGGTTAGATTTCTTGTGTTCAAAACTACTTGTGTTGCTGGACCACAAAGTGTTTCCGATGTATACTTTTCTGCAAGTTATTGCTTTGAAATACAAAATGCTAATTGAAGGCATGTATTAAAGCAGAGCTCAGATTTCCTTCAGGGGATACAAGTACTAACAAGAAGTGAATAATTCCTTTTCTGATAAGGGATGGCTTTTTACATTTAAGTTAAATTCAGGATATTTTAACAGCAATCAATGTTTTCATAAAAATTAGGCATCTCACTTGTTGCTTTTGTGTGGCTTCAGTTGGTCACAGTTACTGCATGGCTATTCGCAATTATAGCACACTTTTTTTTTTTTTTTTTTTAAAAGCATTACTGTGTTCCTTTTCGGTTCATGAAGGTAGTCTCTGGGTCTCCTTTTGTGTCTGTGCAGTGCAAGTATAATGGACTCCCTGCGGATGGAGGAGATGGAGAGGATGCTGAAGGAAGCTCAGCTGGAGAGGGCCAGGCTGATTGAGAGCCGAGTGAGTCCCAGTGAGCAATGTGTGGTGGGCCTCTCACAGAAATACAGATAATACAATATTATCTAATGTGGTATACAGGGCTGCAGTCTTACAGACTAGAGTTCTGTCTAAATGTGTGATCTGGAGCCTAAAGAAATGGTTTTGTGAATAAAAACATCAGCTGGACTGTTAGGAGTTGAAGGGCACCCAGAATCAAAATATGCTACAGTGCTTGAGTCTGTGCATGTGAGAACGCAAGACGGAACTGGTTCCTGTGCAGCTCGCTCATATATTTCACATCCATTGTCTTACTCTTGTCCCCCCCAACCCATCTCTCCATCAGGAGAGAGAGAGCCAGGTCCGGAAGGAGCAGCTGCAGGAGGAGCGGAGGAGGCGTGAGGAAGCGGAACGGAGGCTCGAGGAGGAAACTGTTCACAGGAAGCAACTGGTGGAGCGGGAGGTGAAGATAAGAGCCAGGAATCTGTCTCAGGTTAGTGGTGGCCAGCTCCAACTCTGCACCTGAAGTCACCATGGTTATGCACACTGCGGTCATAAATAGTTGGCTGCACGAGTTGAACCTTTCAGTTTTTTATGAAAATACTGTAAAATATTTCACTGTGTGGGTGGTGCTGCCACCTTACAGTGCCTGGATTGTTTGGGCATCGGTCTGCATCCAGATCAGTCCGTGTGAATTCAGGTGAATTGGCTGCTGTAAATCGCCGAGAGAGAGTGAGTGTGCGTGTCTAACACTTTGGTCATATAGTTTTTTTTTTTTTTTTTTCTTTTTTTTCTTCTGTATTGTCTGTCATCAACCCCCCCCCCCCTCTCCAGGCTCGACCAATGACACGTTACTTGCCCATCCGCAAGGAGGACTTTGACTTACGGTCTCATATAGATTCCGCAGGACATGTCCTGGCAACCTGCTACCACGTGAGCCTCACTGACAAGATGTGCAAAGGTTATCTGGTCAAAATGGGAGGCAAAATCAAATCCTGGAAGAAACGCTGGTTTGTCTTTGACCGCCTCAAGAGGACATTTTCCTACTATGTTGGTAAGAAGTGACACTCTGTGCATATTTAAGCAAGGAATTAGAGGAATAAAGTAAGTAATAAAAGGAATTCCACTTTTCATTCATCTTGGATAACCACAAGATGGCATTCTCTGTGCATTTTCCTCTCCTGCTGCATTTTCATAATTTTGCATATTTAAAAATTTGAAGTAAAACAGATTCCAGTTTGAGAATGGTGGTATTCAAAAAGGGCTGTGAGTCTTGTCACGTGAAATTACTTGTGCCAGTCACAGGACTCTGTGCCGGCATCCCTTCGTGTCTGATGATGAAATACGTTGCAATATCGCAGAGTGAGTGTAAAAAATGTATTCTTCCTGCTGATGCAAGACATAGCTACTGGGAGAGAGCGATCTGAATGAGGACGCAGCAGCGTAAGCGATCGCAGAATTGACAGTACGGCTGAAGGAACTGTATGTGACAGACACTAGTGTGCACGTGGTATTAGAAGGAATCATCATGTTGTCAAACTTTTTTACTGAGATTGGTGTGATCTAATTTTAGTGTTTATGTTAGACATGGTAGATACATAAATATTGCATTTAAGTTATCCAAATATGATTCAATAGTTTGTTTGTTCTGCGACTGCCATTCCTACTACTACAAAAGGCATAACTCTCTGGGGGAAGGTGGTGGTTAAAAGGTTTTAAATTTGACAAGCGAGTCCAGTTTAATATGTCTCTTCCACACTTTTGAAATATTGTATGCCTCTCAACTGTTTTTAAACTGCTACTACTATAATGTGGATGTTCTTGTAAATGTGCCATTAAGTTAGTGTTGACTCTTGGTGGCCACAGTGTCACCAGAAATGTCTGCTGTTCACTTGCAACCTTAATGTTTAAAATGGTATGTTTGTCTTATTTTTCCTTCAATTTTTATTTAAAAACAAAATATTCTGTTCTTCAGACAAGCACGAGAGCAAGCTCAAGGGAGTGATCTACTTCCAGGCCATTGAGGAAGTGTACTTTGACCACTTGCGAAATGCTGCAAAGGTCAGCTCTGCCTCCTGGATCATTAATATTCACCCTGAAACATGGTATCAGTAATGGCATCGATATGCTTTTTATATTTCATCACATTTTATCATCGTTTTTCTTGAGTATGCAGTGAAGCCAAATAGTTCACAACATTGTCCACAAAGGCAAATGGGTTAAAAAGAGAGAGAACAGTATGAAGTAAGCTAGTTGGTAATGAAAGTTATCTTTAAAAAAAATAAACAATAATCACTGTTGGGATAAGACACCCAGTTCCCAAATGTTCACAGAATTATTTCCACTTACCCTACAGTAAGCATACATGTAACAGAGGTCCTCCTTTCTGGTGTATTTCTCAGTCTTTGTGATATGATGTCTGAGCCATCTACTGGACACTGCTTTTGCACTACTGTATAAGAAGCTGAATTATTAGCCAAGGGTGAAAATCACTTGTTCAAGAACAACCAATTGTATGCTCTCTTTCTACAACGTGTTTTCCACTTTTGGACGGTTTGTTTTGATTTCAGTATTTGCTGTAGGAGTGACAGAAACCAAGAGAAGCTCAGCAGAACAGCTGTATGGTTTTTGTGTTAATGTGTAGCTACAGCATGTTACTGGACAGCATAATCTTTTCTTTCATAATGTATACTTCTACAGAAGATCTTCACATAATGATATTCAGATTTTACATTTTAACATCTAAACTAACATTACACATTCAGACAAGTTGCTATATACAATGCTTTAAATAGATTTTTTCAAAAAACTATGAAGATTTTGACATTTTATTTCTTGTCAGTTCTAGTAGTATATGAAGGAAGGCAGAGAGATAAAGTGGCACTAGTGTGGAAGATACTTGAATGTGCATCTACAAGTGTGGGGAAAAAGTAATTGCCCTTCAAAACCAATAACTTGTTACACCACCTTCAGCTGCAATGACTGCAACTATTCCTGTAGCTGCTTACTAGGGTATCACATCGCTGTGGAAGAACTTTGGCCCATTCCTCCAGGTAGAACTGCTTTAGCTCTGCAACATTGAGACAGGTCTGAGCATGAACAGCTCCCATAGGGTCTTGCAACAATATGTCAGATTGAAGGCAGGACTTTGACAAGGCCATTCCGGTGCTGAATTACATATGTGGGATCATTCTGCAACAAATTTAATGTCAGCAAGCTGCAAAGACAGAAAAGACGACATACTTTTCCCACAACAATGTATTTGTATTTTTACAATTTGATAAAACTTTAATGTTGCAAGGGGATATCTTGGACTTCACATATCATTGCCACAGGTTCTGTGTTCATTTGATGTCAGTCTACAGCATTGAGTTTGTTTTGTAGAAGGTATGATATGTGACATTCTGCACTAATTGCTGTAACCCTTTCTTTTCTGCTTCCAGAGTCCTAACCCCAGACTGACCTTCTGTGTCAAGACTCATGACCGTTTATACTACATGGTTGCTCCATCTGCAGAGGCCATGAGAATCTGGATGGATGTTATAGTAACAGGGGCTGAAGGTTACACAGAGTTCATGATGTAGAAAGGACTAGAAAATTGTCTTAAAGCTAAATTCTCTCAAGAGAAATTCAAATGATTTGGGCCTACAGGTCTTAGTACTGAAAACCTGAGTTTTGAGAAGACTTTTTCATTTTGTAATTTTGTTAGTCTTTGTACAATTATTTCAGTCTGGCTTCAGATTGTCCTCTGATTTGTATTGTTCTGGCTGGATCAAAAAAGGAGCTCAGAACTTTTGCTTGTGGGGTTTCATTGCCATTACTAAGGGCTGATTCCTACAGTCATAGTGCATCTTATATAGTAGTGAATCGTATGTTGCATCAAACTGAAGTTCGTTTGTACAGCCTTGTTTTTATGCACAAGTTTTACAGGAAAAGAAAGCAATTAAACATTCATTCCAATGTAATTTTAAAACACTATAGTCACCCCACAAGGAGTCTTTTGCATTTTGGATAATACAACATCAGTGGAAGTATCTTTCACATTTCCCTGTGACCGATGTTGCCAAAAATGTGCAAGCATAAAATATTGTGCCAAATGTGACTGTTACTTGATACTGAACCAGCAGTGAGGCAGATGATTTTGGTGTATAAAAATAAAAATAGTATTTGCCACTGAAATTATTCTTTTGGCAATATTCTGCTTTAGATGTCTTTTATGCCAGGTGTTTGATCAAAAACTTTGATTGTAATCTTTTTTGGTTATCAACTTGTTTGTAATTTTGTACAGATTTATGCTATTCTTGCTGAATGCTGTAGAAATTTGGTTGGATGCTAAAGTATCGGCATACTAGTGGAAGGCACAGGCACAAACAACGCTGCTGACTTCTGCCCTCTTTTGTATAGCCGCTGGTGGGTCGTCAAACTTAAAAGCCTATCAAATCTTGCAGCAAGCGTTCTTTGAATATCAGGGGTACATATAAAAATAGTTCTCTAATATTCCCTTGAACCTTGTTAATTCGTGTAGGCTGTACCCACTATCTGGTTTCCTTGATTATTTGCAAAGTATTTAAAGTGCTCTAAGAGAAACTGGTGAGAAGATATGACTTAAAGCAAAACATCAGTTAAGTGAACATTTACAGTTAATTGCCTTTACTAAAATAACTATGGCTACTTATAAATCACAGGAAGACATTTAGGTTTACACAGAGGGCATCAGCAAAGTTGTAAATAGGTTCAATTTCAGATGAAATCCACTAATGAAGTCCAAAAGTAATGGCAAAGTCTGCATTAAAATTAGGGCCGAAGCATTATACATGTATTGAAGCAACTTAATAGTGCTGTTGTGAAAACTTGTCGGATGCACAACTCTGTAAGATTGCCAGCTTCCCTTATCTCCCTTACAGCTCACTGAATTCATCACCTGCAACAAAGCACAACACTCAGGCCACAGCTCTCCGCAGGGATTTCTGCTAGTACTAACACCATGTTCCTTACTGATGAATTTAATCATGTTGCTTAGGAACAGAAACTGAGAACAGCTGAATTACTTTCATCCTTGGTGTGCTGCTATACTTTGATAAATGTAATAAATGGATTCCCCCAGCAGACAAACCCACTGACATTTCAGCAATGCTTTGTCCTGCAGGTTATTGATTATAATTGTAAATGGAATACTTACTCCCAGCACAAGGTGAACTGTATTCACTGACGGCTTCATCACCTGTAGGGTAAAATTACTGAAATTTTTCACTTAGCTAAAACACTCTAAAGCAATATATAAACATGATTGTCTAGCATGGTAAATTAAACTGTGTAAAACAGCCATTCTGACACTGCTCTTTGGATGTTGCTGAGGAGTAAAGTTTAAAAAAGCATGAAAAACTCATACTTGTCTGGTAGTAGTCATACACCTTCACCATGGCTGGTTTCAGATTTGTAACAGGTACATCTTCTGTTATAATCAGAGAGTACAAGTTGGATTCCATTTTCTTGAGCTGGAAAGATAGAACATATTTTACAACTAATATTCCTATGGCTATCTACAAATTCCCCTGATAATTTGTGTTGGATACTTTCTAATGTAATAGTTCATGAATCACAATTTAAAACATGCATGTCACTCGTGTGTGTGTTACTAACAAGCACAGCTGTATTTACAAACACTGAGATCCTATTATGGTTTCATGCTTAATGTCATCACCTCATCCACGTAGATGATGACATGGCCCTCATTCTCTTCAATGCGCTTTACAGTAGGCTGCTGTCTTAACTGCAGAAAATGACAGATGAAATTTTTACATGATTATTTTCTTTATACTTTCTCCCACTTTTTCCCCACTATAACAAACAGGTTATTCTGCTGTCCTCTGCTATCCATGTACTGCATTATCTTTTCAAAGTAGTTTTGTCATTTCACCCATATACAGCTGGTAAAGTATACCATATCATATATAACAATGTTCCTCCAGGACCATGGTGCTACATAAGACAAGACAAAACTACTTACACAGAACGACAAAGTGCATGTGTGCAAGACATATGCAAAACAGCACAAGACAGTAATTACTAAACAAAAACCAGGAAATATTACAATACTGTAGATATAAACATTCTAATTAGCAGCAAGATGAACAGTGCAAAAAAAATGGCAAAAAGAGAGCGGAATAGTGTCCAGTAGAATGTGTGCGCGTGCAGGTTGGTGCCAGTCCAGTGTCTGGGTATTGAGGAGTCTGCTGGCTTGGGGGAAAAAATTTATGCAGTCTGGCTGCAAGATCTTGAATGCTTTGTTACCTTTTGCCACATGGCAGGAGGGTGAAGAGTTTGTGTGAGGGGTGTGTGAGGTCATTTGCAATGCTGGTGGCTTTGCGGATGCGGTGCAAACATCTATGATGGAGGGAAGAGAGACCCTGCTGATCTTCTCAGCTATCCTCATTATCCTCTGTAGGTGGGTCTAGAGCAGCCGATGCGTGCTACTGTCACGCCGCCACTTTATCTTAACATACTATCAGTTTTGGAATCCATTCAGAAGTGCTCGCCTTTTAACTTTTGATTTAACTGACCAACTCTCTCTCAACGCACACACGCATCGCTTGTCTCGAGCAGGGTAACGGCAAACTGCAACCTAACCTGGCAACACAGGGTTCAAGGCTGAAGGGGACACACCTCAGACGGGACGCCAGTCCGCTGCAAGGCACTCCCATGAAGGACTCAAACACCAGACCCACCTGAGAAAGTTTCATTTTACCCAGTATTTATATACCTATATAAGTAAAATAATGTTTGGATGAATTCCTTTTTTCCTTTTACTAGAGGCATGAGCAATTCTGTTCTTCCATAACTGGAATGAGGGCATGGCAGGCATATGCTTTTTTGAATAAGGTGTTTTACATGAGTGGTGCTGCAACAGGAATACTTGAATATTTATTGTATAGTGACACTGGCATTTGACCAATTAACGTTGATGCCTTTACATGCAAGGCTCACGCACAGTTTGGAGGGATGCTTTGTCTGGGAGGTATCCGGACAGGAGCTTAATACTGACGATCACCATGTTGGTTTCTTCTCTTCTCCCGTTGTACCTGTCATACACAGCACACAAAAAATTAATGTTACAGATAATCAGTGAAGGAATACTTTTTTAAAAAAATATTGGTAAACTAGAAACATTTTATGCAAAACAAGATATCAGTCTTAGTCCTTTGGGTCTGTGTTTCCACTTTGTCAAAAGTTCTAGATGTATTTGCACTGACAAGACAAGTAAGGAGACAATGCAGCCCACAGGGGCTAGAGTTGCATAATGTTAGGATCCACATACAATGATGTAAAGAGGAGGAAAACTGAACAAACCACAAATTCTAAAATGAAAAGTGCAAATCTGGAAAGGTTGTATGATACATCAGAGCAGGCTCAAGACTTGCCACACTTCTATTGTCACATTTAAAGTCTTTCTTGCTCTGTTACAGGGTCCCTCTGCGGTGGCTGTGATGCTGAAAGCAGAAAAATCTGCAGGAGGGGGAATGTTGTAGTGTACAGTGATCTGAAAAAAAGACAGAAAGCCTAAACACGTTGTATAAAGGACTAAGTGTGAAATGATTTTTATTACACAAATTTAAAATGATACAATATACATATGATATTACATCTTATCTATACATCCATTATCAATAAGTGATTAAGATAGTTTAACCAGCTATAACAGGCACAACACCTACCTGCACAAGTGCGCAGCCCTTGCCTTCTGCTTTGATGCTATAGTCTCCTGGCACCTCCAACTCCTCCTCTTGGTACAGAAACCGGTTATGCTGATTAAGTTTGAACTCTTGCTTGTATCCACCACCAGAAGTCACAGTCACAGTAGTGTCACCCTCTGGACTGAAAGTGGCAGAACTATACAGTGACAGAGCCTGCAGGGCCACCACTGTGTCCTAGAGAACCAGAGGTGGGATGGAAATTGGGACAGGCAATGAACTCCATGCAAAAAGGCTAGACTTGTTAGCCACACCCTCTATAATGAACAACACAACCATTTTCACTGTATCTTGTTTTATCTGTTCCCTACAAAACTGGTCATCTTGAGGCACCAGTCAGTAAACTAATCCCTATTGCTGTAGTTGTCTTCAAACAATTGTTTGAAGGTTGTTCAACTCTAGAACCTGTGGCTGTTGTGGCCTGGGCTTCTCCAGAATGGGTATTCACGCAGAGAGATGAACTTTAGACAGTTTTAAAATATGAGAAATAGAAACATGGAACAGCCTGGAATGTTTCTGCACCTGTGTGGAGGAGAACCCGCCATATGGGTTCTGCTGCTGGACAAGCCAGCGAACGAGGACTGAGGCATAGCCCAGGCCAAACCCGGGCAGCTGTGGACCTGAAAGCAGGGCCAAAAGCATGTAGGAGGCCATCTCTACCTCCAGAGAATCGGTCTTCTTGCTTGATGTGTCCAAGTGCTGCCACTGCCAAGATCCTCCTAAAGAATCCAAGACCAATTCCAAGAGACTTTATAGTAAACATTCAAACACAAGCATCTCAGAGAGATTGACCATGGACTGGGAAATTACCTGAGATCTTAGCCTTACTAGCCAGATGGGCGATGAGCTTGCTCCTCATCTCCTGGTCCCCAGCCAGGGTAAAAGTGTAGGACAGCAATGCAGTGGTGTACAGGTTCTCCAGCTGGCCAGAGGCATTTTTCAGACAAGACAAACTTCTTGCCACCATGGAGGTCTAGCAAAAAGAGAACTGGTAATCGTCTTGAATACAAAATACTATGACATGCAAGTGGTGACCACTTTCATATCAACATGATTTTCACATTCAGTTCATATAATTCATTATCTGTAAGTATTTGATTACACTGTCTTGTTCATTTTAGTTGAAATGAGGTTTAAATGTAATGCTTTTGTGAAATGGACATGAATACTATGTGGTACAATTAAGTTTAAGACTGGCTCCTACGTGACACTGCTCTAGCTGTAAGCCAAAGTTGTTCAGCAGCAACACACAGAGGACAGACTTAAAACATATTAACTGTACCACCTATATTGAATATAGTGCATATTTTACCAACATTTAAGAACGAGCAAAAAGTGTCAACGTTCTTACAGTGGAATTTCTGTTTAGCTCAAGAAGACCTGCAGTGATGTAGGCAGTAAGGGAGACCTCATCGCTGACTCCACCCTGTAACAGATTTTCAAATGTGTGGAAGAAAAAAAGTTGTCTCAGGGTACTGCTGATATATGTGTTTATGCATTTATTTTTATTGCACAGAACCTCATCATATTTGCATTGAGACAAAACAGACATCTGACCTTCATTTTATTGTTAAAGAGTTTTCCAACAGCCATGAAACAGCCACTGGGTTGCTGATGCCGACTCAGCCAGTTTATGGCATCAGTGATGTGTCTTGGATCAACAAAGATGTATGGTTTTGCCCCCCCAAAGGACTTAAGAACAAAGGCAGTGAGCCTAGGCAACACACACATAAAAAAAATAAATAAATTTATAATAATATCTGCTTGTACTAGAGACATTCAGGTTAAGTACCTTGCTCAAATCAGTACCACAGCAGCAGCACAGGGAAACCTTTAGATGAGTCTTCAAACAATCCACTTAACACTGCTATATCAGTGAGAATCAGATAGGCTCTATTTTTTTTAAACAGATGTAGGAGGTTCCTATTAAGAGCCTAATGATTTCTACATTCATCCAGAGATTTTGGGGAACTAAGCATACAAAATAAGTCCTTCTATGTCAGCATATCACTGAGCTTAGACTGGCTTACCAGGTGTTACCAGACCCATCTGCCTTTCCAAAAGCGCTGTAAGATCCATCATGATGCTTGTAGTTAAGCTCTCTTTGGTAGCCTACAAAACAAAGTGTGTGACTGCACTGTAGATATGAACAGATCAGTTCTGCAGCATTTATTTCTAATCTATGCCTAAAGTTGGACATAAGGCAATAAGACAAAGGGAGCAAACCTTAGGTTTAATGAGTTATGAAACATACCACTGTATTTAAACAAATGCTGACTCAAATAGCATTCTGAAATGCTACTCCTTAGTGCTTTCTGGTGGCATGAAATACCCCCCCAAGAGTGCCCTCTGTCCAACACTCTCACCATTTTCCAGGAAGCGGGTAGCTTTGGCCTTGATCTCCTCAGTCAGCTGCCTAGTGGTTTCCAGGTACCTGAGAATATAGATGTTGGGGGCAAACAGTACCATGTTCTGCTCCCCACAGCCATATGGCATGGCCAGTAAGCTGCCCAAGTTCTTCATGGCACGGCCCATCAGGTCACCTGTTTGGGTCGGAAACATGGTAACCTTTTTATCCTTACTAACCCAGTTTTAAGATAACCAAGATCTGCTTAACTTTTGCTTGATGTGGTCATCAGCAGGTTATTTTTGTGAAACATGTCCTGGATTATTTCTGGTTAGAAGTGATAATGAACAACATGCTTAACTAAATTGTCAATGTTCAGTTTAAGTTTGTGTACTGTACTGTTTGTAGGGCTTTAACTGATCATTGATTACTGGAGTACAACAAAGACAAAAACCTCATCCACCTCATGAATACGTGGTTGGTTTGATCCAACTGGTCTCAGAACTGAAAATTATATCCCTTCTGGTAAGGAAATATCTAAATTGGTTTGTCCAAATCATCACTGCTTAAATATTTAATAACATAATTATGAAATAAACATTTGATCTACAAAACAGATTAACTTATAAATCTGTGGCAAGATCCAGTTGTGTCTCTACCAAAATATTGTCAGAATGTGAAAATATTTCAAATGCACAATTAAAGGAACTAGACAGTAAAGTTTCAGGTTCAAGTTCCAAAGGAGTCTGTAACCCTTTATTCAGACAAAGGGCTCATATATTATTCACAACCAACCTTATATGTATAGAGAATCTCACCCATAACAGAGAGGAAGGCTTTATGAGAACCCTGAACAAACACTTCCGGCAGCTTCAAAGGAACATTTTTCTCCACTAGGCTCCCTATAGAACAGGAGTAAGAGCAAGATGATGATCTCAAGTATTAGCCTGGGTGATATGATCACACAGATTCAGTCATATTTTTGAGCATAAAAAAATTGAACTGTCTATTTTGTGTCTTAAGAAGACTGTATCTTGTGGATAATGGTCTCCTTAGTGCCCTCTGCCTGAGGAATAAGTACCAGTGTTACATTTTCATTCTCACTTGTTTAATCATCTTAAAATCAAATACAATTTATTAAAAATATTTCACATGGGCAGCACAGGGATACATCAGGTAGCGCTGTCGCTTCACAGCACCTGGGCTGAATCCAGCTCAGTATAGCGTTTGCATGTTTTCTCTGTCTGCATGGGTCTCCTCTGGGTGCTCATGTTTCCTCCAGAAGTTCAAAGACATGCAGTTCAGGTGAAGCGGTGATGCTAAATTGCCTGTATCGTGTGAACGGTTGTGTCTGTGTAGCGACCCTGTGATGGACTTGGTTCCAATAAAGGGTGTAACCCCCTCAGCCTTGTGCACCGTGATTACAAGGTAAGCTCTGGACTCCTGCAACCCTGACCGGGACAAGTGGGTTATTGAAAACTAACTTTTCTCACACCTAGGAAGCAAAACATTACCAAGATGATCTCAAAACTGACTAAGGGATACAAATGAGTTGGCCATTTTATCATCAACAAAACTGGACTGTCATGTAAAAAAAAAACATACAAGACATAATCAGATTAAAATGACACCTCCCAAATGGTCAAGAAGCTCACTAGATGTTAAGTAAGTAAGTAGGCCAATCATTAAACTCACCTCAACCAGCAGTGTCCTGACAACGGTGTCAATGCGTCCCCTCTCAGGCACAGTGACCACCTCACTGCCACAGAGCTCCTCTGTCCTCAGGGCCTCTGCTCTCACGTTTACACTCACCTCCCCTTTTCAACACAAGTAATGTGGGCCTTACAACTAGACCTTAATGCTGCTCTCAAAACCCTTCTTTAGATATTACTTGGTTAACGTGACAATAGAAAAGCTCCACTGGAGGTGTCATTAAAGATGCTGAACAAACAAATGTTGCTGCTTTCCATATAAAAGACGTTACAATCAAGAAAAGTAGTAAACATTAACACACCAAGATCAGCAGGTTTCAGGATCCACTTGAACGTTTTGCTTTCTTCTCCACACAAACAGTGGGTATACTTGCACCCTTCACAGGGCTGGGCTGCGTACTGGGCCGACTCATTGAGATTGACCTGGACCTGAAGGGACACACATACACATACGCACCACTTCCAAATAACCTGCCAGAGCAGACCACAGGTACAGCTGATGCTGTTCTGCATAGTTACTTTCTGCATCTTCATGTGCAGGAAGCTGTAACAGACCCTACAATGGGCTTTTAAATTGAGGTCACTGAGAAAGGAAATTTTACTTCATGTTAATCAGTCCATTCTTAACTATACATCATTCAATACTTAGTATAGTATCAAAATTAGCAGGCTAAACCATCAGTAGAATATAGCATTTTCTTGTATACACTATTTCATTCATTTCTTTCTTTGTGCGGGGTGTTTATCAACTACCGCTGGGCTGAAGTACCTGACATTGATTGGAGGTTGGAGACCTGAAAAGATGAACATGCTAGGAAAACTCACCATGATACATTTGGAGAGGTAGTTGAACACAGTTGCTTTCAATGTAAACGCTTCACCTCGGATGACAGAGTAAGGCAGGGTGAGGCTGACGAAGAAGGGCTGGAAGGCTGTGAGGTCAGTGTTGGGGGCTAAACCAAAGCCTGTGGGGGAGGAGCAGAACGCCCCAGCCACCCATTTTGTGATTGTGTCCGGCACAGTGTGTTCTACTTTCACTGAGCCTGAATCGCTGTGTGGAGGAAGAGAGGAACACAAAACAGTGCATCCCGTACACAAAAAGCAATTATATGTGTGTGCTTGGATTGTCAATAATCAAGGCTTCATATTGAAGCCCAGAATGGCCCTGCAATTATGTCTATGAGCCTGGGATTTGAATTGAGTGAGTGAATGAAATGAAGAAACTTTATTAATCTAAAAGGCTATTTACTTTGGTTGCAGCAGCATACAATGTACAACATACATACAAAGTAATCAAATAAATAAAAAGTATGAAAATAAATAACTTGAATGAGCAAGTGAACACCTTCAAATCCAGGAGAGAGAGTGAAGTGAGATGAGCAAAGCTGAGGAGGTGCAGGGTGTCATGGGACACAGAAAAAGCTTAGTGTGCCTTGGTCATTAAAAGGTCATGCCCCTGGCAACCTGAGGACTCACTTTAGAGCCTTATGGCTGCAGCTGGAACTCTGGTAGCACTCCTTGGAGCACTGCCACTGAACAAGCCTATTGCTGAAAGTGCTTCTTTGATTTATTATGATGGTATATAGAAGGTGTGAGTCACTGTCCATGAAGCATCAGCATTTATTTACAGTTTGTCTGTGTGAAGTGCTCCTGTCATATAATCAGCTGAGTAACTGCATTTCATAGACTTTTTTTTGTTCAGTGGTATAACATTGTCAAAAACTAATTAATTAGCTCCTCCACATACACTCCTCAAAAAATGTCATACACACCCCATCGGCACCAGATCCCAGATCCAGGTCTCTGGGAAGTATGTGCGGATGCTTTCCTTAGGTATTTCTGGCTGGCTTGGTTGGTTGAACTTCATGACTTCCGCTGTTTTCTTTCTCACATAAAAACCATTAGGGCTGAAGAAATGGAGCAGTTCGATGATCTCCGTCAAATTTTCTATAACGCATTGTTAGAGGAGTTTAGAGGTGTACATTTCTCAACTGATAAAGTGTACAGATATTTTACATTCAGCAATATAAACTTAACATTTTATAATACAGGTCATTAATCAAAGGAAAATGAAACAACAATATTACCTTTAGAGTACTGAGAAAAACACATCTTGGGTTCTCTAACATCAGAATTGGTCAAGATCTTAACTCCAATTTCCTGAAGAAAAAATCCAAAAATTTGAATATGGCCTGGTAAAGAAATTTCATGGCAACATTTGGGATTATTCCAGGGACTATTAGCAAAATAAGAAAATATTACACCATTTTTATCCAAACTTCTGTCATGTACCTGACTAATTTCAAGGTTTCAGCTCACATATAAAATCCTTTACAAATATAGCCCTGCATATCTCAAAGAAGGGGGTGCAGTGGCGCAGTGGGTTTGGCCAGGTCCTGTTCTCTGGTGGGTCTGGGTTTCGAGTCCTGCTTGGGGTGCCTTGCGATGGACTGGCGTCTTGTCCTGGGTGTGTCCCATCCCCCTCCAGCCTTGTGCCCTGGGTTGCTGCGTGAGGCTCCAGCTCGCTGCAATCCCGCTTGGGACAAGCGGTTTCAGTCAATGTGTGTGTGTGTGTGTGTGTGTGTGTGTGTGTGTGTGAGACATCTCAAAGATTTCCTCATACCATATCATATTAACCATTCTTTTTTTCTTTTCTTTTTTTTTTTTACCCACAATACGATGGCAGCGTAGGACTCTTGCAAGGGAAAGGCAGAGATGGCTGTGTGTCATTTTATCAAGCACCCTGTTTTTATGCAGTAATATGTTTTGTTATTTGAAAGCCAGAAAACCAGTTTTCGCTTATATTTATCAGACACTTTACTCAAAAACGACTTCCAATAAACTATATACTGTTATCAGCCCACACACCTTATTCACCAAGGTGACTTACACTACTCAATACACTACTTAAAATGGATCATCCATCCATACATCAGTGGATCACACACTCTCTGTTGCTCACACACTAGGGGTGAATCTGAACAGCATGTCTTCGGACTGTGGGAAGAAACCGGAGCACCCAGAGGAAACTCACGCAGACACAGAGAGAATATGCAAACTCCACACAGACTGAGTGGGGATCAAACCCATGTCCTCTTGCACCGTCCAGGTGCTGTGAGACAGCAGCACAACTCGCTGTGCCACCATGCTTTGCTTGCAGGTCAAAGCTAAAAAACCGTTTTTCCTTCTTTATGCAGAGATGCGTACAGGATTAAAACCTCTGGTGGCAGAACACAACAAGACATTATCATGTCCTGTGGTCCCCCTGCTGTCAGATGATGACTTTCTACATAGATTCCATGCCAGCACCTGAGACCTACAGGGCTCCAGGTTACATCTTTCTCAGCTCTTTACACTCATTCTATCTAAACCAGAACGGGAATATCCTCATCACCTCTCCAATCTAATTCCTATATTTGTTTTTACTTATATAAATGTATTTCTACCAATTACTCACACCAGATTTTTCCGCACAATGGCAAATGGGTTCGTCAACTTTTTAATTCCCTTTTTAAACTTACCAGGACTATTTTGTGACAAATAAAAAAAAAAATATCTGTACGAATGACAATGAAAAACTTGCCATGAGAAAATATCTTTCTGCTTACCTTAAAGATCCAGTAAGTGTCATAGATTTTACGATGCCTTTGAGCATTAATGCGGCGAGAATAACGGTCCCAGAACTCTATATTCCACAACTCTGAAGTGTGGTAGCATCTTTGTGGCACACGATCAGTCACACTGGATGGATATCCAGACATCTTTAAAAGTTCCAACTTGCCATATACCTGTTTACAGAAAAAGCATTCATGTTAAATTTCTTCAACAAAATTCGCATTTTATACTGGCCCTTCACTTTACAAGTAACTGAGACAGCTTCGTTAATCCAAAATATTTAATAGAACCATAATTACTAAGCCTCTCAGTTAATTTGCTGAATAGGCTATGTAAAAACCTCATATAAACTTTAACAAAATAGTTTTGACTTATTTAATCCTTTACAATAACATTAAACTAAAGTGAAAATCACTGAAAAACATGTCTTCTGAAACCTAATATTCAGCCCTTATTTTTGACACAAAAACACATACACTATTTATTAGCATAGGACCACTTTCAAATTTATTATCTGCAATGAATGAAAGCTTAATAATAGCCTCTCTCTATCATATATATGGCAGTAGTGAATTTGCACATTCTCCCTGTGTCTGCATGAGTTTCATTCCAGGTGCTCTGGTTTCCTTTGGTTTCACAGTCCAAAGAAATGGAGTTCATGTGAACTGGAGATGGTAAATTATCCTCTGTGTGTGTCTACCCTGTGGTGCCCTGTCCAGGGTGTATCCCTCCTCAGCCTTGCACCCACTGCTTGCAGGATAGGCTCCACACTGCCGCAACTCTGATCAGGGTGGAGAATAGATGGACGGACGGTCTCACAGTTGTATTTTATTCATGCGTGTTTTCATGATACCTTGTTATGTCCCTCTATGTGCTTCTTGTTCTGGTAAGCACATCACGCGATGCACACCTTGCACCCATGTGGGTTTGATTGTCTTCCAAGGACACTAGGTTAGTGGTGAATGCCACCCTTGTATTTTGGTTACTGTTAGTTAAGAGGGGTATGAAGACACTGAAGACCTGTTATTTTTCCATTTTGTTTTCATTATGTCAGATTGCAGTCTATCAGTATTTTTTGGTTTTGATATTCTCTTTTCTTTGGCACCCTTTGTGTTCCTTTCACCCTGTGAGAGAGTGTTTCGTATATACTGTATATAATCTGATCTTCCACGTAGTCACTTTCCAAATGTACACCAGTTCTAAATGACTACCAGTTTTGATGTTACAACTCTAAACCCCTAGACAACCTGGGGTTGTAACACACCTACTGGCTGGCCGGCCATATTAAACAAGTTTAAGCTTGGTCCTTAGCAAACTAAAATTTTAGAAAATGGACAAGAGTATGGAGTTAAAATAAAGTAAAAATTCATAATGTGAATGACTAACACTGGGAGCCATTGCATTTCTGCTCTAAGTCAAAATCTGGCTCAGTATGACAGTAATAAATGTTTAGTATTTTATTTAAATTTTGCATTAACCATATGTCAGTCTGGCTGAAGCTGCTTCATATGTATGCATTTACCAATACAAACACACAAAAAAATACACTAAGCAGCACAAAGTGAAGGTGTGCAGAAATTAGTATGTTAATGTATTGAGTTTTACTTGTTTCACTGTACTTGTTACTTTAAGTGTATATGCATACACATACATACACTTTTTTTCATCTGAGGATCAAATGAGAATTGTGTTCAAGCTGTTAAAGCACCTTTTTTAATTCACGGTAAACAAACGCATTACTGTACTTATCCTACTATCCTTATCCTGTAATAGCTAGCATTAGACATCTGTGTAAATCTGTATTGTCTTCTCATAATGCCTTTTGTTAAGATTATAGTAAAGCCTACCTTGTCCCACTAGTGAGCTTAAGTCTTCAAGCTTGACACGTTTGTAAAGACAGATTTTTCTGAAACAACTTTAAATGTATGTACTTCTAGCAGGATCTGTATCTGAAGCTACCGAGTCTACTGCCACTATTTGCACATACTGCAAACACATTTGACTAAAAGACCAAATACTTTAGCAGTTGTCAAAATCAGAACCAATACACTGAATTGGGTTAGAACTCACAGAGTCCACAGTCAATTCCACCTGAGGTTCCATTAGCAACACACTCTGATCGACAGCCCTCAGAGAGCAGAGAGATCCAGGGTCAGCAGTCAAATCCAATGTTGTCTTCTTCCCTGGCAGCTCTTGGAGTGAGGAGAACTTGAGCGACACCTGGAACATGAAACAAAAGTGAAGTCTTCCAAGACATTACAGTAAACTAGAGTTTGTACTAAAGCTATATTCCTAATTACCTCCTAAGAAAATATTTTTTTTCTACATATTAGGTGTTCACGTGATCGCTAGTATTTTTCAGAGGACTTTTTCTTGTCTTGCTTGTTGATATGTTACTTTTAGTTGAAAATTCATTCTGATAAGATCAACTAAGTATTTAAATGAGAAATAAAGTAATATCAGTAAGATAAATGTCCATTCTCTGTTACTTAAAAAGAAAACAGCAGTGTAGAGTCTGGAGTCTATATTCTCAATTTGGTTAATCACAGCTGTGCACTACCTTGTTCTTCAGACATTTCTGGATGGGAACAGTAGAGCTGTCAGCGACTATTTCCCCACTTGGAAGCACTGTGTATACAACCACCTGAGCGTATGGAGCCAGGTCTCTGGTCTGTCGTACATGGACTGTAAACTCACCTTTGTTCACTAAAACAACAGACAGCAGCACGTTCAACATGGTAACTATTAACAGGTAGTTTGGTAAGTAAACAAAAAAAAAACACAGTAGCTTTCCATGGCAATCTGTTTATATTTTAGCACCATGTTAACTTCAATTACGATGCCAGAAATACTGATAAGGTTACCTCCATCTTTAACAGCAATTTCAATATGTCCATGCTGAACAGCACTGCCTCTTGACAGCACCTGGGTCACAGGGAGGGTAGTAGGGTGTCAGTAGCAGTGAGGGACTGGGACCATAGAGGAAATAAAGATATGATGAGGAAATCAAGTTATCACACAGCAACAATGCTATTATTAGTTGTAAACTGACTAAGAATTCTTGGTTAATCCAGGATGCCCAGGAGGGGTGGGCAGCCACTGGTACTTAGACCCCCGGTTGTTTTTTTTCCCTCCATTAACTTTCAGTTGGGAGTTTTTTGTTCTTTTCCTCTATAGCCAGTAGCCGTACTTATAATTAATAAATTAAGTGATAATGTATTACACTAGCCTGTAGTAACAAGAGCCTTTATTTCTTTGCCTTATGCCTTTGTTCAAGCGCTCTGTCAATGTGTGAGAAGAGCGCTCTGTAAAAATAAACTGAACTGGATGTGCAGCTGTCAACAGGAATGCTGATCAGTAAACATTACATAGGTGAATCACTAAATTTTCATAATCCACATCAAATGGACACATAATACCTCTCCACTGATTATTTCAACAATCACACACACATACAAAATCATCACCACCACCATCATCTTTAGATTCACCAGATAAAAAAAGGTGAGTAGTTCTTGGTCATTTTGTAGCTCACTCCTTTGGATGATGTACTGAGATTTGAGAAGTCCTTCTGAATCACAGGGGACCTCCCCATCAATTTGCATAATCTTCACAAAGTTCAAACCGTTTGAATAAAACTTTTGCACTGAAAAGTAAGCAGATTTAATTTGAGCAGGAATTTGAAAGCCAAGTGTTCTATGTGAATCCGTGTCTTCCTTGTAATGGGCCTGGAGGGGGGGAAACAAACATCAAAAGCTAGATGACTGTTGCCTTCAATTTTTCCACATTATTTATTGTTAAATGTTCTGGATAGAAACATCAATTTTTTATCTGATGCCTTTCTCAAAAGGCAACTAATAATGTAAGTGCAGTTGCTTACAATGATTTAACCATTTCTGCAGAAGGGCATTCTTACTGTAGTAATTTGGGGTAATACTGTTGGTGAAAGGCACCATGGCATGAGTGAAATTTAACTGCAAGACCACAGATCTCACCACTAGAACACTTGCTGCGCCATATACGGAAATAATATATTTCACCTCAAGACGGACAATTTCATCCATCCAAGAGGACGTGTCCACCAACAGTTGAGCAATGCCCTTGCTGTCTGTGGTCAATGTCCATTTGTCAGAGCTGTATCCATGTTTCACCAGGAGAGAAACTGGCTTATTTTCTAAAGCGGCAGAATTACTCCCAGCTACTTTCACCTGGTAAGAAAAGACAGTTACAAAAAGACATCTTACATTTTTCCATTAGTTCTATGCCTCTGAAAATTGCATGCATACTGGAAAAATGGAACCTGCTGGTTAACCCTTCACCCAGCCCAACTGCTTCAGTTAATTGTATGTAAGTTGTATAACACAGAGTTCCTGTGCTATGGGTTTTTGATATGGGTTCAATTTTGCCTCAATGTGTGTACACTTTATATGTCCTCATTTTCATGCGTGTGCCCCAAGGGTGATCTTTCACAATTGAAAAGACGTTTCAGATGAACCACTAGCTCTGAATTATACCATACCATATCATATGTATGTGTGAGTGACTTCTCAGTGATGGAGTGGTATCCAATCCACGGTATACCCTACCTTACCTGCTTTGCTTTCAAGACAGGCTCTAGACCACTCCAATCCTGAACTGGACAACCAATTACTGACAATGAACAAAGTAACCTTTATTTCATTTTCCAATAAAATCCTAATTAAAAGAAAGCCTCTAAAGAGCTCTTTACTTTGGAAACCAGCCTAAGATATGTCAGTAATTATATGATTAAATCAGGTGTTTACAATCTTGGTGACCACCTTTGAATGCTGGATGTGGAACCAAACACTTTAGGTGAGGGCGCATCTATTTCACAGTTTTTAACGGATTGGTCCCCCCCCCCCCATAGTAAACCAAATTTTCTTAAACTTTTAATAACTATTTGAGAACACATTCTACCGGGGGGAAAAATATCTAAGCCTTTTAAAAACAATTTGATTCTCTTGACTGAAAAAGCATATCAGTGCCTTGCCAATTATGTGGCTGAGATTCAGCTGGCTAAAACTTACTTTGGAATTTGCTACAGTCATGGTCAGGGAACCTCCAAATAAAATAATTTATATTACATGTCTGCAGATGTTGTCCTAGTGACCTAGTAAGTTCTCACTAAAACTAAGCTTTAACTATGTTCTGAGCTGCAGAAATCTGACATTTTAATCTGAGCTGGACAACATACACATTGCCAGGACCAGGGAGCCCCCAGGTGCTTACCTATGCATACCTTTTTTTTTCCTTTCTTGTCCAGTGATTACCAACTGAACAAAATAAAATGTGGCAAAATTCTGTGAAATTACACAATTCAAATAGTTTTAAAAATGTACTAGATTTGTCAAAGTGCTTTACATTCATTTTCTATAGTGGTTTTCAAAGAAGTGAAATGTCTGTACATACTGTAACTGAAGAAATACATAGAAATAATAAAGCAGCATGAAAACTGTGATGTATTCTCTGGGTAGAGAGCTAGTACCTTGATGTAATATGGAATCCCTGACTTGAAATGAGGCTGTGTGTCCTGAAATGAAATGGTAATTATGTTTTTGAGAATGAACGTGCTGCCACTTCCTTTCAGGGTCACACCTACAAGAAGTACACAGATAGATGTTAGCCTTTTGTGTGGTGTCTACGACAATACAGAAACATTTGAAAATTGCTCAGAACCAGTCTCAGTGAAATTTTAAAACAACACATTTTGCTCAATTTCAACACTGAAAAAATACAGAAAATTATTCTTCACTTGTAATGCATGTTTATCTGAAATTTTATTGGTTTGCCTTGGCTGAGCTAGTAACCACATACAAGTAATTTAACAGCCCATTTATTACTACAGTAATAAATATTTTATCTGGTACTGTTTTCATTATGCACTAGAACACCACTTACCAGTCTCACTCTCCTCTATCTCACAGTCAACACTTAAAACTCTCAAATTATAATTTTCTTGTAGCTTCATTGGAATCAGGTCAATAGTTTCTGTAGCACAACCGGTTTTCTCCATCTAGTTGAACAGACACATTAAAGAGAGGTCAGATGCATTATTTGTTATACGTTATTATTTCTAACAATTCTTCAGAATAGCACACCTCTCCATACATATAGCACAGCACTTCCACTTAAATCCTGAACAGCGGTCAGGTGTTACCAATATAACTCAAATCTGAACTGATTTTGTGCGTGCAACAAAAAACCTCTCAGAAATGGGTGACTAAAGGACAGTGTTCATGAGTATGTTTGTGGATGACTGATAAGAGACTAGCCTGCCATTGGCCTAGAAGGCAGAGCCCTTCTGAGTTTCCAACTATCCACAAACGACCGAGTTGAGAAAGGGATCCATTCAGTAATGTAAACTGAAGAACTGTCAAATTCTTGGACTGAGTTTTCCAGCATGTTGGATGGATATTACAAAACTTGAGAGTCAAGCTTAGACCCTGGACAGGCACATAGATGGAAAATTTTACTGCAAGACATCCTTTGAGCTCAGCCCATATAGTTATTTTACATTATTTCTCTGATACTGCTTAGCTTCAGTACAACTTCATTTCACACGTTAAGTTCACAAACTGTTAAACAGCATACTCTATTACACTACAACTAAACACAGAGGATTTCTTTGATTATAGCAAGGTAAACATGTGGGACAGCAGACAGTGTAGTGATTGGAGCTGGCACCTTGCACTTAAAGAACCCAGGTTCAAATTCAACACTACCCAGCTGTATAAATGGGTAAATAATTGTAAGTAGCTTAGATGCTTTGTAGAAAAGCATTCTCTAAATGAATAATTAATATTCAGATTTCACCATGCTTTTCACACACAATGAAATTTTGCTCTTTGGATCACAAAACATAAATCAGTGACATTAAACAAAGATTTATAAATATGAACTAGCTTTGTGATTATAATAAACAGTATGCTCAAAATATTTAGAAATGTCTCTTACTGTAAACTGAATTTAACTTTTAAGATCCAGCAAGAAAGCATCATGTGCAGTTAGGTATTTCATCCAGCTGCATAGGCAAGATTTTAATATTTCCCTGATTTGTGTACAGCCTTTTGCAAACTGTTTCTTTCTCCAAAGTAATTCACAACTCAGAGTAAACGAAAGTGCATTTCACCAACAAATTATATGTGATAGACAACAAACTTCAACTGAACCTAATATGAAGGTAAAAAATGTGGAGTAAGGAATTAAGAATTGGGTTACAGGCTGTGTGGTATTTCCCTTCCCTTGGTAGACATTATATGGTTTTATATTCCTGTTTTATTCTTTTAAAATTCAAGCAGTATTTCTGACATTCCTGATACAACCTATCCTCTTCAAGACTACTTGAGCTAAATATGACAACTGAGGACAGTGGAGACTACTTACACTCATTCTAAATGTGAAACAGCCAGGTGTTGAGCCAATCTGACGGTGCAAAGAAGCTTTTAGACACACAAGTGCCTTCACAGACCCAAAGACAGGCTTCCCATAAGTATACCTACAAACACAATTTTTTTGTTCTTGAAAATTAAAAGTGAAAAATTAGTTTACTGAAACAGTTTAGTTCAGAAAAATTTTACATTTCTAGTACAATCTATTTGACACTTCAGACAGAATAGGCCTTTTTCAATCACTTACTTCCCACAAACTTTTATAGTTGTCCTCTTGTCCTGAACAGATATAAAATTTGGAAGATGTATCTTCACCTCACACTTGGGAAGAACTATATGTAACACAGCACAGAACAGAAAGCAGATATTTCCTCAGATAAAACGAGTCTATCATAAGTTTTATATTATAAAAGTTTACATTAAGATTCTACATGTTCCACAGGTTCTGAAGTCATTCCAAAATTCAGATTTTGTAATATTAGTTTGGATCAGGTTTTGTTGAGAAAATGTGAATTTGTACAGAAATCTGGAACTATGATCTTCTGGACAGTGGAAAAAATTACCCCTTTTTGTTCTTGCTGATTTTTTTTTTTTTTTTTTCATTAAATTTGATCAGATCTTTGTCAATTCAAGTACTACACTAACAGAGCTTGTGATCCAAAGTGATATGGAACTGTTTTTACATCATTTCCTTGCTGTGGAAGATAATGAGGAAGTGTGTAATCAGAGGTGTGAAATATTCTGTTTACACACAATTACTTTACTCAGCTTAATTAAAGGGGTAATGTCAAAGTCAATGACAATGTTTGGGGCTCAAAAAAATACAGAGAAATAAAGAATGCTGTAAAGGGCACAAATGTTTTTTCATAGCACTTTTTATCAGGAGTTAATATATTTACTGACATGAACTGACCATATTCTTTGACTTGAAATTTGTGGGAGGTTTTCCTCCCTCTCTCATCCCAGGCAGTGATGACATAAACCCCCTGCATTGCTTCAGTAGCTATGGGATAGGAGAAGTCAAGAATCCCACTAACTGATGACTGGTTTAACCACTGGGCAATACGATTGCGATTTGGATCCTGTAAGTAAACAGGAAGAAAAACAGTCAAAGTTTTATAGTGAGAATAAAGGATTCAACTGGGTCTAAATGTACTAATTCAAGTTTAAATATATAACTTATTTAAGTCATTCATCTGCCCAATGTGACTTAGAATGTTAACAGCAGGTAGAGTAGTGGTTTAGAGCTGTTGCCTTGCACTCCAAGGATTCAGCTTCAAATCATACCTTCTCCTCTAATTTCCTTGAGCAAGGTACATATTCCAAATTGTTCTACTAAAAATTTCCAAGCCATATAAACGGGTAAATCATTGCGACTAGCTGTACACTCACTTTGGAAAACAGTGCCAGCTAAATAAATGGTTAATAAATCAATTCTACAACTAAATGACTTACCCATTTATGAAGCAGTTTAATCTGACTGGTACAATTCATATTTAGTACCTTGCTGAAAGGTACTGCAGCAGGAGCATAACAAACTGGGGAGTTTCAGACTGTAAGACCCTAACCAATTGTACAACCTGCAGCTCCAATATAAGGGGCTAGCTGTGCCAACTATAATAATAACGTAATTCTTAAAGTGCAGTTACAGGACAAACAACTTACAAAGAGCCGAAGATGTGTAGTATCACCTTACCTGCAGCTCCACAGTTTGAAACTGCAAAAAGGGAAATATGTGGTCATACTTCAGGAAATGAATTCAGATCTTACATCCATTATGCTTGTAGCAGGTTGCAACATTTGCTTTTTATAATCATGGCTGTCCAAACCTCTTCAGAAATATTTGTTCAGATCTTTAAGAGTCATCTTTGTGTCCATGGTGACTCAGTGCCTACATTTCTCATCAAAAAGTTTGAAATCAGCATTTTCCCCCTCATTCAGCTTAATTCGCAACTAAGCTAACATCTAACATCTTTGTGTGCCTGGGAATTATTAAAAAAAGTGCAATAACACTATTTGATTGAGAGACAAAAAGCTGGTGCTCATTGCTGCAATGCGGAACATTGCTGGGGGGAGAAAAAAGTAATTTTACTTATTTCACAATTTTAAATATTCAAAACATGAAGTTAACAGATTATCAAACATGCATATCAACATCTTGTAAAAATCTTAAAATCTCTTAAAATCACTTGAAATCTCTCACCTTCCTGCTTTGCCTCTGCTACTCCGGCCACTCTCTTTTCTGCTCCACAATTCTCAGATCTATCTACAGATGATGCCACTAACACTTTCCTCTCTGTCCTGTCTTCCACTTTGACTCTCTCTGCCCTCTGTCTCCTAGACCAGCACGCCCCATTGCTACCCCATGGCTGTCTGATACGTTACGTGCTAACAGGACCAAATTGCGGGCGGCAGAGCGAAGGTGGTGTAAATCCAAAACTCCATCGGACCTGGATACTTACCAGTCGCTCTTAGCTGCTTTTCAGTCCGCTGTCTCGTCAGCTAAAACCTCCTTCTTCCACAACAAAATACAGTTTGCATCCAAAAAAACAGACTCTTTGCCACCTTTTCATCCCTTCTGTGTCCCCCGCCACCTCCTCCTCCCTCTTCTCTCACTGCTGAAGACTTTGTTTTGTTTTTCAGAGACAAAGTCAAAGCGATCACTGATAAATTTTCACCATCAACCTGCCCGGTTCGCGCTGGACCTCCCTGCAAAGCTATTCTCTCCAACTTCAAGCCGCTCTCTGAATCTGAAGTCGCTGACCTCCTGATATTGCACAGAGCCACCACCTACTCGCTTGATCCGATCCTGTCGTCACTCCTTCAGAACATTTCCCCGCAACTCTCCTCCTTCATCTCTTCCATCATCAACTCCTCACACTCTCCTCTGGCTGTTTCCCAGCTGCCTTCAAAACTGCTCTAATTTCACCTCTGTTAAAAAAAATCCTCCCTGGACCCCAATCTGGTTGAAAATTACAGACCGGTCTCTCCCCTCTCCTTCCTGTCCAAAACCCTTGAGCGGGCAGCCTGTGATCAACTGTCCGATTTCCTCACCCGGAACCATCTCCTTGATGGTTATCAGTCTGGTTTCAAAGTTAGTCACTCCACTGAGACCGCCCTTCTGGCGGTATCTGATGCTCTCCAAGCTGCTAGAGCTGCCTCCCTCTCCTCGGTCCTCATCTTCCTTGATTGCCTGCAGCGTTCGACACTGTAAATCACCAGATTCTACTCTCCTCTCTTAACCAGCTTGGGATCAAAGATGCGGCACTCAGATGGTTTGAGTCCTACCTCTCTGACAGATCCTATCAAGTGGTCTGGCGGAGCTCTCGTTCTTCTCCTCTGCCTCTCTCAACCGGTGTTCCACAGGGCTCGGTATTGGGTCCTCCTCTTTTCTCCATCTACATTTCCTCCCTCGGTCCGGTCATAGCCTCCCATGGATTCAAATACTACTGCTATGCTGATGATACCCAGCTCTTCCTCTCCTTTCCACCTGGTGCGTCAGACATCTCCGCACGCATTGCTGCCTGTCTGTCAGACATCTCTTCATGGATGTATGATCACCACCTCCAACTCAACCTCTCCAAAACAGAGATTCTTTACCTCCCAGCTGACCTGTCCTCCTGTCACGACTTCTCGATCAAACTGAACAACTCACTCATTTTCCCTAGCTCCTTTGCTAAGAGTCTGGGAGTTACGACTGATGCGAGTCTGTCATTCTCTCAACATATTGAGGCCACAACCTGGTCCTGCAGATACATCCTGCATAATATTCATAGGATCCGTCCCTACTCACTACTGACTCTGCCCAACTACTTGTCCAGGCCATGGTGACTTCCTGTCTGGACTACTGCAACTCTCTTCTGTGTGGTCTTACTGCTAATGCCATCAAACCTCTGCAGCTTCTACAGAATGCTGCTGCACGAGTTGTGTTTGACTTGCCAAAGCTCTCCCATAAGCCCTACTCATCTCTCTGCACTGACTTCCTATAGCTGCCCATATCAAATTCAAAACCCTGGTTACTGTGTACAAATGCATCAATAGAACTGCTTCCGGCTATTTACAAGACTTGATCAACCGGTACACCCTAGCCAGGCCCCTTCGCTCATCTACTTCTGCTCGCTTGGTGGTCCTGCGCACGAAAGACAAAGCTCGGAGGTTCTCGGTTCTGGGTCCGTTGTGGTGGAATGACCTTCCCCTCTCACTCAAAACTGAGGAAACTCTGTTTTCAAGAAGGGTCTGAAAACCCACCTTTTCCAGATCCACTTTGTCCAAGATCTCTCCAGATCATCTATGGTGTAACTGTTCACGCATCGTAACTCCAGAAGCATCCCCAGATACAACCTTCATTCAGCCATTACTCTGGTATTGTACTGCTCATTGTGTACCTTATAATATTTAATAAAAAAAAAATTTAAAAAGAATTGGTGTGGGTATCGGGATTTGTCTGTCTTATGAACCTACTTGAATGATGAACCTCAGTGCAGCAAGTGGTAGGGAACAAACTAGGTTTGCTTGAGACTTTCACATCTGCAGCTATGTCTCCTTCTCTCAATGTAATGCATAAATTGTACTTTTGCTGAAATGTGTATCGCTTTGGACAAAAGCGTCTGCTAAATGAATAAATGTAAAAAGGATAAGTTGGTTAATATAATATTTTTAGGTTGTAGAAAAATGATTATAGATTTGGTTCATTCATCAGAACCAAAAGATTCTGAAATTCTGAAAATGTGGCTATATGTTGTGTAAATATGTAATGCTAATTTCTTTTTGAGGAGACAAAAAGAAAAACGCAAACAAACAGGAAACTAGCATTTACTGACCCATCTGTCCTGGCTTGTAGATGGGTTTGTCAGTCTGGATGACGACGACATTGGAGCTGGGATTGATGATGAACTCGGTTATCTTCTGCAGAGTCTCGGAGGCCCCCTGCACAGAAGCGTGTATGGCGGCTGTTGTGGCAGCGGAGACAGCAGGAACCTACAAAAGAATTTAAAAGAACGCATCAGCAGACGGCACATGAGCAGCATACTGCACAAATATAATGCTCACGGTCCATAAAGAATGCTCCCCAGGTCCTGAGTGAACTTTCAGTTTACGATCTGGGTGAAGCAGGACTTCAGGCCTGCACTTTGTTCACACTGTTTCAAGTTGCTCTCTGTCACCCGAGCAAAAACTGAGGTTTGTGGGCTTTTTAACAGTACAGTCCCTGCCTTTCGCGGTGCAAGAAGAGCCCTGCAAGGCTCTGGAGATTTTGTAAAGAAAATATGAAGAAGTTACTGGTAGAGTAGACCATACATAGCTGAACATGGAGCTGTTTTTTTTTTTTTTTTATAGATAAATCCGTAAATGAAAACTAAACAGATTATTTTGTGAGATGTGGCCGGAGAAGAGGAGTAAGATAACCTGGAAAGCGACACAACGATGGAAGTCCCGAGTGACCGTTTCTCTCAGCAGGGTCCTGTTTCCCACTGGCTCCCCCACCAGGGTCACAGTGAACGTGACCGGTTCCTTCGGGAGCAGGTGAGCGCATAACGTCTCCGCGTTTCCGCTCACAGTCTGCGAAATGACGATTACCAGGTAAATTCTAGAGAATAGCGAGAGAGAAACAAAGAGCAGTCACCGGTACATGATATTCTGCCCTCGAATTGCAAACAGCCAAGTTTTTGGAGAGTAACACGGTTCCCGTTCATTTTGAAGAACATTCAGGAAACCCGCGAAAACGTGCCAAGTCCACACACGCACACGCGGCTGCGTAGCACTACGGTTCTGTTCCTCAGGCGAACCCAAAAATGTCATGAATCCGTTACATAGAAAACTGCTTCATTTGCCGTGCCAGCACACATTTAATGCCATTTACTAATTTACATTTATTATGGGTAATCGGCTTTTCATTACACAAACGCGAACGCAACCGTCCATTGCAGCATTGCGACGCAGGAATTTCAAAGCCACGCTGCTACAACATCTTTGAATATTTAACTAATTATTTATTATTATGAGCCCTTGAATTATCATTGTACTAAGTTTACTCACGATTTGCCGACTGTGTGTGAGTGTGTAGTCTGCAGCAGCAGGAAAACAATAAAAAAGCCGAACATACTGGGTGTGAAAACCACCTGCTTAGGCTAGTAGTAACTTGGTGCGAATAATTATTAGACTCAGTCAAAAACCCTCGTGAGTAGCTCTGTGAGACTCTGTGCTCTGCGTTCCAACCTTCCACGTTGGCTTATATTTAAACCAGTGCTCCTTCGTCATTTACTATAAACTGATTTTTTTTTTTTTTTTCTCCTTCCCAAATTCCAGTAAAACGCCCGAAGCATTAATAAATACACACTCGGCTACCCTCCAACTACAAAGTCCTCCTCACGTGACCTGACACCGCCGTCTCGCGTCTGTGTCCCGTGAAGCGCGGTTTGCAGCGCGCGCCTGCGTGTTAAATGAAACCCGACTGGAGTTTGTCATTTAAAAAAATCACCAAACTGCCGCGAGAGGTCGCTTTTGCTGAGGTTTATCTGAAAGTGCTGTACAGGGCTTAGCTGAGGCTTGTGGGCTGACAAGCGTCATATAAACACGTCTCCTCACTAGATTTGTATTTGAAATTTAGATTTATATATAATTTTTCTGTCGTTAATATCTTTCACCGTGTATGGTGCTATAAATAGGCATCTGTGGCATTTGAAGCAATTTTTTATGTCTAAAGGGAGTATGGATTTTCTGAGAATGGAAAACCACCACTGCACCACTCAAATCATAGCTGTATACCAACTAAGAATAGGTTAACAAAGATGTTCTGTACTGTAACGACTTGCGTTACTGAGGGGTGTGAGAAGATACTCTGATTTCTCTTCAAAATGCACAGCTTTTTCACCAAGGTGACATACATTGGTAGTACTGTACACTACTTACAATGGGTCACTCATCCATGCATCAGTGGAACACACTCTGTCACTCACACACTATGGGTGAACTTGAACAGCATGTCTTTGGACTGTGGGCGGAAACCAGAGCACCCGGAGGAAACCCGTGCAGACAGGGAGAACATGCAAACTCCACACAGACTGAGCAAGGAATGAATCCAGGTCCACTTGCACCACCCAGGTGCTGTGGGACAGCAATGCTATTCACTGTGCCAGTTGTGTTATGAGGCTATGTGTGTGTGTGTGTGTGTGTTAGACACTGAAGGAGGAAGAAAAACTTATGAAGGTTAAGCAGGCTGGGAAGGCTGGCTTGAGACGCAGGTCCCTGAGGAAAAAGGGTCCTTAGATCAAGAGCATTATTTCCATTGGTTTGCACTGATACCTCTTGCCATGTGCAGGTGTTTCAATAGATGTTCATAATGAACAGTGTCCGTGCATTCTTCTTCGCCCCATCCAAACCCAGAGCGCAGTGCGCTACAGTATGAACGAGTAAATGAGTCCTCACCTCGTTCCACTGAAAGGCTGTGATTTGATCTGAAGCAGGCTGTTCAAGAAAGACATACCTAAAATATATATACACAAAACACCTTCTAAGTGCTTCACATGCCTGACCAGAACCTCCAGAAAGCATTTGATAGAGGTTATTGTCAATAGAGGAGGTTCCGCTAAATATAAAAAAAATGACCTTGTTAAAGAATTTGTTCAATAACGATATGGCAATATTAAATGAGTGTATATATGTCTGTGTTCTTTGTTAAATAATGCTGTCATTTTTAGGAGCCATTCATACAGAAATCCAGATAATTCCAAAGAGTTCACAAACTTTTGCACAAATGTAACATTTTAACTGCATCAGATTTTTTACATTTATTGTGATATACATTTCCACATTTTGGAAAGTGAAAAATCCGTGTCACAGGATCACTGTGTCAAAAAAGACAATAAGATGTTCAACAGAATAAATCATCTTCATCAAGACCTTTAGGGTGATGCTTTTTACAGCTCATTTAATTCATCACCTGCAAAAAAAGGAAAAAAAAAAACGACATCATGCCACAGCTCAACACTTTATTATCTTCTAGTGTGTATTACTAGGTGTGTTACTGGTGAACATAATATTGTGTTGCCTAAGGATGACAAAACAGCTGTTGCTGTTTTCTTCAAGTTTTCATCATGTACTGTTTATGTGATCTCTGGCTTGCTCTGAACTGAGTAAAATATTTGAAGGCTTTCCCCTCACATGCGTCCTCAGACTTACCCTCAGTACATGGGGAGCTGTATTCACCGACGGCCTCATCACCTGGAAAGACATCACAATATTTATACTGTCTTTTCTACAGGCATTTTAAAGAGACTTCAGAAGTTTAAAATGACAAACAAGAAGGAGAAACTTAAAAAAGGTTCAATATGTTAGAACAAGTTGAAGAAGTAGTTTTTTATACAAATATACTCAAATATCAATTTATCAGTGTAAACCTAATGATCTTGATTTTTAACATGAAGCACTAGATGTGTAGATCTCATTTGCTTCTCATGAATTAGAAGGCCGATCATATGAAAAACTGAATGGCCATGTATTCTGTATTGACTTTTATGGGTGTTTAAATTCATTATTGTTCTTTTGCTAGGATGTTCTTTATTAGTTCGCTTCTTTATTGTTCCTTATGAGAAGGGGCTGTGCCGGATGCATTTTTTGAGTTTTTTGGTTACGTAGTCCAGAGATTATTGGTGCCTGTATGTGCAGTGTTTTAAAAAAACTACGTACTGTTTTAACTACAGCAAGTTTTATACATAAAACCATGTGTGAGAATACTTCATTGGGGTAACCAAAATGTAAATTTAAAAGCCATAATTACTTACTTGTCTGATAGTAGTCATATATCTTGACTACAGCTGGCTTTCGATTTCTAACAGGTATATCTTCTATTATGGATAGAGAATATTTGCTGGGAACCATTTTCTTGAGCTGCACAAAAAGTGAAGACAGTCAGTTGTTTATTTTTCTTTTTTATGTTTGTATGTTCTCCAAATTGCAAGTATCCTTTGTCCCAGACATAATTTCTTGGATCTTTATAATATTAAATCATTATTTAAGTCTCAGTTTAACCTATGAATGTGAGAAAATGGATTTTGGTTGATAAGATGATATGTCAGTGTTATGTTCCTTTTGAATATTGACATTTGCTACTGATAAATGTCTCGTCTTACCTCATCGATGTATATGTTAACATGCCCTTTACCCTCTTCAATGTGCTTCACATTATGCTGATTTTTCAGCTAAAAAAAAAAAATCACTGTTTAGGTATGGTCGAAATTCTTTTTGGAAAAAAAACATAAAACTGGCAGGATCAAGTTGTCTGATATGTCTTTTGAAAGATCTTGGTGTCTGTACTGGTGTATCTCACTCACAAGATTGACAGAGTTCTTGTCCAGGAGGTATCCAGACAGAAGCTTAATACTGAGGATTGCCATGTTGGTTTCTTTTCGCCTACCGTTGTACCTGTCATACATGTGCCAGATAATGAGTAAGAAAAATACATTTCCAAAAGTGGCAATACAATAATACATGGTGATCCTAATCATACCGGGTCACTTGATCTGCTGGTTTGTCACCTTATTACTCGGATGTTCAAGCTGTAAATAAATTGGTACTGTAATTTTCTACTCCTGTGTTATACAGGAGTTAAAGAAAATCAAAGATTCACAAACAGCTACAAACATTATAGTCAAAAGTGGAGAACTAGAAGGGTGTACGAGATCAGAGTAGGCTATAAACTTGCCTCACTTCCACTGTCACAGTTAAGGCCTTTCTTGTGCTGTTACAGGACCCCTCTACCTTGGCTGTTATACTGAAAGCAGAAAAGTCTGCAGGAGGAGGAATGTTGTAATGTAGTGCAATCTGAAACAAAGAAAAAACTGTGACCTTGGAAAAAAAAGATCTTAAAATCTTCATGTCAAGAAGAGCAATGTGTTAGGGAATTTGAATTTTTATTAAGCATGGTATATACCTGCACAAGTGTGCAGCCCTTGCCTTCTGCTTTTACGTTGTAGTCCCCTGGTACCTCTGTCAGTCGCTCCTCCTGGTACAGCAGCCTATTGTGCCGATTAACCACAAACTCTCGCTTGTATCCACCACCAGAAGTCACGGTCACAGTAGTGTCACCCTCTGGGCTGAAGGTAGCAGCGCTATACAGTGACAGAGCCTGCAGGGCCACCACTGTGTCCTGGAGAACCAGAGGTAGTATAGGGGTAGGGGACACAGAATAACTGCACTTATTGTTTCGGGGGAGTGTTTCGGTGATAAACTGATATCCTCTTGCAGTTGAACACTACTGTGGGCTACTGGCTTGTTTCGACCGTATACCTACTCAAATTGTACAAGACATTTTTTCTCTCTGTCTCACACTACATGTACACCCCTCCTCTGGTTGGTAGCTTGCTCCTGCTTCTCAACACAGCCCAGATTATAGAGACTATATAAATTATAAGACTATAGTTTTCTGTTATGCTCTCTACCTTTTAGACAACAGTTTTTAACTCCATTCTTCACCTCAATGTCTTGTCATCTTTTTATTTTATTTTCTATGCTTGCCCATGCTCTTACTTTTCCCAAAGTCCCAAATAATGAAATGAGTGGCCAGTGTCAAACAGAAAAGTACTACTCTTACTCGTGATCTTTAGAGACAATTCTTAACTCTGTGCTCAGCTGTACTCTTAACTGTACATTTCTAGTTAAAACAGTGATCAACACAACTTGGGTCATGGTATGAATCATGATATGCCATATTGTGGTTGTGACAATTTTCAAACTGGTTCAAAACACCTCAAAACCTACACAGACTGAGACTAATAAAGGCATATTTCTTTCCATTCTAGTTTCATACTCACAGGAAATAGGACACAGCAACATATTTTACTTAATTTTCAACAAAGAAAGAAAATGCAAAGGTGTTATTTGTTACTATTATTATTATTATTATTATATTACCATGTGATAATGGTGACATTAGTGAGATCAATTTAACATGACAGTAGCATAGGGAACATGACAATGAGAAAGAGAGGGACCATGGGGTGTTTCAGCACCTGTGTAGAAGAGAACCCACCATAAGGGTTCTGTTGCTGGACCAGCCAGCGAACAATACTTGAGGCATAGTCCAGGCCGAAATCTGGTAGCTGTGGACCTGAAAGCAGGGCAAGGAGCACGTAGGAGGTCATCTCCACCTCCAGAGAATCTGTCTTCTTGCTTGATGCATCTGTGTATTCCCAGTGGCAGGACCCTCCTTAAGAACAGTTGCATATGGTCATTACAGTCAGCAGAGAATTCATTAGCCTTATTAATATTAATTACACATTGAGAGGATACCTGTTGTTTTGGCCTCCTTGGCAAGGTGGGTGATTAGCTTGTCCCTCATCTCCTGGTCCCCAGCCAGTGTAAAGGTGTAGGAGAGCAAGGCAGTGGTGTAGAGGTTGTCCAGCTGGTAAGAGGCAGCTCTCAGACAATGCAAGCTCCTTGCCACCATTTGATCCTGGAGAAAAGACAATGGATTAAAATTTTCAACAAAGATGGTTTTGGGACTGTACCATTAGGAGGGAAGAAAATTTAATTTTATTTAGTAGACACTTTTCTGCAAAACACCTCAGAATGTTAAGCTACTTGCAGTTATTTACCTATTTGGAGAAGGGATTTGAACTTCAAATCAAACTTCAAGATTTGAAGGGATTTTAACTTCAGGTACAAGGCAGCAGCTCTATTCATTACACAGGCTCTTTGAATTTGCAAGGCTTGTCTTCTCTTTACTATTAACATGTACACACCCCTCCTTTAATGGGGTTCATTTGTTATGTGAAATCACCCCGTTAGGCAAAAATTCTGTTGCGAGGGGATTAAATTAACACTATTAACAAAAAATAAGTTCCAAAACAGAAAATCTGTCATAAAAAATTAATTAAAAACCAGAGTAAAAGTTATTTCTACTCATTACAAAATCAATGTATTTTATATTTGTACCACTTATTACATTCCTTACTTGCTATTTAATATTGTACTTTAATTTTTTTTATTAATTTCAAATAACTGGTTGTCCAATGTAAAGTTGCACTGTCCAGAGTCTACAATAAAACTGGAATCAAGTGGTTATTACATGGTGGTCAGGGTGGCTATATGACCTTGTAGGGAAAAATCTGTCAATTTAAAAGACTACCAGCCTAAAGTTATGTAAAAATCTTGAATATGGCTATAGTAGATATACTTTTGAAGATTTTTGACTTTAATATTTTAACTTCAAGATATTTTAAATTTGTTAATTTGGAAATAAATTCGAAAATATTTGTCTTTGTAAAATTTGTAACCCAAATATTCATAAGATGAAGAACCACTGTAGTTAGAAGAAGCAAATACTTACAGACTGAAGTAAAAACTGTACAAGAGGTTACATTATATAAGTAACAATATCTAGCAGTGGTGGTCATGTAGCACTGTGGTCCAAAAAAAGACCAAAAGTTTCAGAATTTATTAGAATTAGGATGCAGGTCAAATGTTACCTTTTCTACTAAAAGTAAGCTGGATACTTGAGTAAAACACATATTTGTGGATGGAGATTCTTTTGCAGATCAAAAGAAAATACAATTTCCAAATATGCAAGATGCATATAATGAATTGCCAGTATCTTTAGCAAAAACATTTCAATTGTGATTTAACAATTATGCTGTATACAAGGTGGCAAATCACACTATTTGTTAATGTTTCCGATAGTTGAATGGATATTGATATTTTACAAGTATTTATGTAGCAAAACAGTGTCAGGCTACTCACGGAGGCACTTCTGTCCAGTTCAAGAAGTGCAGCAGTGATGTAAGCAGTGAGGGAGATCTTATCACTGACTCCACCCTGTAAAAATGACAACTTTTACCACTGTGTGTAACATCGAGCATTGTCTGTTACACTCAACTACCTAACATCCCAGCTGCAGAGTTTTCAGTGAATTCAGGTGAATTGTCCAGCCGACTGTATTCGCTGACATAAAGGAGTCCATATAGGAGAAGGTGCTTGCTGTGGAAGACTAAGACATTCCATCTGAAACCCATTACAAAATTTTGCCTGCAAAATTCCAAGCTGGGTCAAATGCTATTTTTCCAGATTTTCTTCTGTAATGTGCAAATGTGCATTCATGCAAGTGTTGTTTTTACATAGAATTTCTGCACTGTGCAAAGTGCAATTCCCACCTTCATTCTGTTGTTAAACAGCTTTCCAACAGCCCTGAAACAGCCATCGATTTGCTGATGCTGAGCCAGCCATGCCCTGGCATCACTGATATGTTTGGGATCGACAAAGATGTATGGCCTTGCTCCTCCAAATGACTTGAGCACAAATGCCGTGAGCCTGGGGAAAACATTAATAATAATGAAGTAATGATCATTTTTTATGCTGCTATGTTTATTTAAAGCAATGTAAAGCATTAAACCCTTTTAGACAGTAAGGTATTTATGGAGACATCCAATGTAAGTACCATGTAACATAAGCATACTAAAGTAGCAGCAATTGTAATGGGCTTGAAACTTTCAGGTTACAAGCCCGGGTCCTTAAATAATACACCTCCAGCCCCTACAGTTTAATACACATCCGAGAAAAATTACAGAGAATTCATTTCTTTACAGATGCTGGAAGTGATGGAAAGGCTAAGGTTCGGCTCATTAAACCAAACCCACTGGTTGAGAGGGATATTGTTCAGTCTTCACAACTGGAGAATGGCTTCATGTTCTGCATCACCAATCAGTTAGAATGGAGACCAAGTGAGTCCAGTGAAAAGAGAAATGCAAAACTAAACTGAGCAGAAAATAAGCTTGCATATATTGGAGACATCTATGGAAGAGGGTGCTGGGAATTAAGCATAGAAGACTTTCAGTCTCAGCCTATGGCTGAAATCATGTAGACTGACCAGGTGTTACCAGACTGGTCACTCTTCCCAAAAGCGCTGTAAGATCCATCATCATGCTTGTAGTTTAGCTCTTTTTGGTAGCCTGCAGAACAGAAACACCTACAAATCAACCTTTAATTCCATTGTAGGTATGAACAATTTAGTTCTGTAGCGCTCATATTCAGTTGATAGTTAAAACTAAAATTCTTTTATCCTTTCATACAACAGAGTATTCTTACTGGAGCAATTGATGGTAATACTTTCATCCCCTGGTTTTCACAGTACCATAAATAGCATGTTTCTTTATCAATATCAAAATTTTCAGCTATACGGCATGGGAAGAGGCATCCGAGCCATGTGAGGTGAAATTGCAGTTAAAAATTATGCCTGTGTGAGATGCACTGGCTGATGAGCAGTGTGTACCCATTCTCGGTTACATACTGGCTTTAAAGGAACCTGCATTGCGCCAAGTTTTGTGGGTACTCGCATATTTCTTTCTCTCTACTTTCCATTGTTTGTCCTTTTTCTGTGCAAGTTATTGTAAATATGAGTTTTAAAAAAGAGAAGAACATGGAATAAAATGGAAAATGGGTGAAATGTAAGAGACTTGCTCATAGGAACTAAAGCTCAAAGTGCTAAAGTGCATTAAATGTGGTAAAAGACAAAAAAAATGCAGATTTCGTTAATATGGCACACGTGGGAAACAGAACCAGGACTGCAACATCACTACGCATACACATGCACACACTTGAAAAAGCACGTGGAAAAGATGACAGATCACCATGTACACACCACTTCTCCCATGGGTTCCACATGCCACACTCAACTTGTCCTCTGTCTCTGTCCATATGCAACAAATATTGTGTTCCTGACAACATTTGTAAACCCTCCTCATAACAACAATATGACCTGTTATAAGAACCTTTTTGTATATATTGAACAGATTTTCCCTGGAGTGATAAATGGTCAGGGACCAGAGACCAAGAGTTTGAGTCTCTACCTACTATTCTGATTCCTCTTACTAATGATACCTTGCTTAAGAGTTAAAGATTAAAGCCTAACTGAACACAGAAAAACCAGGCTGCTGTCACAGGGGTGCTGAATCCCAGTAAAACAACAAGTTGACTGCCATGGATGACATGGCTCTGCATCACCTACAAGAAGCTTGGAGAGCGAGCGACAAACCATTAGGAACACACTGGCACTGCTCATCGAACGCAACTCTAGCAGAGCAGGTCCTCCACCAGCGCAGCTATCAAAGATATCTGAAAGGATTTTTCCAATGTAATTCTACTTGTTATCTGGATTTCTGCCATAACATCTGATTTCAGGAGTAAACAGATTAGGAATAACAGGGATAAGAGTACCTTGCTTGAGTGTAGGCTTGAAAGGTACATCAAATATACAATGGCATATTTTTTAACTGTACACATTTTAAAAGAAATAGCTATTATTTTCACATCAGTAAAAGTAATAATAGTCCAAAATCTGCCTCCAACTTCTTACCACTCTCCAGAAAACGAGTAGCTTTGGCCTTGATCTCCTCAGTCAGCTGCTTGGTGCTCTCCAGGTAGTTGAGAATATAGATGTTGGGGACAAACAGGACCATGTTCTGCTCCCCACAACCAAATGGCATGGCCAGTAGGTTACCCAAGTTCTTCATGGCTTGACCCATTAAATCGCCTGTTCAGTCAGAGAAAACGATTAATGCCATAATTCTACGCAAAAAAATTTATCAACTAGTTGAACACCTGATCAGCTTCTAATTACCTTGATTAAATACCTGGCTAACAGCTCCAAGATTAATGTTTCAGGCTGCTTCCCAACATTTTTTGCATGCTGGTTATATGATGAGTAAGAAATGTTACTAAAAATATCCAAGGCTTAAGCGCTATAAAGCTCTATGTTTGAATTAAAAAAGTGTTTTATGTTATTTATGTTATTGTGTGTTATATCAATTACATAAACTTACCAAGAACTGATAGGAAGGCTTTCACAGAACCGTTAATATATACTTCTGGGAGCTTTAAAGAAATGACCCTCTCCACTGGGTTCTCTGGAAGAGAACAACAATAAAATGATGAACAGTCCACCAAGAAATGATTCAACAAATATGCAACAGTTTCTGCTCAAAGGGTGCACAATTGTATTTTATGTCTACCAGTTCCTAATCTGTGTTAATGAGTTGCTTACCTGCAGGGCATACTAATGCATTATGGGTGATGGTCTCTGTTGTTCCCTCAGCCTGAAGGAGAAAAAAAATAGAAACCTTTGTCATCTTTTATTTTACTTCTAATTTCTTTAGTTTAGATAGCTGGTAGAATATGTGCACTATGACAATGCTGTCTTGAGCAAATAAACGGTTTCAAAAAGAGTGCGTATGTATAGAAGCCCTCTGTTGTGGGCACTTTTGTTTACTCTGAGCTGTATGTTGCTTGGGATGAGAGCATCTTCCAAATACTGGAATGTAAATGGTAAGGACAATTAGGGAAGATTATGGAAAATACTTACAGGTTGAATTAAAACCTTCAGATTAGGGAATATTAAGAAAAAAGTGTTCTATGATTCATTAACCCTAACATAATTGACATTAACTAACATGTTTCTTCAACAGACTGGAAGGAAAGGAAGACAGTTACTCTCATCTGCAAACTTCTGAGTAATGAATGTTTTAGTAATATGCTCAAGGTAGTATTGTAGAAGTATTTAGTATTTATTTTTTGTCCCAGTTGTCTGTAAATTGGGAAGCAACTGTAATGGATTTGTCTAGTGGTCAGAAAGAAACGGTATACTTTATCATCCATAAAATTTACATTAAAAAGTAATGTAGCTTTAGTACCTTGAATTTTCTGTATAAAAGTGTGGGAGATTCTTCCCAGAATATGCATCTAGGTGAGGGAAACCAAACTCACCTCAACCAGCAGTGTCCTGACAACGGTGTCAATGCGTCCCCTCTCAGGCACAGTGACCACCTCATTGCCACAGAGCTCCTCTGTCCTCAGGGCCTCCGCTCTCACGTTTACACTCACCTCCCCTTTTCAACACAAGTAATGTGGGCCTTACAACTAGACCTTAATGCTGCTCTCAAAACCCTTCATTAGATATTACTTGATTAACGTGACAATAGAAAAGCTCCACTGGAGGTGTCATTAAAGATGCTGAACAAACAAATGTTGCTGCTTTCAATATAAAAGACGTTACAATCAAGAAAAGTAGTAAACATTAACACACCAAGATCAGCAGGTTTCAGGATCCACTTGAACGTTTTGCTTTCTTCTCCACACAAACAGTGGGTATACTTGCACCCTTCACAGGGCTGGGCTGCGTACTGGGCCGACTCATTGAGATTGACCTGGACCTGAAGGGACACACATACACATACGCACCACTTCCAAATAACCTGCCAGAGTAGACCACAGGTACAGCTGATGCTGTTCTGCATAGTTACTTTCTGCATCTTCATGTGCAGGAAGCTGTAACAGACCCTACAATGGGCTTTTAAATTGAGGTCACTGAGAAAGGAAATTTTACTTCATGTTAATCAGTCCATTCTTAATTATACATCATTCAATACTTAGTATAGTATCAAAATTAGCAGGCTAAACCATCAGTAGAATATAGCATTTTCTTGTATACACTATTTCATTCATTTCTTTCTTTGTGCGGGGTGTTTATCAACTACCGCTGGGCTGAAGTACCTGACATTGATTGGAGGTTGGAGACCTGCAGAAGATGAACATGCTAGGAAAACTCACCATGATACATTTGGAGAGGTAGTTGAACACAGTTGCTTTCAATGTAAACGCTTCACCTCGGATGACAGAGTAAGGCAGGGTGAGGCTGACGAAGAAGGGCTGGAAGGCTGTGAGGTCAGTGTTGGGGGCTAAACCAAAGCCTGTGGGGGAGGTGCAGAACGCCCCAGCCACCCATTTTGTGATTGTGTCCGGCACAGTGTGTTCTACCTTTGCTGAGCCTGAATCGCTGTGTGGAGGAAGAGAGGAACAGAAAACAGTGCATCTCATACACATTCAACTGAAGTAAGCATTTCAGATGCATTTAAGTGAGGAAAACTGTAAAGAAACTGGAATGAAAGGTTTCAGATTCTGGCCAAGAAGGGAGCTTGCTGCAGTACCTGTGAAGGAGATATTTAACCTAAACTGCTGCTTCAATATACTGAGGAGTAAAAGCTCTGTAGATTAATGTATTTGTTAACTAACAGACAGATAAAATGAGGTGAAAAAGCAAACATTTCATGACGGGTCCTGTCTCCACTCCCCCACATACTCCTTAGACAGAGGATTGTGACAATTTTCTTTGATGATTTTTCTTTTTTCCCTGCTGTTCCGCAGCAATTGTCAGCTGGTTTTAAACGTTAAGTTCTGCTGTATTTCTCAGGAAGGGATGGAGTAATATAGTCCAGGGGATAATATAAACAAAATTAAAACTCCTATGAACTCTCTTCTATTCACTTACTACTGCACATGTCCACATCTCTTCATATGTGACATCTAACCTTCACAGTATGTAACACTTACCCCACTGGCACCAAATCCCAGATCCAGGTTTCTGGAAAATATGTGCGTACTGTTTGCAAGGATGGTAATAGTGGTTGGACAACAGGTATGAGCGAAGCACCCACTGGTCCTCCTGGCCCCTGGGGCACTGCTGATCCCGGGAGACCTCCTTCAACCCCTAACATATCTGGCACTGGACCTCCAGAAGAAGCAGGGATACGTGCTGAAGAATATACATGAATGCACATTGTTTAACCACTGAAGGCACCCCAAGCGGGACTACATATATATGTGTGGGCAGAAAACCACATGTATGTGAATGAAAAGAATACTAAAAGCTATACCTGGACCAAAATGGTAAGGAAACATAGGTTGACAGATAATAGGTTTTCTGACATCAGAATTGGTCAGGATCTTAACTCCAATTTCCTGTTAAACACAAAATAATAAGAAAAAAAAACTAAATGTGTCACGGTCAGAAAGGAAAGATAAAGTCTTTCAGATTATGTTGATTCACATTTCAAACACATCTCCTTTCAATGCTTATCAAAAAGGATCTTTACCTTAAAAATGCTGTAAATGTCATTTGGAGCACTGAAGCCAAAATGAAACAGTGATCTCTTTTGCACAGGTCTGGGTGGTGGATATATCCAATCAACCCTTGGGGTCACCCCTATGGTACTGGGATAGCACGATCGTGGGTCCACTTCCTCTGTATTGTATGGATACCCAGACATCCTTTGAAATGGTAGCTCTCTGAGTACCTGTTAGAGAAATATAATGTTGCTTTCATTTAACTATATTTCAGTCTTTTTTTAACTTGACAATACAGTCACTTTAATTAAATATTTGTTTGCAGCGGTCTGGAGCATATCCCAGAATCACTGAGTTATAGGTTAGGAGGGGGTACACCATGGATGGTAAATCAGTCCATCACATGGTAGCCACACATACACACACAATGGAAAATTTAGTGACCAGTCTATCTGAAACACATGTCTTTGGATCGTGGGGCAGAAACCCACACAGACACAGAGCTAACATACCGACTCCACACACGCTAAGGTGGATTCTAATTTATGTACAAAAAGCCCAGGCATTGAGGCAGCAGCACTACCCCATCAAAAACCATAAGGCATGAAGTTAGTTGTTAGGATGCAGAGCCATCACAAACTGCCAGTTTTGTTTCTGTATGATTTAATCAACTGGTTCACGGCCTTATGGTCATGGAAAAAGCTGTCTTGATTGTTCTAGAATATCTGCACCTGGTACTCCTTAACATAGCTAAAAACATGATCCCCAAAAAATATAATTATATGTGTTGGGAGCAGGATGAATGCAATGAGCAAAAGCTAAAACCCACAGAGTCCACGGTCAGTTCTTCATGAGGTGCCATCAGCAACACACTCTGATCAACGGCCCTCAGAGAGCAGAGAGAACCAGGGTTAGCAGTCAGATCCAGAGATATCTTCTCCCCTGGCAGCTCCTGGTCTGAGGAGAACTTGAGGGAAATCTAAAACATAAAACAATGAATGGATTCAGCACTCCGTGAAATTACAGTAAAGTTGATTTTTTCTCTCAGTTCTGAATTCTGCACATTCAGAATACCTGTCAAAAAATAACTTTCATGTTAATAGTTGCAGACATGTAGCTGCGGTAAATGTTACATATTCTCTGTCTAGAGGAACACCTTGTATTATAGAATACAGATTCTGTCATGGACTGGTCAGTAATGCACATTAAAACAGAGGAATACTGAAAAGATGGGTATCCAGTCAGATTGACCTATTTAGACCATTGCAGGCCGAAAGCACATGCATGCTGATTCATCTAAATCAGATGTAGAATACCTTGTTCCTCAGGCACTTCTGGATTGGAACAGTATAGCTGTCAGCCACTACCTCCCCACTTGGTAGCAATGTGGAGACCAACACCTGAGCGTATGGAACCAGCTCTCTGGTGTGTTGTAGCTGAAGTGTGAACTCACCTTTGTTCACTAGAAAAACAGCAGACAGTAGCACAGCAACCATTGACAGGTAATGGTAAAGTCAACAACACAAGTTCACACACACACACACACACACACACACACACACACACACACACACACACTCACTCATATACAGTATGTAGAAACACAAATAGTAGTTCAGTAATCAGTTTGTATTGGACCACTATTTAGCCTCCTTAGGTAATGTCACCTTTGTCTTTTTTGACAGCTATCTGAAGATGTCCGTGGTGCACAGCCCTGCCTCTCAGCAGCACCTAAGTTCCAGCAAAGGTAGCAGGGTGTCAGTAACAATTGACTGGTGGAAATACATAGAGGTGCAGACCAGAGGAATGCTGATCATCAGAAAAACATTGCAGAGGTGCACAGTCATTCCTGTTCTACCCTGCATTAGCTTATACCACTTCTTTATAAAGCAGCTCACAAGGATTCCATTTATATGTATGAGCCTTCAACCACTGTCACAAGCTCAAAAATTTAACCAGTACTCCACATATAGCGTTTTGTCATTATCATTGTCAAGATCATCATCGTTGTCATCTCGAGACTTACCAGATAGAAAAAGTTGAGGAATTCCTCACTGTTCTGCAGTGCTGTTCCATGAATGATGTACTTAACCTTAAGGAGTCCTTCCTGGTCACAGGGAAGCTCCCCATAAGCTTGCATGATCTTCACAAAGTTCTTGCTTTTTGAGTAAAACTTCATCACTGAGGCGTGAGCAGGAATAAAGTGGGTTTGGCTAAAATGAGGAATGTGAGATGGAAATAAGGGATATGATGGAGACCTGTATTCCTTGTAATGGGCCTGGAAAAAAAGAGAAGGCAATATTCTGAACATTTTTCTCATTCTATCATTAAAAATTCCCTGTGCCTTTCCATCACCTTTTCAGAGTTTCTATGGCAAAGAAATAATTTATGCTAATCACCTGTTTAGTGGAAATCTGCTTTTACCAACATATGCTTTAGGTCACTAAAAAAGACACACTTAGAAGACTGAACAGATTGCAATTAAATTAACATCTTCAAAATAAAATTTAATTTTTTCCTCTGAATTAGTTGCTCAATTTAGCAGAGAAACCATCTGTTAAGTGATCAAGTGAATACAGTGGGTATGGAAAGATTTACAGATTAAACTTAGACATTTCCCTACAAGGCTATTATCCACACTTTTAAATTTCCTACAAAAAGGAACTACAACAGACAATGTAGAGACTTTTCACCTCTAAGCGGACATATTCACTTGTCCAAGAGGATGTATTCAATGAGAATCTTGCCACACCCTTGCTGTCTGTGGTCAGCATCCACCTAGTTTCCTGATTGACAACTAAGACAACTGGTGCATTAGGCAAGGTGGATCTAGCACCAGTTACTTTTACCTGAAGAAGGAAGATACTGATATTCAGATATGATTAACTGAAGTAAATTACCTTACATTCTAAATAGTAAGATTTCTGCCCATTTAGCTATGTATTTGTTTTTCTGATATGTTTCAGCAATACATTACTATTTACTGATTTATACAGTTGGGCTATTTGTAGTAAAGAATTCAAAATACTTTGCTCAAGGGTACAACAACAGGAGGTCAAATCTGAACCTAGGTTCAAAAAATACAAGGTGGTAAAGCTTAACCACTATGAAACTTGCTGCCTGTATTTAAATAAAGCTGAAATAGTAAAATCATTTAAAAAACATCTAACAAATGCATGAAAATATTATCAGTTAAGTAAAAAAAAAAACACTGAATATATGTTATATTTAACACAGCACAACCGTACACATAGTGAAAGAACAGGAAAGCGGAAGAGAATGAAATCCTCCTGTAAGAAAACGAAGGCTTCTACCTTGACTTCGTATGGAATCCCTGGCCTGAAAGTAGACACTGTATCTTCAAATGAGACAATGACAAATTCCTGCCGCTGTATCTGCACACTGCCACTTCCATGTAGGACCTCACCTAAGCAAAGGTGATAAATAGGTTTGATATGGGTTTGCAAAGGTAATTCTACAAGAATTTTATTGAAGAAATAATAACTCTTTCTCAAAAAATGAAATTGTAAATGTTTCTGCTCAATGTTATTATCATTATGTACTACAGTACTACTTACCAGTTTCATGCTCTTCGATCACACAGTCAAAAGTCAATGTGTTCATATGAAAAGCTTGATTTAGTTTCATTGGGATCAGGTTAATAATGTTTGTGGCACAACCAGTCTTGTTTGTCTGGTTTAAGAGGAAATATTGAACACAGGTCAGAGTATTCAAATCAATGATTAAAAACTCTGGAATATAGCACACCTGTTCCTATCTACAGATCACTGTCCTTATACTCAAATCTTGAATGACAGGCAAGCATCACCCATCTTCATTGAAGTGAGTCAAAAAATTACTTGACTTTGTATAAACAATCCTCTCAAAAACGAATGTGCAAAGGATGGGTTTCATGCCTTTTTACATTTCGAGTTTGATATTATTGTGCAGTTATCTATAAAGAATTTAACAGCATGGTGAGTCTAAACAAATATTCAAAAACTTCTCCACAATTTATTAAAAAACAGAAAAAACTGAAATGATCAAATGTAAAACTAACATTACTACAAGCTAACCTCACAGAACTTGAACCATTTTGTAGGGCAGAGCAGACAAATATTGCTCAGTCTCAGCGTAAGGTTAACAGAGACAAAGCCTCATGGACATTCTGGAGACCTGCCAAAACCTGGAAATGAACCAGGGACCTTTATATCTTCAGTTCAATGCTATCCCAACTGAGCCTTTTTTAACACAACCCATGTACTGAAATACAAATATTTTGTCATGTCTCTCGCAACTGAAATGAGAATTTGTTCTTAACCAGCAAAAACTGGCTGAGCTGCAAAGATCATTCTGATACCATCGCCCCCTATTTAACAAGTGCTGTGTAGACACTTACTCCAGTTTTATGCAAAAGAGAGCTGTCAGCTTTAGCAAGAGTGAAGATCTGACGGTGAAAATAACATCTTAAACTACTACTGGTGTGTCTGCATCATGCGGTGTTAATATGTTTATTTTCACCTCCTGTGGTAATGGCTTGGATTTTCATTTATTTGTGTTAATGTTCCTATTATTAATTTTTTAAGTTATACACACACACACACATTTTCAGAACCGCTTGTCCCATATGGGGTCACGGGGAACCGGAGCCTACCCGGCAACACAGGGCGTAAGGCTGGAGGGGGAGGGGACACACCCAGGATGGGACGCCAGTCCGTCACAAGGCACCCCAAGCGGGACTTGAACCCCAGACCCACTGGAGAGCAGGACTGTGGTCCAACCCACTGTGCCACCGCACCCCCCTTTTTAAGTTATAATTAAACATTATGACACTCAGTGAGGTCATATTGCTTTAGGAATGCTTGGGCTAAAAATGACAGTTGAAGATGCTGGAGATGACTTACTCTCATGTTGTATTTGAAGGATGGAAATGACTGGTGACCATATGTTAACCAAGTAGGTCTCAGATGCACCTCTACCTTTACAGATCCTAAGACAGGCTTTCCATAAGTATACCTAGAAACAATTATACAAAGTGCTGCTTTCAGGAAAATAAAAATCGAGAGGAAAAGGGTAGAAGTGTGAAAGTCGTTTCAATAAAATGTAAAATGCAGATATAACAAAGCCTGGTAAGGTTGCACTTAGATTACACAAGTTGATATTAACAGAAAAAACAGCTGTTTTACCAACACTTACTTTCCACAAACTTTCATTGTTAACTCTGTGTCTTGGGCAAATATTACATCTGGAAGATGAACTTTCACCTCATACTTTGGAAGAACTATACGAACCAAAGATTAGCAAACAGTCATTTTGAAGAGGAAATCAAGAACAAAGCCAAAACTTTCACACATTTTTAACATTGAAAAATAAAAAAAAACTAAAAAATTGTAATATTTTGTACTTCTTTTTGAAGAAAAACCTTTAGTCTGTTAAATTATTCTTAAATTACTTTTTAATTGACTTTTTGTGAATTCTTGTTGGGTCAGACTTGGACTTTGTGAAAAAGATTCTACATTTATGATGTTTTGTGTTATTATATAAGCCTGAGATAAGAGACACGAGGTCAATATGTAAATAAAGGCGTCCTCACCATATCTTTCAATTTTAAATGTACGAGAGGTTTCCCTCCCTTGCTTGTCCCACGCATTGATGACATAGACCCCCTGCACTGCCTCGGGGGTCATGGGATAAGAGAAGTCAAGTATTCCACTGGCAGATGACTGGTTTAGCCACTGGACAATGCGATTGTTGTTTGGGTCCTGTTCCGGAGCAAAAGGACAGTCTGAGTTTTTAGGTCCCTTTGAAAACTACATTTTCAGCAATAATTTACAGCTGTGTTTCAAAAGAACTTTAAAAAATGTGCCAGCTTTGATTGCTAGGCGGACATAAATGGAATAAAGATTGAGCCTTTTCAGCAAGAAGCAGCTTGTGTTTCTCAGCACTCGGATTTTTATTTTTGTATCACTATATAATATATATATATATATATATATATATATATATACTGTAACTGGTATTTCAAAATGTTGGTATTTCACTTTGAATTGTCTTATCCTCTCTTCAATTGCTTTTAAGAATCCTGCAAAATGTGGCCCACCTGAGCAAAGTGTAAAGGCCAAGATGAGTAATTCAGATGTAGCCAAATGTGGTAATAGGGTGCACAGCAGAAGGTGTACTGTAGTTTCAGCCATACCATCTTACCTTTAGTGCCACAGTGGGATACTGCAAAAAAAAAAAAAAAAAAAAAAATCCGTTCAACAGATTGAGAGAAAACCTTCGCATTTGAATTTAGATTTGTTTTTTTTGCTGTCAAGCCTTGAGCTCTTATTTGTTCTGAAGCTCTGAGTAAATATTTGTTTAAGTGAAATTTGACTGTTGACATGTTGATTTACTGCTGAGATTTCACTCCACAAGGTTCTTTTCAGTCAATCTTTTCACTCCACTTTCATTTAAAGCTACAGTAAAAGATTTGATGCTATGCATGTTTCACATCATAAAAATCACATAGAAAACTCACCAATTTGTTGAAAGGCAAAATATTGTCGTCCAGTGTCACAATGCGGAACATTACTGAAAAAAAGTAATATAACTATTCACCTAATAAAAATTCATACACACATATTATAGTACAGGTTATGCTTTGTGTTAGTGAGTAATATTACTGGCCAGATTAAAACTGATACATGTAGAAATATTTGTAATTACACATATAGCATGTAGAAATAATCAAAATTTTCTTTAGGCTTAAAAATCAAGGCTAGTGTCTTCAACCGAGTTATCTCAGTTATCTTACTTGTGAATTGGGAAATTAGAGATCAACAGGAAAGTATACCAGTAACCAGTGAAAGGTTACCAGTGTATCCTGACCTGTCTGTCCTGGTTTATAGATAGGTTTGTCAGTTTGGATGATAGCAAAGCTGGTGTGGGTATTGATGAGGATCTTGGTCGTATTCTCCAGAGTCTCAGTTGGACTGCGGACAGTAGCATGTATGGTGGCTATTGTGGCAGTGGACACAGCAGGAACCTAAAAAGAAATACCCAGGAGTGCATAATGGACACGATATTGAATACAGTTGTGTGCAAAGTTTGGGCATCCCTGGTGAAATTTTCTAAGTGATAAAAGTTAAAATAACCTCTGTATGACATTTTCCTTCACAATTTGATCTACAATGACTATTTATTTGCTAAAATACAGGGAAAACTTACAATTTGACTACTGCTGCCCAGACCTGTGCACAGAACTGTACATACGAGGCTCACCAGTCATGGAGGATTGCAAATGAGACCATAAGTGAAATTTCCATTTTTGATTTAGGTGATTTGAGAGCTCCAGCCTTTTATTTTACTGTTGACGTTCTGACATCTGAAGAACTCTGCATAACCCTGCACAGTGTGTACATGTCCTTTGACACGTAAAGGTAACAGAAGGTGCATCAACTATAGCAATATGCTGAGCTCAGTTATATTTCATCATGGATAACTATTATCTGGATAGAGGCTCAGAGAGAGAACAGCAAACTAACCTGGAAAGACACACACTGGCTGAAGTCCTCGCTCACTGTTTCATTCAGCAGGAATCTGTCTCTCTCACCGTTCACTTTTAAGACGATTGTAAATGTGACTGAATCCTTCGGTAGAAGTTGAGCACATAATGTCTCTGTGCTACCACTCACAGTGTTTGAAGTAACGGCCACCATGTACATTCTAACAAAGAAAAAACAGGAAAGCAGAGAGGAAACAGTCACCCATACACTCCAGAGGTGGGTTATCAGGACAATAAGTACATATTCCTATATCGCACTGAGAAAAAAATTGCAAAATAGAAGGAGGTAACCGTGAGGCATAGGGTGTCAGGCATGGTGCACTCTGAATGGAATGCCACAGTACTCAGTGCACAGTAATCACAGTCACTCATTCCCATATTTGTACACAATTTCGGCAATTCAGAATCATCAGTTCATGTGAAACACGTCTTTGGACTGTGTGAGGAGATGGAGCACTGAGAGGGAGCCCACATCCACACAAACACAGAGAGAGCAGGCAGGATATCAGAGTTGAGATTTGGACCTGATGAACTACAATAAATTTTCTCCCTGACACCTGCAATTTACCCATAATCTCCAAAAAAGCAATAATGATTTTTTTTTTCTTTTTCTTTGGATGTCTGCAAACACAGAGGCTAATATTGCATGAGTAAATTGCACCATAGGAGATCAGGTAGATATAATTTTAATAACTTCTAAATCTATGAATTGTGCTTTCCCACTCTGTAAGTCACTGTCTCTGTTATACAACATATTACAAAAACAGCCCACAGCAGATGTTATGAAGTTTAGGATCTTAGAACGTAGCTAACTCTGATGTTATCTAACAATGATCTTCACAACCTAACAACATAGGTGAAGGACAGAAAATTCTGGAGGCATGCTATCCCAGTGGTCACTAAGAGTTGAAAAACACACAATACTTTACAGCTGCAATTGTGATCAGTTTTCCTTGAAATATATAAACTTAGAACTCTTTACTACCAGTATGTAGCATGCTGGAATTGGTTGTGGTTCAGTGCCAAACATAGAACACAATATAATATAACAATATAAGAATAGACAAAGACAGTTGTCATGTACTTGTAATAAATAAACAACAACAGTATCACAAACACATGCAGCAGTGCAAATAATATACAAGAGTGCGTTTCGGATGCACTTGTACTGTAAAACTTGTAATAAAGTCTTCTGTGCTACCTCGGATAAAAATTATTAGATGACAGCATGTTCAGCTAGTTCCTCTCTCTTTATTAAACAGTTTTTAGAGTTGTGTTTTGAAAGAATGGTAATGGTAATGGTAAAAAAAATCTGTGTTACAACTATTTTTCAAGAAGTGTTTCCTGTATAGGGGGTGCGGTAGCGCAGTGGGTTGGGCCGGGTCCTGCTCTCTAGTAGGTCTGGGGTTCGAGTCTTGCTTGGGGTGCCTTGCGACGGACTGGCATCCCATCCTGGGTATGTCCCCTCCCCCTCCGGCCTTATGCCCTCTGTTGCCGGGTAGGCTCCGGTTCCCCGTGACCCCGTATGGGGCAAGCGGTTCAGAAAGTGTGTGTGTGTGTGTGTGTGTGTATTTCCTGTATCTTCAGGTGCACCTGTGTATTGCCACCTATTTTGCATTTTTTTATACTTATTCATTTGGTAGCTGATGCCTTTGAACTCAAAGATTGCAAGTTTGAATCCCACCTCCAGCTGTAGTAAAAATGTCTTATTTGCACATCCTCTCATGAGACAGGATTAAGATTTTGTACTTTATTCATATATGTATTACCACTTTTTGTAACTGATAATAACTTTTGGTGCCCATGGGGCTCTTAAAATTTCATTTACAGAGGTGTCTTTTATATGAGAGATTCTTTGTTTTGTTTGTTGTCATGAGAATGTGAATTACCTGAAAAATTTTAGAATAATTTTAAAATTGTATCTTGTATATCTGCTGAGAATATTAACTTTTCTAGTTATTTAGTCAGGCAAATAAGGAAGAAATCAAGAGAAATAAAAACATTTATGTAATTTGCAGCTTTCTTATGGCATTTTGTTTCGTAACAGTTTGGGAAGCATAAAGTTCTGTTTATGTAGCTCTCACTTAGCTCACAGGAATTAAGTAAAAGGACAAGATTTAGTATTCTTTCAAAAATATGGCTTACTTGAACAAATTCAAAGCATCAAAGCTGATAAAAAGAAACTAAAATATTTTATAACTTAGTAATTTCAGATAGGTATACACGGTTAACGAGATTCTGTAAAAAGATTTTATATAAGGAACCTTTATAAAATTTACTTACGATTTTTCAACAGTTTGTGTGTCTGCAGTTGACAGCAGCAAGAAAACAATAAAAAACCCAAACATATTTGGTCTGAAGAATAGAATCATCCTAATATGACTGCATATCACTCAAAACTCACAGGTAGTTTTCTTCGGAAATCTGCCTTTCAGTCATCCTGTGGTTTTTTATACTCAGATGAAGCTCTTTCATCACTGTCTGTAATGATTTTTGTTGGGAAATACTGGTAAATCAAATAGAGTGTAAGTTTACAATGGGCAGGCGTCCAATTCTCCTCTTTATGGTGATCCTGCATTTTTCACAGATCTTTCAGTGTTGCTTTATAGGTTTGTGTTTGAAACTTGGTGTAAATGTAGACATTAAAGGAAAATCAAGAAATTTACATTTAGCTAATGCTTTTTTCCCAAAGCAACTCACAATGTTAAGATTACAATTATTTACCCATTTACACAGCTGGGTAAATTTACTGGAGTAATTTAGGGTAAGTACCTTGCTCTAGGGTACAACAGCTAGAGGTGGGGAATCAAACCTGCAACCTCTGGATACAACAACAGCAGCTTTAACCACTGCACTACCAGCTGTTCCCCGAATCAAATTCAAAGCCTGTCCATGTCCCTTGTGAAAAAGGAATCCGACCTTTAAATGCTCCAAAGGGCCCTAGTCATTACAGGTATACTACGTGATGATGAGTACTTGCATATACTGTACGACTCCTTTCAAAATGCATGTTGTTGCATCAAATAGAATTTAATGCTTAGACATCATGACCTTTTTCCTCTCATTGAAAACCTATCTGTACCTAGTTATACCAGATGATAACATAGCTGTGTGGTTACAGTAGTAAATGGTAATTGAGTTGGGTCTGGGGCGCGGTGGCACAGTGGGTTGGACCGGGTCCTGCTCTCCGGTGGGTCTGGGGTTTGAGTTCCACTTGGGGTGCCTTGCAATGGACTGGCGTCCCCTCCCCCTCCGGCCTTACGCCCTGTGTTGCTGGGTAGGCTCCAGTTCCCCGCGACCCCGTATGGGATGAGTGGTTCAGAAAGTGTGTGAGTGGAGTCTGCATGTGTGGGTTCAAATACCATTTTCAGAAATAGTTTAAAATGTTAAATTTAAAGCTTGTGTTTTTGGAAAGGAAAGTTTCCACTACCTTTCCAATATCTATACCATCTTCCTCCGCTATCCGGGACCGGGTCGCGGGGGCAGCAGTCCGAGCAGAGTCCTCCAGACTTCCTTCTCCCCGCACACCTCCTCCAGTTCCCCTGGGGAAACCCCAAGGCGTTCCCAGGACAGCCGGGAGACATAGTCTCTCCAACGTGTCCTGGGTCTGCCCCGAGGCCTCCTCCCAGTAGGACATGCCCGGAACACCTCACCAGAGAGGCGTCCAGGAGGCATCCGGAACAGATGCCCAAGCCACCTCAACTGGCTCCTCTCGATGCGGAGGAGCAGCGGCTCTACTCCGAGCTCCACCCGGGTGACTGAGCTCCTCACCCTATCCCTAAGGGTGCGCCCAGCCACTCTGCGGAGGAAACTCATTTCTGCCGCTTGTATCCGCAATCTCATTCTTTTGGTCATGATCCAGAGGTTATGACCATAGGTGAGGGTAGGAACGTAGATCGACTGGTAAATTGAGAGCTTCGCCTTATGACTCAGCTCCCTCTTCACCACAACAGACCGGTACAATGACCGCATTACTGCGGACGCCGCACCGATCCGTCCGTCAACCTGCCGCTCCATTTTTCCCTCACTCGTGAACAAGACCCCGGCAATGCGAACCAAGCTCCTGCTCCGGTCATACAGGGAACGAACAACCCTTAGCAGCGAGCCCCGAACCCCATAATCCCGAAGTACCTCCCACAGGATGCCACGAGGGACACGGTCGAATGCCTTCTCCAGGTCCACAAAACACATATGGACTGGTTGGGCAAACTCCCACGAACCCTCCAGCACCCTAGTGAGGGTATAGAGCTGGTCCAGTGTTCCACGGCCAGGGCGAAAACCGCATTGCTCCTCCTGAATCCGAGGTTCGACTATCGGTCGGATTCTCCTTTCCAGTACCCTGGCATAGACTTTCCCAGGGAGGCTAAGGAGTGTGATCCCCCTGTAGTTGGAACACAATCTCCGGTCCCCTTTCTTAAAAAGAGGGACCACCACCCCGGTCTGCCAGTCCAGAGGCACGGTTCCCGAGCTCCACGCAATGCTGCAGAGGCGTGTCAGCCAAGACAGCCCCACAACATCCAGACACTTGAGAAACTCGGGGCGAATCTCATCCACCCCCGGAGCCTTGCCACCAAGGAGTTTTTTGACTACCTCAGCAACTTCAGCCAGGGTAATGGATGAGTCCCCCTCCAAGTCCCCAGCCTCAGCTTCCTCTACGGAAGGCATGTCGGAGGGATTGAGGAGATCCTCAAAGTACTCTTTCCACCGCCCGAGGACATCCTCAGCTGAGGTCAGCAACACACCACTTCCACTGTAAACAGTGTTTGTGGAACACCGCTTCCCCCTTCTGAGTCATGGGACGGTTTGCCAGAATCTCTTTGAGGCCGACCGAAAGTCTTCCTCCATGGCCTCACCGAACTCCTCCCAAGTCTGAGTTTTTGCCGCGGCAACTGCCAGAGCCGCGTTCCGTTTGGCCCGTCGGTACCCGTCAGCTGCTTCAGGAGTCCCATGAGCCAGCCAGGCCGGATAGAACTCCTTCTTCAGCTTGACGGCATCCCTTACTTCCGGTGTCCACCACCGTGTTCGGGGATTGCCGCCGCGACAGGCACCGGAGACCTTATGGCCGCAGCTCCGAATCGCCGCCCCGACAATGGAGGTGTGGAACATAGTCCATTCAGACTCAATGTCCCCCACCTCCCTCGGGACTTGGTTGAAGCTCTTCGGAGGTGGGAGTTGAAGACCTCTCTGACAGGGGCCTCCGCCAAACGTTCCCAACAGACCCTCACTATGCGTTTGGGCCTGCTAGGTCTGTCCAGCTTTTTCCCCTGCCATCGAATCCAACTCACCACCAGGTGGTGATCAGTTGACAGCTCAGCCCCTCTCTTCACCCGCGTGTCCAAGACATATGGCCGAAGCTCAGAAGAAACGACTACAAAGTCGATCATCGACCTCCGACCTAGGGTGTCCTGGTGCCAAGTGCACTGATGGACACCCTTATGCATGAACATGGTGTTCGTTATGGATAAACCGTGACTAGCACAGAAATCCAATAACAATTCACAGCTCGGGTTCAGATCAAGGAGGCCGTTCCTCCCAATCACGCCCCTCCAGGTGTCACTGTCGCTGCCCATGTGGGCGTTAAAGTCCCCCAGTAGAACGACAGAGTCCCCAGTGGGAGCTCTTTCCAGCACGCCCTCCAGGGACTCCAAAAAGGCCGGGTACTCTACACTGCCGCTAGGCACATAAGCACAAACGACAGTGAGAGACCGCGCAGGGAGAAGGCGCAGGGAGATGACCCTCTCATTCACCGGGGTAGACTCCGACACATGGCGGCTAAACTGGGGGGCTATTAATAAGCCCACACCCGCCCGCCGCCTCTCACCCTGGGCAACGCCAGAATAGTGGAGAGTCCACCCTTGGTCGAGAAGAGTGGTTCCAGAACCCAAGCTGTGAGTGGAAGTGAGCCCGACTATATCTAGACGGTATCTCTCAACTTCCCGCACCAGCTCAGGCTCCTTCCCCGCCAGCGAGGTGACATTCCAAGTCCCAAAAACCAGAGTTGGCGCCCGAGGTTTGGGTCGGCCAGGCACTCAGCCCCGACCACTGCCCAAATCACAATGCACCGGCCCCTTACGGTCTCTCCGGCAGGTGGTGAGCCCACCGAAGAGCGGCTCCACGTCATGGCTTCAGGCTGAGCCCGGCCAGGCCCCGTGGGCATAGACCTGGCCACTAGGCGCTCGCATGCGAGCACCCCCCAGGCCTGGCTCCAGGGTGGGGCCCCGGTGACCCCATACTGGGTGGGGTAAACGAAAGCCTTGATTTTATTTTCTTCATAAGGGGCTTTTGAACCGCACTTTGTCTCGTCTGTCATCCAGGATCTGTTTGCCATGGGAGACCCTACCAGGGGCATATAGCCCCAGGCAACATAGCTCCGGGAGTCATTCAGGCACTCAAACCACTCCACCACGGTAAGCTGGCGGTTCATGGAGGGGCTTTCCAATATCTGTGTAACCTATTTTTTGTTTAGAGACAGTAGGTGGAATAGTGGTTAGAGCAGCTTCAAAGCCAACCTCCTACATAGTACCCTTGATGTGTGCTCTTATCTCAAACAGCTTCTATAAAAATTACTCAGTGGTAATGGTTAAACAGTTGTTGGTAGTTTAACAATAAACAGCAGGAAGTGACTATTAAAGCGCAAATGTATCATTTAAACTGTAGTTGAGTAAAACAAATCTCAAATAAACCACATCCAAATCTTGCAGAAAGTATTTTTATTTTTATTCACAGTACCAGGGTGAATTACATGTCAATTCACAGAATTAGTTTCAAAGCAGTGCTTGAAAAACAAGCTTTAAGACTTGCAGGGTTCTACAGGTCATATGACTTATCTGAAGCAAGACAAGAAAAAAAAAAACTTTTCTTCTAATGTTTCCATTAGTGATGAGGATCATATTGACTCTGCTGGTTGAGGATAAAAAGCAGGTACAGCTTATTTACTTCTTTACTTGGTTTAATCGTGACCATCAGATTATAATTATGTGATTACTCAGTTTCGATGAATTGAGAAAAATTTTGAGACTTTCTCCTCTCACTTGTGTTTTAGCACGTCTGAATCCCTCATACTAACCCTCAGCACACGGGGAGCTGTATTCGCTCACAGCTTCATCACCTGTAGGGAAGGAGATTATGATATTCATGTTGCCTTGTATCTTAGAAGTATCTTAGACAGGCAGAAAAACTTCAGATTATCAGCAAGTGTAGAAAACTCATACAAAAATGCCAAACACACAAAGCTATTTATTACACAGTTATTATCAGTGAAATTTCGGCATGGAATAAACAGCACTTTGACGATGGTGTGGGTATTTAAAGACCTTTTCTGTTAAATGGACATTGTTCTTGGAACTGTAAGTCACTCACATTTACTCACTACATGACCTGGTTAGGGTTGCTATGGTAAAAGGAAGGAAATGCATACAGAGAACAAGTAAACTCCTTGTACACTGAGTCAGATTCAAACCTATGGGAAGTGGAAATAAAAAGATCTGTGAAATGAGCAAAGGTGTACGGCATGCACTCAAATTTCTTACTTGTCTGGTAGTAGTCATACACCTTCACCACAGCTGGCTTTCGATTTCTAACACGTATATCTTCTTTTACACTTATAGAGTATATCCTGGGTATCATTTTCTTCAGCTGAATAAGGAGCAAAGAAAATTTACTTTATTCTGATGTTGTATTTCCATGGATGTTTTACAATTTTCAAAATCATATGTCTCACTCTTACCAATGATACTAGAAAGGTTTTTTTGGTCAAACAGACATTCTTTGCAGTTATTTTTCTTCTGAATGTTGCTCTGGTGTCTCACCTCATCAACGTAAATGATAATGTATCCTTCATCCTCTTCAACTCGCTTCACAGCATGCTGATTCTTCAACTGTGGATAGTGAAAGTTTACTGGTGATTAATGTAAAAAAATTTGTAAAATAGCATGCAGCTGCAAAGAACAAGCAGTTCAATGTTTTATCCATTTGCCTTGATGTTTGTCTGTGCCACTTACAGTTTGGAGGGAGGCCTTGTCCGGGAGGTATCCAGACAGGAGCTTAATACTGATGATAACCATATTGGTTTCTTCTCGCCTGCCATTGTACCTGTCATATACATTACACAAAGATTTAAAGACTATTTATATAGTAGCAAATCAGTTGAAAAATCTAAACCCCAGAAATTACAGCACAAAAAGACAGTCCCAGTCTCAGTACTTCCACCTGTAAATGAATTGAACTATAAATGAATAATTAAACAGGAACACAGAATGATCTAAGTCTACTAGCTGTGGAGTTCGTCACTCCCAAGGTACAGAATCATTATTGTAAGTAAACTTATAGGCAATTAAAATAGTAAAGAAAGGGGGGTTAAAAGACAGTAAAGTTAAAAACTTGCCTCACTTCCACTGTCACAGTTAAGGCCTTTCTTGTGCTGTTACAGGACCCCTCTACCTTGGCTGTTATACTGAAAGCAGAAAAGTCTGCAGGAGGAGGGATATTGTAGTGCAGAGCAATCTGAAATAATGAAAAAGTACAGCAGACTGAGATTTTCATGGAAAAGTGTGGGGACATTTCAGTTTTACTTGAAATAAGGATGGGATACATGTGAAAGATATTGAGCCCATACGAAAAAGGCGTAGCACATACCTGCACAAGTGCACATCCATGTCCTTCTGTCTTTATGCTGTAGTCCCCTGGTACCTCTTTCAGTCGCTCCTCCTGGTACAGCAGCCGATTGTGCCGATTAACCACAAACTCTCGCTTGTATCCACCACCAGAAGTCACGGTCACAGTAGTGTCACCCTCTGGGCTGAAGGTAGCAGCGCTATACAGTGACAGAGCCTGCAGGGCCACCACTGTGTCCTGGTGAAAAAGAGTTGGTTCGAGATAGGAACAGCCAGAGGAGATCTGAATCCAGAAGACCACAATCAAAAGGGAGGCTGGAAAAGTCATACTGAAAGTTTTACAGTACCAAAGTTTTACATTTCACAAAACATATTATTTTGGTACATATAACTGGTTTTGAAATGTTCAAGAATGGAATTCTTATACATAAGTGTCCCATACACTGCTTTAGTTGTATTAGCATATTTTAGAGCTGAACTTTTTTTAAAAAAAAATTCAAAATTAACACTAAATTTAATCATAAAAAGCACTGCAGCAAAGACTGCAGAAATAACAAAACCCAGATTAAATTCACAACCTGAAATTCAGACGTTAAAATTAATATCTAATTTTTTTTAACCCTACTATGCGGATCACCACTTATTTGTCTACTATAGTTGCCAGCTTTTCTCTGTTCTTCTGTAACTTGCCCAGGTCATATGCTTGTCTTCTAACATACTTTTTCTAATGCCCATTTTTCTTGCCTAATCTGTTTTTTTTTTCCCCTCAGATGGAAGTATTTAAATGAGTGGTCAATATACATCACTCACACACACACACACACACACACACACACACACGCACACACACGCACACACACACACACATATTTTCAGAACCGCTTGTCCCATATGGGGTCGCGGGGAACCGGAGCCTACCCGGTAACACAGGGCGTAAGGCCGGAGGGGGAGGGGACACACCCCGGACGGGACGCCAGTCCGTCGCAAGGCACCCCAAGCGGGACTCAAACCCCAGACCCACCGGAGAGCAGGACTGCGGTCCAACCCACTGCACCACCGCACCCCAGAAAAATATCAGTACTGGTGATATTTAAGTACAAACAAAAAATGGACAACGAAATGTAGTCAAGCATTTGGAAGACATCTTATTCCAACGAATACAAGCCAGAATACACAGAAGTTCATTTAATGAACAGCATAATGAAAGCATAGCTTGTTTGCCGCCCTTTTTACAACACACACAAGCACATGTAAATAAATGTGATATTCAAACAAGAAATGGATAAGTAACAGTAGCAGGTGCTTTTACAGTAATTTATGAACCTGTATAAACATCTTGGAAAAGGTTTTGGCTAAATAATAGTTAAACATTATATCCCAGTTGGGGGGGCGCGGTGGCGCAGTGGGTTGGACCGGGTCCTGCTCTCTGGTGGGTCTGGGGTTCAAGTCCTGCTTGGGGTGCCTTGCAATGGACTGGCATCCCATCCTGGGTGTGCCCCCTCCCCCTCCAGCCTTGTGCCCCGTGTTGCCAGGTTAGGCTCTGGCTCCCCGCGACCCCATATGGGACAAGCGGTTCAGAAAATGTGTGTGTGTATGTGTGTATATCCCAGTTTGGAGAAAAGCATTGGCTAAATGAAAAAAGGAAATGTAGGTTAACTGTGACAGCATGGGTTTTTCCATCATGCAGAAAGATCCATTTCACACCTTGAGGTCAGTTTAACATGAATATAACAGGGCAGTACAGTGGTGCAGTTGGTATCTATGATGCCTTACAACTCACAGGTGATGCGAGACACCGTGTTTTCGATCCCCACTCAGTCTGTGTAGGTTTCCTTCCACAGTCCAAAGACATGCAGTTCAGGAGGATTGGTGATGCTAAACTGCGCTTAGCGCGTTACTGGGGGACTAACTCTCTCTCTGTGTCTGTGTCTGTGTGACTACCTTATGCTATGGACTGGCATCCTGTTCAGGGTGCACCAATCCTCAGCCTTGCCTCCAATGATATAGAGGTAGGCTCTGGTTCACCGTGACCCTACTCTGGACAAGTGGTTATTGAAATTGGATGAATGGACACAACATGAAGGACAGAAAAAGAAAGGGAGAAAGATGGAACAACCTGGAACGTTTCTGCACCTGTGTGGAGGAGAACCCGCCATATGGGTTCTGCTGCTGGACAAGCCAGCGAACGAGGACTGAGGCATAGCCCAGGCCAAACCCGGGCAGCTGTGGACCTGAAAGCAGGGCCAAAAGTATGTAGGAGGCCATCTCTACCTCCAGAGAATCGGTCTTCTTGCTTGATGTGTCCAAGTGCTGCCACTGCCAAGATCCTCCTAAAGAATCCAAGATCAATTCCAAGAGACTTTATGGTAAACATTCAAACACAAGCATCTCAGAGAGATTGACCATGGACTGGGAAATTACCTGAGATCTTAGCCTTACTGGCCAGGTGGGCGATGAGCTTGCTCCTCATCTCCTGGTCCCCAGCCAGGGTAAAAGTGTAGGATAGCAATGCAGTGGTGTACAGGTTCTCCAGCTGGCCAGAGGCATTTTTCAGACAAGACAAACTTCTTGCCACCATGGAGGTCTAGCAAAAAGAGAACTGGTAATCGTCTTAAGTACAAAATACTATGACATGCAAGTGGTGACCACTTTCATATCAACATGATTTTCAAATTCAGTTCATATAATTCATTATCTGTAAGTATTTGATTACACTGTCTTGTTCATTTTAGTTGAAATGAAGTTTAAATGTAATGCTTTTGTGAAATGGACATGAATACTATGTGGTACAATTAAGTTTAAGACTGGCTCCTACGTGACACTGCTCTAGCTGTAAGCCAAAGTTGTTCAGCAGCAACACACAGAGGACAGACTTAAAACATATTAACTGTACCACCTATATTGAATATAGTGCATATTTTACCAACATTTAAGAACGAGCAAAAAGTGTCAACGTTCTTACAGTGGAATTTCTGTTTAGCTCAAGAAGACCTGCAGTGATGTAGGCAGTAAGGGAGACCTCATCGCTGACTCCACCCTGTAACAGATTTTCAAATGTGTGAAAGTGAGTAGTATGTGAAGAAAAAAAGTTGTCTCAGGGTACTGCTGATATATGTGTTTATGCATTTATTTTTATTGCACAGAACCTCATCATATTTGCATTGAGACAAAACAGACATCTGACCTTCATTTTATTGTTAAAGAGTTTTCCAACAGCCATGAAACAGCCACTGGGTTGCTGATGCCGACTCAGCCAGTTTATGGCATCAGTGATGTGTCTTGGATCAACAAAGATGTATGGTTTTGCCCCCCCAAAGGACTTAAGAACAAAGGCAGTGAGCCTAGGCAACACATATATAAAAAAAATAAATTTATAATAATATCTGTTTGTACTAGAGACATTCAGGTTAAGTACCTTGCTCAAATCAGTACCACAACAGCAGCACAGGGAAACCTTTAGATGAGTCTTCAAACAATCCACTTAACACTGCTATATCAGTGAGAATCAGATAGGCTCTATTTTTTTAAACAGATGTAGGAGGTTCCTATTAAGAGCCTAATGATTTCTACATTCATCCAGAGATTTTGGGGAACTAAGCATACAAAATAAGTCCTTCTGTGTCAGCATATCACTGAGCTTAGACTGGCTTACCAGGTGTTACCAGACCCATCTGCCTTTCCAAAAGCGCTGTAAGATCCATCATGATGCTTGTAGTTAAGCTCTCTTTGGTAGCCTACAAAACAAAGTGTGTGACTGCACTGTAGATATGAACAGATCAGTTCTGCAGCATTTATTTCTAATCTATGCCTAAAGTTGGACATAAGGCAATAAGACAAAGGGAGCAAAGCTTAGGTTTAATGAGTTATGAAACATACCACTGTATTTAAACAAATGCTGACTCAAATAGCATTCTGAAATGCTACTCCTTAGTGCTTTCTGGTGGCATGAAATACCCCCCCCAAGAGTGCCCTCTGTCCAACACTCTCACCATTTTCCAGGAAGCGGGTAGCTTTGGCCTTGATCTCCTCAGTCAGCTGCCTAGTGGTTTCCAGGTACCTGAGAATATAGATGTTGGGGGCAAACAGTACCATGTTCTGCTCCCCACAGCCATACGGCATGGCCAGTAAGCTGCCCAAGTTCTTCATGGCACGGCCCATCAGGTCACCTGTTTGGGTCGGAAACATGGTAACCTTTTTATCCTTACTAACCCAGTTTTAAGATAACCAAGATCTGCTTAACTTTTGCTTGATGTGGTCATCAGCAGGTTATTTTTGTGAAACATGTCCTGGATTATTTCTGGTTAGAAGTGATAATGAACAACATGCTTAACTAAATTGTCAATGTTCAGTTTAAGTTTGTGTACTGTACTGTTTGTAGGGCTTTAACTGATCATTGATTACTGGAGTACAACAAAGACAAAAACCTCACCCACCTCATGAATACATGGTTGGTTTGATCCAACTGGTCTCAGAACTGAAAATTATATCCCTTCTGGTAAGGAAATATCTAAATTGGTTTGTCCAAATCATCACTGCTTAAATATTTAATAACATAATTATGAAATAAACATTTGATCTACAAAACAGATTAACTTATAAATCTGTGGCAAGATCCAGTTGTGTCTCTACCAAAATATTGTCAGAATGTGAAAATATTTCAAATACACAATTAAAGGAACTAGACAGTAAAGTTTCAGGTTCAAGTTCCAAAGGAGTCTGTAACCCTTTATTCAGACAAAGGGCTCATATATTATTCACAACCAACCTTATATGTATAGAGAATCTCACCCATAACAGAGAGGAAGGCTTTAGGAGAACCCTGAACAAACACTTCCGGCAGCTTCAAAGGAACATTTTTCTCCACTAGGCTCCCTATAGAACAGGAGTAAGAGCAAGATGATGATCTCAAGTATTAGCCTGGGTGATATGATCACACAGATTCAGTCATATTTTTGAGCATAAAAAAATTGAACTGTCTATTTTGTGTCTTAAGAAGACTGTATCTTGTAGTAATGAGACTAGAGGTCCCTCACCTACAGGGCACAGCATTTCATTGTGGATAATGGTCTCCTTAGTGCCCTCTGCCTGAGGAATAAGTACCAGTGTTACATTTTCATTCTCACTTGTTTAATCATCTTAAAATCAAATACAATTTATTAAAAATATTTCACATGGGCAGCACAGGGATACATCAGGTAGCGCTGTCGCTTCACAGCACCTGGGCTGAATCCAGCTCAGTATAGCGTTTGCATGTTTTCTCTGTCTGCATGGGTCTCCTCTGGGTGCTCATGCTTCCTCCAGCAGTTCAAAGACATGCAGTTCAGGTGAAGCGGTGATGCTAAATTGCCTGTATCGTGTGAACGGTTGTGTCTGTGTAGCGACCCTGTGATGGACTTGGTTCCAATAAAGGGTGTAACCCCCTCAGCCTTGTGCACCGTGATTACAGGGTAAGCTCCGGACTCCTGCAACCCTGACCGGGACAAGTGGGTTATTGAAAACTAACTTTTCTCACACCTAGGAAGCAAAACATTACCAAGATGATCTCAAAACTGACTAAGGGATACAAATGAGTTGGCCATTTTATCATCAACAAAACTGGACTGTCATGTAAAAAAAAAACATACAAGACATAATCAGATTAAAATGACACCTCCCAAATGGTCAAGAAGCTCACTAGATGTTAAGTAAGTAAGTAGGCCAATCATTAAACTCACCTCAACCAGCAGTGTCCTGACAACGGTGTCAATGCGTCCCCTCTCAGGCACAGTGACCACCTCATTGCCACAGAGCTCCTCTGTCTTCAGGGCCTCTGCTCTCACTTTTATACTCACCTCCCCTGGTCAACACAAGTGGCGTGAAATGCGGTCACACTTACTACAGGAGCTCACAGCTGCCACGATGTTCTTGTTATGGTTAAAAGCCTTCTGACATTAATGAACACGGTTATTTCAGTTAATCTGGAATTCTTAGAAGTTTGAAACAAGGGTGCTGTGAATAAAGAGTAAAATATGGAATAAATCTGTAGGCCTACAGGTTTCCTTTGGAGCAATATTTACACAATCGTTAGTGACATTTTCCACGTTTCTGCTTTTTGAATAAACTATTATCAGATTGAAAAGACTGAAACAGAGCAAGACAGATGCCATTAAGTTATTGTTGTTCATAGTTGTTTACAATGAAGCAGAGTATATTCTGCAAGACTCCAGCCACCCGAGCCATGGACTGCTCCCGCTGCTGCCATCAGGCAGACGGTATCATAGCATCAGATCCCACACCAGCAGGCTGCGGGACAGCTTCTTCTTGCAGGCCATCAGACTGTTAAACTCTAACTAATAACACCACCACACTCATAACCCACTCTACCTCCCCTGGGTATTGCATCTGTACATCTTGAGTCCTACCTGTATATTGTGTACATATTGTACAGCTTTTTATTGTGTATATTTTTTGTGGTCTGTATATTTATAACTTACGTCGAACAGCTGTGTAGAACGCACCAAAGATTTTCACCACCTGTACGCTTGTGGTTATGGTGAAGTGACAATAAAGCGATTTGATTTGATTGAATTGAGCATGCGATAGATTGGTGGGTATTACAGAAAATGACAAACGAGTATGAAAAATATTTACTCACCCAGATCGGTAGGCTTCAGGATCCACTTGAATGTTTTGCTTTCTTCTCCACACAAACAGTGGGTATACTCACACCCTTCACAGGTCTGGGCTGTGTACTGGGCTGACTCATTCAGACTGACCTGAACCTGAGGATAGACACATTTATGACAGATGATTTGGAAAAATGCAATTTTTTATCACAGACACAGACACTGTTACTTGTCAGCTTTGTGATGTGACTCACACAGTTTACTGGATGGGTATGTATAGTGTTAACTGTTGCTGTGCACAACAAGTCCAATCATAGACCCTGATAACAGGTATATTAACCCCTTATAATTGTATAATTGTATAAATATACATTTTGCTTTCTATACTTTGCTTTCTTGCACCCTTCACAGGTCTGGGCTGTGGGCCAGGCCGGATAATGGGTAACGTATCACTTGCATGGATGATGTATTATTCTAGTGTATATAGTCAACTGTCTTATTTGCCTTATCCCTTTGTTAAGTGCTCTGTGTCACTATGTGAGAAGAGTACTCTATAAACAATTGACTATACTGTATGCATGCAAGAATAAGAAGCCATTAAAAACTTCAGGTATAAGAATTGGGAAGAGGTTCTAAAAGAGGAGATGACATTGAAGAAGATGAGCATTGTGGGAACACTCACCATGATACATGTAGAATGGTAGTTGAAAACGGTTGCCTTGAGTGCAAACATTTCCCCTCTAATGACAGAGTAAGGCAGGGTGAGGCTGAGAAAGAAGGGCTGGAAGGCTGTGAGGTCAGTGTTGGGGGCTAAACCAAAGCCTGTGGGGGAGGTGCAGAACGCCCCAGCCACCCAATTCGTGATTGTGTCCGGCACAGTGTGTTCTACCTTCACTGAGCCTGAATCACTGTGTGGAGGAAGAGAGGAACACAAAACAGTTTACATGACACAGCTACAATTAAACTCCAGTAGGACCAAGTCAGGGACATAAGTCAGGGACATATCCGTTTCGTTGTGTAATATCCTTTGATAAAAGTGTTTAGTGATGGAAAAAGTATTATTGTGAAACATCAATGATTAGACAATCGACTTCTCACTCCTTCACACCCCTGACTATATTTATCATGCATACCCCACTGACACCAGATCCCAGATCCAGGTTTCCGGGAAGAATGTACGGATGATGGATTCCTGAAATGGATTTTGTGGATGGGGGACCATGTCTTCAGTCATGTCTTTGAGAAGATAATTGTAGTTTACATGTAGCTTGTAACATAATTTGTAATTTATTGATGAATTATTATTTGAAATGGCATTCAGACTTGACAATGATGAAAAAGTTACAGTTACCTAGAAGGTAAGTTATATCACAATCTATTGGTTTTCTCACAGCAGAACTGGTCAGGATTTTAACTCCAACATCCTGAAAGACACATCATAACTCGACAAGTAGAATACCTTTAAAAAACCAAAAAACTGAGTCAGCTGGACAAATATATATTTATCAAATTTGTTTAATGTCACCTTCTCTACTTAAGATGTTTTTGTGGGTTAGGGTTTAAGTTGTGATCATACATGAAGCAAAGAGGAGCAGGTGATCCTTACCATAAAGATGGTGTAAATGTCAAATTTTTTAGAATCTTCATCATCGAAATAGGACCGTTTCTTCTTTCTGTGGACGGGGACTCTGACTTCATCCCAAGGACTGGGCAGGCATGGTTGGTGCTCGTAATCACCTAAACTGTTAGGATATCTTGAAAGTCTCTGAACTGGCAGCTGACTGTAGATCTGTGTGGATATTTCCAAAATTATAAAGCATATGTTGAAAATCTGTGTAGAATTATTTATACCTGAGACTTAAACCTTACATCTTTTGGCACTGAGTTCAACACCTTCAGCATTAAATTGTTTGTTTTGCACTCTTAAAACTTACTGAAGTCAGCCAGAAAGCTGCAATGCCATCTAAGAATATGAACAAAATGGAATATAATCGTCCTTAGAACTTTTTAAACGTTATACTAGTCACTGCCCCTTCTTTCCACTTAATGTACATAAGCCCAACAAATAAATTTACAGTTAATATTTCAGAAGCAAATGGTTATAGTGAATAGGGTCAGAACCCACTGAGTCTATGGTCAAATCCTGATGAGGTTCCATCAGCAACACACTCTTGTCAATGGCCCTCAAAGAGCAGAGAGATCCGGGATCAGCTTTCACCTCCAGTGAGGTCTTCTCCCCTGGCAGTTCCTGGGAAGAGGAGAACTTGAGGGACACCTGAAACACAAATGCAAGAAAAAGGCACTGAACGTTCCCTGAACAAGCTGAATTTTCAGAGTTCTTTGTGAAAACTGCAGCAATGACAATAGATAAAGTCATCTTTTGCCTTACAACATGTCTTACCTTGTAATAGCTATTGATAACAACCATGTAGTTGACACATTAAAAATGTGTCAACTACATGGTTATCATCAGCATCTGCTTTCTTGATCCCATCCCTCCACCCCTTCTACAGGCCATTTCCCTGTAGCTTATTTCTATTTCTACAATCATCAACTCCTCACTATCTTTTGGTTGCTTCCTACCTGCCTGCAAAACTAAACTCATCTAACTGCTTTTAAACAACACCTCTCTGGATCCAGACTCAGTCATGAATGACAGGCCAGTCTTCCTTCTCAGTGAAAAACTTTGAAATGGGCAATCTATAACCAGTTATCTGTATTTTTCTCCCAGAATAATCTCCTTAATGCTCATCATTTTGGATTCAAAGCTGTCCATTCCCCCGAAATGGCCCTTCTTGCAGTATCAGATACTCTCCACTCGGATAGAGTGGCATCCCTCTTCTCAGTTCTCATCCTCTTTGACCTGCATCCAACATTCAACAGTGTCAACAACTGGATTCACCTCTCCTCTTTTAGAGCTTGGCATCAAATTAAGTGCACTGTAAAGGTTTATGGAGTCCTACCTAGCTTGTAGATCTTACCAGTTAATCTGGCGATAATCTCCTCAGCCTGTCTCAGTTGGGCTTGGTGATTGGCCCCCTAATTTTCTGCATCTAAACATTTTCTTTTGGTTCTGTCATTGCCTCCCACAGATCCTCCTATCGGTGCTATGCTGACGATAAAAAGTTCTTATCATTTCCCCTGGAACTTCAGATGTTTCTTCATATATTGCCACTTATCTCTCGAAAATCTCTACCTGAATGTCCAATCACCACCTTCAACACATTGTGCATTATATTTTGGGCTGGAGGTCCATCGCTGCTGTTTGTGGCGTTTCAGGTAAGTGTAGTTGTTTTGCTACCGCTTTTTCTTGACACACATTCGTGTTGTGTAGCTGTGCGGATAAACACAATTGGTTGTGTGTCTGTGTAGTGTTGTGTGGCACTGTATTTAATTTGTTGTTAAATACTATTTAGTGGTTTGTTGGGCGAACGTTCTCCGGATCATTTCTGTGTCCCATAGCAGGGAGTGGGCGTGACTCGGTGGTTTGATTAATCGCATCTGTTTGGTTGGATGTTTTGGTTGCCATTGTTGGAATAGTTTCGGTTTCAATTAGGAATCTCTGCTGACTGGTGGTAGCCTGATTTAAATAGCAGCTGGTGATTCGTAGTGGCAGCCTCTTGGTGCAAATACTCGGGGTGCAAAGACAAGGGAGTCTACCTGTGGGAGTCCACCGAGGAAGGCCTCTGGTACAGCTGTCTGCAAGGGATCATGCGCCCAATATGTCAACTATCAAAGTCTTCTACGGTAAGCGAGCCGTGCAACTTTGCCACCGCCGGAGACCTGGATGCTCTCACTGCTACAGTAACCTGGTCTATCCTCTCCTGTCAAACATTCCATCTTGCCTTACTTTCTCCATGGAACTCTGGAACTGCCAGTCTGCTGTGAGAAAGGCTGACTTCATACCAGCCTACGCCCCCCATCTCTCACGGGACCTCCTACCCCTAACTGAAACCTGGATCACCCCAGACAGCTCAGCCACACCTGCTGCACTCTCCACTAAGTAGTCCTTCTCTTACACCCCTCGTTCCTCCGGCAGAGGTGGAGGCACAGACCTGCTCATCTCTCCCCGGTGGGAATACTCTATTCTTCCTCTTCACTTGCATGATCTGTCCTCATTTGAATAGCTTGCTGTTCCTATCACTGCCCCAATCACTCTTGTTGTGGTTGTTCTTTATCACTCTCCTGGCCCTCTCAGCTGCTTCTTGGATGACCTTGACATCTTGTTGAGCTCTCTGCCAGTGGACAACACTCCGTTGATTCTCCTTGGTGACTTCAACCTGCATGCTGATGACCTTCACGCAAGCGGCCTTCTGTTGCTCCTACAGTCCTTTGATCTCTCCCTGTCCCAATCCCCTGCTACTCACAAAGCAGGCAACTGTCTTGACCTTGTATTTTCCCACAACTGTGGCTGTCCCACCCTGTCTGTCACTCTGCTGCATGTCTCTGATCACTTCTTCATTTTCTTTTAGCCCTTCCTCACCACTAACTCCTCGCCTCTTTCTGCTCCCATTGTATTTTTCATCGCAATTTAAAAATCTCTCTCATCTTCCAGCTTTGCCTCTGCTACTCTGGCCGCTCTCCCTTCTGCTGCACAATTCTCGGATCTATCTACAGATGATGCCGCTAACACTTTCCTCTCTGCCCTATCCTCCTCCCTTGATTCTCTCTGTCCTTTGTCTTCCAGAACAGCACGCCCCATTGCTACCCCATGGCTGTCTGATACGTTACGTGCATACAGGACCAAACTGCGGGCTGCAGACAGAAGATGGCAGAAATCCAAAACTCCATCAGACCTGGTTGCCTACCAGTCACTTTTGGCTGCTTTTCAATTTGCTGTCTCTTCAGCTAAAACCTCCTTCTTCCACAATAAAATACAGTCTGCATCTAAAAAAACCACACAGAGTCTTTGCAACCTTCTCGTCCCTTCTGTGTCCCCTGCCACCGCCTCAGCTATTTACAGGTCTTGATCAACCGCTACACCCCAGCTAGACCCCTTTGCTCACTTGGTGGTCCCGCGCACGAAAAGTAAAGCACGGAAGTTCTCGGTTCTGGCACTGTTGTGGTGGAACAACCTTCCCCTCTCATTCAGAACTGCGGAAACTCTGTCTACATTCAAGAAGGGTCTAAAAACTCATCTTTTCCAAACCCATTTCACCCAAGATCTCTCCAGCTCATGTATGGTGCAAATGTTCATGCACCGTAACTTCATGAGCATCACCAGATAAAGCCTTTATTCTGTCATTACTCCGGCATTGTTTTTGCTTGCTTGTGTATCTTATAATTTTATTTATTTTTTTTTTTAAAGAAATTTTTAAAAAAAAGGTAGGAGGGTATCAAGATTTGTCTATCCTGTGTTTTTATGCACCTACTTGAACGATGAACCTCAGTGCAGCAAGTGGTAGGCAACAAACTAGGTTTACTTGAGTCACATGTCTGCAGCTATGTCTCTTTCTCTTAATGTAATGCATAAGTTGTACTTTTACTGAGTTGTACGTTGCTTTGGATAAAAGCGTCTGCTAAATGAATAAATGTAAATGTAAACTCAACCACTCCAAAACAGAGATCCTTCAGCTCCCAACTGGTTCATCCTTCTGACAAGAACTCTCTATCCAACTGGACAACTCACTTATTTCACCTGCTTCATCTGCTAAGAGTTTGGGAGTAATGATCGACTGAAGACTGTCCTTTTGAAAACATACTGAAGCTGTAACCTGATCCCGCAGACACAGTCTGCATAACATCCACAGGATCTGCCCTTATCTCTCAAATACCTCTACACAGCTTTGGGTCTAAGCCATGGTGATATCTTCTCTGAACTGCTGCAACTCTCTTCTGTCTTACCTACTGGCCTTTGCCATCCAACTTCCCCAGCTGATATAGAATGCTGTGGCATGAGTTGTATTTGACTTTCTAAGGCGTTCCTATGTATGCCCCCTTCTTGTCTGCCTCAATTGCCTTCCTGTGGCTACCAATATCAAATTCAAGACTCTAGTTACAGCCTACAAGACCACTAATGGAACTTCTCCTGAATACCTGCAAAGTCTAATCATTCATTTCGCTCCAGCCAGACTAATAAGGTCCTCCACCTCTGGTCACACACAAGAGGTCTGAAATCTAAATCACACAGGTTTTCTGTTCTGGTTTCCACATGATAGAATGAGCTCCTTTTCTCATTCAGAACTGCTGAATCTCTCTTAAGATTTAAGAAAGTGTCAGGTGTCAGACTCAATGGTGGTATGACACAAATTGACTGTACTTCAAAAATCACATGTCACCTTCTGGATCTCTCTATTTGTTGGAGTAATGCACTTTTGTATTATTTTCTGAGATGTTTTGTAAGACTTTGGAGAAAGGCGTCTGTTACATGATTGAATGTAAATGTATCATAAATTTCCAATCTAAGGACATAAAGAGCTTCTTTGCATAAAACTGATACCTAGGGATGCTGGTTAATTTGAATCGCAGGTGTAAATTACCTTGTTCTTCAGGCACTTCTGGATGGGAACAGTAGAGCTATCAGCGACTATTTCCCCACTTGGAAGCACTGTGTAGACAACCACTTGAGCGTATGGAGCCAGGTCTCTGGTCTGTCGTACATGGACTGTAAACTCACCTTTGTTCACTAGAACAACAGCAGACAGCAGCACATTGAACACTGCAACTATTAACAGGTCTTTACATGAAGATTAAAACATATATACAGTGAAACAAAAGCACACCCCCCCAGAAAGTACAAGGTCCTTTCTTACAACTGATGCTCCTCCTTTTACAAGAATTCAAACTTATGAGCAAATATAATTTGCGCCCTAAAATTTATATAATGAGTTATCAAGTCATGAATTTTTACGAGAACATAATTTTCAGCTCGAAATATAAGCCTTGATGATGCTGAGACATGATGGAGTACTTGACGGTGTTGAATACGACACAAAGGACTATATAAGGCTTCTAAGTATCTCAGTTGTCATCTCAGTCATGCAAACAACTCTTGAAATCTTGTGGCTGTTGTTGCCTAGTTGCTTAATGAAGTTTGTTTCATAACAAAACTTGCAAATCTTGCTAAGATAAAGGAATTATATGTGGAGAAGTGGGCCAAAACCCTTCCATAGCAATGTCAGACCCTGGAGAACACCTACAGTAAGCATTTAGTTGCAGTTACTGGAGCGAAAAGTGGCACAACTAGTTATTGAATGTAATTACTTTTCCAGGTCTATGATTGCACATTTCATTACCGTCCACACGAAGCCCATCATATAAAAACAATGCTGGTGTCATTTTTTTCAGGCTCCATTTGTATGCAAACTGACAAAAAGATCTGATCCAATTTAATATAAAAAACTGGAAGAAAAAGAGAACATTGGAAAGGGTGTTTAAGAGAACTTGAATAAGGGTTAGGTAACTAACCCTAATAAAGTACATGGTTTTTAATTATACGCTATGTTACCTGGTTAATGTGGGAACCTCAGATTTTAATTTTAAACTTTTGTGTTGACATTTGCTGCGCTGCCTCCTTTGTAGGTATGATACATTTTACTTAAGCACGAAGGGAAGCCTGAAGGGAAGCCTTTCACTATGAAATCAGTTAATTTATTATCAAATGATAAATATGATTTTAGAAATTCTTGATGTCACCTTTGCCTTTTTTGACAGCTGTAAGGAGGTGCCCCTGCTGCACAGCACTTCCTCTTGACAGCACCTGGGTCACATGGAGAGTAGCAGGACTTCAGTAAAACAGAGGGTTTGGGACCATGGAGGAAATGTAGACACTAATTTTTTCTTCTTCTTCTTCTTCTTATTATTATTATTATTATTTAGACCAACATTTTAACAACAGAACAAGCCAAGCTTTTGAGATATTTAAAGAAAGTAAATAATTTCTGTTGGAGACATGGTGAAAATGAAGTTTTGGAGGTTCTAGTTTTGAAACTGTGTCCTGGTTGTTGTATCTTTTGAGTTCTTGGGAATCCAGAAGCATAATAACAAAGAATTTAAAGAATTTGTAGATTGCACTCTGAAATTAATCCACTACAAATTACTTCAACAAATTCTGATCATCAAGCATAAATCTAATCCAGTCAGTGTTTATTTTGAGACTCAGAGTTGGGCTCACCAGATAAAAAAAGGTGAGAAATTCCTGGTTTCTGTGCAGTTCTCTCCTTTGGATGATATACTCAGTTTTCAGAAGACCTTCCTCATCACAGGGGAGCACTCTATGAATCTGCATGATGTTCACAAAACTCTTGCTCTTTGAGTAAAACTGTGTTAGTGACATGGCGGTTTGTCCATAGTGGTAGTGACGCATATGTAAATTCCTGTGTTCCTTGAGATGGGCCTGAATGAAAGCAGATGAGTTATAAAGCAGATAAGTTATCTGTCACAAGCCCAGGAGGTGAAAGCCACAAAGACCACCACAGGCACCCTCTGGGATCCATGTAATTAAGCCAACACAACTGCTTTCAGTTAACCTGATCAGTACCCAGCCCTATAAAGGAATTGAAGTCACATTCACTAGTTTGTAGATTCTTGATAAACCCTTTATCTGTGATTAACTAGTGACTCTTGTTTACTGATTTGGTTCTCATGTTGCTGTCCTTACTATGCTAGTCCATTGTGATCTTGCCCAGGTCCTGTGTATCACCCTATATTTGCCATGCCTCATTGCATTAGCTCTGTTCACACATCACTATTTCATTTATTGTATAACACCCCATGTGTCTCTTTTTGCTCTGTGTCTATAGTATGACCCATGCGCTTGAATTCTTAGTTAGCACTGTGCACTTGTATTTACACTCTGCTGTTGAGATCAATGCACTTCACGTCTTTCTCTGGACTGTCCAGTAAAACATGCCTGTTAATTTTATTTCCAGATATTATTGTACATTATCATTTCTAGGTTTCTGTTGGAAAAAGGGATTAATGTCAGACACTAATGCAGTGGTGCACAACTTTATCTTTTCCAAGAAAAACAGGGATTAAATATAAATATTGTTTTGCAATATCCAATGCTTTTCACCTTAAGGGAGACGTAATCCATGGTCCAAGATGAGGTGTCCAATCGAAATTGAGCCACACCCTTGCTGTCTGTGGTCACTGTCCAATTTTCAGACTTGCCTTCATGGTTCACAACGATAAAAACTGTCTCATTGAGCAGTGGGGAAGAATCAAGTCTTGCTGCTTTGACCTGTTAACAGAAGATATAGACAATACATTCAATCACCCCCATTTCATTCAACAATTTTGAACAGATCTTTAACTTACTTCATTTTCCACAGACTGACACAAAGTCTATGAACCCAGAAGCAGTCAGTGTTTTCTTTTATATTTGATCTTATATTTTCTGTAATTATCCTACTGTTGTACAACATTTATAATTTTCGCATATTGTTAACTTCAAAAACAAAGTGGAATAAAAGCCTGAATCACAAACTCTAAACTGATTATAACAGCAACTCTACCTTTCCTTCAAATGTAGTTCCAGTCTTGAAAATGGCTACTGTGTCTTCAAAGGAGAGAATAGCTGAAAAATTGCTGGTGGCAGTTGTACGGCCATGTCCGTTTACAGTAATACCTAAACAGGGCATAAATGGGTATTCATAAAGGTATTACTGTATTTAAAGAGTAGATATATACAGAAATTCTAACAGCCTACTTTATCATTATCAAAAATTCCTTGTCCACTGCAGGCTTATGAAGTTCGGGAGTCTATCGAGGAAGTGTGGAGTGTGAGACAAAGTACACCTTGTACAGACATTCCAATTATTTCACTCACTGATGTTTATAAAGAAATAACGTTCACACAACCACTTCTTTTCGTTTCGTTACTAACAAACATTAGATGACTTTCAGCTGATGGTGAGATCAAGGCCTTATTGATGTTAGTTTGATACTCATCTTACTAAAGATGTGTATAAAATTTAAAAAACTGAATGGTTTCTTACATGTTTATAATGTTAGAATATCATATTACAATGAAAAGATGCAGGTTTGAGTCACACTTCCTGCTGTAGTACCAAAATGAAAGGCCTTACCCAGAAGTATAGTTGTAAACACTTAAACATTATAAGGCATTTTGGAGAAAAGTATCAGCTAAATGAATTAACAGCAATGAACCTGATCTTCAGTTATAAGTTGAATTTACCTTAACTGATGCTTATAACTGGTTGAGATTTTTCATGTGATAGGAAATAAGAAGTATATATTATTTGTATATAGAGATACTCATCCCTCAGTATTTCATTTTCCAATACAGCTGGTCCTGTGTCACGATCCCTGAAAATCAGACTCAGCATAAACGTAGCGGGTTTCTCCCCAGAGCCACTTAACCACATCAAGCAAATCTGAACTCAATAAACACCAAATCCCCAGCACTATAAAAGGAGCGATGAACAAACAAAATCTAGTGGTAGATTCTTGATCAGCATTTCCTGGTGATTTCACAGTGATTCTCATTAGGTGTTTACTCGCGTGCTTCTAAAGTCCTGTTCACAGTACGTTTGTGCTCTATTTGAGAACTCCGGTCCCGTCTACATCTATCCTCCATGTTCTTGTCCCAGTCAGTCCAGTGTTCCTGCCCAGTTTAAATCACATTTCTGTGTACTCAAGTCAGTTTCCTTACGACACACTGAGCGTCTCTTTGCTCTGTGCTCCTCGTCTCATTTCAGCACTTTGTTTGCACAGTGCACATATATATATATATTTACCCTAATTTGAGAACATCACCTTTTTCGTCAGCTTTTGGACACACAACAAAACATGTCCATGTCTGTGTTTTTACTCCAGACGTGACACCCTGCTTATGAACTTATATGGCAGCGAAAGTTCGCAAGCTGAATGTAACACAAAGTCATCGATTTTTAATGCAGGTACTCGGATGCAAGCAAAAACATGAGTATTGGACAAAGCTGCTTTGAGAATATTTGTGTCTGTATCTCTGTTGGAGAAATGCACTTTCATGGACTCTAAGATCTATGTCACCTTGAGGAAAACCCAACCAACCAACCAACGTCTACAACCGCTTGTCCCAAACGGGGTTGTGGCGAGCTGGAGCCTAACCCGGCAACACAGGGCGCAAGACCAAAAGCGGAGGGGACACACCCAGGATGGGATGCCAGTCTGCCGCTTGAACCCAAACACAGCAACCCTACAAATCTTACAGAATTCACTAGTAATCCAATACAAGCACAATAATATGACATAAAAGCAATACAAAACAATGTAAGCTGCACATAATTTATCCTGAAGTGCAGACAAAAAAACAAGAATAAAAATATAGGTTAATATAGTAGATTTGGCCAGAAAACAGCCAGACTAACATCATTGTGGAATAAAACCTTTCTGATTTTGAGCCACTAAGTATGTCTCTCTGTTCTGAAGTGTCTGGCTCAAGCTGCTGTGCAGAATAAAACATACATAATAGGACTAATGTGATCACAGGGGGACATCTGGTAGCATAGTGATCTATAAACTGCAACTGATCTATGACCTATGCACTGCAACCTTTGGACCAAAAGGTCACAGATTTGAATCTTGTAAGATACTAACCCTGAATTGCTCCAGTAAAATTACCCAGCTGTACAAATGGGTAAATAACTGTAGGTATCTTAACACAGAGGGAGTGTGGTGGCGCAGTGGGTTGGACCACAGTCCTGCTCTCCGGTGGGTCTGGGGTTTGAGTCCCGCTTGGGGTGCCTTGCGACGGACTGGCGTCCCATCTGGGGTGTGTCCCCTCCCCCTCCGGCCTTACGCCCTGTGTTACCGGGTAGGCTCCGGTTCCCCGCAACCCCGTATGGGATAAGCGGTTCTGAAAATGTGTGTGTGTGTGTGTGTGTGTGTGTGTGTCTGTGTGTATATATATATATATATATATCTTAACACTGTAAGTTGCTTTGGAGAAAAGCACCATCCAAAGAAATTACTGTGACCACATAATGGGCAAAATAAGCACATTGTATGAGAAAAGACACCATCTATACCTTTCCTAAGATGTTATAGCAGTTTTCCACTGCATATAATCCCTTTCTATGAAGGCTCAATGTATGATATTTCACTGCCTGCTAAAAGATCAACTAGATCACTTCAGTTCAATTCCATTTCAGGTAAAAAAACATGGGTTATGTTCATTCATAGATCACATATAAATGTAGTACATGGGCCTACCAGTTTCATACTCTTCCATCTCACTTTCAACATAGATGTCCACATCTGTGTTGTACACACGCGAAAATAAAGCAGTCAGATTGGTAGTTACTGTGGCACAACCAGTCTTGTCAGTCTATGTTGAAAAGACAAATTAAGTACATATAAGATTCTCACTTTTTCAAATTATGATTTCAAAACTATCCTTGATTATAGAGTACATTTCCTGAGATCAATGTCCTTATAGTCATATCCTAAAAGTTTGCCAAGTGGTAGCTAAAAAGATAATGATTCTTAATAAGCAGGCAAACTTGATTTGTTGCAGTGATTCATTACCTTTTTTAAATAAATTGAACTGCAAATTAACCCAGCAAACCCCCTTTTCTGTTGCTTACTTTGTACATTAGCTGAAGAAAATGACATTTCATAAAAACAACAAAAACTGTGAAATTCCTTTCCTGTTCTGCACTTAGGATGAAGTGGGGCACATTGGAGGTAACTTACGCTGGTGGTCGTGAGTTCCATTAAACACTGCTGAAGAGAGTCATAGTAACCATAAGGCACATAACACCATGTCATCTTCACCAAGCCTAACACAGGCTTCCCATAGGTATACCTGAAAACATATAATGCATTCCATTCACAATGAAATATTTATAATTCAGTACATTCTAAATGTTTCAAAGAGAATACCAAAACATAAGGTGAAACAAGAAAATGTAAAAACTTAAAATGACATTGACACCTATGGGATAGAATATTATTATACTCATATACCTGTAACAAGATTAGTATTGCAGTTAATTCAAAAGAATAGCCACACTGTGTCACTTACTTCCCACAAACTTTTACGGTCATCTGCTTGTCCATAACAGAAATAACATCTGGAAGCTGTACCTTCACTTCATACTTTGGAAGAACTATATGGAGCAGAGAAAAGCAAGCAGTTGTTTGACAGAGAAAATGAGTCTAAAGTGGCACATATTTTCATCAGTTAAAAACTGAAAACATATGAGTTTCCTGCTGTGGGGGTTAGGAAAATTGCTTATGTTCCAAACTTGTTACTATGCTTTCTTTTGACTCCTTTGTAATTTATACTCTTGCTAAAGTTCTGATCCAAGAAAGATAAAATTGTGATATTTTGGTTTAGATTATAAAACGGATCTGCTGAGTTAATGTACAAGTCTGATGCACAAGTGATTAACAAGTTGAAAGGGCAGAGACGTGAGCTGACCATATTCTTTGACTTGAAATCCATGGGAGGTTTTCCTCCCTCTCTCATCCCAGGCAGTGATGACATAGACGCCATGCACTGCCTCAAGGGCCATGGGATGGGAAAAGTCAAGAATCCCACTGACAGATGACTGGTTTAGCCACTGCGCAATGCGATTGTGGTTTGGATCCTGCAATTAAACAGGAAAAACAAAGGGGGGATCTGATACTGGCAACAAGTAAAATGTTTTCTTTAACAGAATAAGTAATGATCCTGCATAAATGATGCTTGTTGAAAAGTAGCTTCAGTAACATTATGTGCAAACTCAACACAGGCAGAGCAGGAATCAAACCCATGTCCAACAGGCCTGTCCAAGGTGCTGTGAGACACCAACACTAGCTGTGGTCCCACCATGCTGTCCAATACATTGCGTTGATGTGCTCAACTGCACTTTAAGTGATAGACCAGCTGGTGTTATTAGAGAGGGGAAAATAAGTACACTGACAAAGAACTGGATTGTAGTTTGAGTTTTAAATAATTCAGTTTCAGTTCTTTTGTTTTGTGATTATTTTACATTTTACTTTTGAATCTCCCTACTCATAATTACTCTGAAATGTCTAATTCGTCATGTCCAGCTACCTCTAACAGCCTTTAGTATGTGTAGCCACTGAACTAATTCTAAAGCCGCAATGAATTAGAAAAATGCTTAAGGATACATATTTTTTTCATGGAAAACAGATGCTTAGTTATTTCCTCTTACCTGGAGCTCCACAGTTTGATACTGTAAAAAGAAAAAAGTCCATTTAGATTGCAAGAAAAGGCATGACTTAACTCCTTTACCTCTGTTAGAGGGCTGAAAATTTTGCAATTATCTTGTTGTCTGGACCTTCACCTCTGCTCTGAATAAATATATGCCCAAGTGAACCCTGGCCCTTTGTATTTTGACCTACTGTCCAAATTTCTCTCCACAAAGTAAAATACAGCGTTATAAGACCAGCACTCAAAATTGTAACTACATGAAATATGCTTTTTATTGAATGTAAATACAAAAATTGACGAGACTACAGTTTAACATTGTCATGGCCGGTTCCGGAAGGAAGCGGCGGACCCAAGCGCGGAGCGGAATAGGGGCTTTATTCAAGGAAATCCGGAAAACAAGGTCAAAGGACGGGCAAACGGTCTCCAAGGTGCAAACGTCGTTCAAGGGATAATCCAAAAGACAAGGTCGATTTTCAGGCAAAAGGTCGATAATCACAAGGAGCTATGGAGACTAAGGAGACTAAGGACTAAGGAGACTAAGGAGACTAAGGAGACTAAGGAGACTAAGGAGACTAAGGAGACTAAGGAGACTAAGGAGACTAAGGAGACTAAGGAGACTAAGGAGACTAAGGAGACTAAGGAGACTAAGGAGACTAAGGAGGGAGGATCTGGAAGGAATGAAGGCAAGACAAGGTTCCACGTCAGCTCCTGCTCTGACGCTGTCTTAAATGCAATGGTCTCTGTCGCGCCCCAGGTGTTCCGCGTTGGCTGGACGGCATGGGTGTGGCAAACATTAAATACAAAGTATTTATAGTTACCACTCTGAGTGCTGGCCTTATTTCCTGGCCTTTATTTCAGTTTTTTCTACAGGTTTCAGCACCTGTTGCCACAGTTTCTTCTGCATTTTGTTGAGAACGTATTTAACTTTCCATCTCCATAAAGTAAAACAATCTTTTTTCAGTAGTTTTTCAACTACAATTCTCCTTAGAGCTAAGATAAACTAATGAAACAATTAAGTAAAGATCAACTAATGCAATCTTGTGTTGTTTTATTATGAAAGCCATGAGGAAAAAAAATTCACCTTTCTGTTGAGAGGCAAAAAATTGGTGTCCAGGGTCACAATGCGGAACATAACTGAAAAAAATTGTTTCCACAAAATGTCCACTAACAGAAGTATACACCAAGCACAAATTCAAATATACACGATAAATTCAACACAACAGTAAATACTGGATATGTCTTGTGTTAGTACATGTGAGTGTACAGTTCTCCTTCTATACATTTTGGCTTTTAATTCATACCCAAAACATTTAAAAATCCTCAGAATGCATAGCAGGTTAAAAAAATGAAGCTAGTTTATCGCTGAAGAAGCATGGAGAGCCACAAAGCGAAACAAACGGTATAGTGATCATCCTGTCCTGACCGGTTTGTCCTGGTTTGTAGATTGGTTTATCAGTATGAATGATGCCAAAACCAGTGCTGGGACTGATGAGGATCTTGGTCATTTTCTGTAGTGTCTCAGAGACCCCCTGAACATTAACGTGTATGGTAGCCGTTGTGTCAGTGGAAACAGCAGGTACCTAAAAAGAAATAAAGAAGAATACGTAATGGACAGCATACTGTACATGTACTGTGTTTACCAGTCAGAAAAGAAGGAACACAGATCCTTAGATATCTGCTCTTTGTGTCACACTATCAAAAAAAAAAAAAAACACCTTGTCACCAGGTCAAAAACTGATTGCTTGTACCCATCTCTAATTTTAGATTCAAGATTCAAGAGTTTATTGTCATGTGTACAGTAAACAGTTTGTTACACCGTACAATGAGATTCTTACTCTGTGAATCCTCTCAGCAGCCTATGACATAAATTATAAGGACATAAGGGAAAAAAAAACAGAAGGAGAACAGAGGGCGTAAGTCACAAATTTACAAAAATGACTATTAGTGCAAGGTCACAAATTACAAAAATTACTAAAATTACTATTAGTGCAAAAATCCAAGAAACGAGGCTATATACGTATATAAAGTGTGCAGTGCGCAATGTGCAATTATTATTTTATTTAACATATGAAGAGCAGCATGGTCCTGCATAGTAACACCTGAAAGAGATAAGGACTATTGGACTATTGGGACTATTGCATTTGAAAGCAGTACCAAATTGGGAATAGGGAAGAGAACCAAGCATAAAGTTAAACAGAACTGTATTAATTGTATGATTTACCAGGAGAAGAACAGAAAACTAACCAGGAAAGACACACAGCGGTAGAAGTCCTCCGTCACCACTTCATTCAGTAGGGTTGTGTTGGCCATATTTATCACCTCAAGGGTGACGGTGAATGTTGCAGGTTCTTTTGGTAGAAGGTGGGCACATAATGTCTCTGTGTTTCCACTCGTAGTATGTGAAGTTATGGTTACCAGATAAGTTCTAGGGAAAAAAAAAAGAAAATAAAGAGGAGACACTGATTTACTTTCTTGGCAGTGCATAGAGGACGGATATCACCACAAGAGTGATCTTAATGTCCAACTGTAAAAAAAAAAAAAAACTGTCCTCTGACTACATGCATTCATTTGAAAACAAAGGACTGAGAGATAAAATGTCATGCCTCCTGTTTGGTAACCTTATACAAGTCAGACTTTATTCTCATCACATGACCACTGTAGAGAAAAACATAAGGAAGCAAAAAGAATGGTTAATGGTGAGGCATCATTTCACTGAGAACATAAATGAAACATGAAGAACTTATGATGCTCTACCCTCAAATTATGAGGTCATGTAGAAAAAAAAACCATTATAATTAGGTAAATATATACTTTTTCACCCACTGAGCTTATTGTTCAATACAATGACATTTATGCTCAACACACAAATCTATTAATTCCACACTGGGTATGTTACTCTTGACAAACATGCACAAACACCAAAGACAGGCTGTAAACATTTCTGAATCAAACTGAATGAAGACAGGTCCACTCCTAATTCTCTTGCTATTCTGTCTGACCACGTTTTTCCACCCTCTATGGCTGGAAATGGAACGCAGGTGGCTTTTGCTCTGCAACAAACTATAACCGAAATAACTAAACTGGAAGAATGTATCTTCAAAAATTTGAAACTCAAATGTTCATTATACAAGGGCCAATATACTATTATTATTATACTATTATTATTATGATTGTTTAATTTAGCTCACATTTTCTCTAGAGTAAGTTGCAATGTAAACAGCTTCAATAACACGAATAGCCTTAAACTAACACAAATAAAGTCTTAATCTCATGATCAAACAAATATCACGTGATGTCAAATAATGTTAGTAACATTATACTGCACTTCTAACAATACAGTGTTGCATGCTTTGCACAGTCCCAATCACAGAAATTTTTAAGTCTCAACCATGAGATTTGTGTCACAACCAAAATAGCAGATTCTAAAATTCTACAGTTTTAGAAACAAGGTATACATATATTAATATTTATTAAATTAAGTAAAAGCAACTTTTAAAACCTGAATATTCTTTAATGAACCCAGGGGTGCAGTGGCGCAGTGGGTTGGACCGCAGTCCTGCTCTCCGGTGGGTCTGGGGTTTGAGTCCCGCTTGGGGTGCCTTGCGACGGACTGGCGTCCTGTCCTGGATGTGTCCCCTTCCCCTCTGGCCTTACGCCCTGTGTTACCGGGTTGGCTGGGACAAGCGGTTCTGAAAGTGTGTGTGCGTGTGTGTGTGTGTTCTTTAATGAATGAAAAAGTGACAAAAGACATGTTTATGATGTTAGAAGTAATAGTTTTGTTACAAATAGTCTGGTTAACATCATTCCCTGTCAGTCGAAGCTCACTTTTTCCACCCTGTCATTTTTGGACCATTTTTTCTATTGAGCGCTTTACTGACAAATACTTTCATAAGTTCATTTCACAACTGTGGGGCTTATCTTTTCACTATGCAAGGTGTTATTTCAACATAATTATAAAAAAAATAACTACGTATTTCCATAGTGTAACTAAAATGGACATAATCACCAATCTAATACGAGGGGGCCTGATTTAAGATAGGGCCTTACAGCAGAACTTGGTCTCGAACCCTGACGATCGGGCACCAATCATTGTGAGTGTATCCTTGTCATGCACAAACACCTTCTATTTTAGTAAAATTTGATTTTAATTAATTTTTGGTGATATACTTTTCTTTATGGAAAAAAGATTACACTGTAACAGAATTATGAAGTTCGTAGAATCATAACATCTGTAAAAAAATCGACCACCTAACGGGATCATTCACTTATGCAAGGAATGGCTATGTGGTTTTCGTGTATTTATTCAACCAAATAAGTGAAGAGATAAAGAAAGTAAAAACATATTATTTTCTAGTGTGGACCCAGACCCAAATGACATGTCTCAGGTTCGATTCCCACCACGCCTAGCTGTAGCACCCAGCTAAAGGCAAAAGTACCTTAAATATATATTGTAAGTCGCTTAGAGAAAAGCGTCAACTAAATTAATAAATTGTAACATTTGCATATGGAATTTGCTCTAAGCTCATACAAAATTGTACGACTGATATTTAATAAAAATAGGTCTTTTTGACAGGTACTTACGTCAAATTGTTGTTGACAGTATGAGTATGTGCGCCTGCAGCCTGCAGCAGAACGAGAAGGAAGGCAAAGAGGAGCTCAAACATGCTGGGTGAAAAAAGCTGCTAAGAACCATCCGGCAAAAACTCGCAACTTGCGATGCAAGTGCTTCTCTTCGGATACACTGCCGTTCGGTCACTCCCAGGGCTATTTATACCTCGACGAAGCCGGTCTTTCGTCACTATCTGTAACGGATTTTGCTGGCAAATACCGGTAAATGAAATAAGTCTAAGCCCACACGGGCAGCCGTCCAACGGCAAAGTCCTAGAGACCGTGCGTGCGTGCGCAACGCCGTCCGGTCGCCTGTTTCATGATCATGTGCGTGGTGTCAGCTCTACAGCGTAAGGTTTATGTCTGTCTGTTATGACAGGAAAAAAAGGTAAAAATATCCTCTCAGGAATCACGTCTCTGAACGAGCTCCCTAGGTGTTGTTGTGTATGTATGTATACATGCTGATGCTGCAGCGTCGATGCGTCGGCGAATGTGCCTTGCGCTTGTGTGCTGAGCGTAGAAATAAAAGTTGACGCGTTCTGTTCCACTGACTGAGCCTCGTCGTACGGACCTTGTTGCTTCAAGGACTGCGGACATAACAATACTCGGACACTGTTTATCTCCTGAAAACAGAAAAGCCCGTGCCGTGGACAAAAGCTGCGCTACCATTATTAAGACACTGAAGGAGCATTTATCGCCAGCTCCATTAACCATTGCCGAACACTTAGATTCTACGCAGCAACTCAGGAACCACAGGTCAGGAGCGTAGCAGAATTTGAAGCGAAGGTACGACGTCTGGCTGAAAAATGTGAGTTTAAAGCTTTTCTAGATGAAGCACTAAGAGATAGGTTTGCTTGCAGGTTCCGATCTGAAGCTCTACAGAGAAAGCTGCTAAATGAAAAGGAACTGACAAGAAGGGCTGTAGAGGTTGCAGTGGCGATGGAAGCCGCTCAAAAAGATACCCAGGCTTTAGCACTGTCAAAGACTGCTGGTGCTAGCCACACACCAGGCACATCCAACACCGAGGTGCATCACATGGATCCCAGTAGAACCCTGAAACAGATCAGTAGGGGTAAATGGAAGTCGGAACGACCCAGGGTATACCACTGTTGCGTAGCCTCAAATCATGCTCCCCAAACCTGTTTCTATAGGGACAAGTCTTGTAATGCCTGCCAGCAGAGATGCCACAAGGCAAGCATGTGCCATGGGAAGAAACCCCAATCAGGCTAGAGGGGGCAAGTACACACCATGCATAACTCAGATGGCAGCAGTGCTAGTGATTTAGAGGACCCAGCACCGCAATCCATTCAAAAGCTAATGCGTAATTACACAGCAGTTGAGCCACTCATGCATATGGTGAAGGTCGAAGACAAACTCTTGTAGATGGAGATTGACACTGCTTCGGGATGAGCGTTATAAACCAAGACCAGTTTCACCAGACATTTCCTGGGCTCCCCACCCGCAAGGCTACGATGTCCCTGACAGTCTATTCTGGTGAAAAGTTGGAGGTAGTCCAAAAGGCTAAGGTGCAGGTTGAAGAACTCGGAAAGTTGTTTGCTCTAGACCTGTATATAGTTAAAGGGACTGGACCCCCACTGGCTGGAAGGGAATGGTTATGTAAGACGACAGACTGGGAAACGGTCCAGAGAGTTTTTGGCGTTGATCCTAGAGTCGAACAGTCAGAAAGGAGCAACACCTCGTATCATGACGTACAGACTAAAAGTCCATTGGGAGAGTTGGCACAGAAATACCCAATGGTCTTTGACAAGAGACTGGGACAATTAAAGGGAATTAAAGCAAAGTTGCAGTTAAAAGAAGGAGCAGTTCCCAAGTTTCATAAAGCTCAGCCGGTCTCATTCGCCGGACAACCTATGGTAGAACAGGCATTGTTAGAGCTGGAGACAGAAGGCATAATTGAAAGTGTTCAGTCCTCCGAATGGGCTGCTCCTATTGTGACCCCTTTGAAACGAGATGGTAAGGTGAGGGTATGTGGAGACTTTTCAGTGACAATTAACCCGGTGCTCCAGATGCCAGTATACCCGCTGCCACAGATCGAAGAAATATTTGTGAAACTCGCGGGGGGGACGGTGTTCACTACACTCGACCTGGCATTGGTGTACTTATAGATGGAGGTGGAGGAAGAATTAAGGCACTTGTTAACCGTGAATACTCACCTGGATCTGAAGCACTATATGTGTCTGGTTTTTGGGGTGGCCTCCGCCCCTATGCTATGGCAACAGGCCATGGACCAAATATTAGGAGACATTCCCCAAACACAATGCTACCTTGACAATATAATGGTAATGGCACGCTTACAGGAGTACGGACTAAGACTGAATGGGGATAAGTGTATCTTCGGAGCACCCAAGGTGCACTATCTCGGACACGTGATTGACAAAGGGAGGGGTTACACAAGTCAAAAGAAAAGGTGAGAGCGTTGCTTGATGCTCCGCCTCCCAGAGATGCGCAGCAAGTACGAACTTTTTGTGGTATGCTCAATTACTAGAGATCGTCTATGCCCAATCAGATTTTACATCCTGTGAACCACTTATTGAGAAAAGACAATTGATTTGTATGGGGTGACCGAGAACAACAAGCTTTTAACAAAGCTAAAGAACTGATGTCTTCAGAACAGGTGCTATGTTATTTTGATCCTCATTTGCCAGTCTGTCTGTCTGTAGATAGCTCATCGTATGGTTTAGGCACTGTATTGTCTCACATCATGTTGGATGGTAACAAGAAACCCGTAGCGTTCGCGTCCCAGACGCTCATGGATCCAGAGGAAAAATTATGCCATGTGGACAAAGAAGGTTTGGCCGTAGCTGGGGAATACGTAAGTTCCAACAGTATTTGGAAGGTAGACACTTCACATTAGTGACTGACCATCAACCGCTAACCACCCTATTCCATCCATATCGGGGGGTACTAGTTACAGTGGCGGCAAGGATCCAAAGATGGGCACTATTTCTACGAGGCTTTTGCTGTGATATAGTCTACCATAAATCTGACAAGAACAGTAATGCTGATGGGTTGTCCTGCCTTTCATTGCCGTTAAACGACCGTTTGGAAGACATTGACTTTTATCCAATTGAAATGGTTGACCTTCTGCCACTATCGGTTGAGCAAATAAGTCTCCACACTCAGAGAGACCCCATACTCAGTCAAGTGTTTCAGGCGACAATGAAGGGCTGGACCTTGGTGCTGTATCAGCAAGGTCCCCTGAAACCTTATTACCAAAGACGGCATGAGTTCGTAACGCATGATGGGTGCCTGCTATGGGGTGTTAGGGTAGTAGTCCCCCCTGCCTGTCAGCAGGCAGTGTTCAACGTCTTACATAGTGGACACTTGGGAGTAGTGAAACTTAAAGCCCTGGCCCGAAGTTATGTGTGGAAGCCGGGTATGGACCAAGCACTCGAAGACTCGGTTAGAAGGTGTGACGAATGTCAGCAGTGGAGACCATCCCCGGGTTGTACTCCCTTTCACCTATGGAAATACCCAGATACCCCTTGGCTAAGTGCACATGGATTTTGTAGGGCCAATCCACGGTAGCATGTATGTGGTGGATGCGTTTTCTAAGTGGTCTAACATGATCAAGATGCTTTCCACTACCGCTGCCTGTCTTGTGGAAGAAACCAGAACTTTATTTTCTCGCTATGATCTTCCTGAACAGTTAGTCTCCGATAATGGACCGCAGTTTGTGTCTGTCAACTTCAGGGGTTTCCTGAAACGGAACAGAGTGCAGCATATCACGTCGGCCCCTTACCATCCATCGTCAAATGGTCTAGCGGAAAGATTCGTACAAAGTATGGGGTAAAAAGTGATTGGTCTTGCAAGTGCCTGGACCAGTTTTTGCTGAGTTACAGAGTCGCTCCTCATGCAGCCACTGGGTTGTTGCCTTCAATCTTGATGTTCGGGAGACCCATTTGCTGCTTGCTGGCTATCTGTGTTCCAGACATTCGTCGAAAAGTGCATCTCAAATCAGCCCCAGTGCCGGCCAGGGGTGTTCGCTCCTTTCATGTCGGTGATACGATGCTGGCTTGAAATTACGGGAGGGGGGAGGAAATGGGTCCCTGGAACTGTAGTAAAGGTTACTGGGCCAGTTTTGCTTGTGGTCCAAGTCGGACAGGAGATGTGGCGTTGGCACATAGACCAGATACGCTCCAGGGATACCAGCTTCGCCAACCAAAACCAACCGGAATGTGGCGTTGACCTGGAGGATCTTGTTGCTGAAGGCCCCCAACTCCCTGCACCAAATGCCCCAGATATTTTTCGGTTGGGGCCAGAAGTGACTGAACTATGAGAACTGGCACCATCCCCTGGGACTTCGACCTCGCCTAACCACCTAGAAAGGTCTCCAGAGAGTCCGACGCCTCCTGTGCTGCGGCTCTCAACAAGGGTTCCTAAACCACCCCAGCAGCTGGACTTGTGACCGTGGGGAGTTGGTGACACTTACAAGGAGGCTAGTTTACTTTTGCAGGTTCTGTTGGCATTTTGAGCTCCTTTAGTGTTTCTTAAAAAAAAAAAAAAAAAAAACGTATTGGGGGATCATCTGCTTTAAGGGAGTAGGTTTAGCAGGGGAGGGATGTTGTGTATGTATAAACATTCTGCAGCGCCGATGCATCGGTGCATGTGCATTGCGCTTGTGTGTGCTGAGTGTGTAGAAATAAAAATTGACGCGTTCTGTTCCACTGAATCTCGTGCAGACCTTGTTGCTTCACGGATTGTGGGCATAACACTAGGGATCCAGCAAGAACTTCTTCCCCCGAGTAACCCTGCACTGTGCACTGTACAGTCGCTTCATCTCTTCAATGGTTGAACCAACCTGCTCTTTCACCTACTGTGTGCTGTACACTGCTCTTCACTGGCCTTGTTTTTTTTTTTTTTAACTCTTTCTTAAATTTAATTACTGTCTATAGGTTTTGGAAAAATCCATGCATCCATTTGTTTGTCCCGAGCAGGGTCATGGTGGACCGGAGCCTATCCCAGAAGCATTAGGCGCAACTCCACTAAGGGTATCTTAGAGACACCAATAAATCCATTGAACGCCAACCCGTTACAGTTTTATTGCGCTGTTTTCAAAACGTGGCACAGCACATACAGTTAACAAGTGATAAAAGAAGAGAATGCAAAATACTTAAATACAACTATGAAGGCGGTTACTACTGACTCACACCGAGATAAGCAATTTGGCAGTGACTCCAGTGTAACTTCATTTTGATAAAAATTAGGGTTAAAAAATGATTATGCGTTGGTTAACTAATCAAGAGGGCAGAATATGTATTCATTTTTCTGTTACGTGATGACAAAAGATGGACTGATATCGTTTCATTCCCAATATCTCGTGGTGTTTAGTCTGAAAACTGTGAACGTTACAGGCACACGATGTAGATGGAACCACTTGTTGGAGGAACACTTCACTCGAGCCTCCGTCGTGGGGAGGAAAATATTCTCGGCCATCCAGCAGGTGGCGCTGCGCCCTCCAATTTTGGGGACTAGTTTTTTCGATGGATTTCACGTTTTAATCCGAATGGATTCGTGCGTATTATTCAAAGTGGTTATCGGAGCAGTCGTACACAATTAAACAAATAATTTGTCATCATTTATAATTTGCTAAAATGTATGGTTTTTCGGTTTATTTTCCGCTGTAGTGGTCGCGAATACACACACATTTTCAGAACCCCCCCCATACGGGGTCGCGGCGAACCGGAGCCTACCCGGCAACACAGGGCGTCAGGCTGGAGGGGGAGGGGACACACCCAGGACAGGACGCCAGTCCATCACAAGGCACCCCAAGCGGGACTCGAACCCCAGACCCACCGTAGAGCAGGACCCGGCTAAACCCGCCGCATTACCGCCCTTTAGCATCCATACATACAGATGAAAATAACTAAGGCTAAAGGAATTTTTCATTGGCCAAAATGCTGAAAATACCCGAATGTGTGACTGATTAGAGCACTGAAAAATAAGTATACTGTAATTGGTAGGCTATGCTGACTGAGAAAATGTGTGGGCTGGGTGGGTGACTATCCTACAGGCTACACGGGTTAAGTTAATTACTGGATTTTTAAAGTCTGTTTTACTCTGCAACCTTTTCATTTATGGGTCAGCTGGCGGTGCAGGATTTGGGTTTTTTTTTTTTTTTTTTTCCCAGCCCCACTCCTGCTGTAGTATCATTAGTCAAGGTACTTGCGCACCAACTGAGATCAACCAGCTGCCGTCTTGGACACCTGTAAGTGATACGTAAAAATACTTAAGTCTCGCAATGGTGGTGACCACGTCTCACAACCCTGCTGCCGGTTAGAACAGCGTTAGCTGTGCGACACAAAAGCTGTGTGCGAAAATTGTGTGCGGAGGCGCACGGGCTCCAACTTGTCACTGGAAACACGCGTGGAAAGTCAATGAGATTCAGGCTGTGATGACACAGTGATGCAAGGTTGCTAAAGAGCCACACGTTCTGCGTAAACAGAGGAGGCTGCGTGCAGGAAGCACACGGGCAAAAATTTGGCAAAAGCATCTGCTTGTCTGAACGAAACACTGGCCAGTAGTGCTGGAAAAAGCCTCGAGAATAATAAATCTTTGTCTCTTTATTTATTATCGTGCCGAAGGAGTCCAACAACAGTGTTACATGTGTCGATTTTTTTAATGCATTATGTGCACCAAAACTGTTACTGTATCATTGCGGTATAATAGTACAAGAGTATAACGAGAAAAAAAGCGTTGCTTGTCTCATATGCGACATAAAATATACGCTCAGAAAGTGCAGTTGAGTTGCACACTCCGGAGGCAGTGAAAGGAAAAATGGGAAGCAGCATCCGCTCCCCAGCACCTTCTCCGAATGTGACTAAAGATTGCGTCAGGTTGTGCACACTTTTTGGATGCCACTAAACTTTCTTCCACAGCAACCGTGCGGGAAACGGCAGCGGTTTCAAAGCTGCCGGCGCGTTTTTCTCAGCGCGCGGAACCGACAGCTTGTTGTTCAGTCTGTTTGCATACAGATCATGGGATAAAATATTATGAAACCCATATGATACTCTCCTTTAAATCGACATCGGCCTGAGATGCAATGCTTTTTTTGTCATTTCTAGCTTGTTTTCCAGTTATGCCATTGATTATTATATTAATTAGCATGCCGATTACAATTAACACGCACGGAAAAGACGCACGCGTAATAGCTGCACCTCAGCCACATACATAGTTTCGGAAAACTTTGAAAAATGTACAAGAACGCTCTGTTCTACAGCTGTATGTGTAGAAACTCATTCATAATTAATTACCGAGGACAGAGTAGGTGCTTCACCTGTTACGAGCGCGGAGAAGATTTATGTTGTGGCACCCAAATACTTTGCAAAGCCATGGCAACAGCAACCGGAAAAATGTCTAAAATAGGGGGCAGTGTTCGCTATTACTATAGCAACAGGAAGACATAGCTGCTTCAATCAGCTTTTGGTTTTGCTGCCAGGAGAAAATACACCACTCTTTGCATAGCAACTCAAGTCATCCAGACTCGAGGTGTTACCGTGGTAATAAGAAAGTTCTTCAACCTATGGATTTTTTTTTTTTTTTTTTGCTTCGATACTGAACGTAAGCCACGAGAGAGCCTGATAACAGGAGTGTCGAGAAGAGTGTCAATAATTATTTAACATGTGAGGTTAATACTGTGTTTCGACAATTATTTAAGCACCCGAACAGCGTTCTTGCGTGAATGTATTTTCTCACTCATTGTTTTGTCTACACAACTGCAGACTCAACGTTTTATCACGGTGTCGTTCATGGAGCGCGAGAAAAAGCCTGGCGCATTGCTTTTTTTTTTCTGTGATCTCTGTCCTGTAGGCTTAAGTTATAGTATAGTGTATAAAACTTGTTTCAGTTTATTAAAAATATTCTCTATATAGCTATTAATCACACATATGGACAGGTTTTCCTTGACGTACCAATCCACATGTTTGAAAATGAAATAGAGACTAATAAAAATTCCTTTTTAATAATATGCATGATTAAACTCATACCAAATGCACAGCGCGCTCGCATTTGCAGGCGGCTGTAAGACCACACTTTTCCGCAAAAACCATGCCTTTTTCACACGGGATATTTACATAGGACATGTGGTTGAAAGGGGGCGTGGTTTCTTGCATCTGAACCAATGAGATAATTTTCTGCTCATCCAATGAAAATCCACTCACCTTCCATAACCAACGAATCTCCTGCTCATTTCGTAGAGCTGATGCAACAAGGCTGCAATGACTTTTGTACAACTCCGCGGTAGCGGTTTGGTGTCCTTCCTCTCCGTGTGATCAAATAGTCCTTCGTAAACAAAGAAAGACGAAATGCGTCGTTATTTAGGTTTGCAGTACACGATACCAAAATATTTGGCGAGGACAGTGAGTGTGTTTAATTTATGAAAATTATTTAATTCTTTGAAAATAACACATCCACCTAGAAGTAGATTTATGCTTTAGTTACAAGTCAACAGTATAGTTTTGATGGAAAGCTTCAATGGGACGAAAATGGCATGTTTTGGAGAAGGATAGCGTATATTAGCAAACATGATAACTTTATATAGGTTGCTTCAAAACTCCCACTTCTGACCGAACTTCAAACGGATATTATTACCAGGCGGCAGAGCACTCCGGCGGAGTGATCTCGCTTTCATGTTGTGCTGGTGATGCGGTTGGTCGTCAGGTTGGAGTTTGAGACTCACTTTTTAAATCGAATTTGCAGCTCGCGACTTCGCAGACGACGTCTAGATAATCCAACACAGTGGACCGGAGTAATTCCTCGAGTTATGGAGCTTTAACTCTGCACAACCGCGCGACCTCACAATTGCTGTGCTTTGCATCGCAACGCACTTCTGCCAAACGGAATCTTCTTGCAAGAATGGAGTAAGTTGAATTTGGTCTTATAAATGCAGTTTCTGGAGTTAGGAGAAACTTGTTGTGTCGAATTCGTTCGTCAGTGCTAGCCTGAGGCACGACTTGACTTGGTTTCTTTCTAGATTTACGTATGTTTTATATAAATACATTTAATAAATATTCTTTTACACGAAGTAGTTGCACTGTGTGTTAGGAACCACGAGTTGATCCTTGCAGCGTTACGACGAGGTGTTTGAAGGATTAATTTTGTGAGTCAGTGTTAGTCAGTGACTGGACTGAGTGAGTGAGTGCTGCTTTAGCTCCGTTACGGTCGGTTATCTGATTTAGACTGTCTCTATTTCATCATGAGTTAAGTTGATCGCATTCTTTCTCCAGCTTCATTATTGACTGATGATTGACTTTTTTTTTTTTTTTTTTTTTTTTTTGAGCCTACTAATGTTGGTAACTTTGGAATGGTGCTACTCCGTACACATATTTTGACACGCGAGTCAACAAGTAGCTGGTGCGAGACGTTCACTCACACTGGTTGGTGGGGTCCGCGCGTCTCTCTGTGAGGGACAGGAAAGGAAAGTTGCTGAAGTGGAGCTGGACGGAGATCAGTGCACAATGAATTGTATGCAGCACCTAGAAAGTCAGCCTCCACTTGGTCTTCCTCATCATTCATTGTCCATGCTGCTGACCTTGTCAAATGAGAGCTGCTGAAGAAGTTGCAGTTGTCCCCTTTAAGTTTGTTGCGCACGTGCGTTTCTAGTTCGCCAGCGGGCGTGATGCTTGCTGTCAGACTTCCGCCACCAGCTGGACCTAAAAGCATGTTTCAGAGGTAGTGTTATTACTGCTAGATATCAGCCCGATGGTCTTTTTTCCACTTTTGCTGTGTTTGTAACGAGCATCTCTGTAAATAACCAGCGTAACCCTGGTTATTTTTCCAACCTGCAAGTTTGAAGTTGCCAGATGTAGTTTGAAATCTGTGGTTGCGGTGAGTGAATCGCTATTCAGATTGAAGCGTGATCACTGTGTTCATGGTACCATGTTGGCTGCTTAAATTCTTGTAAAATATATTGAAGCATTGGTTTACATAATTTCACATTTAGTGTTAGTATTTTTTAACAACCTTTTTTTTTGTGTCAAACAGAATTTTCTCCTCAGCCTTATATTTCAGCAATTATTTACTTTCACAGATGCTACAACATGCTATGGAAGGCCATGTGTTTGTTTGAGTGGTGTGCTGATTGATTATTGCTTTGTTATATGATGCTTTGGACAATGTTGTATTATGTTATGTTTTATCTTTTGTAACTTTCTCGTGTCACATTGGATTTAATGGTAGTATATGGTGTATATGACTGGTGGGACTGGAAACTAATGAGAACTGCCCATTTTACTGATGCAGTAGCTTAGGATGCCACAATGATTAATGTGAAAAGGATAAGACAGCCAGTTAAACCTGTTATTTTTAAAAGTTATGTTTTTTTGCATTGATGTACCTGCTGAAAACTAACTGAGGTTTTCATAATTTTATGCAGAGGGAACATTGCAGCTAGTGTCTAATTACTTGATATCAATTTGTGCTATTTGTCAAAGTAGAATGTATCAAATTGATTGATTTTGAGCTAGAAATTTTGTGACCCTTCGATAGTAGTTTAGATGTGTGTTCTGTTAACTCGTATCTTTCTGTTTGTAAATGGGCTGCATCCTCCAGGTGCTTAGCTGAACCACTGCATTTTTACCTGAGATATATTGATCATTACACCTTTACTTTGATTTAACAGTTGTTTATCCAGGACAGTGAAGTTGTTTTTTTTAATGCAAATTAAATGTTATATGTAGAGTTGATGTTGGAAAAAGAGAAATTGGGCAAAATTTTTTTTCCCCCCCAAATCAAGATTTTTAACTTTGGGTTTTGAATTTCTTGTAGGTCTAATAATGTTGCCCCAACTCTGTCCTTCATGGTTCATCTTGAACATTCTCACACGTTACATACGTTTGACCTTCTGAATCGAAACAGAAGAAATGATGGCGACATCGATTCCTCTCTGGAAGACTCCCCTCGACTGCCCGGTAGACCCCCTCGTTCTCTCTCCCCTACAGGCTAGCCGTAGCCAATCACAGGAAGGAAGGGGGGAGGAGTCAGACAAGAGTCAGCACTTAATTGGTAAGTTGCATTCATACGCTTTTTTATTTTTCCCCCTTTCTGGGTGGTAGCCGCACTGCAGCACGTTCGTTCTTCTTGTACAGTGAGTAACGTAAAATAAATATTTTGGAAATGCATGCAATTTACAAAGACATTTTTGCAAGCGTACGTAGTATTTGTTGTCTATTATAGTAATGTTACCTTTCGAAATTGAATTAAGTTTTGGATGTAGTAGTAATGTTAGCTTTAGGTGGTAGCATGAAATACAGGTTGTGTTTATGGCAAAGGATAGGGACACGCCCTTGTCAAAATCTTTTGGTTAGCTATTGTATGATGTTAATCGATGACTTGTTTTTATATAGTGATTATATTGGTATTTGTGTGTATATATATATATTTTTCTTCCGTAGGTGATGATCTCACTGACTGGATGACGGAAAAAGTTGATTTCTCCTCTTACCTCCCCACCTCTCACTCCTCTCCCAGTGCATCCCTTCCCCCTTCACCTCCTCAACATGACGTCCAGGTGCCCTCTGACTTGGAGGTGATGACCTCTTTATTACAAGAAGAGCTTGCACAACTGGAGGATTACTTCCTGTCCGATGCAACCCCAAAGAAAGTGGAGAAATTGGAGAGATGTGACCGAGTCACCCCAGAAACGGGTACCCAGTCTTACTACCCGTTGCCCTACGCTTCGTACAGCTCTAGCCAATCAGAATCTGGTCCACTTCTTGTTACCCTGGCAACTGGGGAGCTCGACCTACTGAGCTTTTGTGGAGGCCCCATTGGCCGATGCAAGACACCTAGACCCGCCCCTTACAATTGCACTCGCCCCAATAGCAATAATCGTAGAAGAGTTTCTGATGGCGCAAGGGTGGCAGATGGATTGGAAAGTAATAATATTTGGAGTTCCAAAGAAAATAACTCAGGTAGCCCAGAGCAGGCTGTTAACTACTTTGGTGTTGAGAATGAAAAGGTTTTCGGAAAAGGGTACTGTGTTGGGAGTGAAGTCAAGACTGGAGACTGTATGGTAACTTTGAAAGAGGAAGATGCTTACTGTTTCAACGGGGATGTTGCTAGTGAAGAGAAAATGATAGGAGGATATTGTCTTGGTGGGTCCCTAGACATACCTTGCAAGAGAGAGAACCAATTGGTTTGTAGTTTGAGTGAAGTTTGTGGCAGTCATGGTAGCACAGATTTAAAAACATCACAGGGTGACCAAGATGGTGATGGGACTGAAATTGCTGGTAGGGGGATGGAGCCAGACCAGAGTTGTTTTCTTCAGGCCACCAGCCCTGTAGAGTCCTTCCATGGCTTCCTGGGTCCCGCAGGGGGTCAGATAAGAGCTGGTGTTCATGAGCCAGGGTGCCGGCCTGGAGACTTCTCCGATTTCCTTGGGGACACCAGCCCAGAGTGCCTGCCAGGTGAAGGTGGGAGGGAGCTGAAGCAAGGTTTAGCTGGCCACAGGTCAGCTCCAACCCTGGAAGGAGAGCTTTGCACTGTCAAACTGGAAATGGATACCCCCGTGGATGCTAGTCACAGAGAGCGGAAACAGAAGAAACGCGACCAGAACAAAACTGCGGCTCACAGGTGAGAGATACGTTGTCAAAATCTGTAGGGTTACAGTCACTCAGTTAATGCTTTTACATATATACCACGAATTTAGAAAAATTAAGAATAACGCCTTGTATGGCATTTTCCCAATGTCTCATCAGTTGAGGGTGAAATTTAATGGTGTAGTGGAGTTGCTCAGCTCAAACACAATGTTTTTAACATTTAAATGGAAATAAGCTTTCCTTTTAGACTTTTTTTTTTTTTTTTGTCAATATCCCCAACTGTGATCAGTAGTTGTAGACAAACTCCATGAGGGAGTCAGCTGTTTTATCCTTTGACAATGTCTTAAAGTACTCTAGTAAAGTGTATGTGTTTTTTAATGCCATTATATTTGTAATTTTATAATTTAATTTTTGAAAAATACTAAATATAAGCCCATTTACCAACAGTCTGAAAGTACAAGGTAGTCTTTAAGGCTATGTGTATTTATGTTGTATGCATATATAGCAGCAAGGGGAAAAAAAGTCAGTATCTAATGGTTTCATAAGGTATCGTCTTTTTTTTTTTCCCAGATATTAAGAAGTTGCCTTTTTATGAATGAAAGGCTGTTTATCAGTGGTTGTATTGTGCTTGTACCTGTGACTTGAGCAAACAGCCTTTTGATTGGAAGTCTGCTTGTGTAGTCTTTGAATGCTTGCAGTCCTCTTGTTCCTTCTTCCTTGACTGCCTCTTTGGGACCTAAGGTGACAGTCTTGTGGTGCAACGCTGGAGTAAAGCCATGGAATAACCACTTCGCCTTTACTATCTTTGATGGGCCTCTGTTCCCACAGGTACCGCCAGCGCAAGAGGGCGGAGCTGGACTCCCTGGAGGAGGAGCTACATGGGCTGGAGGGGCGGAACAGGGAGCTGCGAGACAAGGCAGAGTCTGTGGAACGGGAGATCCAGTACGTCAAAGATCTACTCATTGAGGTGTACAAAGCTCGCAGTCAGCGTTTAAAACAAGAAACCACCACCTGATGTAAAGCCCCTTTCTGCCAGCACCAATACCCAGCCACACAGGAGGCCACGTGCTTAAATTAATCAATTGGGTGATGATGGCAGGCTGTTAACTATTTTGTTGAAGTTACTGTTACACATTTTAAAAGCCTGCATTTTTCAGCACTTCATAGATTGTGTTGATTGTTACAGAAAGGAAAAGTTGATGTCCCTCAGCACTGTGAAAAGAAAATCAACTTTTGTAAATGTCCTCTACTCTGGTGACAATCGTGACAATATAGCGATAAAAAGTTGTTCCTCCAGCACTTGAAAGAAATTAAATTTTGTGACACCTAAGCTTCAGAGCAGACAGTAATAGGCTTTATTTATTTATTTATTTATTTATTTATTTATTTATTTATTTATTTTAGTTTGACAATCCTGTTTCATCAATGGTCTTTTGTTTGCCTTGCGAAGTTGGTTTTTTCATTCTACAGACTGAATCTCTTTAGATGCTTCATTTGGGTGTTCTACAACTAACTTGCCATGCCATCAGTCTCTCCAGTGCTTGAAATTATATTTAATATATGAATACAGGAAATGCAGTCACCATACAGGAATGTGTGTATTGTATTCAGGAAGTGTTCATGTGCTGGCATTTTCTTTGTTGATTATTACTTCCCTTTAAAGGGAAGTTATGTTTTTAACGTAATCATTCATCCTTTCCCCTTGTTCTGCTGCAAAAACAGACAAAAGCATGGCTTAAACCCTAGAAGCATGTGTATTTTAAATCAGTAAGAATGTGTGTGAACCACTTAGACTTAGTGCATGGATTATTAGCATGACTTTAGCTGACATTTTTTTTTATTTTTATTTTATATCCTCGCCTCCTAAGTGATACTGTTGGTTTGTGTAAGGAGAAATGATTGCTTCAGTCTATTTATTCTCCTAGAGATGGTCTTGTCCCACAGTTAGCTGCTTTTATTCTGCTTTATCCACCTGCTGTATTTGCGAAAAACAATCACTTCACTATTTTCGTAGCTGTGGTGTCTGTAGGGCATTTTTTGTTACAAAGATTTTTATATTGTTAATTTATTCATTAGAGTGTTTGACAGCTTGTGATATTCTGCCAATGAATCTATGTGTCTGCAATGTACTGTTCTTAAATTTGTCAATGTTAATGTTTTGGATTAGAAGTACAATGTCTTATTCCCAAGACTGATTTAACTGATGCAAATAAATCAAATTTAATTTTAACTCTCATCATATTCCTTCCTATAGTTATAAATATGAACTTTTTATTTTGAAAATTAGTTTCAGAAGTAAATTCTTAAACTGGTAAAATGTAGATGGGGGGGGGGGGGGGGAAACTTTTTTTGGGGGGAAGATTAAAAATGATAAACACAGGCAAAGCATATCAATATTTTGATACTTTGATATTTGGATTTCTGGTATTGATTATATTGCAATAGCATGATGTAAAGTAATACAATACATAAGAGCAGGCTCCTAAACTTAAAATGTGTTTAGGTGTACAGTTATCTAAAATTGCAAATGTGCAATAAACTTTATTGTATTGATTATGCTCCATACACATTACTTTTTTATATATAGCTGGTAGCACATTTAATACCATCATTGACCCACTTTTATATCTGAAATATTTCTATGTATCTTCAGTTGTTTATTGTAGTTTTCTTTATTATTCAAATAAAGTGATTTGTCTCGATTATCAAGTGCAATTAATGTTGGTGTTTGGGAAAATGGTACAAATTTTTTTTTTTTTTTTTTTTTTTGAATTGGCATAAGTTATGATCCTTGGGATAATGATTTTGTAATAAGTAATTTCCCTTACTGCATGTCGCAAATTTTTTGAATGGTCATAATGTGTAAAAAGCATGAAAGTAAAATGGCAAATGAGATGCAGATTATCACTGTGTAGCAATGTATAGATTTTAAGTTGTGCCAAAAATTAAACAAGGAAGACTTAATTTTGGGAATTTAAAATTTCTGAATTTTTTTTTTTTTTTGGTAGAGTGAGACATCTGGGTTTTTTAAAATTATTTTTTAACTGGAGCAATTTAGGGTTGAGTATGTTACTCAGCAGTGTGGTAGCAGGAGATGAGATCTGAACCTGGGCCTTTGGAGTACCAGGCAATGGCTCTATTGGTTCTGCTACCTGCTCACCTCATCTGAGGTGTGTAGGGAGTGTGTTGGGTGGTCAGTAGGTTTCTCAGATCTTATACAGAAACAATTTTCTGCACAGATTCCACTGAAATGCTATGAAGCAGAAGGCTGCTCATACACACCATGCATTTCCATCTCCCATAGTTTCATATTAAGAGATATATAAGCTATAAAGAAAAACATGTTGGAGATGTTTTTTTCTTAAGGGTTTTCAATAAATGCTTCGAAAACAAGATGTAATTCCCCATTATTTAAAAACAGAATCTAAATATTAATATTCTGAAAAGCAATTGATTTTAAATTCGATAGAAATGTACTCAGAAAGAGCTGGGTCCTGGTTTAAATTCCTGTCCTGCTGCGCCGCGGTGTCATTTATCGAGGTCCTCATCCTGAACTGAGGCAGCAAAAATACGCTGCTGTATAAATGGGTAAATCACAGTAAAGTTAATTTAGTTATAATTATCATTGAAAACCAGCCCACGCAAAGGAGTCAGCTAAATACTTTTGTTTGTAGTAGTATATTATAATATTATGTTTCAGTTGAATAGGTGACTATCTGTAGTGTGTGTGTGTGTGTGTGTGTGAGAGAGAGAGAGAGATTATGTGCGATGGACTGGCATCCTGGGCCACCGCAAACCTTGCATTAGGACAAACGGTTATTGATTTTGAATTAAAAGAATGAAAATTATATTTATACAGAATTCCGCCCACAGGTGGCACGAGAGAGCTACAAACGTCGGAACAATCTGAAGGAAAGTGTTTTAAATAAAAAGCTATTAATAAAGTCAGCGGATAAATAAAGTATCGGGCTTAAAATTTATGTAGCAGGATAATACAGATGGCGACAGCTGGAGAATTTAAAGACTGGGTTGCGGGCCAGTTAACTTCAGATTTACAGTTACATGATTTATTCATTTAGGAAACGCTTTTCTCCAATACATGTCATCTCAAGAGAAAAAAATATAAATAAAGAGGGCATTACATCAGGAGAGATTAAGATGCAGACACGTCATTCCGGAGTACAGTAAATTTTAAGCCTTTTTTTTTACTACTGCTATTTAAAATAATTTCATTTCTCTGAAGTAACTTACAATCTTAAGCTACCAATTATTTACCCATTTTATACAGCTGGGTAATTTTTCTGCAGAAATTTGCTCAAGGGTATTACAGCATGGGTTTCTATCCTGCGATGCAACTCTAACCACTACACCACAAGCTGTGCAAGTTATGTTATTATAATTCTATATATAAATGACACTAATAACATTATTCTTATTATATTTTAATTTATTTTTTTAAATGTATAATTATATTATTATAATAATATATGTTAATATTACTATTATTATTATTAGTAGTAGTAATAATAATAACAACAATAATAATAATCACCATAATGTGATTTCTGAGTTACAGTTAATTTCATCAGCTCTGTGTTACCACTGCTGACACATAATGCTGTGTTCCATCAAGCACGATTATGTAGTTCCGCTGATCACCGATTCTTTCCAGAAAAGATGACAGGTTCACTGTTTCCAAGCAGGTCATTGGAGTCACTTCTTCAGCTGCTGGGAAATAAAAGTGGAATCCGTTCTGGGAGTCACGAAGACATATACATGACGACACACGATGATAAAATTATACGTTCGGTCACCAATTCGACGTAGTCTGTGTGGGCATACAACGAATGTAGCAAATACACGAAACCAACAGAACAGATGAGACAATACTTTGTTTTCGACTGGACAGATCTTGTCGCGAAGGCAGTTGTTTAAACGGAGCGGCCGCAAGTCCGGGTAGAAGAGCAGGAAGCACAAAGAGCGAAGGGAGGGGTTGCTCTGCGCTCCGCGCGGCTCGCAGTTCGTCGGCCTGCGTTTTCTCGAACTCTCTGGGCACCTGGCGAGGGCGAACAGCGCGGGAGGAAAGGAAGGTGAGGACACTGGAGAGTTCGTTTGACATTCAGCACATCTCGCCGGGTGTTACTTCCCGTCCATCTCGCAGTTAGTCAGCGGTTCTTCAGCAGTCCTCAGCAGTTTTGTTTTTTGTTACGTTGAGGAGAAACTCGTCGTACCGTACTTTCCCTCCTTGTGGGGGCGAAAGAGCCCAATGATGCCCTGGGCCTGACGACGCCGAGCTGACTGACCCGGGGGTGAAACAAGCGCACTTCCACCAGACCAGTTGACCCCTAAGTTAACCCCGAACGAGCTCAACTAGCTTCAAGAATGAACCCGCAACCTTTGTCCCCCCTCAGTTTCGGGAGGCCTCTTTCATTCTCTGTCAACAGCCCCCTAACCTAGGCGCCTGCCCGCCGCTTCGGATCAAAGTTTTACGCCTTTTGCAAGTTGGTAAATTAGGTGGAAGGTGGTTATTGACAAACACTTTAATTACTCATCCCCAGGTGACCTTTACATGTGCTTGCCTTGGCATGACATTTTGTTGGCATCTTCATGTGGTTTTCTTTGCATACGGGCCTTTGTTGAGAGATCCTGGTTCGCGGCGGAGTGCCTGTAGATGTATAGTGTAACACTTGGCATGTCGGGAGGTGTCAGCGACCTAGTCTTAGTGAGCGATGGACATTTTCTCCGTTAACCTGCTTTGTGAACAGCTGCGTTTGGTCGGCTGAGGCAAAGCGAAAAATCGGCACGGCGCCCTTTGATTTTTACTCGGCTTTGCGAGGTCCTGCGCGGTACCGTATGACCCCCTATTGTCACGGTCTCCTAATTTTTTCTATTGTAATACAGCTCTTCCTGCGCACTAGGCTTAGCCTGTATACGTAACAAATCCCGAGGTTTGGCACATGTCCGCATAATTGTCATACTGCCATTTCCATGTTCTGCTTCAAAATTGTAGTTGTGTAATGAAATGCAGAACGCAGATGAAATGTCTTTTAATTTATTATCATCCCTGTGAGGAGACTTGCGGGGGGGATGGTGGCGCAGTGGGTTTGGCAGGTGCCTGCTATATGGTTCAAGTCGTGCTAGGGGTGCCTTGCGATGGACTGGCGACCTGCCCAGGGCATGTCCCCTCCCACCTCAGCCACCCACCCTGCGCCCCCGGGATAGGCCCCAGCTCGCCACGACCCTGCTCGGGACAAGCGGCTGTTGACATTGGCTGGTTGAGGAAACCTCCAGAGCGCACCAGTGTCATTTCGGTGACCTTTGCTAGTGCGTCATGCTGCATCACCTCTGGTTGTTCCAGTGGCCCTGGCTGTCATTCATAGCAGCAGTGCACAGTGATACACATTCTTCTGTATTGCTTCACTTACCACCTCATGACATTTTCTGCTGTATGGATGTTCCTGGGATTTTGCACAACAGGTTTCTCAACTGCAAGCAATGGTTCCAGGTTTGACAATTTTTCTGACGTTAGCGTATATTGTCTTTAGGCCTGAAAACTACCCGCAGGGAGAGTCGCCATGCTAGCTTGTTTCGGCACAAATCTTCATCCTCCGGAGTACACGGCTTCTTGAACAAGTACGTTATTAAACAAGTGCATTATAGACAATCTGAATATTGTGCTAGTAGAAAGAAAAATATTTTACTAGATGCTGGGAGTTTATAACAAATGTTGTTATATTTTGTAGTTTTATAGTTCTCAGAAGCTTTGGAACTGATTTTTTTTAACATTTATTTACTAGCTGATGCTTTTTCCAAAGTGAATTAGTGTTGGGCGATCTACAATATTTTACATTATACAGCTGGGTATTTTTACTGAAGCGCTTTAGTACCTTGCTCAAAGGTACTACAGCAGTATTAAAAGCAAGCTATTTGCTGCATACGACAGCACCGAGTTCTTCTGTCAACACGGTGTTAAAAAATTGTGAAACTCATTGACTTGTTTGACAAATCATGTACAGTTAACTGGTTGTTTTGCAGCCCCTCTCTCAGGTAGCTCTGGGCTTTTAAATTACAGGGTATGTGTGACCTGCGGTGCCCGAAGCCCAACTGTCACTATTTAAAAAAATTTAAAAAAGTGCATCTTGTGTATTTGTTTAAATTCCACGAACCTGCTCTAAGGCGGAGTTTGATCCTGCTCTTCAGAAATGCCTTGCAGGGCCTTGAATCGTATTTCATCTCATTCCAAAACCTTCTGAGTAAACATGCGTGAGAAGGGAGCAGGTGTGTGTTCTGCCCAGCGGGCTCGAGACATTATAATGGGATGACAACCTGCCTTTTTGTCAGCACAGTTCCATGGAACAAACATGAAATTAATCAAATAAAATTCTTGCTGCAATTATCACTGTTTCTTGAACACAGCGAAGAGGACGTTTGATATTGTAGAAGTATTGTATGGTAAAATAACTTGAGGACTGCACACAAAGGAAAGCCCAGCAAAGCATGGCTTGTAAATAGAGCGGTGACATACAGGTTCAATTCGGCACAAAACTAGAACACATGTACCTCTAGCTATGTAGAGTGTGACATTTTTGAAACGGAAAGCAGCTTTACAACAAAAATAAAAGATAATAATAAAATAAAATGAATAAAAATTTTAGTCCTTATTTCAATGCCATTCTGCTAGATTGTGCCACAGATTCTACTATATCTACCACAAATGCATAAACACACCAGAAAAAGCTGTTTCCAAAAAAAGGTAATTTTTGAATAATCAAGTTAGCAGCCAAGTCACTGGTATAAAAGCAAATATTAAAATTGTGTCATGCAGAAGGACAATGGGAGCTATTGCAACAAAAATGATAATACCCTGTAAAAAGGGGCAGGTGATGCTCTTGAAACTGTTCAGTTTTGATGTAATTGCCAAAAGGGTTGTGGCTTTAAAAATTAAAAAAATCAGTTACAGACCTTAAAGACTTTTTATTTTTACATTTTTTATTTTGCATTGAGTTCTTTATTTGAGCCATATCAAAGTGACATACATATCACATCAGATGTATGATTTCAGCAGCAATAAATGTATATACAATGTATGAAAGAATTATTATGCATACTTATCTATAAAAATTGGCATAATAAACATTAAAGGGTTGTTGCTCAAAGAAATGAAGCCTAGACTTAATTTCAGCCTGTAAAACTATCTCTCCTATTGATGTGTAATATATTTGTCTATATATATAAAACTGAAGAGATCATATAAAGTAATCTATGTATATAAAAAAAAACAATGAACTCATTTTATCTGACAGTTTGAAAAAATGTTTTTGTCACTTGACCACTGTTAGAAATCGGACTGTGAAGTAAGGTGGTGTACTTGGTCCGTCTTATCTTATGGTTTTTGATTCAGCTCATATGTGTGTATTCATCTGTGCAAACTACAATATGCTTGCTGAAATATTTGACAGACCAGCTGCCTGTTAATTTGCACAAATATGACATTTCCCCTCCTACACTGAACGGTCTGTTATAGACTTTATGGGCAGCTAAGTTGATGCCCATTGAGTGAATGTTGAGTATACTTCTAAGGAAATCCATAAAGTTCAGTGGATTAGTTAGTATAAGCATTTTTAAAGATAAATACGTGTTAAAATAATCTGCCCACAATTTATTAGCTGTTCTTTTTTGCAACCTATGTACTGATTACAGAGGTGTATTAGTATGGGTTAGTTGTTCCCTTATACCTTTGCATTCTCTAATATATAATGTATCATAGTTATACTAACAGAACACAATTGACCTTTTATATTTACATGAACAAGTTTCAGCATAAGCTTTTACCACTGATTCAGCACTTGGAGCTATAATTATTACACTCACTCCTTGTTACAAACATTCAAGTTATGCATTTAAGATATTAACATTTTCTGTACTTATCTGTATTGAAAACTTGCTGCCTGTTAGCAAATGTAAGCAACCTGTATTTCTGCACCCAATTGTTAGTTGGCAGTAAAACACACCCGAAAAGCAGTGTTAGGATTGCTGTAGTTTAACCTTTTAAAATCTGGATGATAAAGTTGAAAGTGGCCAGATGACAAATCTTACTCGCCAATGAGACAAAATGGTCCACTACAGGTAGCCCCTAGATTACAAAGGAGTTCCGTTCCTTGGTCTGTCTTTCAGTCGGATTTTGATGCAAATTGGAACAGTTAGGTACGGTGCGTATCTAACGTAGAGGGGATGGTTGTGTTCAATGAGATTCCACAACTGTAAAGAGGTTGAGAAGTGTCTTCAGAGAGGGCGCACACGTGTAGAACATTAAAGAAACTTTAATGGTCACTTTTCCAATGTTCGTTGGCGTTTCACCTTTTTTTTGATTTATTTCCACTTTAGTTTCAATCGCGATCGTTTCCCTTTTCGTTGATGCATCACATTTATGCTTTGGTGCCATGATTGGGAGGGTAAAAAAAATTAAAGCCAAATACAGTAACACATAAGACACTTAATAGCAACGTGGTCTGACTGAAAAGAACAAAGTCTTTGTCCTACCTCGGGCTTACACGCCCATGAAGCGCTATAGACATGCAATGTTTTGCTGCTCGTTGCAAATTAGTGCCTGTTTGTTATTACAAACCATTGTATGTAACTTGAATTTTCAATGGCTTAATTATGAAGTTTTTATCTGATTCTTAAAGACGACCAAAAAAAACAAAAGCTTCCGGTAGGTAAGGGGGCGATTTGTAACTATGGGTTGTACGTAAGTCGGACGTTCGTAACCCAGAGACTGCCTGTACTGGGATTTATTTGAACGTTGTGGAAATGAAAAATTCTACCCAGTATTTCTAAATTAGTTATTTTAATTTTAAGTGGTTTTACAGCGTATTTATTATAGTTTTAGCTGAGGTGTTCACAGAACCTAACCAGTGAATAACTTCAGTGGCATCTATAGTTTTAAGCTTTTACTGATTGTGACTCAGTTGTAAGTTTTACTTTGAATTTACAAACAAATCAAGTTACAAAGACCTGATTCCAACTGTGGTCATAACTTCAAGAGAAAGTATAAATCTGTTTTAATGCCATAAGCATGCTTTTATGGCTTAGTACGGATCAAATATCCTGCTACCTTTTTGCCATGTATAAGTCTACTGCATTAATTTAAACAAACAGCTGAAGTTTCATAGAAACCAACTTGCACAAAAACCACAGTCTTATATAAAGATCCGAGAAAACTTGAGGTACATTCCCAGGCCTCCGTCTTCCATAAACTCTGGTTTTATTACACAAAGCCTGAACTGTACTTTGAAGTAGTCCAAAACCACTGCTCAAGATTGAGTACTCCTGGTGGTTAGCTAAAGTCTCCTCTCTCTGGCAGAGTGCAGTTCTGGGACTCGTTCAGGCTTGTACAAACTCAGAAACATTTACCGTCAGTTCACAGCACTGCCCTGCATGGCAGAAACATTGCGTGGATTTACCTAGAAAAAAGGGAAGTGCAAAGGCAAGTCAATTCCAGGTATGAGAGCTATGGCCTTTTGCTTCATCTGGCATAGAGTTAGCGTTGCAGAAGCTCAACACATGACTGGATAATTGGAGCACCAGGAACGGGAAACAATAGTACAGCTTGACAAAAGGTATTAGAGCTCTGCAGCAGACTGGATAAAAGCTTGTGTCAAGCAACTAAAATCAGTTAATGATGATGAACCAAGTTTATCAATTTTCCATTTTCTGTTTTTACCTCCAACTCTTATTCCAAACAGGCTCCCAGCGGTCCAAGACTCTGCGTGTACGTACACTCACTGCGTTTGCTACATGCAGCGCAGAGCAGACAACACGCAGTGCGGGCTTCATTGTCCTGTAGGGCAAAACAGAAGCAGTTCACTTTTGCAGCAGATTGTGTCAAAAAGCATCCATTTTTATAAATCCATTTTGAGCGTGTCAAATACTACTTTGTAAAAGCTTCTGGACAGTCAGACCTTGTTGCAAGACAACTTGCAGACTGGGGTGTTAAGGTAAAGTAAGTTATCTGGACTGGCATGCGTGTGGAATGTGGTTTACACCTATGGCATTGGCAGATGTTAATGGGATGATTTACTATGTGCTGTACAGTACAGGAAACCAGTGTCCCTTTGAGCACGCAAACACCTTTGCAGATTACTTGTGGTTTCCTTAATTAAAGACAATATGAAACCGCCTGGTGATTAGTAGAGGTAATGTAGCCCTTATGCAGCAATAATCAAAGTAGTAGGAATCTGTAATTATATTCTGCAATGACCTGCTTTGCACAACTCTTTTCACTTATGTCTATTTGCTGGCTGTTACATCCCTGTATAGATTTTCAGTGTGTTTTGTTATTCCATTCTGCGTTTGTGTACTTTTGCTCCCTGTCTTTCATTGGTTGCCATCCTTGTCCATCATCAGTGCTGTTGTCAGTTCCTCCACTTGAGGAATCACCTTCAGACTCCACCACCTTAATCCTACCACTTCCTAAGAACTTCAGTCTGTCGTCTCATGGTGTTTGTTTGGCTTGTTGATACTGTTGCTTTGTGTTGGTTCTATCTTTGGTTTGTTATCCGTTGACTTTGTGGTGTTGTCTTGGGGGAAAAAGCAGACAGGTAAGCACATCTTGTGACCTACATATTCAGCACATAGGTTTCAGCTGCCTGTCTACATTAGGGAAAGGTACCCTCTGTACTTTTGATTTTTGGTAGAGTAGGGTTAGTGAGGGCATCCTAGATGCTGAAGAACCTTTTGTTTTGTTTCGTTCCATAGCTAGGGTAGTCTACCAACTTGAGTTAGTTTAGTTTTCCTTAGTTCTTTGCTTTGGCACCATCTTTCTTTTCCTTGAATAGCATCTTTGTATTCTGTAAATATTAGAAATGGGTGCAGAAATTCAGGTGACTATTTGCAGAATAAAAAAACTTCCTTGTTGTACGTGCGTTTTTGTTGGCTCCTTGTTGTCACTCGTCACCACTCCCCTGATATTACGCCCTAATCACTCCTATACGCCTGGGGTCATAACACTGGCATTTGCAATTAATTGGATTTTTACAATTAATAACTTAAAGATGAGTTACAGCTTGATAAATTGGGGCACGTTAATGTGTGAACAAGTTAATGGAATCAATAACAGAGTCTTTGGGTGATTGTCAGTGGCTTTTTAATGGCTTTGCTGGCTGTACCCACACATGCCTGTCAAGTTAGTGCCACAGTTCTGACTTTGGAGGAAAAGCCAGATTTCTAAAGGCTGTAAAGCAAAGTGTTATGAATCTATGAATCAGAGCATTGGAAGGGCACTGTACAAACATGGCCATAGAAGTACCGCTGTAATGGGGGCTTATAATGTACATTAAGACTCACAGTACTCCGCAGGCTCTCCAGGCAGGATCCCATATGGAGCAGAGAGTCCAGCGTGTCCAGCAGCTGCTCCTTGCGCAGAGTGTGGAGCCTCATAAGGCTTGGGTTCACACTGCGCTCCAGCTCTAACACGCATGTGTTGAGGGCTGCTATAGCACATTGCAGAGCAGTCAGGCCTGGAGTGGAATACATACACACTAGTGAAATTGTAGAAATCAGCATGTTAATATGACCACTTTTTTGATAATCTGTTTAGAGTTTATATTTTCTCTTTACAAGAAAATAAAGATGAGACTATTAAAAGTTGTTTCAGAGATTATATACTAAAAGAATATGTGAAATTACTCAAATTATATCAGTTGTAACTTTTAGTAAAATCTTGCTGTGGCAGATTTTGTTTAGTGTTCTAATATTTTTTGCCACTACATAAAGTACAATGAACAGATACATTTGTTTTCAAAGTGACTAAGAGAATAGTGGAACTTAAGAGAATATTAAAAGCATGTGTACCATTCATATCTGTAGCATCAACATCCACATATAGCCCATCATTCATTGAATGTCTCAACACCTGTATTAAAAGGGTACAAACACACACTTGTTTTGTGCATCATGCAAAACATATAGCCACACTGCAGGTTGGACAGCATCAAGTTAACATACATGCTAAGGCAGACTTACTATGACTCATTTAAAGCCAAAATCAGTTGAACAGATTCACCCTGCATAATGTTCTAGAAAAAGTGGAACATTTTAAAAATAAACTGCAACTTCTGTAGCTCTTTAACTGTAATGGTTCTAACTTCATTTGGGTCTTCGCTCACCTCTAAGACTCTGAAGTATCCATTCTCAGCACTAAGGTGTAGACAAGTTTTCCCACATCTGTCCTGTGCATTAACATTGGCGCCTAGGAAGAGCAGATCTGCAATCATCAAATGCTGGTTCCTTTGGGCCGATAAGTGGAGGGCAGTCTGGGACATGAAGAAGCATGTACTGTAGCTTAACTCTGGCCAGTTGCCACACTACTCAGATATATTCTTAGAAAATGCTCAGTCAGAAGAGGACTAAAAATTCACAGTAGGATTAGTATGATGCAAGTTATTTTGAAATCATTTGCTTCATATTAATGCTGAAAAGGTTGCTGAAAGTCATGACCTCACTTCAGTGTTATCCAGTTTTTTTCCCCCATACAAAACTTCATTACCAAAATGATAGAGCTGATTTTTGCGTACATCCTAATGGGCACATTATCTTACCTTTCCCTCGACGTCTCTGATGTCTATGTGGTTGAGAGACGCCATCCTCTTAGCAATCACAAAGGCCAGGGCCCTCTTCCCTTGTGTCACTGCAGAGTGGAGCCGCCTGGGAATACAAGGAACCCGTGAGTTAATTCTCAGTCCTGTAGAAGGGGGCCCGGGGGTTGTTACTTAGTTCTAGGCATAGGTTGTAAGGTGCAAGTATCCTCTTAACTGCCATTTTTTAATATCTGATACACCTGTTAAAGTGACTTTTGGTTCAAAAGTGGCAAAAACAGTTCAAGCAGACCCTAGAGACTGGGAAGCCACTGCTGCACTAAATGTATATTAACATTAAAACTAGTTTTCCTTCATGTGTAATGCCTGGCATTCAAGGTATGCATACAGTTGCGGGGAAAGTTTGTGCACCCCATGAAATCATATACGTGAATGACTTTAAAATGTGATCTGAGCAAGTTATGATATTAGATGAAAACAGTGTGGTAAAACAAATACCACACACGAAGGTGTACATTTTCAATATTATGTTCGTTAATTTGACGTACTCAAGGCCAAGTACGGAAAAATGTGAACCCGTAGATTTAGTAAAAGCTAGAAGGTCCATTAGCAGCAACACTCTCAATAACACTGTTCTTAGTAGCAGAAAATTACTATTTTGGCCCATTTTTTAATAGAATTGTTTCAGTTCATTTACGTTTTTCATACATCTTTCATGAAAAGCTTTATTCAGGTCATCCCACAGCATTTGAGCAGGACTGGTGCTGGCAATCTGACTTTGCCGCTCTAAAATGCAGAATTGCTTCTGCTTAAGCCATTCTGCCATTAACGTACTCCTGTGTTTGGGGTTATTGTCATGCTGTATAACTCAATTTCTTTTGAGCTTCAGATCTCAGACCAATGCCCTGAATCTTCTCCTGAAGAGGTTTATGAGACAACTTGGAATTCATCATTTCCTCAGTGATCACAATCCATCCAGGCCTTGACACAACAAAATAGACAACCCCACAGCATGACGCTACCATCAGAGTTGGAATGAGGTGTTTTGTGTTCTCTAAGCTAAACTTCTACAAAAGTTCAACTGTTATCTGTCTTGTCAACAGAACATTATTTCAATAATCTTGTAGAAGAGCATAATGGTTTTTACATATATTGGTTTAGCTGTTTCCCCCCCACCCCCAAAGTGGCTCACTGTGATTTACCAGTTTACCCTGCAGTGTCATTTTTTCCCCCCCCCCCAGAGTAAGGACTTTGCTGAAGTGTGCTGTGGTAGCAAATGGGATTTGAGCCAAGGTTACTTACATTAATGGCAGCAGATGTAACCACTACACTAGCAAACTTGAAATGGACAGCAATGTTTTCTTTGGCGATATATACATTTACCATTATTAATTAGCTGATGCTTTTCTTCAAAGTGACTTACAAAGTTAAGCTACAGTTATTTATCCATTTGTACAGCTGGGTAGTTTTTACAAAGTACCTTGCTCAAGGGTACTGCAGGAGATGGTAATGATTTCTTGCATTGTAACCCATTAACAACATTTACAGTAACACTTTTTTTCAGGTTTATTATTGTAGACTTATGCACACAAATATCAAGAGATGCCCGAAGATAGCATCATACAAGAAAAAATATTTTAGCTATGAATTTGATTAATCAATTAATGCTTTATTCATTTCAAATGCTTAATTTTTAAAATAAAATTCAGTTTCAGCACAACACAATCGTGCGTTTTCAAAAGACGCATCACCTAGCATAACAAGGTGATGATTGCATTTTGTTGCACATTAAGATCCAGAGATGTGCAAAGTTACATAATTAAGCAACCCACAATCCAAATACAAGCTTCATTTAAGGAATTATGAACTGTGGCACTTCCAAAACCAGTAAATGTAGTGGTTTTGGATGACCAGGACTGCACAGAGGTGATGTAAAGTAAACATAAAAGCTCCGTCAGTGTACATGCAGCTCGTGTTGCAGGCTAACTTACGTCCTCCCCCTGTGGTCCACAGCCAAAAGGTCATCATCAGAAACTGTCCTCAGTAATGTCTCCTCCTTCTGGAGCTGAAACCAGAAAAAGGATTTTCCATCCCAGTCTCTTGCAGGGCCACTCATCCAGTCTCCACAGGTGTTCCAGCCCTTCTCCTTGTTGCCCCCCAAAGTATGAGATGTGGGGCTGTAGGGTTGAGGTGCTTGGGGTGAGAATTCCTGCCATTCATTGCTTCTGTTTGATAAGGTTGTGAGAGGCTGAGTATTGGAGAACACATCTTCCATGCTGTCAGTGTAACAACCTCCCCACATTTTGGATGAAGGAGCCAGGTCCACTGTGGATATGGGGGCAGGGGAGAAGGAATAGACTGCTGAAAGCTCTGGGGGGTGACAATGTTTCTCAGGAAAAAAAGGCTTGGACCCATGTTCACACTTGTGGACACTGTTCTGAAAGGGGAAGTTTTCCCCTCTAAAACCCTCCTGCCACCCAGAGAATACTGATGTTGAAGAGGGTTCTCTGGAATGTTCTCTGGACTTGCTAGCCTTGAGGTCTTCTTCCAAGACCTCCACTATTATGGAAAGGTCCTCCAGGCTCCTGATTTGCTTTTCATTCTGAAATGAAATCAAATACTGGTCATATATTGTCACACATTGCAACTTGTTGAGTCTTGAGTCTCAAAGTATATATATAGTGAAAAGGAATATGCTACCTATTCCTGAATTCCTTACATTTTTCCAAACAGCATACACAAGACATTGGTCACCTGTAGCACCTACATTATTCCATAATGAAGAATCATGAAATCTTTTACAGTTAAGACAGTGTTTAAGAATAAACCCCGCATGCTCTCCATGGAATCTTGAACTCACCATCTTATTTCGACAAGCTCGACTTGAATGAACACGCTTCTTCTCTCCTGCAGCAAAGATTGCACATTAAGACATACATAACACCAGGATGCACTTAATAGAAGTATTTCCTGAGATATACAGTACCTGATCTCTTTCCTGTAGTTCCCTAGAGAACAACAGAAACAAAAGTAAATGTTAACATACTGAATATTATACATTACTTACCAGCTATTAGTATACACACAGACACGCGCGCGCACACACACACACACACACACACACACACACAGACTATGCACAGCATAAATAAAATCAGATTTATCACTTAGGAAGCGATTACTACAGCAGGCATTAGAGCAACCTTTCAGATCTCTATGAAGAATGTTTCGGGTAGAAACCGAATTACCGGAAATGCCAAAGGGTCCATTCCCTTGGCTATTCTTATTTTCCTGAGCATGTCTCTGACAGGCATTCTCACACGGACCCCCAGGTATCTCTTCTCAGACTTAAGGTCTAATGGAGTGGAACAACAGGAGGGGTGAGGGAATCAGTAATGGGCCTTTACAATGCCAAGACTTAGCACCATGCTGTGTACAGCTGCTTTTTCATACATTCTAATATAAACAAATATTACCATACATGTATATAAGGTGTATATAGCCTTGCATGCTGACAATTGAAATCCATGCTTATAAACATCATTTGCTTAGAAGAAGCCTTTTAAGATCCCCCAGAACTTAAAACAGAGCAGCATGTGCTTTTTTTTAAATCTGAAGTTTGCTTTTCGATCATCTGACTTTTCCAAATGACACCTTCTAACACGGTTGACGGGACGTCAAAGAGCAGTATGGATTGGAGTTATGATTTGTAAGACACCGACTACCGCAGATTGGCACAGCATACACACTTTTCTGCGCAGGCAGGGAAGGGAAGGACACTGAGGATAGAGCCCACCTTTGAGAGGCGTTCGGGTCTCCTGGAAATCGTTCTCCGAAAAAACCTCTCCATCCCCGAAGCTCTTGGAAGGACCGAGCGCACAGATCGGCGAGTTCGGCTCGGTTTTATGGCTCGCCGGTTCGCCTGGTATCGGTGAGCGGTCGCTGGGGTACAAAACGTCGTCACCACTACAGGGCCGGAGCATCTTCAATGCACCTTCTTCTCCGTCGTCTCTTACTCTGCCGAAAGAGAACATGCAGCCGTGGAGGTGAGATCACCTGCGCGCGAGACCAGCAGCAGGCTACAGGCGGAATAGACTCTAGGTGAACAGAACAGAAGCGCTAAACGCAGGACAAAGCGGCGCTGCTTACTGGCCGGTGGCACAGCACAGGTGTGCGTGTTATATTGAATAATGGGCGTGGCCTCGCTTCACCTCGCCTCAGCTTCGAGCTCCGTCTTTTTCTCCGAACTGTTTCATATTACTCTTGTTGGAAATCTGAGCATTTCCACACTATTAACTTATATCAATCTGTCACACTGAGTGTCGCGTTGGTTCGCCGCCGACTGAGGGCGTCGCAATATCGCCGCTTCAAAATGCGGAACATACTATACGTTAAACTTGTAGAAAAAGTGATTTAAAATATAGAAGCGGGCGGTTTATCACATACTAGTGATTCCTACTGCACTACAGCCAATTTCGCGTACGGTAAAATGATGTAAAAATGACGTTATTGGAGAATTCTGTGCGGGACACCTAGTAGAGCGATATTTATTATGTAGGTGTTTGGCGCCGCTCCGCGAATACAGTAAAAACTGGTATCCCTATTCCAGTTACCCCAGTAAATCATGATATGCCGTTCCATCTTAAGTTATTCCTGGAGGAGTGATACTGAAATACACACACACACACACACACACACATTTTCAGATCCGCTTGTCTCATACGGGGTCACGGGGAACCGGAGCCAACCCGGTAACACAGGGCGTAAGGCCGGAGGGGGAAGGGACACACCCAGGACGGGACGCCAGTCCGTCGTAAGGCACCCCAAGCGGGACTTGAACCCCAGACCTACCGGAGAGTAGGACTGTGGTCCAACCCACTGCGCCACCGCACCCCCTTGATACTGAAATACCCTGGCTGGAACTCTTTCTTCGAAAGTATGACTCTTCCTAGAAAAGCACGAGTACACTTGACAGTCACAGTTGACTTGTGAAATATAAAGCCGTATTATTAATATATTATTCACAATAAAAAAAACCCCTCCAATTATTTATCCGCCAATGGTGGCATGAACCTTTCTCTTCGGTCTACTTATGGCAAAATAGGAATAAGGGGGGTTCGTAACAACGGGTTTTACGTAAGTCGGACGTTCGTAACTAATAGTTTAAAATCTTGGTACACAGTTCTTCATTTTGACTTGATAGAACTGGATAGTAACTCTCAGATCACAGAAAATTAATGCAGAAAAAAATGCATTGTCATCATGAGGGTTACATTCAAAAGTGTTAATAGCAAACAAAAATTTAACTCCACTAATTTCCAGTAAAATGATGCAGCAAACTGCGATGGACTGTCATTGTATATATGTAGAAATATGTTTATTTATCATCGAAAAACAGTAGGTGTCACAACCCTTGGGAGCAATATCATGAGTATAGTCATGAGACTAGTGGAATCCAGCACACCTGCTGTTCTCAGTCCCTACAGCAAGTACTCACTCAACAACCTCGTCAGTGAAAACAAGAGTCTGGCAACAATCAGGTTGTGGATTCTCGACCGGTGGACGCAATAGTTCCTACCTCATCGACCTTGTGTGGCTCTGCGGTTAATGCCTGTGTATTCCCTTTGCATCCATCTCCTGTTCTCCAAAGTCTTGGTGTCTTCTTGTCCACCAAGTCTCCATGTCTCTTGGTTTCCTTAGTTCCCCGTTCGCTGTGCCCCTTCTTTCTGAAGACTGCATGTCTTTACAGCACAGGATTGGCACCAAATACCCAACTGTAACTAGCACTTGTACATAAACTCTGCAGTTGAGCTCACCAACAACCATATCACTTTAGTCTTGTTAAAAAAAATAGTTTTGTTAATGTCTGACATTGGGGCAGCTGGTAACATAGTGATTACAGGTGCCACCTTTGGTTCCAAAGGTTGCAGTTTTGAATCCCACATACTATTGTAGTGACCCTGATTAAGGTACTTACCCTAAATACCTCTAGTAAGAATTATCCCAGATTTATAAATCAGTAAGTCATGTGAAGTAGCTTTGAGAAAAGCATCAGCTAAAAGAATAAATGCAATCTACTGACACACCCAGTCTCCTCACATAAAGACCCTCAGACAAAATTCCAGAATACACTAATTACTTGTGTTATCAATATTTGAATTATGAATTTTAAAAGATATGAGTATTTTTCACTGCAGTAAATGCTAGATTTATTTAATTACTTCCTGAAAAAGGTGTGGATACCAAAATTTTGGACACCGAAAGCTTATTTGTCATTACTTTAAAATTGACGAAATAATAACGGATTTGCAGCCCATCCAAAAAGTCCTCACGAATTTTCCCAACTATCACTAAAACACTGTGAAACACCTACATCACTACTAACTCATGGTTTCAGCATGACAGAAAAATGTACATTTATATTTAGTTTGATGAATTTAACAAGTGCTTTTCTGCAAGTATCAAGTCAGAAAACGGTAAAAAAAATAATTATGCCAAAAGAATGAGAATTCTACATGCAGACACACGAATTCCTTCATGATTTTCAAACACTCAATAAGGCGAAACTATTGGAGTGGCTATCAGATTGAAAGTATCTTGTGTTTCCACATTCAGACAATAGTTGGCAGCAAAAGACAGAGAGACACAAGAAGAATGTGGGACTGCTACTATTCCCAAGTGTTTACACCCGTCTCCAGTGTTTCTCATTGTGGGTTATCACTACAAAGATGATAAACAGATTTAATCCATCTCATATACATTTTTTGGACAGTTCTTGCACACTGTAAAACTTTCCATGCTACAGACTGTCAACTGAGGGACGGTTGATACTTTTGGGACATTAACCTTTTTGTTTCCGAGCCTCTCCATTCCTGTTTTGGCTCTGTGCTCAGGATCATTGTCTTTCTGAAAAGATGAATTTCCTACTAAACATCAGTACAAGTGCTCTTGAAGAGAAGCATCCCCAATGAATAGCGTGGTACCGCAGCACTTCATTGTAAGGATGGTGTTTTTTGGGTGTATGCAGTGGTACTTAGCAACAGACTAAGCTTTCTTCACAATGGTCAAAAGGCTCAGTCTTGGACTCAAACCCTTTTGGAAACTCTAGGCCAGCTTCAACATGGCTCTTCATGAATGAGGCTTCTTATTCTTCTTATGGGAATACATTATACACAGATATTGATATTGCCTGATGGATCTTTAGTCCACTGTCTGCAGCTGAACTCTGTAGCGCTTTCTGAGTGATTGTTGGCCTCTCAGTATTTCCCCCGCAAGAATAATTGCCTATTACAATTTATTATTTATTAATTTATCTGTGTGAAGTCTGAATACTAATTATTTAATATTCATTGCATTATCTCTGTAACTTTATCTGTTAGTTCTTTAAAAAAATGGTGTTCACTGTTTGAAAGGCTTGTCACCCAGTAAGTTTTTGGCAGTTCTGCACTGTTGCACAGGTTAAAGGTAAGTCAGGTAGGTATCCTTGTTAGGGTATTGTTTTTTTACCTGTGCGCTCTGTAGCACTTGAAAGATTTTTGGCCTTTCAGCAGCTTCGCTTGCAAGTATGATTGTTTATTATAACTGTGGCTCCCAGAACTCAGGGTCTGAATGTTGAGTACAGCACACTGCGGAACACAGAGAAACAAGTAATTTTAGCTTCAAATATTTTTGTGTGAGGATATGAGTGCAGTAGAAATACTTAGACAAAGGATGTGACTTTTCATTTCACGTTCGAAGTATCTCAGTACTATGTTTCCAAGGCACTGCATTACGGATATTGTGTACATTGGCATTAGGGATTGGCTATGGCTAACAATGGGTAACATTTTAATCTGTGAAGGCAAACATGACACTTTCATAATTTCCGTTGTTTTCTCACTTCTCACACTGACCTCGCACATGCAGCCATTGCACTTTGAAAACTATAGACTAACACTACCTGATAACTTGTTTGATCAAAGTTGCACCACTTTAAATGGGGGCAGCTGGTAGTGTAGTGGGTAGAGCTACTGCCTTTGGATCCAAAGGTCACAGCATTAATCCCCATCTCTGGACGTAGTACCCTTGAGTAAGATACTTACCCTAAAGCTCCTCCAATAAAATTACTCAGCTGTGTAAATGGGTAAATAATTGTAACCTTAACATTGAAATTCATTTTGGAAAAAAAGCATCAACTAAATGAGTAAAAGTAATAATCAATAAGTTTAAATCTTTATTCCCCCTTCAGATCATTTTCACAAGAATCAGATTAATCCTAGTTAAAATTCCTTTACATCACAGAATACAGGACACTGAAAGCCAGATGTTTCAGGTTTGTGCCAGCCGATAGTCTTGCTAAGGACACACACGTGTCTTGTGTCTTGCTGCAGCAAGCAACATACATTACTCAGTTTACAAATTAAATTATGAATTTAAATTACATTTTTTTAAATTGAAAACCTTTGTTTCCAGCTGCAAAAAATATTTTCCCTAAAATTAATCAAAATTCCAAAATATGTTTTTATCCTTCACCAAGATAACAGCAAAATTTTTCATAATATTAAAAAAAACAACAGAAATAAAGTATAATTAGGTCAGCATCCACAACTGTACCGGTATTTTTTTTTTTTCAGGCAAAATTAAACTACGGACATATTTTGGCCACAGGCCTTCTTCTGTCCGTGGTTTAATTTCTTAGTTAACAGGACAGCTGGTAGCAGTAGCGGTTAGAGCTGCTGCCTTTAGACCGAAAAGTTGCAGCTTTGAATCCCACCTTTAGCTGTAGTACCCTTGAGTGTGGTACTTACCCTACAATTACTCCAGTAATGTACCCCAGCTGTATAAACGGGTAAGTAATTTTTACACTAGACTAACATTGTAAGTCACTTTGGAGAAAAGCATCAACTAAATGATTAAATGTGAGCACCTGTTGGAGGAATCCTCCCTGGGTGTTTATGGTGAGCATGCTTTAAAACAGCACATGATATTTGTTTTTTTAATGTTGTGGGCACAGGGGTGTGGTGGTGCAGCAGGTTTGGCTGGCTCCTGCGCTCTGGTGGGTCTGGGGTTCGAGTCCTGCTTGGGGTGCCTTGCGATAGACTGGCGTCCTGTCCTGGGTGTGTCCCCTCCCCCTCCAGCCCCTTGCCCTGTGTTGCCCGGTTAGGCTCTGGCTCCCCGCGACCCCATATGGGACAATCCGTTTCACTGTGTGTGAGCGATCCCTCCACTGTTCCTCCGTGTACTGCCTCCAGTGAGTCAGCAGGGGGCGCTATTGCATAGTATTTCCCTCTGTTCTTTCAACTGGAGACCTCCGGTTCACCGCACGGGTCTAATGTGTGCGTAGCGTGTATTTCGACGAGCGCGGGTTCAAAGACACAAAGCGCAAACACACGCGTGTAACTTCGGCCGTGATCCGACTCGCCGTGTCACAAGTCCGTCGTGACAGGGAGGGAGCCGCCAAAGCGTGTGGCGCTATATACTGTAAATAGTATTTACAGTCAAACACTCGTTCCTTTGTCTCACCCGGCAGAAAGAAAGAGGAGTCAGTGGCTGTACCGGTGTGTCCCTCTGTGTGTTTTCTCTTCTTGACATTCTTTCTAAAGAAGGATGCCTGGAACAACATAGATAAAACGCTATGGAACATTCTAGAAAGTCCAGTAACTGGTGTCAGGTGCATTTACGGAGTTGTTGATGGCATCAGGCAATCAAGAGTGCATTCATTCTGAAAAGTTGACAGGCTGATACATGAAGATTCCCTTCAACTATTTCCCCAAGGAAATGATGACTATCATACCACAAAACTTACAAATTCCCACAGAAAATGGGAAGATCTGGATACAGACAGTTAAACTGGTTCAGTGAGTTTAATTACTAAAACCTGTTTTTTTTTTTTTTTATTCGATCAAATAGAAATCCTCAGCGCAGAAACTTGTATTTTGCGCAGCCAACATTTTCTTGTGTTGAAGTCATGCATTTTTGCTGCATGCAGAAGGGAAAAAGTGACCACAGGATAAGGTGTATATACAGTATGTACTACATGTATAAAACAACTTGCGCAGGTAGATGCCACAGATGCACTTAACATTTATTTTTGATGTCCTTTAAGAGGGATATTCACCTTAAATTTCAGGCCTATGCCAAATAATAGCATATTTGAATTAATTTTACGTTGTAAGTTGAATCAATATGAGCACATTTTCTTAGGAGCAGTTCCACTGAAGCAGACATCATGTGGCACATTGGACTAGTGCTAGGATGTCAACGTGGAACATGAAAGAATGCGCAGAGGGTGGCATCATGCCAGAGCACTTTACTGTTGCAGTTTTACTTTCTTGTATAATTATTAATCTAATTCATTTGTGCGCATGTTCAAAGAATTTGCTGCATGGCTGCTCCATACAGTAAAATGGTAAAGGGTCAAAACCAGTCACGGCAGTAAAATGGAACGACGGGCAATAGAAATATTATGCAGTTTGTTAATAGTTGATTACAGTAATACTGGCGATTACCGCACACTGTCTCTTTATATTTTCCCTACATTACATTATTTTTCTGTAAGAACATTTTTCCAAGTTATTAAGTCATATCTTTATTGGTAAGTTTTAGCATTAGAATACTAAAATTATTTCGGCTCAGTCTGAAATACATGATTTCTCTTTTTGCTCCAGACTCGGAAAGTTAAATGTGAAATTCATGAATGAATTATTATAACTATTACAAAGCAAAACGAAAAATACAAAACTGAGTTCATTGCACTTGATTATGATGTTGTGCAAATGTGACATTTGCCTGATGCTTTTCTCCAAAAAGGACGTACAGTGTTCAGCTACTTACAATTATTTACACATTGATACAGCTGGGTAAGTACCTTGCTCAACGGTACTACAGCTGGAGGTGGGATTCAAACCTGTTACCTGTGGGTGCAAAGGCCACAGCTCTAACTACTTCACTAGCAGCTGCCCTTTAGAATGAACCCAACTGGTAGCTTGGCTGGTTTACATAATTTAGCTGACACACTTCTCCAAAGCAACTTACAAGATTTCTATAATTTTTTATTAACCTATTTATACAGCTGGGTCATTTTTTACTGGAGTAAATTAGGATAAATACCTTGTTCAAGAGTACTACAGCAGTAGGTGAGATTCAAAGTTGTGGACCTGAAGGCCAACTTTCCATTCCTCTATTAGCTGTCCCCTTCCTGTGGCCTTTCTGCGAATTTTTTTTTTTTAAATGGAAATTAATCTGATGCCAGAAAATGTTAGACCCTTGTTTTTTCAAACAGGTTTGTACTAAGAAACAGTCTAGTGATTTTGTGTTGTTTCCTTCTTGACGTCATGTTATAGAATTTGGAATGCACTTTTCTATAAATTCTGGGATTATCCAAGCAGAGACAATTTTCCATAGCCACCAAAAAGGGAAAAAGAAATATACTTTTTCCGGGGAAACAGGGCTCATATTAATGTGTAATCAAATAGCACAGACATCCCGGGAGTAAAGCCATTAATTGCAAAGTAGCAGTAATGAGTTATTGATAAACATGCGCAATAAGTAACTTTTGTGGAAAGTTCAAGCTGTAGCTGATAAACCATCTGCGAAACTGGAATATAGAATAACATTTAATAGACATGTTGTGCAGGATTTGTTTAGGCAAAAGCATCCTTACCTATGAAGTACAGGAAGTAGAAGGAACTTATTCAGTCTTAACGTAAAATTTACAGCCACTTACTACACGTCAGCAGTGATCACTAAGTGTAGATGTATATTTCATATTTGGGCGTATTTGCTATGTATATTAAGTGTTGAGCATCTATGTGTTTGCATGAGCATCTGAGCGTCGTTGTGTTGCGCTGTCGCTGATGAGAGGTCAGTACCTGGGCTGTGAAGTGAACGTGTCTGTGTCACTATTACATTTCGGTCAATCTGGGCGAAACACGCAGAGCACTGACAACAATAGCCGGCAATGAAAGTGAATGTCAGTTCCAGGGAAATCCAGACAATACTTAATTCTCTACAAGCATAATCAAATAGAAATACTTGTCAAGGCGGATTAGAATCACTTGGATTCCAGTCAGAAGGCATAGAATGCAGTTTTCACTGCAGATAACAGAATTTTGCACTTTTACTTTGGCATGAAAGTCTGAAAGAGAAAAAAATCCCATTTCCTGCTATAGTACCACTGTACAACGTACAAACCATTAAATTGTTCTGCTAAAACGTACACAGCTGTATAAATTGATATTAATTGATTTTACGCTGCTTATTATTATTATTAGTCCCTTTGGAGAGTAACATTAGCTAAATAAATAAATGTTCCGTAAATGTAAATTTTTAAACAAATGTGTTCTGCAGTATTAAATAATATTATTGTATGGTAATTGTTTTCTCTATAGGACACGTGAACATAAATTCGTACACATACATTTGAAAAGTCATCATGTGGTGCTGCCCCAGGTTTAAGAAGAGCAGAATTCTTTATTTTCAGACAGAATATATTATGATGATTTAATATTATGGGTCAGGGTGAAACCTGGCTTGTGGTAATAAGTAAATATTTTGACTCAGTTTTCTTTTGAAGAAGGCAGCCTTCTTACTGACACCAGATCTCCTGCTTCATTTTGTTTCTTTTTGTGGACCTTGGGAGAAAAAACTAAAACTTTTTTCATTAATTAAATCTTGAGGAGAAAAATTTCTCCATTGGAGGACTCCTTTTAAGGGACAAAAATGACTCCATTAGTGCTGTAGATGGGTTCTTGACAAAGCCGTGCGTTGTGCTGTAAGAGGTCATAAATACCGTACATATACATTGTTGCATTGTAGGTTGTTTTAACTTGAAATATACATGTATGCATGTGACACAGGATCCCCTTGGTGACAGGATGAAGGATAGATGCTCACATTGGGTGTGGCGGTGTTTCTATATTTCTTTTTTTGACAAGGTACTGGGTGGGAAAGAGGTAGTGAGAGGTTGTGCGGTCCATAGGTATACTCCAAATTGTTTTGAAATTTTTTTTTAAATGTGGTAAATTATTGTGAGATCACTCAAAGATCTAAAATAAAAGAGCAAGATGATGAAACAGCACTGTAAGAGGTGGCATTAATGGAGGTATTAGTGTAGTCACTGACTTATGGAAATGAACACTATTATTTGTGTAACCTGGGGAAAAAAAACATTGAAAAACCACCCAGATGTTTAGTCAAAATGTAGCTTAAGGCGATTAAAAAAGCATTTTGTTTCTTCAAGTGGAATAACAACATGGATGTTGGGATTATTCAACAGTTCAGTGGGAGCATTTGAATGATGAAGATCTCAGATGGGGCAGGAAACCGGCATACCATGTGGTGCGTCAAAAAATGAGTCTGAGATCACTTAAAAAGGATACAATAGTTACATGCTTATGCAGTTTATTATTCATAATAGATTTTGAGAAATTGAGAATAAAAGTTTTGACTTTATTATTTGGTTTTAAACCATACTGATGGTTCATCATACATTGAGTGGTGTCACTCAGAATGCATGTGCAGTACTATATATATATATATATATATACTATATCTTTATTTTCTTGTGATACTATGATATGTTTGGTACTTGACTGCTTGAATAACTGTTGGTTTCTCAGAGAAACCACTCTTGGCAAAGTAGCCAAAATATTAAAATGTTCAATTGTCCTATCTCCCTCTGTTTGTTCCATCAGCTAAATAGCTATCGTGCATAGGCACTGCTTGCTTGCTGGGAATGTTATCAGATTAAGCAGACAACGCTGCTACGCCTCATTATCTTCTTATCTGAGGTATGAGATATAGATTAGATGGCTGCTCCTTTAGATTGCCGAGCGCACTTAGAATGATGAACGTGCTTTGACTTTTAAAGCAAGTGCTTTGACACAAGCTTTCTTTGGTTTTTAGAATTAGACCTGTAAATGAATGTTATTCGACTGTCCTGCACTGCAAGCTGAGATAACTATTCAAAGTTTAGAGAAAATGTCCAAATTTACAATAGAGATGCTAATGTGGGGGCACATCGCAATACACAGGGATAAAGGAGCTTGTTTTAATATGGGGAAGGTTTGGTAACTGTAGAGTTATTCCTAATGGTGATGATTCCTAGCTGGTGTGACAATGGTCCGGAAAATTTCCTCCACTTGTTGAGGAAAAACCATATTATTGCAACCAGTGTTGTTGGAGTGCTGTTTCCCTCACTGCTGTGAAATCAGGATAGAAAAAAAAATCTAGAGTAAATGTGTAGGAAGGCTGACCGACCTACCACTTATACGTAAGGGTAGTTTCTACAGGTGTTGGTTGCAGTCCACTGTCAATTTCAGTTTGTCACAAAACATTTGTCAAATTTTGTAGCTCAGCTACTGCAAAAGCAGGTTGAATTGTAACCATGCATCAGTTATCGATAACCTTTGGGGATCCTGTGTTTCAGCACTCTGCGTCACTGTGTATGATTCGGGTGGCACAGCGAGTAGTGCTGCTGTCTCACAGCACCTGGGTAGTGCAAGAGGACGTGGGTTCGATAGCTGCTCAGTCTGTGTGGAGTTTGTATATTCTCCCTGTGTCTGCATGGGTTTCCTCTGGGTGCTCTGGTTTCTTCCCACAGTCCAAAGACATGCTGTTCAGGTTCACCCATAGTGTGTGAGTGACACAGAGAGTGTGTTCCACTGTTGTATGGATGAGTGACCCATTGTAAGTAGTGTATCTAGCAGTGTAAGTCACCACAGTGAATAAGGTGTGTGGGCTAGTAACACTACATAGAGTTCATTGGAAGTTGCTCTGGAGAAAAGTGTCTGCTAAATAAATAAATGTAAATTAAAAATAAATTCAATTCAACTGAGCTGTCCAGCGCAGGGCCATAGTGGTCCTTCAGCATAAATAAGGTTCTCATTCATCCATCTGTATGCATGTCTTTGTAGTGTGGGAAGAAACCAGAGCCTTTCACAGTGTATTTGTGGTACTTAATTGCATAGTGTATGAGTGTATGTGCAGCTGCCCTGTCCATTTGGGACAGACTCTAGCTGTGACTGAAAGAGGGCACATTTTAAATGTTTGCCCTATCATAATCTTGAAGAAGTTGCTCCATGTTGATTTAAAACACCTCTTGTAATTTTTTTTTTGGTGTTTTCAGCTATGTCATAGCAGAAATTAAATACTGAGATAGGAATAAAAGTGTCTCTTTCTTGTCTCACCCCACTACTATGAGCAAAAGGGGGACCTACACTTTCCCCAAATTTGAATTAGAGTCAGAATCAGAATGAGATTTCTTGGCCAAATGTGCTGATGCACATAAGGAATTTGCCATGGCTCTAGATGCTTCCGGTAGTTACAGACAACGAACAGCTGACACAGAATTACAGAATAAACACATGGGAGTGTAAATAGTAGTATAAACACAAAAAAATTGAATAAGAAGTAAATTACTAAAGTGGGTGGATATTGTTGCACTGACAAAAAGCTTCACCCTGAATCCCACAACTCAACTTCTTGTTAAATTCCAGTGTAGCATCCAGAAGCACCTCTGTTCCTTGGGACAGAAGAGGGGTTTTCCCAGTAGCTCTGTTTTCCAAATAAAAATTATTCTGCGGAAAACAGAAGCAGTGATAACAGTAACGGACAATTGCTGTTACAATGAGAAGAAACATACATGCTTCACTTCACAGTCCAAAATTAACTTGTTTAAAGTAAGTTTAATATTTCATCTTAAAATATCGTTATTTCGAGAATACCATTTTTTAACATGAAAACAACCAGCAATTTTTGTGGTATTTTTTGGGAAAAATATAATCTTTGTCCCTAAGTGACTCATTTAATGATTCCAAAATAATGTCTTTTTAATCTGTGCAGAAGCATCAGTTTCAGGAGTCATGTCATTTGTTAGTTCACTACTTCCACAGCAGGTTAATCTGAATTCACACACACACACACACTTTCAGAACCGCTTGTCCCATATGGGGTCACGGGGAACCAGAGCCTACCCAGTAACACAGGGCGTAAGGCCGGAAACACACCCAGGACAGGATGCCAGTCCGCCACAAGGCACCCCAAGCGGGACTTGAACCCCAGACCCACCCGAGGGCAGGACTGTGGTCCAACCCACTGTGCCACTGCGCCACCACGCTCCCCTTCTGAATTTATAGTTAAATCAAATTGGAACACGGAACAGGTTGGCATCAAAGTTTACTTCTAGACCCTGCAGCTATTTCCAGCTGTCATACCTTCATCTTCCCAATCTGAACCCTGTTCCATCATTCCTCAGCAGTACGATTGCAGGGATGCGCAATTTTTATTTGGACGAACGTTAAGTCGAATATTTAACATGCCACGAGAGCTTCGCTGAGACGTCAGCTGCTGCAAATGGTGAAGCAGCTCTAAGGTAGTGTGTGCCTATGCGCGAACAATGGCAATCCAGCATGAAACAAAGCATTATTTTGTCAGGAGCCAGAAAGAATAATGAGTGCAGTTCTGCAAATGTTTACACTATTACCCTTGGTAACCCATCTAGGAGGGTAGACTTCAGCACACTTTTCAAACAGCGTACATTTGCAATCATTCTGAAAGTAGCTGGTGTGGTACAAGATTCCCCTAATCGTAGTTATTCATAATTAACCCTTCAATGTTAATTATTCCCCAAGTCTTGTTTTGGATCAGCGGGTAGTGCCGTGCACAGCTTAGAACCATCACCATGCGAGCGAAGGACCTGGGTTCATATCCACAGTCTTGCTGCAGTGTCCTCAAGCAAGGCACTTACTCTGAAATGCTCCAGTGAACATTTCCCTTAGTGTACAAAGCACAGATTGTAATCTACTTCCCAGAACAGCACCAGATAAAGGAATAAATAAATATAATGGTTATTACACCCCAAGAAAGCTTGTTGGCAGACTTTTAAAAGGCTTATTCTCCAGTGGAGTAACACATTTCCGGATGGTTCCATGCGGAAGGGTACATTGCAGTGCCCTACAGTAACCAGCAGAGGGGTAAACTTTCACTCCTACGTTCACATCTCACAACAGGCTCAGTCATTTCTTTCGAAAACCATTCTCCAAAAAGGTGCCTTGTTGTCTGTGATGAGCAATTTTGACTTTGTTCTTTGAAGTTACAGTAACTAATAGGCGAAATATGAAAGAGAACGGTGGCAAAACTCTTCCCTTCTGTCTATCCGTGTTGTCTAAAGCACTTTCTTCGGAAGTAATATAAAAGTAGAAGTGACTGAAATTTTTTAATCTGGGGATGTTTGTAAAAGAGTGATTTTTATAATTATATGTATTTCTCCAGGGGGGCGTGGCAGCACAGTGGTGCAGCGGGTTCGATCAGGGCCTGCTCTGTGGCGGCTCTGGTGTTCGAGTTCTGCTTGGGGTGCCTTGTGACGGACTGGCATCCCATCCTGGGTGTGTCCCCTCCCCCTTCAGCCTTGCGCCCTTTGTTGCCGGGTTAGATTCCAGTTCGCCGTGACCCCGCTTGGGGACGTGTGTGTGTGTGTGTGTGTGTGTGTGTGTGTGTGCGTGTGTGTATTCTGCCAATATAGTCAGAGCCAGTTGTCCAGTTGTTGTGTCCCCCTCTGTGATGGCAACAAATTTAATTCAGGCGCGAGAGCAAGGCCACACCAGTTACTTTCCTAGCGCTTACCATAAGTCCCCTGCTTCTGTTCGCTCTGGGCTGAATGACTCATAGGGCTACGTAACATGTAGAACAAGCAGCTCTTCTCCTTATTTGACCCACAGCCTTGTTGATGCTTTGTGTAGTACTACTGTCATGTTGTCCAGCCGCGCAGTGACCCTGACTTCAGTGAGTGTGATAACTGGCGGACAGTAGAACAGGACGCTGGGTTCAGTGCTGCATACTGTGGGGTCCCAGACTGTGTTAAAACATACCGCCCTCCAGCCATACGCGTGTCCTGTTCTCGTCTCCTTGTCGATGATGGGTGGGAATGTCTTTTTTAAGACTGCCTGCTGGCAATAGATGACTTGGAGATGCAGTCTCGTATTCAACACGCTTCTGTAATTTCGTGGTGTCACGGAAATTATGCGAACAATCTTTTTGTACTGGTTCAACACCCTTTTGTGATAGTTTTCAGCTTGTTCAGGTCTTTTAAAGTCAAGAAGCAACGATTTATTGTTCACGTTGGCGGCCTTCATGTAAAACTAGCAGGGTCTGACACTGCAGGCAATCTCGAATTGCGCTTATCCTCAAATTGAAGAGGCTATCCTCTGGATACCATTTGTACCTTTAATTGTGTAGTAAACATTATTATCCGACGCAAGCAGTACGGCTTACAGTCTGACATGTGTCTCATCTTTACAGCTAAACATTTTGGATAAAGTCCAGATTTTAATGTTGTGGAGCAACAACATTCAGAGATCTAAATTTTTTATAGACATAAACTGAAGCTGTGGCTGAGACCTGCTATTGCCTTCAGTCTTTCTTCTGCCTGGTCTGTATTCTATTGTTTCTGTTGTGTCAACATTGTACCATATCAGGAGCCACAATGTGACTATATACATAAGGTATGCTGTGTGACTCATGATAAATTTTATGACATGTCTGCCTGTTCTGTTCAATTTTCTCTTTTTTCACATTTGCCATCAATGCATAGGTCATGACGTCTCTGGAAGCCTGATGACAGGTACCATCCAGGAAAACAATGGAATACAGGTATACAGTGGAATTACACTACATACATACTGTTTGAACTCTTTGTCCCCTGGACAGTTTAGATTTTAAAATGGAAAAACGTCTCTAGTGGTGATCGTGTTCTTCAAAAAGCCTGATTTACATCCTAATAGCAAATTATGTATTTCACCAATAAATTGTTGCTATGCTGGAATTCCTGCAGGAAGGAGGTTCCATTGTAACAGAGCTGTGTCTGTTGCTCACTTTTTACTCCTGTTTGCATCCTGCATGTGTAGGTACTTTACCTGGATGACACTTCGGTACTAACCTCAAGGTCCTGTCACTACCCTTTGAACACCTGCTAGTTTTTGACAACAGGTGTGCATATAAAGGAACTTCCCAAAATTGGCAACTACCAGCTCTCTCTCACTTATACATTACTGTGGTTCCTGTAACCACAAAGGTGCTCATGGTCACTGAGCAACATATGTTGGCAGCCGTTTGCTCCTATACAGTAATAATTGCCTTGGTGTCCGTTTAAGCTTCTGTGGACACAAGTGACCTGATGGACAATACTCACTGTGAGCATAATGCAAACATGCTTCATGCATAAGTGCTGGAGCCCTATGTTCCGCACCCTTCCTTCCCTTCAGGGGTTTGATGATTTGACACCCACTCTGAATTGGGTGACGAGGGGTGAGGGTGGGGCTAGGGTGTCAGAGTTGTGTGTTTTAAGCAGGTCCTAGCCTGCTCCGAAAAGCTTTGGAGTAGCTATTGCTGCTGGTACTGGTGTGGTAGCATTGAGGGGGGTGCAAGCACACATGGGTGAGGCACAGCCTGGCACTAAAGAAAAACCAAAGGAATCTGTCTTCATCTGACAACAACCTCCACCCAGTGTCCTCTAGTAAACCTTGCTTCTCATGAAGCACTGTGCTCGCTTGGTGATGTTTCTGGTTTTTGGGAGGCATACCGTCTGAATGACTGGATGAACCGGCAACCGTCACTAACCTCATCTCCTGGTACTTTCATCCTCAAACTTTTTATCACAACCGCTGGCGTTGTGCAACTGCTACTCAGCCTTCATCTGCTTCAGTAGGCTTTTCACTGCAATGCAGACAAATCCCTCACTGGTGACCCCCTTGGGCTTTCTGAGATAACCGTGTTTGTTTAACCAACCAGTGCTGTTAGCCAATAAGCCTGGGCTTTCGGTAGTGTATGCTCGCTCGTGCTGTGCCATAGTACGCTCCTGCAATCCAGCAACCGTTTGCTACATGCTGTGAAAATCTGTGCTAGATGGGAATGACCCACATCACTGTTCCCATAGAGCCGATGGTCCAGAGGCCGTGGGAGTTTGAACCTCTTGCAGCTGCTCTGAGGCACAGCATTTTAGCTGAAATTCAAACCAGGTGCCGAGTAGCGACTCCAAAGTGAAGGATCACTTTGATAGCTCAGATTAGCTTCTGCTGCCTCCCTCACTCAATGAGACTATCATGTTCAACGATGATGATGATGATGATGATGTGCAGATCTGTGGAAAGTGGGAAGAACTGCTTGAGGAACAACTGGCCAGAAGATGACTGACAGACATAGATCTATCCTGATTTTATTGCTAGTTAAGTTCTAAATGCTGTCTAACTAGAGAGTTCCAGCCCCTCTTGACATGAATCACACACATCTAGTACTTTGCAGACATTAGTATGTATTAGCAAAGAAAACATATCTTTGTATGGCTGTTGTATGTTGATCAAGACTCTGGGTAACTGCCTAAATTCACCACATTAATAAATTTCCTTAAATTGTCCTATTTAATTTTACATTTATTGAACTGGGATTTATATCAACTACTGTTAATTCAAATTTAAATAGATTTTTCAAATCAACAAATATCAAAATGCCTCAGAGTGAAAATACTTCAGTAGAAGTGGGTAGCATCAGTTTGAACAGAGCTTGTGTCATTCCGTTCTTATCAGGTTACAGGATAAAAATTTTAATTCTGTCTACAAATATGAATATCAAAAATTCAAATGAGACTCATTTAATTATTTATTTCTTCTTTTACAGATTTGAAGGCAGAGTCCACCTAGGACCAATATAAGTTTATTTACTGACATAAAAGTGGACATTACATTACAACACTTAAAATTGTAAATATAAATTATTACTGTTAACACTGTAGGATGATTAGCACATGCTGTATGGTATTTTTTATGTCACGTAGGCCTAATTATATTAAATGTTTTCTATTTCTATTTCTATTTACATTTACATTTATTTATTTAGCAGACGCTTTTCTCCAAATCGACTTACAATGGATACTGTGTAGAGTTACCAGCCCACACACCTTATTCACCAAGGTGACTTACACTGCTAGACACACTACTTACACTGGTTCAGTCATCTAGAATAGAATGAGAATATAGAAATATAGAAAATAGAATAGATAATTAACAGAAAAAAAATAGAAAATTCCTCTTTCTATTTCTATTTCAGTAAAAAATAATCAAAGAATAGCAAAGTACTGCCAAAAGGCAGAAATGTGGCATTAATAATGACATTTTAAGCTGTGTAAGGTAAATTCACCAGCTTTCATCTTATGTACTTACAGTGAAATGTTTGATTCCTTGGGAACCACTGGAGGACAGTGTATTCGCCTCCTCAACTAAAGATGGACATCAGCATCTGCGTCTGGTCTGGCCTGGCCTTACACCACCCGGCAAGTATGAAGTAATGCAGGTGGCACTGAGTGCTTCAGGTCGAGATGTTACATAAGGCTATCTGTGCTCCTTGTCACCTGTGTAGCTCAGTGATAGTGCAGCATGGGAGGACAATTCCTTTCAGTGTGCCCCATTACTGAGAATAACTTTTTAACTTGCAGGACAGTGATCATGTTGCCAAGAATCAAGGCCAGCAAACATACAGGAAAGAAGCACAGGCCTGCAGTCATGCAGTTATACCTTTTGTTGCTGTTGGTAAATGCCATTGATATGATGTTGACTTTTGGAGGACACATGTACAGTCCAGAATGTCCTGTCCCCTGTTTGAACCCTTAGGCTAAAGAAAGTGAGTCCATTGAGTTTGTCAGACGTGACAAATCAAGTTCTTGAGTGATCAAGTACTTGAATTCTGCCTTTTTTTTTTGTTTCACATTCACGTATAAGGTTACAGTGGTGAGATATGGTTTTTATTGTACTGACTTTCCAACTAACTCCTTTCTAACTTCTTTCTGACTTATTGCTCTCTTAAGACATCTTGTCTAAGAAGTAGTGATAACTTAGACTCTTCGTTGTTACTGCTAGAAAAAAAATTTTCTGGAAATTATTTTAAACATTGGTTTGTAACGTACAACCCCATTACCATTGTTAGAGAGATTAAAATTATATCTTTTTAACTGGAAAACGATGAGGGGTACAGATAACTGTTGAAATTGCTAGGCCAGAACTTCTGCAGAACTTTTCAGAGCAATAAATCTTTCCGGCAGAAATTTGCAGTATGTCGATGCTTCTGAGGCACCAATGGCTGTAATGATGTTCTTTCAGGAAAACCCCTTGAAATGAGATTGAGTGCCAAAAGGCTGAGTTCTTGACTCACTCAGCCTTCATGATGATGCTGTAAGCAAATTAGTGCTATGGAGGAGATCCTCTTCCAAACACTAGTGAGAGCTTGCAAAAGCACTGGCTTTTGTGGTCAAATACAAACTATCTACTTTAAGCACTTGACACTCCCACACTTTTCCACCACAAAAATGCTTGTTCCCAGGAGATATCAGTGATCTGGAATATTATTGGTAAGTTTTTTAATACCTCTCTCCTGGAAAAGTCCTGCCTTTGTCCAGCATTCTCTGCTACAGTGATGCTAGTCAGTTCCAGCTGAGTATGAAGATTAGTTAGTGTTTACAAGTAGCTTTAAGAGGAACACCTTAGCTGTTCTTCATGTGCTTCTTTGTTTGTTGCCATCACAATGTTCATTCTGAAACTCTTGTCCAGATTCCTTGGGTTGCCTCTGGGCTATAAGTGAAATTCATAGAGTAAGCCAGAAGGATTTCTTTGCTTTTTAACAGACAATGTACAGTAGGTGCCTGCAACCGTTTTCAGATACATGCTGTGTTTCCTGCATACATTTTTATACATTCTACATGATTAAGGTTATAATTTCAGCTGTGTTTCATTAGAACTACATACACATTAACTGCCCCAGTAAAAGTTACTGCTGACCTCTTGGAGCTGATTCTGGTTCTCTTTCCATTACAGTCCTTTAGTTCTGCTTCTGACATCATTAAACATTCCTTTTTACGGTACTGCTGGTTGCGTAATTGTTAGAGCTGCTACCTTTGAACCCAAAGGTTGCTGATTTAAATCCCACCTCCAGCTTTGCAAGGTAATTACCCTAAATTGCTCCAGTAAAATGACCTAGCTGTATACATGGGTAAGTAACTGTAAGTAGCTCAACATTGTAAGTTGCTCTGGAGGAAGTGTCAACAAAATGCATAAATGAACTATCTTTGGAATGTTAAATCTGTCTTAGTCATAGCAGCTTCCTTTTTCCCTCAATATTTTCACTTCTGAAGTTAGGTGTGTAAATATTAATTCTAGGCCCACCGTTCTTCACTGTGAACCTGTTCCCACTTGTTACATAATAACATCATATTGGTTTAGCTATCATTTTTGTACTAATGATTCTCCAATCTGTAATTCTCTAATCTCTGGTCCCTCACAATTAATCTAAAGTTCCAGTTTGTTCAGAATTCAGCTGCTGGAATCTTCATCATGTTCCATGTGACTACATCATACCCATTCCTGTGAGGTTTTCTTTTGACTCCAATGTGCTTATGCTTTTCTGTAAAGATCAGTATGGCTTTGTGCCTCTGGATTTACCCAACTTTTGTCAGCCTTTTGTCTTCCTGTTGTCATCCTGTTCCCAACCTCGCAGTTTCGATCATGCTCTCCTCTGTTATGAAGCCCCCAAGCTTTCCTGAACTGGGTATAAGATAAGGCTTCTCCCTGAAATGCCTCAATCCAGAATTCCCTCCCACACAATGTCAAGAATTCTCCTACTCCAAAATTATTGACTTTTCATTGTCTTGTTTTACTCTGTTGTTCTTTTATATTCTGCATTTTGTTAATGCTAATGATTATTGTAAGTGGCAACACAGTGGCACAGCAAATAGCGTTGCTGTCTCACAGCACCTGAGTGGTGCAAGAGGATGTGGGTTTGATCCCCACTCAGTTTGTGTGGAGTTTGTATGTTCTTCCTGTGTCTGTGTAGTTTTCCTCCGGGTGCTCCAGTTTCCTCTCACAGTCCAGCAAACTGCTGTTCAGGTTCCCCATTCGTGTGTGAATGAGAGAGAGTGTGTGTGTTCCACTGATGTATGGATGAGTGAGCCAGTGTAAGTAGTGTATCTAGCAGTGTAAGTCACCGTGGTGAATAAGGTGTGTGGGCTCATAACACTACATAAAGTTCACTGGAGGTTGCTTTGGAGGAAAGTGTCTGCTAAATAAATATGAACTGCTTGTATTTCACATGCTTCCCCTGATTGCTCTGGTTTCCCCCCTCAGTTCTAAGAGGTGCATTTCACATGACAAATACTTCAACTGAACTGGTAATTTAAATCAGCCATAGTGTGTATGTGTGTTACGTTCTTTTCTTGTATAAATAATACAAGAATAGTATGTAAGTAGTAGAGGGTGTGGTGGCGCAGTGGGTTGGACCACGGTCCTGCTCTCTGGTGGGTGTGGGGTTCGAGTCCCGCTTGGGGTGCCTTGCGACGGACTGGCGTCCCGTCCTGGGTGTGTCCCCTCCCCCTCCGGCCTTATGCCCTGTGTTACCGGGTAGGCTCTGGTTCCCCGCGACCCTGTATGGGACAAGCGGTTCTGAAAATGTGTGTGTGTGAAGTATGTCATGTGGGCCAATAATAGTAATAATTTTAAAAAATTACCTAAATGAGTACTTAATTACCTTCTAACACGCTGAAATTCATCCCATGGCATAACAATACCACATTGTTCTTTGTATTTAATTTTTAGTTTATTGACACAATTAGGTAACATTTAAAAATAAACTGTTTTTTAATGTTTTAAACTGCTTATGGAAAAAAATAACTAAATGAAATTCAAAATAACAAAATTTTGATTGCTGTGTTAAAAGTGCTATGTTGATGATTTCTAATGAAGACATATAATGTTATTTGAATTTACATTTAGATATGCACTTTTTCTGCTTTCTTTGCACCTTTAAAATATAGGTAGAAGACTGAATTAATATTTTTAAAAAGTTACACAGTCACAATGTTTCAGAGAATATTTTGAACTGTTACATGTCAGCTTTTTATCCTTTGCTAAGGTGGGACTATCAGTATATATTCTTGCAGTATGTCATTCAGCTCAAAAATGAAGTCAAAACCCATGCTGCCTAATAGTGTTGGCTTGTTGCTATGATGCCAGTGACAACTTACTATGTATCAAAGCTACAAGTATTGCTGAAGACCTGTACAAACCCAGTGGCTTTGCGTTAGAAAACTATATAGCACGTTTGTCTGAAGAGCTCTTTGAGAGTTGATTAAAAATCCCCGGACTATGAGCTTCTTTGCATCTGCCTACAATAAGACTGCCAGGGTTTGCATTAGCCAACACAGTTGTGAAAGCAGGCAAGCTGTGGTGAGGGGCATGGCGTGGGGATCCCAGGACCATCTATGAGCACCTCCTAACAGCATGGTAAGTCCACTCTACTACACAACCTCAAGCAATTGCTGCCAGTTGGCTTAGGCATCTCAGATAAGATTTTTCAATGTCTTTTCAAAGCATGAGGCTATGAGACTTCTTGCAACAGACTGTGTTTTTCTTTACACACATTTGTTCACTAATAATTGTAACTAAATATCCCCTGAGATGCACTTGCTACTTGTCTTTATATGAAAATCTCAGTGCATTTTAAATGATAGTAAGCAGCGGGGTTAAGTACACTGCTCTTGTCTAAGCACTGACATTGCTTCCGTGTGTGACAGGCACATGTTGCAATGTCTGCTGTTGAGCTTCAAGAACTTAACCTACTTGCCCCAAAAGGACTGAAAAAAGGGGACTCTAGTTACTTCATACCTCAAAATGTAACGCAAAAGGAAATAAACAATAGAAAAAGTGAGAAGAAGTGAGAAGCTGGGACAAATCTTGACTATGTCACATTGAAAAGTTCTTCAGTAAGGGGCAGTAACTGCTAAGTGGCAAAAAAAACAAAATTGAAAAGAGAATAAGAGCGGGCTATGGTGGTCAGTGAACCTTGTATTACAGGTGCTTCCGTTCCGACACTTGCAGGATGACTGGCTGCAGTTTCTGCCGCTTTTTCAAATAATCTTCACAGAGTCACAGGAGTTGAACAACACATTCTTAAAAAACATGTCTCAATGTGTTCATAAAGCTTTGGGTTTGTAGTCATGAAGAAATAATTATTTTGATACGCTTGGTAATGTAAGTTTGAAACGTACTAAAAAGATACTTTCTGAACTTGATCGAACACCAGTTTAAAAGCTGTGGAGTTACAAGTTATTCAGACATTCCCTCATAAATGGGTTAATAAATCAGTGTTAAAATTGCCAAGCGTTTACAAGAATTTAAAGTGATATTAGCTGCATGGTGTGTTATGTGTGGAATACCCTCACTAGAAATGCATTTGTGTCCAAAGTTTGCAATAATTTTAGTAACGTTAAAAAGGAGTTCTACTCACAATGATAAATCCCAAAATCACTAAGACCAATTTGCAGAAGCACTCTTGATTTGAATATCGGTACAATGTGCTGTAGGTACTATTTTCCATGTAATTTTGGGTGCCATTCTATTATTACAAGCAGAACCCCAGTCACACTTTTATACACATATATACTGTAGTTATCTACAAGAAAATATACCTATCCTACCTAACTATTTTTAAAGCCCATTTGCTGTGGTCTACTTTTGGAAGGATGTTTACCCTTATGCTGGACACTGGGGTGGATCTGGGTCTGTCAACATGTAGTGGTAGAATGTGCATGAACATCAGGTATCCAAAAATAGTGTAGGCCTCTTGTTCAGAAAGAAAAGCAAAACTGGTGATATTTGTGGGTGTACTTATCCATCACCCCACTGTGCTTGTGAGTGTGTGAGTGCTTGTGTGTAATACCTTCCATGCTGGCAATTGTGGGGCTGACTGGCAGGAGGAACAAGCTGAGGTTAGGAGCACTGTGACATCACGTTGGGTTTCATCGCGGGCTTTTAAAAAGCAGCTACTGAGTGCTGTCGCTGTGAAACCTCAACTCACAATCACAACCTGATTCTTCTCAAGCCACCAGATAGCTGAGTAAAGCTGAGCTGGACAAGTCCCCAAGAGTACAGTATGCACTGGGAGAAATGTAAGTACTTGACCATTGCAAAATGATACTGTCAATTGATGCCACACTTGGAGATGTTCTCAATTTGTACTGAGAGACTATAACATTTATGAGTAAATTGGGATAAATCATGGAAACTGTACTTCTAGTAACTGGAATAACCTTCACCAAAACTTTTAAGTAGTTACTTGTTTAAAGAGAAGCTGGTTAAAGGTCCAGGGAGGTCAAGTCCTGTTGCATCCTTGATGTATTACAATTTCATTCTAATCCTAATGTATCCTTGAATCATCATTGTTTTAAATTAAAAAACTTAAGGAAGGCATTCAAGTGAATCTTTCTAATGTTTTTACAGGATTAGTACCTCACTCAAGAATACTTAATTTAAACCAATTACATTTAAAAAAGAAAAAAGTGCACATGGTCAAACTGGGCGCTGTAGTTGTTCCATCTGAATAGTGAGAGATAAATGATCAGGCTACAACACTACACACATAAAATAGTCACTTTGAGTTGGATGATACCTGCCGGGTTGTTAAGAAATAAATGTAGTGAGTGTATTGTGACAGCACACCACTGCACATCCTCATGTCACAGTGTCTTTTCAGTTATCACCACCTGTTTTCTTCAGCCTTTCTGGGGGTGGTGCTATTACTCACTGTGTCTTGGAGGCTACAGTTGTGGGTGTATGCTGTTGGTATGTTGTGGCACTGATTAACCATTTCCAACTGATAATGCTAAAAAATATACCTGCCATGTAAATGTTTACTTTTAACCTGAATCTTAAATATCAGGTTGAGGTTAAGGCTGTGAAGGAGGTGTTCCATGAGAATATTTCATCTAAATGAAATGCTTGCTTGTTTGTGAACCTTCTGATGACTCATTTTTTCATTTTTTTTTTTTTTTTTGCGGCAAAGTATTTTCACTCCAGAGAAACTATTTTTAGTACTATTGAAAAGCATCAAATTAATAAAATTTTCCACAGTCAGCTTATTTGTATGAGTCATAGAAGTTGAAATTATGTTAAAAATGGTTTGACACACAACTGAGTTTAGATAAATTACCTTCAAAATTACTTTCTACTGGAAAATTATTAATTCCTAAATACAAAGCATAAAAGGCAATTTCAGACAGGAATTTTTAATGATTGTTTGCATATTTTGCTCTGTGATAATAAATTATTAAAGTTTGAAAACTGCATAATATATTTGGAATATATTATTAATTACAATATATTCCAAATTTATTAATTATAACATACAGTTGGTTCTCATTATAAGTTATCTGTTAAATCTTCTAGCATGTTTATACCAGTGAACACTTTTGACATTTGTAAATACACTTTTGTATTTTTGGTTTACCTCGTACTCTACAATGTAAACGTAAATGTAATGTAAATGTTTACCGAACACTGTGGTGTTCAAAAAAAGCCTGTCTAGTAATGAGATTTGAAATCACGACAAGCTGAAACAGAACTGATGCACAGAGATGAGCAAAGGACCGTTCACCATCTCTCAAAGTGATGTTTTGCAATCTGTTCTTGTGGACATAAGGCATCTTTTCAGCACCATGAAAAACAACCTAAAAAATGCTTTATTTCTGGCCAGCATTCATAAGAGGCACTAATTACAGATTCAACTCACCATATGCTTTCAAGTAACCGCATCAGCTTGTTTTTAAGTTTAAGTTCAAGTTTCTGGATGTTAGCTGTCTGCACCTTGTCAATATTCACCAAAGGAGTGTGACGGTTCAGAAGGGAGGTGTCTGTGCTAAGTGCTTATCACTGTTTCAGTCATCAGTGGCATAACCTTAGACAAAGATTTTACACAGCAAAGCCATCACTAGTGGGGTAAATGATGTTGATGATTGTAAGGGGCCACAATGTTAATTTTATTTTTTAGGGATGGAGCGATATTCTTTGACGGGACCCAGAATTCCCGGTTAAGCCCCTGGTTGTCAGACGTCCATCGCACAAATGTAGCTTGCTCTTATTTATACCCGTGGCCGATTTGAAACCATTTTTAGACTTACGTCTAAAGGACTGAAAAAATTGTTATGCGCCAAAGAAAGTATGCTATTTGTATGTAAATTTCAATTTTTTTCAACTATGTATAGCATAGGGTAGCGGAGTTCAGGGGCTTTAAAGTTTGACACTGAGCAATTAGAGTGTTTCACTGATGGACACTCAAAGTACAAGTAAGATACTATCTCTTTTTTCAGTAGGTCCTTCAGGTCGGCCCATTAATTTTGATATGCAAAGCTGAACAACGGCTGCAGAGGGCTGAAACCCACCACAGCTGTGTTACAGCCCTGTGTCTGTTTCTACTCCCTGACCTTCCTCTTTTTCTACAGCTGTGTGTGCGTGTGTGTGTGTGTGTGTGTGTGTGTGTGTGAGTGAGAGGGAGCATGTGTGTCAGAATAAATGTACTTGTGAGTATACACAAAGTCAACCGAAAGAGAATTTTAACATGCAAGTAAATGTTTCAAAGGTGTTTTGACAGAATTAGTAAAGGCAGTACCCATTTGCTTACCCAAAGCCTTATCGCACATACAATATTTAGCTTATATTTTTCCCCAAACATCTTTGTCTTTATTCCACCGAACACATTAAAACCCAGCTCAAGTGTTTTCGATGGTGCCCCTCCACGGATTCCTCTTCTCACTATTGGCCCATGCTAATTCAGCATCTTAGTAGCCTAAGACATCTAAGGACTCTTGTCAGTCAGTTATCCAGGTATCGGTATTTTTGTTCACAACGGTCCAAACTGCTTATACAATAAACTTTGCTGATACTGCGCAAGCATAATCCATACAGTTATACAGTGAGTTTGAATTCTTTGTAAGGAAACAAGAGTAAGATATTTTTACAGCACTGTAATATAATTTTTTATATGCACTGCAGCCCCCCCCCCCCAGCTCCTTCCTGTTTTATTGTTGTCTTTGATGTAGATGTGGTTACCAGTTCTCAGAAACCAGTTTCAAACAGCCAGCTCTTTAGTATGGCTGCTTTAGCTGTATACAGTACCTTCAGAAGTAGTCATTTAGTATTAAAAAATGCTCAAAGGAGTTTCTGTCACATCCACGATATGTCAGCACTGTCCAAATTTCCTTCAATTATTGATGCAGAAAAGGAACAAAAATATAAAAACCAAACTAAGCAGCCTAACTAAAAAAATATGTTCAAATGAATGTTTTGGAACTACAAAGATTTATTTTTTTGCAATTGTTAATGCTTCAAAAAAGTTAACTGTAACACACACACACACACACACACACACACACACACACACACAGCCCTTGAACCTTTGAACCCCAGACCCCCCAGAGAGCAGGTACAGGCCAAACACACTGCACCACTGTACCTCTGACGTTAATGGTACCCCTATAGATTAAAGTTATACATCTGAGCTATCTGTTAAATGCTGCAAGCACTAAAATTTACAAGAACTGTGCCCAAAATATGAAGTACTTGTACTTATAAATGTATCAGTTCTACAGTGTACAGGAGAGTTGAAATAGGGCATTACATTTCTTTTTACTACTTTTTCTGAAAAAAAAATTCTAATGAACATATAAAATTTAAAAGAACCTTTTTTTTTTTTTTTTTGAAGAAATTGTTCTTGGGAAACCTTTGGACAAACAGCCCAGAAAGATTGCCAAGGATTCTGTCCTAAATTCTTGTAAAATTTTTCCTTGGAATAATTTTGCGGCTTTAATCCCACATGTCACTGAACTTTTAAAGTACACACACACACACACACATTTTCAGAACCGCTTGTCCCTTACGGGGTCACGGGGAACCGGAGCCTACCCGGCAACACAGGGCGTAAGGCCGGAGGGGGAAGGGGACACACCCAGGACGGGACGCCAGTCCGTCACAAGGCACCCCAAGCGGGACTCGAACCCCAGACCCACCGGAGAGTAGGACTGCGGTCCAACCCACTGCGCCACCGCACCCCCTTACTTTTAAAGTATTCTGTCTGAAATAATTATACTACATATACAAGCTGAGGGGCACGGTGGCGCAGTGGGTTGGACTGGGTCCTGCTTTCTGGTAGGTCTGGGGTTCAAGTCCTGCTTGGGGTGCCTTGCAACGGACTGGTGTCCTGTCTTTGGTGTGTCCCCTGTGTTACTGGGTAGGCTCTGGTTCCCTGTGACCCCGTATGGGATGAGGGGTTCAGAAAGTGTGTGTGTATACGAGCTGTGAACATCAGAACTATTATGTGGATTATCATTAAAGAGAATTGTTAGAATTTGCATGTTCCTGCATTTTATACTATACCATTTCAACTTGTTATGGAGGGGTGGCATTGAGGGCAACAAGTAGCACTGCTGCCTCACAGCACCTGGATGTCTTTGTGGAGTTTGCACGCTCTCCCTAAGTCTATGTGGGTTTCCTCCCACACTTCAAAGACATGCAGTTCAGATGAATTTGGTGACTCCAAATTGTCCTTAGTATGTGAATGGATGAATGATTGTATGTATGTATGTGAGTAATTACCCTACAATGAACTGGTGTCCCATTCAGGATGTACCTCAGCCTTGTACCCAATGATTCTGGCATAAGCTCTGGATCTCTACAACCCTGTGCAGGACAAGTGGTTATTGAAATTAAATGGATGGAAATTATTTTGGAGGGCCATATCTTTCAGTAAGCACTGACATTAACAGTCATTTTATTTATGTTCTATCAGGGACATGATGAAGCAGGCATATATCGTGTTCAGAAAAAGATGACATTTATAAATGAATGAGAATGTTAACAAAAAAAAAAACACAAAATATGCTGTGCTGTACACTATCCTGAAAGGCTGATAGAAACAAATCAACACTGATATATTGATGTAAGTCCATGTAGAGTCCTTGTTCTTTGTACAGATTTTCTTATGTGCTAGTACCTAGGAGAAAAACCATAAAAGTCAAAAAGATTTGCTTTTCTGCTAAAAGAGTATACATGAAAAAGATGCTGTCTGTAGTAATGACTTCACCACATAAATATAATTAAAGTTTGACTCATCTTTTGAAGAATATAAGAAAAATGAAGCTGTTTATTGGCATGAAAAGCAGTTTCATTAGCCCTGGATAACCAAAAAATTCCCAAATCCTCTGTATGTGGGAAAATTCTTCAGACACCCTCAGATGCTGCAGTATTTATCTGAACATCTGCAGTTCTCCCAATTTCCCAGTGCTGAAAAGTTGAAAAGTGAGAAGTCATCCATCCATCCATCCATCTTCCTCCGCTTATCCGGGACCGGCTCGCGGGGGCAGTAGTCCGAGCAGAGCCCCCCCAGACTTCCCTCTCCCCGCACATCCCCTCCAGCTCCTCTGGGGGAACCCCAAGGCGTGTTCTTCCAAAAATAATGCTCTTAATTAATAAAGGAACCATCCATTGTCAACAACAGCTTGTCCCGAGCGGGGTCGTGTTGGGCTCGGCCGAGTCCTGCTCTCCGGTGGGTCTGGGCTTTGAGTCCCGCTTGGGGTTCCTTGCGATATACGGGTGTCCCGTCCTGGGTGTGTCCGCTCCCCCTCCAGTCTTGCGCCCTGAGTTGCTGGGTTAGGCTCCGGTTCGGCGCGACCCCCCTTGGGACAAGCAGTCTCATAGTGTGTGTGTGTGTGTGTGTGTGTGTGTGTGTGTGTGTGTGTGTTTGTACTTTCTTTCTTTAATGACATACAAAACCCTTACTGTAATACTGTAACTTTTTGCAAAAGAAATGCTTGGAAATCTAAAATATGCTCTTTCCCATTGACACTAATGCCGAAGACATGATTAAAATTTTAATAACCGTCTAAAACAGAGATTTTTGTGAAACACGAGCGCCTAAGACTTTTGCACAGTTCTGTATTTATATCTCAACTACAAAGCAGAAGCTAGAATCAGAATCAGAATCAGAATCAGAACGAGCTTTATTGCCAAGTATGTTCACACATACAAGGAATTTGTCTTGGTGACAGGAACTACCACAGGAACTACCAGAGCGCAGACAGAGGCATTCGTGTTTGGCAAAAGTCAGTTACAGACATTCCCAACTGTTTAACAGTTGTTTCATAACAAAAAAAGCCACTGACTGTAGGCTAGTAGTGCCGAAGTCGGACCAACGGACCTCTGTCTGTACTCTTACAGACATACTTATATAGCATTTAACGTGTCGCTATTAAAAATTCACCGACACGTGCATTTTCTTCTTATTTTGTGTAACGGATTGTTGGAGTGATTTTAGTCACACGTAACGAGTTAATGAAGTTATAAAGTTAAGAAGAAAGTTTGAGAGCTGCCCCAAGCGGATTCTCTTCATGACCGTATCCGTACGCGTTCCACGATGATGTCGGGACAGGACAAGTTTCACTCTCGGAGTAGTGATTCATACATCCTGTGTGGGACAAACTAAGCGTTTTTGTGTGTTCGGTTACACGCAGCAACGTCTGCGGAGAGGGCTGGAAGCAAACCGTACCAGGGTGTGCGGGTCAAAGATCCTGTGAAAGAGCTACTGAGGAGGAAGAGGGGAAGCGACATCGCTAGTAGCAAACCTGCCCCAAGTACTGCGGTGAGCTCTCGGCCACAGCTACACAAACACTGAGTCACACTCTCCGCTTCTCACCTTTCATCACAGACTCTCGTGCTTTCCCTTTTTTCAAAACCTTCAATATCAAAACAGAACATTTAGTTTCGGTGAAAAGAGAGGTGCAGGAAAAATGTGTCGAACTGAAGAAGATTAATAGCTACTGAGTTGAAGTCCCTGAGTAAACGCTGATTCTGCGATATTAAGCAAGACCCTGATGTTCTGGAACAGTTCTGTATGAACTTTACCGTGAATATACCATTCCTTAGATGCCAGGTTGACTGAGAGAACTCTAGGCTGACATCCATAAAAGATATAGAGTGAAGGCAAGAGGGGGAAGGTTTTCCTAACATAATCCAGGTGTTTTTCCGTGACAGTTTGAATCATACTCTTGTGTTGCTGCAGGGCTCGGCATGAAGCCTATGCAAATTACTCCAGAGACCTGCCAAAGACCACCACTGCCAACTGCACTCCTCTCCACCACACTTGACAACACGAACAAACACAAACCAGCACAACACAACACATTTTCTACACCATTCACTTCCATGCTCTATATGCCAGAGATGCCCACGCACTCACACTGTTCACATTACTCGGCCACACGCTCTACAAAATGCATAAACATTATCGACACCACACACACACACGCACACACACACACACACACACGCATGCATGCACACTCGACACACCACATACCTTGTAACCTATTAGATACACCAAGCGGAGCAGGACCTGCATTTCATTAGCTGCCTTCAGCATCTTCAGCATCAGTTTTGCTGAAGGGACGATGAGTTTTGTTGCAAAAGCATTTCTGTGCTGAATTTCTGAAAATCTCTAAATCAATGCAGGAAATTCTGTTTTTGAAGGGGTCTAATGTGCTGAAAAAAGTCAAAGTACATGGTAAAAAAGTAAAAGGAAGTACATGGGGAGAATATCTGCTATGACTGAGTTAGCAGTGTATTTTTTCCTCTTTGATCCATCAGTACTTCATTCCTGTGCTAGAGTTGGTTACTACAACAGTCACACTCAGACACTCTGCAGTAATATCACTACGGTACTGTGGGGCTCCAGTGGAGGATCACTTGGGCAAATCAGCCTTTTAACCACTCCCAGCACATAAATCACAGAACTCTCGTTTCCAACAAGATGTCACCGTACATTAAAATATCAAATAACCAAGAGGATACACATTTCATAACTCGGAAACATTAATAAAAACTTTACATTACTTTACAATCAATAAACATTTAACAAGACAGCTTAATTCTTCAATTTATTCACATTAGATACTGTTGAAAAGATCAAAAAACTGAAATTCACTACACACACAAGCACATTGGCTGAAGCTGCTTGTCCCAAGCAGGGTTGCGGCGAGCCAGAGCCTAACCCGCCAACACAGGGCGTAAGGCTGCGGGGGGGAGGGGACACACCCAGGACGGGATGTCAGTCCTTCACAAGGCACCCCAAGTAGGACTTGAACCCCAGATCCCCCGGAGAGCAGAACCCGGCCAAGCCTGCTGTGCCACCACACCCTCCTCTAAAAAGTCAATCTAGTACATTTATTTATTTATTTTTTTTTATTTTTTTTTTCTTCAGCATACAGCTAATACAATACAGGACCCATGTCTGTCTATACTGTAAACAATGGGTGTAAGACAGGATGCAACATGGGCTCTAGTATTTTCCCTGTGTTGTGTGAAACACACTGCATTGCAATGGATTTAGCTGAAAAGAATCAAATACCTTCACTGACTGTATAAACTGTACGACATGTAGTTGAAATTAATTTGTGTTATCCCGAAATTTGAAGTGAGTCTGTTATGAACAAATAATTTTCTTTTTCTAGGTAGTGGTCCCAAACAATGCAAATGCTTTGTCATCATATACACAGATTGGTGAGTCATATGATATGATATCTTTACATCTCGTGCCCCGTTTTGGGATGCTTTACCTTTACATATTTATATTTATTCACTTACTAGATGCTTTTGCTAAAGCTATGTATAACTCAGTCAGCAGAAGTACATTTCACAACAGAGTGGTTTACATGTTTTAGATGCTTTATGACCAAGTTCAAGCAATCATACACGAATTTTCAGCCCGGAGAGCATTCTTTTTTGTTTCCAGGGAAATTTACATATTTTAGTAGAAATACTTTATTAATGCTGTATGAATGACAATAATATTAAAGTTTAGCAAAAGTTCACTCACTCATCATTGCTAAGCTCTTGTGCAAGTCAGGGTTGCAGCAGTATGGAGCCTTCCCCGAACTAGGGGATTCTAGGCTTAACAGGTTAACCAAGGAAGGAGCAACAGTCCATTTCAGGGTCGCCACCCACACACTCATTCACTCAGTACAGACGATTAAGAGTTTTAAATAATCCTGGCTATAGACTGTGGGAAGAAACCATAGCTCCTGGAGGAAACCCATACAAGCACAGGGAGACCATGCAAACTCCACACAGACTGATCCTCATTTGAACCTATTTCCAAACAACCCAGGTGCTATGAGAGGGCAGCGAAACCTGGTGCACCACTGTGTAGCCCATAGTTAAAGTTACTTGTAAAGTTAATTTTAAAACTTTAAAACTTGAAGACTTATAAAGCTCCACTGATGCCTATATATAAGCTGTGCTTGAGCGTTTAGGATGCTGGCATTGCTTTGTGTTATGCTGGGTTGTGAGGAGTGTGGAGGACACTGCGAGCATCATTTTTCAGTTCTTGCTCTTTGTCCCAACAGGGTCATTGGGCTTTTCTGAGGCAGGAACTACTGCGGAAGAAAGGATGATAGTGGACGATGGGACATTGTGCTCAGGATGGATTGCACAACCAGCCGCTGCAACTTTGCAGCCTGTGACCCACTGGGCCAGCCCGGAATTTCTGCCTGCTGATCATAATGCTCCAGCCTACACCACTGATGTGTACGTTCAGCCTGTTTGCCCCAGTTACACCGTGGTGGGCCCACCCTCCATGCTGACGTACACCCACACGCCTCTCTTCACTAACTTTGGGGTGAGTGATGTCACTGATGAGCATTAAACAAAGATGCAAAGTCTCCAGTAGTCCAAATACTTCTATCTTTTACATTTTTCATTTGAACTCGGATACACTTTATTTTTATGAGATATTTGCTCAATATGGTGTTTAGCAGGGTATTTCCTCGAATGTTGGAATCTTTCAGGCTTTAGAGTTCACATTTTAAGTATCCACTTGTTGACACCTGGAGCTGTAGCTGAAATACCACATAGTGATGCCTGAAATTCAGTTTAAAATGTTGCGTTATACAGTTAACTACTAGTATAAGAAAAAACATACTTGACACCCATATAGATAATCTTAACACAGTTTTACCCCAAGTTACGGAATATTATTGTAGTGAGGTGGCACAGTGGGTCATATAGGTGCTTCACAAATCCTGGTGGTGGGTTCGAATCGGGTCAGTCTGTGCAAAGTTTTTGTGTTCTGCCCATGCTCACATGGGTTTCCTCCAGGTGTTCTGCATTCCTCCCTCAGTTCAAAGACACACTTTTCAGGTGAAATTCTGGTGACTCTGATTTGCTCATTATGTGTTTAAATGTGACCGAATGACTGTGTACATCTTTCTTTGCTCCTTATGCTTCCAGGGTGAATTCTTGACCACCGTATGCCTGCACTGGACAAGGGGTTATTGATAACGAATTAATGAATCAATCTTATTGGATAAATTATGCAAATCCTGCAAACTTCTGACGTCTTGCTGGTTGTTTTACTTCTTATCACAGACCAGACCCACATCGTCCCAAGGCCTGCCACAGGTAGACCTCCTGGACTCTTCAGTAGCCTACCTGCCATGGGCTCAGCCGCTGGCCACCTTCTCAGCACCTGCCATGCAGTGCTCACCATGCACGGCTCCCTTCCCCACTACCCAACTGCTCTCTGAGTCTGTGTCAGTGGAGGTGCCAGAGCCTGACCCAGAGCGGCTGGAAGACGCTCGCAATGTTGTGGCCAGCCTGCCACTGGAGAAACTTCTGGAAGAGGATGATGAGAAAGACACGTACGTGACTGACCCCTCACTCTTTATCCAGGATGTCTGAAGGCCCTCAATCTGTGTATGCCTGTGTTTACTTTCATCTTGTGGGAGCGTGTTGACACAGATGTAACCACAAGGACACGAAAATGGGAAAGCGAATCCTTAAGAAGTCATTTGCAGAAACTACAACTCCTTTCTTAAAAGTTAAAGAAATTTAACTTTTTTTTTTTTTTTTTTTTTTTTTTAAAAAAAGTGTTTCACCAGCTTTAGAAATTTTGTTAGATTAAGAATCATTTCATAAATTAGTTATTAACTGGAAGTTAGACAGATGTGCAAGTGTGTTTAAGTGGGTTTACTGATTTATTCTGCTGCAGTAGATGTAGTAGATGTTAGAGAAAGATATTGCTACATAAAATTATAGGTCTTGAAAGAGTAATTTTTCTCACAATGTTTAGCAGTACAATATCAATATATTTTGCTGTTTTTCACTTTTATTTCAAAATATTTTCTGGAATGGTTAAGAGCTTTTCACATGTGTTCAATTCTTAAGCAATTGGTTTAAAGAGGGTTAAATATATTTTTAAAACAAAAACATTTTATGGTTGTGCAGTTCATTTACTGAAATAAAATAAAAATTAGGCATTATATAATGGTACAACTACAACTAACAAATATTGTAATTCCATGAAATTTTCACCATGATGCATGATTAATTGTTTACTTTTAATTTTTAGTTCTCAAAAGAAGACTACAGTATAGAATTACTTGCAGTTTGTATAGTGTATTTCCTATAAAGACATAATAGTCATATATATTTTTCAGTGTTTCATGAGCTAATCCAAAAGGTGTTCAAATTAAATTTTGCCAAAAGTCTTGCAGAAAGCCCCTGTTGGAAGTATATTTACTTCTGAGTTATTTGGCAAAAATTAAATCAGGGTTTTTAAATAAAATGAAATTATGAACATAACTTGTGTTTGGATTATTTCACATTTAGCGATACTTTTCTCCAAAAGGACATAGAATGTTAATCTATTTGCAATTATTTGAACAGCTGGGTAATTTTAGCAGAGCAATTTCAGAGCAATACCCTCCTTGCTTGAGGGTATTACAGCTGGAAGTAAAACTTGAACCTGTTTCTTTTGGGGCCAAAGGCAGCAGCACTAACCACTACATTACAAATTGTCCTTAATTGATTACCTTTTTTGTTTTCTTTCTGGTTTCACTTTTATTTAATAGTTTCCTGACACAAAAATGATATTGCTATACCTCCGTGTTCTGTAACTTAGTATAAAAAAATTGTGAGGTAATAAAAATAGTATCACATATAAGAATTATTTTTTTCACTAAAAGAAAAAAAATACTTTAATAATATTCTCAAAGCTGAGAGCATTAACTGTAATTTTCTGATGGTTACACTGATAAAGAAAGTAATGTTAAAGATCCACCCGTACAGAGCCAGCAGTCTTCATTCTTTGCAGAGTCACTAATGGTCTACAGTAGCTCACACATAACTTACATTTGCTGTAGCCTTCTGATCGTTTTTAATGTGTTATTTAAATGCGTGGTGGCACAACCAGTTTGCCCTGTGGCTCCTGTCTGGTGGGTCTGGGGTTTGAGCCCTGCTTGGGGTGCCTTGTGATGGACTGGTGTCCCGTCTTGGGTGTGTCCCCTCTCCTTCTGGCCTTATACCCTGGGTTAGCTTCCGACTTGCTGCGACCCTGCTTGGGACAAGTGGTTTCGGACAATGTGTGTTTAAATGTACTGTTAAGGGGTTTAATAAACTCCCACATCTAGTGGATTTGGAGAGGCTTAAATTAATTTTTTTCAAAAAAACCTTTCTTTACAAAATTTGATTATCTCAGAGTAGAAAGGGTCTTAAATGTGAAATGAAGTTTTCCATTTGTCCTTTAGTCAAACTTTGAAAAACTTTGGGATTAGTAATGCTTCAGACAAGCTCAGATTAATTTGAACTCTGTGCAGTGGTCTGTGATTCCTGAAGGTTGCTTTACAAGGTAGAAGCCTTTGCCAGTGTCAGTTTCTCCCTGGTTGGTCAGATGCTTTTACTATGTCTGCTTGTCATTAGAATAAGGGAAACATCTACTCTGAACATGTGGCCCCTCAAGCCTACAGTCATATCTCATTCTCACACACAGTTCTGGCACATGGACATCATTGCAGTCCACGCAAAGTTCAGGTCTTAGATATTCAGTTGATCCTTATCGAATTTTGTCCTGCCAAGTGATCATCAGCAGTGTGAGTTGATCTCATTAGACAGAAAGGCCTTTTTTGCCTTAGTGGGGTGTGCTTTGTTTACATTCACTAGTAACCACTGCATCATTTGCCTACTTCTGTCAACATGTAACCTAAAAGAGCATTAGCCCTTCACGAAAATACTTTTGAAAAAATTGCTTAAACCTCTCACGTGCACATGACTGTATTTGACCTGTACCTGACTGGTCTGTGATAAGACCAGCCCTCCAATTGTGTAAATGCTTGTGCTTTTATTCCAGGGAACAGCGTGGTATGTTTAAATGCCAGTGGGGCTCTACTGTGATGCGCGATTCCCGAGGATTAATAAATAGCTGCCACCCGTGTCCTGTTAAGGTTCATTTGTTGGACAAAGTATTACGGTTTGCTGTCCTTACACACTGCAGACACTATTCCAGCAGAATTTATGATTCAGTATGTCGTTTATTGTTCTACACATTCTGGACATGGCTTGTTCAAAATGATAAAATAAATCAAGTGCTTTAAAATTTAAAATGATTAGAGTATAATGCTCATAATTGTTATACCTTGACTTATCTTAGAGGTTAAGGATTTAAGACAGTTTAAAACCAGTTATTTTCTGAATTAGTATTTTGAAAGAATGTTTTCATTAAGACATGCTAATTCATGTTTCTTGTAAATTGTAGGTTATTAATTTTAAGGAACCTCATATTTTTACTATTTTTGCAGCTGTTAACATTGGCTATTTTCCTGCCTCTGGAATCTGCAAATTGCATTTGTAGTGATCATAAAATGCTATAATGTTGAACATGTCTGAGATTTCAGCAATCATTGTGTAGACTAAGTTTCAAAAGCAGTTAAAAAACAGCTGGTCTCAGCGCATTCTGCAGAAACTTTTTGATAGTGGTTACCTTCTAAGACATAATGCCTCAATTTCTAGACTCCCTTGCTGGTGGCAGCGACTGCCAACCAACCACACGTTGCTTGTGGCCTCATCAGGCTGGGTGCTCACGTGAATGCAGCCGACAACAAAGGCCAGACCGCCCTATATTTGGCAGCTACCTATGGCTATCAGGAGGTCATTCTGGTACTGAAATATCATGCTGTTCAATATAAGATTAGGCAATCTCCTCAATGAATAAGAAAATAAAACATAAAAACTCAGTGTGACATGGGGAGTGTGAAAGGGAGGGCAAAGAACAGGCATCTCCCACAGTCGCACTCTAGTCATATCGCATCTGGTGTTATGACACATGAAAACAAAAGTGCCGTAAATGGTGAACTGGGTAAACACAGTATATCACCTTTACACTCCTGAGAGGGGAATTGCTGTCATGCACAACTTAAGTTGTACCGGTACATATACCTACCTTTTCGAATGCAAGTCATATTACATGTAGATTATTAGATGAGATGAGTAGTTATTGTAAAAATGTGGGATTTTGCTTTGCAGACATTTTTCACTGCACTAAACTGCGACCTGGGATGAGTTTAAAGACTGGAAAAGCAATTAATCCTTCTGAAACAATTTGAAAAGGTTCATATAAAAATATGGATTGTATCATTTAGGAAGTTTGCCAAGAGCATCTAGAGTCATTTTACATTAGGAATTATGCGGTGCAGAATTATGGGCAGTGTCTTTTTATGCTATGTTGAGAGCAAACAATTTAGTTTTTTCCTGGAAAGATAAAAATCTCGTCTCACTTTGGAAGAAAGGGGAAAACCATGTACGTGTCATAAATATGGGTGTGTGTGTCTCTTGGGTTCGTGAATACAACAACTGAGTTTGTGACTTGGCAAGTCCAGCTAAATCCATAATCCTCTTTCTGATTTGTGTGCACCTCTGTGCGGCTGTGTATGGCAGGAACGCAGCAGCGTTTCAGAGTCAAACTCTTATACCTAGCAGTGCAGAAATGCACGTGCGTGTTTAACTGGTGAGAGCGGTCCAGGGGCTTTCCAAAATGAAATATTTTTGGTATTCAAAGTTACCGATTGATGAGCTCTGTTACTGTCTGTCGGTACTTGGTGTTATGCCAGAGCACAGGTCACCTGTCAGCTGGTTTGCATATCACACCTTAAATACGTTCAAATCTTGACAGACATGCATACATCTGTCTGTACGAACGTGTTAATTTGACCGATTCCATTCCGCTCAGATATGTGCGAAACCTCATCGGAAAGAACGGCCACTGTGGTAAAAATAATCCTAACGCACCGACTCCGTTAGACACGACACCCGTAACAAAGGTTTGGTCAGGTTCCCCCACAGTGTGTGAGTGTCACGGAGTGAATCTGTTCCACTGATGTATGGATGAGAGACCCATTGTAAGTAGTGTATCTAGCAGTGTAAGTTACCATGGTGAATAAGATGTGTGGGCTGATAACACTACATAGAGTTCATTGGGAGTCGCTTTGGAGAAAAGCGTCTGCTAAATAAATAAATGTAAATGTAATGTTTGAGAAGAGATGTGTTTTTCATTCATGGTTGAGGGGTGTAGTGGGAGGGAAAGTGCGCACAGGCAAGTTGAGACTAATCTCTCTTGAAACAGTTTTTGTGAGAAAATTTTGACATCACGCTCAGGACAAGCGGTTTCAGCCTGTGTCTGTGTGTGTGTGTGTGTGTGTGTGAATTACCATGAGTACTATAATAGCTGTAGGCACAAGGCGTGCCCAGACTTTTGCTCCACAGGAATCTCCGAGTGGTCAGCCGACATTATTAGTTGTCACCAATCACGCTAAAGACCACCCTTAAGCACTTTTTTTACAGTGTTTACACTTAATTGTATGTCTTGACCACTCAGTATGTCTGTGTCCACTGCACTGAAGCCTGCACTGCCCATAGTTTGATTTATGTTTTTTACTGCCTAAATTCATTTATTCTTCATTACCTTATGGTATATTGTCATTCTTTGGATATAAATTATAATGAGTTGAATTGTTTTTCCTTTATTTTTATATAGCACCCTTCCCAACAGGTTGCCTCAAAGCACAGAATTATACAAATATTACACAGACATGCAAAAACAGTAACTTCAATAAGTAATAAGAGTGATACACAGTTAAAAGAAGTGCAGAAAAATCCAGAATTTTACAGAAAAGAGGAAACTAAATTCCTAAGGTTGCTACAGGAAAGGGGGGGGAGGGGGGTGCAGTGGGTTTGACTGGGTCCTGCTTTCCGGTGGGTCTGGGGTTTGAGTCCCACTTGGGGTGCCTTGTGAGGGACTGGTGTCCTGTCCTGGGTGTGTCCCCTCCCCCTCTAGCCTTACACACCGTGTGGCTGGGTTAGGCTCCAGATCCCTGTGACCCCTGTATGGGATGAGTGGTTTCAGATGGTGTGTGTGTGTGTGTGTGTGTGTGTGTGTGTGTGTTACAGGAAAAAATATCTTGAGCCCAAGGTAGCAGAGCAGAGCAGCCTACTACTTCTCCTAGGTAAGCTGATGCTGCAGAGTATGAAAAATAGTGTTTTGTAAACAGATTCTGGAGTGTTCGGGTGGCTGAGCGGTCAGGACTACCTGTGTCTGATGAGTAGACCTCTAGTTGGTCAGAGTTTACACACTGTCTGGGCAGGAAAGTCCAGGTCTGGTAGTTAAGTGGTTGAACAAGGTGGTTATTACACAGAGTGATGGATAGCAGCGTGGACAGCCATACCTTACATTATCTGCCAACAGTTGATTGGTTTATTGGTATTCCTATCGGGGTGGGGGATATGGTGGTGCAGTGGCATAGTGGGTTGGGTTGGGTTGGGTTGGGTTGGGTTGGGTCCTGCTTTCTGGTGGGTCTGGGGTTCAAGTCCCACTTGGAGTGCCTTGTGACCAGACTGGTGTCTTGTCCTGGGTGTGTTCCCTCCCCCTCCACCCTTTTGCCCTCTGTTACTGGGTTAGGCTGCGACCCTGTATAGGACAAGCAGTTCAGGTGGTGTGTGTGTGTGTGTTCTTATGCTGCTGGTAACATCCTGAACTGAGAATTCACATGGAAGATTTTGTATTTCACTTCATAAAGTGCAGAATGCTATAATAATCTTGCCTCCATCTGTGATATTACTTTAACCACACAGAGTTATACTGTGCGTGAATTGTTTGCTGTTAGGTCTGGTTGTTATACAGAGAAGTATGATGTGGAACATTTTGGCAGGATGTTTCAAACATGGGGTGGGCGAGGTGAAGCTTTTGGATCCTGCTGGAATGTTTGTGTTTGTGCTTGCTGCTCATGAACACCGATGCACGGATCACTTTTTAAACAACACTTCGAAAAGATTCTGCTAACACAGCAATAACATGGCTGTTTCACCATGAAACACACGCATCAGCTCAGCGATTGCAATGTGTCAACAGAGACGCTGTGAAAGACTCAGTGTGCTCGCTGTTTGAACAGTCACCCAGACAGGTGTGGCTCCAGTTTCCAGCGGAATTCCAGGTATATTTACTTTTGCTCTCTCTATGGCCTTATGCAGGTTTTCGCAGTCTCTCACAAGGCTTTCTGAAAATACAGTAAAAATGGATTGTAACTATGCATAAGAAAACGTTTATGGGGTTTGACGTTTATTGCATGATATTGTTTAGGTTTGTCAACAGGATCTTGAATAAGGACATAAATTGCAAAACATTTTATGATATCACGGTTATATGACAGTGTTCCATTTAGGCTCATATCAGATATCCAAATTATAGTCTCTCTTTGAACAGCCTTTTTCCATTTGAGCAAGTAAAGACTTGATAGGAACATAATCATTCTCCCAGAAACTAAACTCTGCCAAGCCTGTAAATATATCACCACCCTGGACAAATCACTTTTGACTCTGAATAGACTTGAATGGCAATTGGGCGTTCCAAATGTGCATATCATGGCATGTGAAAGATCAAAGTCTCTTGTTTTTTCAGTGCTTGAGAAATGTTAATATGGGTTAGAGAGGAAGTTGCTTAATCATTCTGAAGGACATAGAAAGCCCCACACTTCTCCTACATCTACTTACAGCTGTCTCATCACCTGCTACTTGTGTACATGGTCAAATGTTTCTTTTTTTTTTATTTCTCAGCTTTTTCCTTAGTTTATTCCATAAAAAATTCCATATCTGTCTTTTTCCCCAGCAAAATGTTAAAGTTTTTTAAAACCTTCGTGATACAGAAAGTAGATTTGCTTGCTACATTTTCCATGGTCATTCCATACTTGATTACAAAAAAAAAAATTTCTACCTAGAGGTAATGTCTTGATTCATTTTCAGAGCAGTCCTCCTCCTTTGGTGGCTTGCTTGTCCCATTCACAAGGGCTCCAAAATTTGAAGCCTGCTGCTCCTCAGTCTTGGCCCTCATGTGAAGGAATGAATTCCTTCTATCCCTCAGAAATGCTTCATTACTTACAGCATTCAGCAAAGCTCCCAGTACTCATTTTTGGGACCCATGTCTGTACTTATGTATCTTCAGCGTCACAAATTACTCAGCATCTGTTACCACTCTCTAGAAATTTGCAACTGAAATTCACTTCTAGTGTCTGCCAAATGCTTACATGTGAAAATAAATTACTATATGTGTATTGGCATTAGAGTTCAACTGTTCAAATGTAGAATGATAGATGGAAGCATTATTTATCCTGAAGGAAATAGCGTGAGACAAAAACATACATGCAAAATTAGTGCTAGGCAAGTGAAATTCCCATGGATTTAGAACTGCTAAGTAGTTTTTTTTTTTACATCTATGGCTTTTACTTTTTGTCAAGTACATTTGTGAAGATACATATACTTTCACTTTATTATGTTTCTGCAATCCCATTATTTACATCAATTTATTTAGCTGACACTTTCCTCCAAAGCAACTTACAGTGTTGAGGTTACAATTATTTACCCAGTTATACAGCTGGCTAATTTTACTAGAGCAATTTTAGCATAAGTACCTTGCTCAAGGGTACTACAGTCAGAGGTGAGGCTCAAACCTGAGACCTAGGGGTCCAAAGGTAATAGTACTAACCCCTATGCTACCAGCTGTCCTGTTACTTGGTTATTTTATTTATTTATTACATGTTTGGGGGTTGCGGTGGTGCAGCATGTTTGGCCAGCACCAGCTTTGCGGTGGGTCTGGGGTTCAAGTCCTGCTTGGGGTTCCTTCTGACGGACTTGCGTCTAGTCCTGGGTGTGACCCCTCCCCCTCCAGCCTTACGCCCTGTGTTGCTGGCTTAGGCTCTGGTTCGCTGCAACCCAGCTTGGGACAAGAAGGTGCAGACAGTGTGTGTTTTACATGTACCCAACCATATATCATTAGACTTGCATTTCTTGTATAACTAACATAATATGAGAGCAATGTGTTGATACTATGAAAAGATAGCATTTCTCTGTACAGTGAGATGAGCAAAATTTTTGTGATGTCAAATCAGAATTTAGTCAGTTCGGGGTTACCTAGGGTCTTGTGCTTTTTTTTGCTTCCTTTTCTTTCTTCTTTAATTTGATTTTCTAATAAACGTGGCAAACAGGATACAGTTTTGACAAATGTTCTGCTCTAATAATAACACATCTTTGAGTACTGATTCTGTTGAACTTATTTTGCAGCTATTGTAATTTAATGAGAGGGGGTGCAGTGGTGCAACGGGTTTGACTAGGTCCTGCTCTCTGGTGGGTCTGGGATTTGAGTCCAGCTTGGGGTACCTTGCGACGGACTGGCGTCTTATCCTGGGTGTGTCCCCTCGCCCTCCAGCCTTACGCCCTGTGTTGCCAGGTTAGGCTCCAGTTTGCTGCGAGCCCGTCTGGGACAAGTAGTTTCAGCAGATGTGTGTGTAATTTAATGCTTAAGCTTTTCAGTACTGTAGATACATTTCATTAATTTTATCCTAAAACAGGATAGGTTTTTTCCTGCTTTACTTCTGTTCGTCCTTACAGGACACTAATACCTGTCACTGAAATCAGTGGCGTGGTTGTGCATGGATATCCCAACAAAAAATGATCCTGGCTACACACCCACCTACACTTCACAGATGTTTAGTCATCCTTGTCTTCCAATGGATATCACTCTAACTGTACATGAACTCCACATCCAATCTAAAAAATGTATTGCTCTTCTGCTGTTGTGTCTACTTCTCTGAATGACTATAACCTATATTGTGGCGGGGGGGGGCAGTGGCGCAGCAGGTTTGGCTGGATCCTGCTCTCTGGCAGGTCGGGGGTTCAAGTCCCGGCTGGGGTGCCCTGTGACGGAGTGGCGTCCCATCCTGGGTATGTTCCCTCCCCCCTGCACCCTGTGTTGCTGGGTTAGGTTCCTGCTTGCTGCAACCCCATCTGGGACAAGCAGTTTCAGTCAATGTGTGCATATTGTGTCAGTCAAATATTTCCAGATGTATGATACTTCGAACTGTGAACTTGGCAAGAAGCAAAGAATCCAGATCTCAACAGAGTAAAGGATATCTATAATAAAAGAATGTAGTCTGTGGTCTCTTGCCTTCACATTACTTCAGTCTAGGGCTCAAAGTGACATACTGCTACATCTATTATGTCTACCCTTTCTGCTTTCAATTTGCTTAACAAGGCAATATCCAAGGTTTCTTTTAGATTCTCTAAATCTTCCTTCAGTATCAGGTTCAGATCATAAACCACTATGATCCTCTCTCTATTTAAAGAATTGAATAACAGAATTGATTATCTTCCCAGGTCAACAACAGCACTGGATGTGAAAGGGTTTGACTTTGAGGGTAAGTATGTAATTGACAGATTTTGAATGTCTAAATCCTGGGTAAATTATAAATCACAATAATTAAGTAAAATTTGTACATGACAGTTTGTACCAAAAGGGATTTATTTCTCACGGGGAAAAAAAAGCTTTCGTGTCAACAGAAATTTAAAAAACCATTTCCTTGGCAGGATTTGAAGAACTTCAGGTCTCTCATGCATTTTGCGGTGCAGGGGGGATATTATTGTGCCTGAAATTTTCACTGGAAGCAGGAAGGGGTCCTCCTAGAAATCTTGTTAACATTGTGTTATCCGACACTCTTTTGGATTCCAAGAACTGTGTATGCCCATTAACATGTTTATTCTGTTCTAAAAAATCTGAGCCAGCCAATAGGAGTCCATTTAATGGCTAAATAGATAAAACTGCTGGCACCCGCTGCCTGTCCTTGGGGCCATGAGGGGATTTCCATGCTCTATAATCCATAGGTGCCAGATACTAATGGTAATTTGCTCCATCTGTTTCCTATTACTAGAAGGGGATTTCCACCAGGGCATGTGACCAAGGGTCACATAGTGCGGGAAGAAAAGTTATAACTTGCACAACCATTTCTGTGCATATCACAGTGGTTTGTTCAAGACCCATTTAGCTATTTTACCTTTGAAGACAAAACTCCTTTGATAAAATTACAGAAATATTTTAAACTATTCTGTAACTAAAGCAGTCCATCCAGACTTTCAGGCATATGCTGCTGAGATTGTTTTTTGTGTGGTATGTAAACTGGTTACCTTCCCTAAAGATAAAAAAACAAAAAATCATAAAAACTCTTTCATAAGATTTCTTTTTTCCATCGACTCATTGATGTCCTCAGATGTTTTATTGAAGCAGTTCAGGGTATTATATGACATTGCTTAAGCTCTATGTCCCCCTGCTGCCATTCTAAATCCCATGCAGGCCCATGGAAACACTGCTCTGCATATGACTGCTGGCCTGAATGTTGACGATGGGCACCAGGAGGCCATTATCAGGCTGTTGTTAGCAAATGGAGCGGATCTAAGCCTCCTTAACTACTATGACAAAGATCAGCCCATTCATCTGCTCCCTCCTGGCCCTCAGAGTGAAAGACTGGGTCATACAACTCTCAGTTTTTTTTTTTGTTTTCTACAAAACAAGACAGGACAAGAGAGGCTTTATTGTAATTTCATCCATATACAGCTGGTACTTTTCTATGTGAGGTAAATGGACTTCAATACAGATGTTTGAGTATACCTGGACACAAGTCAAAGTTGCTTCATGACAATAAATTTCGTCTTGTTATTTCCAGCTGTGAGAGCTATTGCAAAGAGGAAAAGAGTTAATATCATCCAGTCATGGCTAAAAAGGCCAAGAAATGAATGTAAATAACTTTCACTATTACCAGTATTTAATCAACAACTCATGAAGACAGTTACTCGCTGGGGCTGCTATATACCAGAAGACAAAATGTAAGGTTTCTAATTGATATGGTCATTAATCTAATGGGTAAATATTGTATTGATAAACTGTGTTTTTATCAGTAACATTATCTACAAGACAATATACTGGCTATAACAATAAAAAATATATTTGCTTTTTAAGACTAAATGAAAAATTAAAATATATACTGGAACAGATAAAAGGAAGAAAGAGTATAAGAACGTGCTATTTGTATTTGCTTTAGAGTAATAAAAATAAATAATAACGAACAAAAAGAATAAAAATAAACAATGAAGAGGTGCAAGAAAGAGTCAGAAATTCACTTGAAACTGTGCTTCTGAAAAACTACAGGCCAAGTCAATGGGTCATTTCAATAGGCGTATGATGCTATGAAGTCATCATTGGTTGAGCTGAGTTTCAAATTTCAGACTGGTTAACAGATCATTCTGTCTATGACAGGTTGCAATTACTTTTTAACCTAACGAGCTTTAGGCTAAAGCCAAGGTCACAATAACTTTCTTGGTTGCTGGAGGTGGATTTGAGTGGCTACAGCTGGAAGCGACTGGACAAAGGTCTGGAATAAAGGACAGTGACAGCACTGATGTTGACATTCAAACTGCTTACCTGGGTCACTTGGAAATTTATAAAAGCATTGGTTATGGATTTCTTGTTCGATACTTCATAGAAATTTTCCCTCTGAAAAAGCACTGCAAATTGTGATGTTTAACATCCGATGCCACCTTTAAAAAGTATTTGTGATTTAAATTTATTTGAAGCAAAAAAAAAAATATCCAACAGTCCTGAGTAGTCCCAATCTAAACTATGAAATGGCCCTTTTCAGAACCTTTGTGAAGTGTGAGGCCATAAGCCCTGTTCTCTGCAGTTGGGTGTATTTCCACAGTGAAGGCAGACACTTTGGGACTGACCATGTGAGCAAAGGAGATGTTGCTGGTTTATATTTACATTTACTCATTTAGCAGATGCTTTTCTCCAAAGCGACATACATCTCACAGAAAATCCAATGTGTGCAATACATTAACAGAAAGAGAAACTTAGACGCAGACGTGTGATTCTTCTGCATCCCTTCCTCTCTGACCTTGGCCACTCCTCTCTAACCTATCAGAGAGCAGTGATTCCTTCTTTGGTTCTCAAAAACAGCAGCAGTAACATCAATTCTGGAGAAGGACACAGCCCACTCCTCCTAGAAACCGGTAAAGACATGACTCTCTTTGTACCAAGCAATGACAATTCTGGAACAGGGAATACTAGCTACATCCCCTCTAGACAGAATAGTGACAGTCCTTCTGGGACAGATTGAAACAAGAGTCTGAAAAAGGAATTGAAATGCGAAGCAGCTAGAAACTGAATCTCTGCGTTACTCTAACCTGGAGGAAGCACACACCCTGTGTAGGGGAGCAGGTTTTGGATAAGGCTAAAGACCCATCTCTAGACAAAAGCATGGTATCCACCTCCCTATTGCTAAACCTAATGGAAAAGGAATATTCTGAAATTGCCAGGTGAGTTCTGTTTTTCTCCAGAAATTCTCAGAAAGCCAGCAGTATAGCCTGTTTTTTCTTATTCAGGAAAGGGGCTGAGCTGTTGCCCTGAACGAGCTAAACTGGAGCTATGGGTTCTCCACCCCACGTTCAATCAGAAGAAGACTTATTTTCTGGTCCTAGGCAGCAGAGGAATGTGTGCTTCATCTAAGCAGGGAGTAAATGTAGGTGCCTATTCTGAAAGCCCTCTCGAAGTTCCAGTAGTCTAATATCCTACGGCTGGCACTGGCTGTGGATAAGAAGCTGCGAGAACATCCTGGCAGTGCCGTCTCCAGGCCCCCTGTCTCTGACCCCAAGAACCCTCTATCATGTATTAGTTTGCAGCCTGCAGATTGCTTTGAACCTCTCCACTTCACAAAACAGTCCTCCTTTCTCAGCCAACAGCAAGCTATCCACGCCCTCTCACACTACTCAAAAGGTGAAGGCCAAGTCTCCACTCCAACTGTAGTTCAACTTCAAGTCTCACCGCCAGCTGTAGTACCCTTGAGCAAGGTACTTACCCCAAAAAATTGCTCCAGTAAAATTATCTAGCAGTATAAATGAGTAAATAATTGCAAGCAGCTTACCGTAAGTCGCTTTAAAGAAAAATGTCTGAATAAATAAATGCATTGTCAAATGTAAATGTAAATGTAAGTCCTTGCTGTATATCACTCCTCCCCACAGACAAAGCATGTTGATCCTGCCCCTTGTACGAATTCCTGGAGACTTACTGGCTACAACTCTTGTCCATTACTCAATGCAAAATTAGCATGATGACTGCATTAACCTTTTGCATAAATCAGAACTTTGCCACCATTATAAATTGTGCTGCAGGAATTCAACACAAAATGAGAAACTTCTGACAGCTTGTGTTGTGATGAGGGCATAATTTACATTTTTTTAATTTGAAGAAATCCCTCTTAGCATATATAGCTAAGAAAGAAAGAAAGAAAGAAAGAAAGAAAGAAAGAAAGAAAGAAAACATCCAGGAGCTATCATGGGTTCAACTAAGGAAATTAAAAACAACATCTTCTTAGAAATATATATGATTTATTGTGTAGAATAAAGGCAGAATTCTTTATTATAAAAAAACGGAATTATACCAAACGTGTATAACTTCGTCATTCATTGTTCAGCAACGTGTCCACAAACGCAGAGACATACTTATAGTTATTCTATCGCCTACGACGTCTCCACCCTGGCGTGGGTGTGATTCGATTGTTCATCGGTGGACCCAACCTTGGGACAGTCTGAGTCAGGACGCTCCCAGAAAGATAAATCAAAACAAACAGCGGCAAAACGTAAGAGACGGGTAAAAATTGGTTACACGACGAACGAAATAACTGCGAATACAAAACCGTTTGCAGGCAGGGCGGGAAGCGATCATCATGATCATGTTAGTTAGGGAAAAGAGTTTTAAAGGTAGCACATGTCCGCGCTGCTCACATCCCTCCTGAAGTAGTTCTGCTCCACGGGTGTGTACAAACAGTCCGACTGGTAGTAGGGCGCGTACTCTGGGTTCGAGGCGCCGGCGTCCTGGGGGCCAGTCCAGCTGGACAGGGTGCCGGAGTGGCAGTGTTGCAGGTTGCAGTGCTGGAAGTGGTAGTTCTCCTGCGCAAAGCCGAAAGCCGAGTCTAGTCTTGTGGGAGAGCTGTAGCACGAGGAGGAGGAGGAAGAGTAGCTGTCGTGGGGCGAGTAGCTGTTGTAATCGACTGGGCTCGAGAGGCTCAGCGACAGGGAGTCGGGGGACGAACTGGGAGCCTGCAGCGCACAGACACACAACACAACACACACGCGTCAGTGGGTGCGGGATCACGAGCGCGGAACGACGACACCATGAGCGTTCGCAGCCAGCTCAGCTGATGCGACCGTGCCATATCATTATCATATGTATTCCGTGTGCGCAGCGAGGGCTCCGCATAGCGAACACCGAAAACGAGCTACTTCTTGGGTCAGTGTTTGTCTCAGTTTGGATGGACAGACAAAAAGAGCGTGAAACGCTCACTGCGTCGGTTGTCAGAAAAAAAGTGAATAAAGTCAGATGGATCTACGTGTTTTACTAAACAGCTGCTGGAAAATCCAGGATTTCCTGACACCCTGTGACCTGTGTGTGTTGTCACTAACTGAAAAAAAAGAGAAGGGATAAGAACAGCAAAATGACAAAAATGCCGGGACTCCTACCATGGCATTGTAGTAATAGTCAGAATTGGATATATAATGTCCCTGGGACCAGTGCTGAGTGGAGGAATCCGGAGGCAGAACGCTGGTGAAGCTGTCTGTAGGCAGCATCACGTTCATCGGCTGCGGGCTGTCAAACGGACTCGTCTCCATGGGGATGATGTCGCTATAAGGAGGTGGCAGCGGAGCGGCGTCCGCCACCGGGCTCGCCGAACACACGTCAAAGTGATGGGCTGGCAGCGGCAACGAGAACAGAACGTATATGAAGAACGTGAATAAGCAGAACACATTTAAATTAGTAAATGCTTCAGAAGTGATGTCATGGGAGCCCTAGCCAACAGTTAAATCACATTTAAATGCAAGTTTATAAAAGGGGCCGAATATACTGCGCGAATGGGAGCCCGAGTTAGTTTTGTCAATTGTTTCTGTAATCCGAGTATTCCGCGTGAAGGTCGTGGCACTCAATGTAAGTCGTAGTCTGGGCATGATTTCTGTAAAAAAAACAATTTTTTCGCGATATAACCTTCTGTATGTCTTTATACTTTGAATGTATTGTCGTATAGTAGTAGTGTATAGCAATGATAGGTGATTTGCATATATCGTCTTTTACACTCCTCCCTTTGGAGAATTTAGCTTCTAGCCAGGATGGCTAACATGCATTTGTAGGCTTAAGTGTTGCATTTGATGACTATAATAAATATTTCTCACGATTGCACGTGCGAGAAAACATTTGCATAATTGAATTTTAGAAGCGTACCTCTTAAAAACAATCTGTTAGTGTACAAACCTGTGCTTTATGCTTAAGTAATTCTATTTATGATGACTAAACGTAAATATAACAGTACAACCGAAATCATATGTTTATAATATTGAATTACCCTTGAACTTTCAGTGATACACCACTCTGTTCAGAAAGTTGTGGCACTTGTTACAGCGCAAGATAATGATGAAAAATGAAAAAAAAAATCACGTTCGGTTTGTTACTATCTCATTTATTGTCTTTGTGTAATTTTAAAAATAGCTGCTTGAAAGTGTGATATACCTACCCGTTACAGCCAGGGTGGAACAAACGTCTGGAATCGTAAAGCTCTGTGATATCTGAAATTCCGAGGAGGGGGGGGGGGGGGGGGGGTGAAAGAACGTTGAACAGAGAGGGGGGGTTGCATTAAAGATCAGCTTGTAAAGAGAACACGTGTTTTTATTCTGTTACCTGCGTCTCTTTCTTGTTTTCGCAAAAAAGAGTACAGGTACACCCTGCCTTACTAAATAAACGATACTGGCTGGATACTTCGCTTCAGCAAAAATACACATGATTACACACGTCTTGCAGCTTCCTTAGTTAGTTAGTCCACTGACGTAGGTCTTTAAAATCGTGTAATAATTTACTTGTTAGGTGCATGATCTCCCCTTTTCATATGTGCAGGCAATACAAGACAGCTCAACTGTTTATTTTTGTCATGATACAGCGTGTAATGCCTTAACAAATCATAATTCCGGGCAGCTCTTAATAACGAGCACGTGAAGTTGAAAGGACATTTCCTGAGATCTTATTTTCTTAAAACTGCCACTACTGGAAACAAACAATGATCAATGTCTATGGCTACAGTAACCAGAAATAACTGGTTAAATTACTTGAAATGACAGCCCTTTAATTTAAGGCAGTTTGGATAATTATTTATGAGCGTTGGTGCAGAGGGATTTTAGCAAAACATTTCATACGGAATAATCATCTGTGGAAATGTTGTTCTTGTGCAAACACGTGGGGGCAGAAGACCGTGCCAAGGGAGTCCAGACACTGCATGCAGAGACAGGCTCTGTACAGGTGTGGACTTGTGAGACATTCACTGCGCAGACCGTCTTTCTCGTTACGATGTTGTCTTTTGATCGCATGGAAAGGACTTTGTCCAGAACGAGAATGCGGCTCTTGACTGCGGGGTTCGGCAAGGAAGGGAGTGTTTTCTGAGAAAGGACATGATGTAGCCTTTTCCAAATGCGCTCTTCACTGCAGCTAAACCCCGGGAGGGGGGGCGTTTACATGATGTATGGATTCCGCCTTTGTTCCGTGGAAAGAGACGCGAGTGGGAGTTGGAGAAATACAGCAGAACGTAGGCGGAACAAATCGTGGGGTGGACCAAAAATATTAGTAAAAGTGCTCTAAGCACTTAAAAACATATATCGTAGAGAAGGGGAGAATATGCGTGCTTTGTACATTTTGGATGTTCCCCGTATGTCTATGCAACAGGCCACGTGTTTTTTTTTTTTTTTCCATAAATCGTACCACATATTAAAGATACGAACAAGTACAGCAAGTGTGACACAAGTGGCCCTTGCCTAGACACTCATTCTTACCGTTGCGTTTTTAATGGCAGCCTGGCGGGCCCTCTGCTTCTGTAGTAGCTCTTTAACGGGCGCCTTCACTCGCACACCCTGGTACACCTTGGGTTTGTCTGCAACAAGATAGTTACAGCTTCCAGACACGAGCTTTGCTCGACACACCCACCTGCCCCCTCTCTTCTTTGTAAGATGAAGATCAGGAATGAACGTTCCTATCTACTTCCTCAAAAAATAACAGTATAGACACACACGTACTGTATATATTTTGTATAAGTCCAGAAGGCCACATTTGTAAAGTGCATGCCCTGTGTGCTACATTTTCGATCATTAATTCATTTTAGTCACCGCTGAGTATAAGAAAGATATAACAAATATTCGTGTGTTTTTAAATTCTTCTAGTTAGTCCTCACTACTCTACTGGTAACGGTGAATGTCACTGTAGCGTCCACGATTATTTTTTTAAAAACATCTCTGGGGATGAAAGTAGACAAAAAGCACAAATCATGTCTTTCACTATGGGACTATTGTGAGTGCTAAAAGTAATCTGATCTTAACCTGGGCTCTGGTCTCAGTGGCGCGCGGCAGCGAATGGGTTAGCGGCTCGTGTTACAGCGGCGTCCGAGCTCGCGCCCGTCAGCCATTTTGAGTGCCAGAGAGGCTTTGTGAAATACACCCAGTTATGTTGAACACGTAAGAAAACTAATTTTAAGAATTTAAAAGAACTGCTTTTTCATAAATCAACTCTGATCGCCACAACAGAACAGGGTGTTTTTCTTGTGTTAAAATCGGAAACCGATAGTAAAAACAAAGCTCAGAGAGAGTAGTGTGTGTCTGTCTGTGTGTGTGTGTGTCACGACAAAGAAATTGGTGATGAAGACGTAAAAGAAACTCGTAAATCTGGAATATGGGAGAAAAAAAAGTCGCGTTTTAGAGCATCTCCCGTGTAAGACTCTCCTGTTTCGCCAAGTAAGTAATTCGTGTAAGTACGAAATGTGTGGTAATGAAATGAACAGATGCCGACAGATCATCGTGTCTTGGGTTAGCGAGCTTTGCGCTGCGCGAATCGTAACTCGCGCGCGCAACGGATCGGAGGCAAAAACATGACATTTCTCCGGAAAGGGAACGATATTGATATATGATAAAATATGTAGTCTGTTTTTAGTTGAGATGTAGCCGACCCTGATACTTTAAACAGGTAGCAACTTTAAATAATTATCAAGCAATAGACAGTTGGACTGTACAACTATATATATTTATATAATATATTATTAAGCGAAATAAGCTGCACAGCCTTACGTTCTAAACGAGTTCGGTTTAGTAAAGCCAAGCCTTTGAGAAAATGAACCGTGTCCGCTTTTCGGACCCTATCCGTTTTAAAGTCTTCTCCCTTCCCTTCCGCGCTCCCTCGATAACAGCCTAAGAGTTCCCTTGAGGTGAAAGTGAGAGGTGTTCCGAAACTACGCCACTCAACGGTTAGTGTGATTAAGACAGCGAGGTGTTCCTCGAACTTCCCCACAACCGGCAAACTAGCATTAAACGTGATGTGATACCGACTAAAGCGTCCCAGGTACCCCGCTAAAGCTAAAACTTCCAGACCGATCCTCGTTAAATATTCATGTATTAAGATTATTTTTTTTGCATTAAATATGGCAAATAGTAAGCTTCACGGGAGAGAGATACGCCCCGTTCGAACTAGCGCACTTTCTAAATTCTTCCCTCACCTTAGTGTGTGACATTATTAACGTTACCTTTTTTTTAAATCGCTGTGCCACATCTTACCAATAACTTGACTTCCAAATAAAACATCGGCAGAAGTCCATTACACATGCCTAGTATGATAACTCGGACAATTCGTGATGTGCAATCTGAGTGGCATTCATTGACAAAGGTGTTCTTTTTTATGATTTCACCTTAAAAAAGAAAAGCTCTAGGAATATCTGCAAGAACTGTTGAAGTGTTAATGAGTGTTCATAAAATGCAGCAACGTGCCTCTTTCTAAAGATCCTGCAACGTGAAGCCTCGCAGGGGGCAGGGTGCATTGCATGGAAAACATGTGAAATGTATGTACAGTACGTAAGGCTGCCGTATTGAAAGATAATTCCAGAGCTCCTCGGGTCAATCATCATTTACCTGTTTATATTTCACCTTACAGTTACACGAATATGAGTTGTGTGTCGAATTTATTATCTAATCTTCAGTTGTGCTTCATTGTTCCTGCAGTCTTCTTTGTTGCTAACTTGTATCTTTCTCTTTTGTGTTTTTCAGGTGTATTTGAAAATAACAATAATTACAAAAACACCGAAAGAAGAATAATCCCAAGAAATGAAAATGAATGTAAACTCACCAGACATGTTTGCTGAAAGAAGCGAAAGCCTCACGAAGAAGTGCTGCTATGAGACTCTTCAATTTGGCTGTCCTGGCTCAATTAAATGGGCTAGAATGAAATAATTGCAAAAGTTGCAGAAAGTCTCAACATAAAAATCTTAAGGCAGGTTGAGGACATACAATAATAAGGAAATATAGCTAGGGATATATTAGTTTGAGTATTTCTCTCCCCATGCCTACTATTTAAAACCTCTAGAACTCAATGATTTGACAATCAATGATTGCGCGATACTTTCAATTTGAATATTCAAAGGCTTCACAAAAAGAGTGTTCTTTTAGTGATAAACACTATATTAATACTTTAAATAAGACCCCCTTTAATAGAATTCGGTGCTATTTTGTCACGGAACACAAAATCAAGTGACATTTGTGGCATTTTATACACCTTTTAATGTCCAAGTCGTTACCCCCCAAAGACAAAGCACAATTTCACTGTGAGAAGCGTACGCTATGTATTAATCACTTTAAACCTTATGTATGATATCTCTTATACGTTCCACTAGGGACACATATGACGACTAACGTTTTTCATATATATTTTAGCGCAATTTTTTAGTAATATTTAATAAAACGGTGATGTTGTGGGCGTGGCATGCGGCAGTAGCCATGACTGTCCTCCCGACTGCGAAAGCATCCTCTGTGAGGACTACTTGACACTTTCACTGATTTCCTCAGATATACCATAAGTAGACATATACGTTAATATCTTTATATACAAGTACTACTTATTGTTTTGCTAAAAAAACTCTAGATTTTTCACATTGACAGTTGCAAAAGCACAGATTGTAATGATTTAAAAATGTCAGTTTTAATTATTTTGCATTTATCACTCAGTTTCAGTGTTTATGACATCACTACTATATACTGTCGTCATTTTATCCGGTCGTCCTGCAATAGAATATGTTATTTGATTATATAAATAGTTAGACAAAACTTGGCTATTATTCGATCTGTGACGGTATAGCCACGAATCAGATGAGCGACTTCATAAACGACCATAATAAAGAATCAATGTAAAACAAAGGTGAAAAATATTAATCTAGCCATTTGTAAAAAAAGCAGGAATTGTATATCTTACGATATTTCAGGATTTAAGAAACACTTTCTCAAATTTATATTGAAAAGCGAAGATCAGATTAACTCTTACCATTAGTACTGCTAATTGCTTATAAAAATCTAAGTCACTTAGGAAATAATCAACTCGTGTCCTGAGAAAGTTTTTCAGCGGTGTCATTGATCTTTTCTGCGTCTTTATAACTTTAAAAGCACAACTGCTGCCATTAGGCCCATTTATGTCGGGGTACAACAGGCAACTGGAAATGAATTTTAGCTTCCCCTTCCAAATTTACTAATGTATTTGTATAATATGCCGGTATATGCAGTAGATACGTGAAATATTTATGAAGAATCATTCTGCCGCTCCTGGTTTAACGCCAAATACAGAGACGTAGACGTCCAGTTTTCATCTCAGATAATTTTTTATTAATTTCATATGTCTATACAGTTGCCTCGTTATGAGAACCACAAACTATATATACAATTCAGTATTACTTGATATGAATGTCAAAGCATTAAACGGGAGAAATACTGAAATTAATAGATCCGCAGCTAAAAACAGTGAGGCTGATGTGAATATGCAGACAATTTAATTATTAATACCAATCGAGGGCGAACTTGACATCAGTTTGCTCGTGCGTGGGATAGTTGATACTTCATACGTTTTCATATATTTATATGCATTAATGATGTATAAGAGCGAAAGTCTACAACATGTAAATAATAAAAGCCAGTGTATACGTTTACGTTGTTTAAAGGACAAAATATTATTGCTGGCATATTTTGTTAATGAAGGGGGTGCGGTGGCGCAGTGGGTTGGACCACAGTCCTGCTCTCGGTGGGTCTGGGGTTCGAGTCCTCCTGGGGGTGCCTTCCGGCGGACTGGCGTCCCGTCCTGGGTGTGTCCCCTCCGCCCTTACGCCCTGTGTTGCTGGGTAGGCTCCGGCTCCCCCTAACCGTAACCCCTTATGGGACAAGCGGTTCATAAAAGTGTGTGTGTGTGTGTATTTTGTTAATATTGTAATGTAATTTTAAACGTTTCAGGATGTGCCCACCCTAACTGTGCTCTGTTAACGTATCCATGAGGCTATATTTATATTGCAATAGGTAATATTTAATTAAGGTGACAAAGGAGGATACATTTACATTTATTACTTTTACTCAGCAGACGCAAATGCGTCTCATAAAAAATACAATCAATGTGTGCATAATGATTAAATTAGCAGAAAGAGGGACTGAGTCTAAGATGCGGACGCGATTCTTAGAGTAGTTTGTTTCTTTCCGCCATATCATATGAATCGATGGAAAATTTACATTTATTCATTTTGTAGAGGGTTTTCAAAGCGAACTACATCTCAGTACATCATACGAGTAGCTGCATATATTACATCACATATATGTGCATAGTGTTGGAGAAGGTCAGTGTCCCATAAAGCTATCCGCTATGTCTATTTAGTTCGTCTAGTGTTGTACCATTTTGGAGCATGATGATTTTCTGCACCGACTCCGAGCCTCCGAGGTCGTCAACACGAGAGGAATGAGACAGTACATTACGTACTTCGCTTCGGTGCACCGACGGCACTGATACTGTGCTGGGGACTGCAGATTTACCGTTCCACCGCTCCCAGTTCAGGGCGGACAGCTGACACGAACAGCCTTTCACTTTCTTCACCACTACATTTACTGAGTGGAACCACCGACGCAGACGAACACCCCTTCGAAGCAGGTGCAGGCGAACGATGACGCGCACCGGGGCAGCAGCGCCATCTAGCGCGCGACTGCCACGCGCGACGCCATACGTAGGCGGCGCGCGGAAAGAGAAGGTTGTGAGGGGTCCGTCCGCAAGTGCACTTCGTATTTTATGGGAGCGCAGGTAATTTCAGTCTGTTCGTTGTTACACATTAATTTAAACGTATTCGAAAGAAGGTGTTCCACTTCGTCGTTTTGCTTGTTCCACCTATGAACGAGAAATTGCCCTTAAAAGTCATCACTGTTGCAAACACGTGACAAAAAGGCATGCAGAGCCGTTAGTCCGAACACCAGCGATTTGACACATTACTTACTAGCAGTTTTCTGCTACTGCTCATAAACACATTGATTGTTATAACCTATCGGTTCATTCTGGAGTCTTTTCATCGTTAATACTGAGTTTATTTAAATGTGTGTTTTTCACAAAGAGCAGCAAGCTGTTGTACTGCCTAGGCTAGGGTCACCACTTAGAAGTGTTAAAAAAAGAAATTATTATTATAGTATACACTGTACACTCAGTCAGTGTATCCACATTTGACAACCCTTCTTCTCGACTGAAATTCTGGGAATATAACATTCAATATCCCTAAGTTTATGTGTGTTAGCCCTGATACTTAACGGAAGACATAACAGAATCCGAGCTCTTAAATGTTGTATTTAACCAACTTTTCAGAAGTATATCTCAACAGACATGTAGACAGACATAGGTAAATATTAGTGTGTGTGTGTGTAGCATCGTGGTTAAAGGAGCTGTATGCAAGGTTGTCATTTTTAATTCCTTCGATAGGTTGGCATGGCAATAAGGTGTTAGATGTTGAAGTCCTTACCAAAAGACCCAGTAAGGTGTTCTGCTAATGCATGAGAAGGTCCTTTATCTGAGCGTCTGCTGGAAACATGATCCACCTGTGACTGTTTAAAACTGGAGAAATGGTCGGAGGAGCAGGTCTAAATAAGTGTAGACATTCTGCAAAATTATTGTGACTGTAACTGATAATTCAGTTATTGCTATCCACATCAATGTACGATGAGTTAGGGTCAGCGTTGTGCTTGGAGAACTTTGTAAGCAATACGTTCTGTTCAGGAACATAAGCACCGTGAGTCTCTAAAAACTACTTTTGGTAAACATAGTGAATATTGAAGTAAGCTTGGGTAATCTGTGTAATAGCTTAGAGTTTTATGCATTACTAGTTCTACAAACTGTTGTGCACCCCCAAATACTATCTGCAGTTTTGAAATGTATTATCTTATGCAGAAACCCTAGTGGGTGTTTAACACGCACTGTGATACATTCTTCCTTGCATTTGAAGTATACCGTACTTTACAGTAGAAAAGTAGAGAACATTTTTGTGTTTTAGCAATGGTAGAGAGAGCTGGCACTGTGACTGTGGCAGAGCAATCGCTATTATTTTGTACATATTGTAACGTTTCTCTGCTCCATGGCTGTTTAGTTTCTTTACGTGAAGCTGGATCAGAAGGCCTTCCGGAATTCGTACAGAGACCAAGAACTACCAGTGTCATCGTTAGCCCAACAGTGGGCGTTACTGTGTGTAGCTGTGGTGCTGTCAGGCTCCTCGATGGAAAGTGGGGGCATTCTTGATGTGTGGTCAGTAGAGACTGTTGAGTAAGGGGCTCCAGTGTAGCTGTGGTGGTGAAGGTAGGCAGCAGAGTAGTGTGCCTCCTCCAAAGGCTGGAGTGGGTACAGCTGCGGGGAGGGTAGGCCTGTGCTCCGTCCTGACGTCCGGCACTGTGAGGGGCTTCCGGGCTCTGGGCTCGTGGATATCACAGATGAGGATTGCGCTGGCACAGGGGCCAGTACCTCAGTGCAGAAGCCCTCCATCTGGTTCCCTGGATCTGCCTCTGGCTGTTCCCAGGACTCTCTCTGTGCATGGAAATGGCAGAAAGAGAGGAAATGTCAAAGACAGTAACTTCACTCTGAAAAAGGGGACAAAATATATTGCATTTTAGGGGAACTTTTTAATATAAATGTTGTCTTGATTTTTGTATTTCTGTGAAATGTGGGTTTTTCCTCCCCAAACTATGTTACTACCTTTCCTGTCCGTTATTCATCTGGCTGATTTTATTACATAAATTAGCTTCAGCACAGTCAGTATTGAGCTAAACTGGGGAAAAGGGGTGGATAGAGGAAGACTGCAAGGTCTTTGGATTCTGGGAAGTTTTTAGTTCATTTTTTATCTTACCAGAAATACATGGGCTGGGTCTCCAGAGTATGCTGGAATCAGAGAAGAAAGTGATGGGGTGAACAGGGCACCAGCTGCAGTGGGGTAGGTGCTACTGCGATATTCCCCAAAGGGTTCTGGGTAGTAATTGTCCTTGTCCATGGGATAGTTTGTTGTGGAAGATGGGTCATAGGTGAGAGGCTTGCCCTCCAGTGGGAATGAGTAAGCTTCAGTGGTCGGTGGCTTGCTTGGATAATGGGAGGAACTGAACTCCGTCCCATGGATGAAGGGCCTCTTCAGGCTGTAGCAGCCGGGAAGCATGTGGGGTGCTATAAATGGAACAGAAGACATATGAAAGTACTTAGGAACAATAAATGAAATGGGATTCATAGCATACAAGCATGGAAGTATGTCAGGGACTAAGAGGGGACAGGAGACAGCATGTATGAGGACAGCAAGTAAAAAAAGACACATTGCTGCATGTATGCAGACTGTCTGTGGAACAGGAGATACAACAGCATGTGGGGCACTGTAAGTGGAATACAAGACATGGCAGCATGTGACAACAGCTGAAATGTGAACATACGGCAGCATCTAATGGGATTAACGTTGGACATGAGGCAAATTGTAGCACATGAGCATAGGATATAGCACAAGCTCTATCCTATAATGCTGTAAAAAGTACAAAGTATTTGTCCCCTTTCTAATTTTCTCTATTTTTGCAGCTACTTGTAATATACAGGTAATGTGATACAGTCTTCTGAAATTGTCACTTACACTCCACTGGATTTCTGGGGAAGATATAACCGCAGAGATTTGTCTTTAAGATGCCTCTTTTCATACTGCTTTTTATGGCAGAGAGCTATGTTGGTGTTCCCTTTAGTCAGTTCACAGAACTCATTTGTCATGATGTCTAAAAGACAGCGTTATCTGTACAAATCAGCAATCATACTTCAAATAGGCTTCCAAGGTTTACTGAGTCTGCGACTGAGCTGGACATATTGGCTATACTTGGCGAGGTCCCGCAATGGGCCATACATCCTGATCCTGTTTTGTTCTTCAGCAGGGTTCTCAATCTGAAGTGTTTCAGTTCAGTATCCTGTTGTATGATTAGGGGAAATCTGGAAAAACATTATAATATACCAGCAACTGGTTGTGTTGAGGACCAGAAGTCTGTAAACTCAAGCGAGTTTTTACCCCAGCAGGGAAAGTGTAAACTTTGACTGTCACCAAAAACTTTCATAAAGTAACCATTTCTGTTATCATTTAAAAGGTATATGTAAAAGTAATACAACGGGTAACAGGAGTGGAAAATATTTATATTGGTACATTTTTTTGTATGTCCACTGATTGCACATCATGTTTCCACCAGATCGTCACATTTTCAGCTCTGGATTAGAAAGTGACATGAAAGAATTATCAGAGAGATTTGCGTGCATTCATCGTTTTGCATTTGTTGCAATCTAGCTTTCTCCCACCTGATGCTGGAACGAGGCAGATTTTTGTTTTAAATGCTTAGGTCAAGTCAATACCTGCCCCAACACAAGCAGCTGCATGTCAGATAACCTGTTCTACAGCCTGTTGTGTGCCTTGATACTGATGCTGGTATTTTGAACTTTTGGAACATTACTGCTTTTGTTCACATTGATGCTTCAATGTGACTGTCTTCTCTGTGATGGCTGAATTTTGAATATGCTGTAATATAAAACACTCTATTTTACAATGGCGGTGGCACAGCGGGTTTGGCCAGGGCCTGCTCTCTGGTGGGTCTGGGGTTCAAGTCCTGCCTGGGCTGCCTTGTGATGGACTGGCATCCCGTCTGGGGTGTGTCCCCTCCCTCACCAGCCGTGCTCCCTGTGTTGCCGGATTAGGCTCCGGTTCGCCGCAACCCCTCTTGGGGCAAGCAGTTTCAGACAGCATGTGTGTGTGAGAAACCCCAAATATCCTTGACAGATGTCTCTAAAATGATTTAAAACAGTCCAGATAATAAAAATAATCAGAATAATAAAGTACAACTACACAATATTTATTTAAGTTGCCTAGAACAACCCACCCAGACTGCGCTGTTGATGGCATTACAGTGAGATGGATGGGGAGACAGAAGTGTGAACACGAGTTTTATTGCACCTCTGCATCGTTAGACAGCAGCACTCAGAGTACTCTCACACCTAGAAAAAAGCTCTCTAACAACAGAACAACATGGGAGTCAATAATCCGCCAAAACGCCATACAACGGTTGCCCAACAACTGGTTACATTTACAACAGCAGTGCTGCATTTTGAGAGCGCTACCACTCCCATCGCTGCTTCTACAATATGTTTTGTAGCATTTTTTGAGTAAGAAAATATAACGAAACACATTCTTACAAGCAAATTTTTTATGTTTTTTTCAGAGGCACTTGACAAAAAGGCATTATAGCGAGAGGGGCTGGGGCAGGTAGCAGAGAAATGTATTCATTTTGGAGAGGCGTTATAACAAGAGTACTGATACCCGGAGGGTGGATTGCGAGGTACGCCTGTAATTGAAGATGACACTGGTAACCATGTGATACAGTGATGAAGGGGAAAGTTATTCTCACCTGGCACCGGGACAAAGGCTGGCTGTGAAGGATTCGTCGCTTCCTGTAGGTTAATAAACACATGATCATTAGGGCTGGGGCAGAGCTGGCATCATGGCTGGGGTTGGATATAACTGTGTTCACATCTACAGCCATGTGGTAAAACAACTCTCACTGCATGGCTGGCTAAAATACACTTTATGGAACAATAACAAACTTATATCTTAATGTATATGTCTCATATGCACACGCAATGCTAGCGACAGCGTCTAGAACTTTAAGTAAACCTACTTGCAACAAGTTTTCTGCGCAGTTGTGCCAGCTACACACTATAACAGGTCACTGTTATGGTGTAGTCGCTCCATTTCTGACTGCATTATCAGCTGTGTCACTCTACACCTGTGCTTCCAGTCTGTCAGTCACCTTCTCCTGCTCCTTCCTAAACCCAGTGGTAATCAGCGTGGAGACCAGCATCCTGGCTGGGCGGAATATGCAAAACACTGCCGCATTAACTCTCAACACAGTGGCAGTGCACCTGCCCCCCTCTCACAGCATCCGGCAGTGCAGAAGATTGACAAGAAGTCACTAAGTCACAGTCACTGTTTGGTGTGCAACAGCTTGAAGTCACATGCTGCATCAGAATGAAGACATATGGATTATGTATTACCGTTTTTAGGCCAGTTTTCCATTTTTATTTTCATGTGTTATTTTATTATAGTGTTATTTTGGTATACATCTTCCTTTTAGTGCAATAATTGTGGTGAGATTATTGGTGTTTGGTTATTCTTTCTCAGGTCAACTACTGATGAGCACTGTCTTGTGCTCCACCAAAGAGGAGAAAAGGAGACATGGAAATAGGGGTGGGAGACAGTGGTGGATGTGATGAGCTCCCCATTTGTTTGCATATGACAAACACAAAAAGTTGATATCAGAGCTGCTTTGGCTGAAAGGGAAACAAATTGTGTGGGTTTGATTTGAATGTAATTTGTTGGTGGTGCTGTGGCAAGATACCTTCACATGGCTTATCTGTGTCTCAGTGCTGATGGAAAGTTGGCTATTCCTCCTCAGAATAGTTATTGACCTCATCTAAAACCCTTGAGAAGGGTGCTCTAACTGTACTGCTGAAGTATAATGTTCTGAAGATACTCTACCGTGTGAAAAAAGTAAGCGAAGTACATAAAGTAGAAAGCGTCAAACTGAAACGTGCATGATTTGAAGAAATGTATCTGCTATGGGAAGGCCTGAAAAAATGTAGAAGATACGTCAAAATGATTTATTCATTTATCTGATGCCTTTCTCAAAAATGACTTATGGTTATATATTAACGTCCTTTTAGTTATTTATTTATTTAAACAGCTTGGTAATTTGTACTGGAGAATTTCAGGTAAGCACCATGCCAATGCGTACTGCAGTGGAAGCAAATGCAAGGTGACTGCTCTAAACAGTACACTACCTCCTGGCAGAAATTGCGAGTATTGGCACAAAAAAAATCTTGTGATGAACACTACTTCCATGATGCTAAAGATTCTTATCATTCGCCTCAACAAAAAAAAGCGTTGTGCATCTACCTTTTCCATGGAGCTTGTCCTATTGCTCTTTGACTGTATCCCCTGTTGGGGCATGATGGCTGTTACTGCGTGGTCAGAGAGGGCTGGTGTTTACTCCAGCATTCTGCCAGAAACAAAGGATGGCATACCTTGGTGAAGGTGCGCCTAAGGATGAAGCCAGCTCTCTTTTTTTTTATGTAAAAGGCTGTTTATTTAGGACTAGCCTCACTTGCCCTGCTTGATTTCTATATCATTCTCCTTTAACTATTCACCTTATACATCAAGGACTTCGGCCCATGTTTCTGTTTACAGAGGAGATAGATATGTAAATATTCAATATTCTTTCAAATTTTTTACTATTTCGCTGAATTGGTACAATGAAAAAATTATTCTTAGGGTTATTCTTACTATTGTCATTGTTGCTTAGCTGTCAGTTTTATTCAAAACCGAAATCATGGGTTGCATTTTGAAATCATACCTATTTCTCAGTATGTTTCAGCTTTTAAATTTTATAAAAGCAGTAAGTCCTTGCAAAGTTAAAAGCACAGTTTCGTTGGAAATATTACATGACAGTCAGACCACCATTTACAAAAACAAACAAACAAACACACACACACACACACACACATTTTCAGAACCCCTTGTCCCATACGGGGTCGCGGGGAGCCGGAGTGTAACCCAGCAACACAGGGCGTAAGGCTGGAGGGGGAGGGGACACACCCAGGACGGAACGCCAGTCCGTCGCAAGGCACCCCAAGTGGGACTCGAGCCCCAGACCCACTGGAGAGCAGGACCCGGTCCAACCCACTGCGCCACTGCGCCCCCCCCAAAACAAATACACTCAGCTGTTAAATCAGCCAACAGTATAGGTGCATAAAATATAAACTCAGTTATTTGAGTTTATTTTGATTAAATGTCTGTTAAATGCAGTTAAGATGATTCTGTGGACAGTCATGCATATGTGGGGACATGCAATAACAATGAGAGGTGTATCATGAAGACATGTTACTCTGCAGACTACTGCTGTGTCTTTTGAACGTGCAGCACGATGCGACTCAAAGGAGATAGGCAACATTGACGGGCAGCTTGTGAGTGCAGAGTGTACCCTGTTTGTGTGAGGCAAGAATGGCAGGCTTTGATTTATTTGGGTCGATAATGCTACATTTGTCTGGGGCCTGTGAGAAAAACAAGGGCCTGCTGGCAGGTGTGCACCTCTCTAGCTTTGCATAGGCTACCCACATAGAGCATACGACGCAGTGAACTCACTGCAAATCCAACAGCTTGGCAGACACAGGCGCCGTCACCATTGTTCTGTGCTTCTTTGTCTGCTTTCAGTGCTTCTCTGACTTTGCTTTGGTCTGGCACTATCTGTTTTCAGGTATTCCCTATGGCTCTTTATTTCCACTCAGTGCAATACAAAAGAAAAGAATATCACGTATGTTTTTTTTTTTCTTTCTTTCTTTCTTGGATTAAGGGCTTGCAATTCTTTAGAAGAAAAAGATAAGCCAAAATGTAAATATGTTCCAGGGAAGTTTTGCCACAGTGCCCACAGATACTAACTGACAGACCGCAGACAAGCTGCTGGCTGTGGCCCATTATGAACTTGCCTTCTACAGTCTGCTGTCCTTTAAAGAAAGGACTGAACAAAAAGAAGAGCGAGAAAGCAGAAATGAAGGGAAAAGGTAAAGGAGGAACAATAGGAAGGAAATAAATGTGGAAAATCACAGGTGACAGTGTATGGACTGAAGGAACTCACATTGAATCTGGGTGAGGTGGACTGTTGGGATCTCTTCTCTGCTAGAAGGTCCTTTACTGTATGCTTCACACGCACTCCTTGGTACACTCGTTTGGTGTAGTCTGAACAGATCCAGAGGTTCCATTAGAAAAATGAACAAAATGAGAAACCATACTGAACCTTATCAGTTTTGACTATGCAACTGCTTATAGTTTGACTCAAGAACTGTGGAGGTGCTCATTAAAACCTCTACAAATTTAGAACTGATTATGGCTTGGAAGATACTGAAATGTCATTTAAAGGTTTGGAAAAATATAGCGGAAAATGCTTGGAATTTGCTTTTTATTGCAGAATTAAAATATATCCCCAACCATGTCAAGTAAGAATTTTATTAAAATAAGATACAGCATTAGTGTGACAGAAAGTACGAAAACCTTCTTACCTTGAAAGCAGTGGGTCAGAGATAAGATGTAACCGAATCCAGATATATTCCCACAAATTGCAGTCTGAGAGTACAAGTTTCCCTGAATGTTGCCAGAATGCTCTGAGCGCTCTCTGTCTTTTGTCACTTATATAGATTGACATTTTAAACCAAATTATTCCAAAAAAACCCATACACAAATAGGGGAGCATATTTGGTTATCTTAGACTGTTAGTCAAAATATTACAAATGAAGGTGTCAGTACACACTATCAACAGGCTCCAGTAACATTATGGGGTGAAAGTGACGCTGAAATGTTTGTTGGCTTTCCACATTTTTCATTTCAATGTTGCAGAGTTTACTTACAATCCATTACATGCTCAAGTTTATGTTGCGTAGGTACATTTGCTCACTTAACTCAGAACCCCAACATAATCCATGTGGTCTTTGTTGATTTCTGTTATTACTTTTACTACTGAGTTGTTATAAAATGTTTATTAAAGTTTAGCTATATAATCATCAGATTTCCACTTGCCAGCTGATATACATTTCTTGCTTGTACTTTTTTCTTTGATTCTGTGTGGCTTTGATGTCAGTGGCTTGGTTTTTTTGTCTTTTTTTGTGGTTCATAAAGACTTTTTTAATATAACGAGAAGTAGACACCTCACAAAAACCTCCCGCTTATTATTGTGTCACTAATGCAGTTGATACTCACAGACTATGATTATTAATATTGTTTCTATTTTCTTCCGTAAAAATGTAATATCAGTAGTTAGTAAAGTGATATGGTAATACAAGTTTTATGTCACTCATGTACTGCATTTCATGTACTTATATGAATTTATTATGTATAATGATGAGTGAAAATGACATACTAAAAAGGCAGGAAATGAATATCCTGATTGTTACATTTTTCCTGTAAAAGTTAATTTCTCCCTGGTGTAATGCCTCTATCAGAAAAAGAAAAAACATTCATATGATGCCTAAATCCTATTATTCCCATTTCTGTACATGATTGATAATTGCATGCAAAAAATGAAGGATTATGTAAAAGATCCAGGCTTTATGTGGTTTTAGATAAGTAGTCAATCAATACCAGTGAACACAGGGTGGGGTGCATGATGCATAGTGGAGGAAATCACACACATTTAATGAATAACTAGCATTTTCACTAAAATAGTGAAAATTAATTTTAATAGTATTGTCGCTTTTACAAATAGGTGTAAGCGATACATCATCAGCTTTCTGCAGCCGTATTTGTCAAAGATTTTACTCACAGTAACATAATGAATGACATCTTTGTTTACATTCAAAAAACTTAAATGAACTGTATTATGCAGTGCAATAAGTTAAGCAGTAGTTATTTTGCAATGAATATTTCATGTTCATTTCTATCATTGGAAAGGCTGCGTCCTTCATTGAAGGTCTTTATCAACTGAATGAAAATGTTGCACACAAAGTTTTGTGAATTTCTCAGCAATTATTTGATTGCTAGTAAAGCAATAATAATTCAGTTTAAGCCTGTTTAAACAAATTATACAATATTAATATATATATAGGCTTATATAAATATTGCCGTTGATATATTTACTGATGCCATGAACAAAACTGACCACTATTTGCATTTTTTGAGAGTTTCAGATGGTCTTACCAGTTTCCATAGTTCTTGTGTTTCAGGTCAGTCTGAACCAGGGTTTTGGAGGCTGCAGTCGCATTGGTGTTTCATCAAATGTTCAGATAAAAAGTATCACCATGAGAAAGACATTTCTTGCACTGTCTTAGGGACCTTTTTATTCTGTAAACTAAGGGTAGTGCAGCTTTTTGAGTGACCTATATCAGTTTGTTTAAATGCAAATGGTTGGAAGGACGTTTCTCAAGAATTTGCATCCACATCCTAGATTAGGAACGAGAGATTGACCTGCTAGTGTACTCTTTAGCTGAAGCGGCCTACCTCTGCAGCCTGTATTTTCATTGTGTCAGTATTGCCGTATACTTTAATATTAAAAAGACAAAAAAGAATTGTTGAATGTCACAATGTGGGACTATTCTTTTGAAGCACAATTTTTGGGAACAAAAATAGCATGCTGTCAAATAATGACTAAATATGTATTTTTTTATTATTTTATATGATGTCCATTATTTACTTTTAACAGTTTTTAGAAAAATGCAGTTTTATTCTTTACAGACATATTTTAATTTTTTTGTGAGGATTATATTAGAATGTAGTAATGTACCAAATTGTTTGAAGGCATCACATGTGGAATGTGTTGAGTAGAAACTCTCACATAAGCTGGGTTCCATCTTGATTTTAGCCACACATTTACCATTAACCCTGATATGCTAATTGTAAAAAAATGTATTTTATACACACATATGTAGAAGTTTCCAAGCTGTGTAACCACCCTTTTAGAGAAAAATGTAATCGATTATAGCGTTTCATTTTTATTTTCAGTAGCAGCATTTAATTTAATTTGTCTCTAGTAATTTAACCCCAGAATGCATCTCCTACAGGGATTTTCCTTCCATTTGAATCACACCAAATGACTGGTTGCACAGTCAAAGGTAATTGCATCTGTTTGCAGCTCGAAGGCCAAATATTAGAGCAGCTTTTTACCAACAGACCGTAAGGCGTCATGGATGGTAGGGGAACTGATGGGGGTGCCCCGCATTTCAGTCCAACAGTGCAAGTTTTTTTTATGCTATGTCCTGTTTTGGTCTTACTAAGGAAGTGCATTTCCCTTGCAAATACATTGTGGAATATAAGAACACATGTCAGCTTACTCTGCCCCACTTGTCATCCACTTTACAACCATTTTGTTGATGTAGAAACCTTGCAAAAAGTACCAGTTCTGTGACCTACTGTATGGAAAGCGGTATTTTGCCAATGTTATCCACATTGCCTTCCTCCTGCAGTGACTGTATCTGTACAACTAACCAGAAAACAGCATTATTCAAAGGTTGGAGTAGGTGGTTCAGTGTCTGAAGACCTGAATCACAGTGTTGTACCCTCACTTCATGGAAATTCTGTTAAGCACAGGGGGTTAATACCATGGACAGGATACCAGTAGACACACACTCACTCAATCAATCACACACTATGGGCAAGTTAGTCACCAATTCACCTGAACTACATGTTATTATTTCATTATATTTATTCATTTAGCCAACGCTTTTTCTCCAAAGCTACTTACAGTATTAAGTATTTAAAATTATTTACCCATTTATACAGCTAAGTAATTTCACTGGAGGAATTTAGGTTAAGTACCTTGCTCTAGGGTAATACAGCCAGAGTGGGAATCAAATCTGTTATCTTCTATGTCCACAGGCAGTAGCTCTAAGCACTATGCTACCAGCTGCCCTGTATCTTTGGACTATGAGGAAACCAGAGCACCTGTAGGAAACCCACACAGACACAGGGAGAACATGCAAACTACACACTGACTGAGCCAGAGTCGAACCTGTGCCTGAACAGCTCAGGTCCTGTGAGGTGGCAGCGCTATAGTTGTTGTGCCATTGTGCTGCCCATTTAATTGTTTGAACATTTGTGTGGTAAATTTACATTTACATGTATTCGTTTAGCAGACGATTTTCTCCAAAGTGACATACATCTCATAGAAAATACAATGTGTGCATTACATTAGCAGAAAGAGACATAGTTGCAGATGTGTGATTCTTAAGTCCAGTTACTTTGTTTCTCTCACCATATGCATCAATGTTCATCACATGAGCAGCTGCATAAAACTATCAGAATATCAACGATTCCTGATCACCTTCCTAGTAATTTTTTTTTTTTTGAAATAGGTATGAACATTTACGTGCATTACAGGAATAGCTGTATAAAGGGTTGATCCCGGCATTTCCTTAAAGTTATGAACATTTACACCTTACGTGAACTTAAGAGATAATAGGTAAAGTGAGTCTGGAAGAAGTGAGTTGTAAGACCCTTTTTAAATGTGGACAGAGATTCAGCAGTTCTGAGTGAGGAGGGTAGGTCATTCCACCACAACGGAGCCAGAACCGAGAACCTCCGTGCTTTACCTTTTGTGTGTGGGACCACCAAATGGGCAGGTGTGGAAGAGTGTATCAGTCTGGTTGGGGTGTATCAGATGATCAAGTGTTTTATATAGCTGGGAGCAGCTCTATTGATGCATTTATAGGTCATAACCAGGGTCTTAAATTTGATCCGGGTAGCTACGTTTGTGCAAATACTGATAAAAATGAAAATAAGGTTTATAATGATATGACAATACATCACTAAATTATGGACATAGAGTGAAGATTTCACTTAAAACCCACCAATTAATGATGTACTATTATGTAACAGAACTCACCAACCTTTATTCAACAGAAAACTTTGTCAAAGACAAGTTACAGTGTTGGATAACCAACTTAAAAATGATTTACCTATTTATTCAACACACTATTCTTACTTAATAAATCAGGGTAAGTACCTTAATCAGAGGTACTATAGCAGGGGTAGTGAATGAATTGGTAAGGTGACAGCCTTCTGCTGTACTATGAGTCAGGATTTCTGAATGCTGAAGTATCTCCATGAAATATGCTGCACTTACAAATCAGGCAGGTATGGTCAACATGCTTTAAATACAGTTTAAATACCAGTGTCAGGAGTAAACGGTGCCAGATAGTCATGGGTGTGCCAGTGACCCGTATCACAGAACTAGTACTCTGTTACTGACCTCTTGTGGGTACATGTGAAATAAATGCCTTCTAAAAAGCTGAACAAAAGCTGCTCGGTGTTATGATGAGGAAATGTTGTAAACTCGGATTAATCAAACTTCCCTGTTCACATTTAGGATACAAATATGGAAAACTTTAAATTTTTATATGAATTACATCTCCCACTGCCATATTATTTGGTGAGGGGATTAAATTGCTTGTGGTCACACATGTTGCAAAGAAAAATGTATTATTCAATAAGTGTGCTTTCAGTTCAGAGCCAGCGCTTGAAGCACAAGGTGTGAGGCAGGGTACCCCACCGGCGGGACTGCAGTCCATCGCAGGGCAGTCAGATACGTTTTCCACTCGCACGATAGTGGCAGTTTGGAGTCAGCATTTCATCTGACACACGTGTTTGGACTGTGCGAGGAAACCAGAACGTTCACAGGACGTTCTGCATGAACGCAGAGGGAACATGGAAATTCTGCTCAGTCAGAGTCCCAGTCATAATTAGAGTGTCCAAACCCGCAGTCCAGGAGTTGCAAGACACCAGCGATACTTACCGCCCATCGTGGTACCCTCTTACATCGACATGTATTTATTTATTGTACGTTAATAATTTACATCTCACATTTATATTTAGTCACTTAGCAGATGCTTTTCTGCAGTGACATACAACTCAGATTAAACAAAAGTGCATTTCAGCAACAGCTATAGATATAGATGCAAAACCCAAATTCACAAATCACAGGGAATTACTCCAATGCCACCTTTTTTGCAAGCACACATTACACAGGTAGCTACATATACAATAGATTGTGAGTCAATTTTTTAAACATATGATGTAGTGGAAGATTATGAAGAAGATAGCAAATCAAGAGAGATGTGGGCCTCAAAGAAATATGCTTTGAGGCCCTTCTTTAATCTTGAGGGATTCAGCAGTTCTGCATGTGAGAGGGAGTTCATTCCATCCCACTGACTGAGGAACACTGAGACCCTGCATTATATGAATTGTTAAAAAGAAAATAGAGCTGCTAGAATAAACAAATGTCTTATAGCAAATTTTAAGTCCACTTTAGCTATATCTGCTGTTTTTAACAGAACTCAACCCATAAATAAATCAAGGCTTTAAGCTGTAATATGAAGCTTTTGACTGTGATGCGAGTGCACCGACAAACAATTTTATACGAGATACGAACCGACTTCCAGTCCCAGTTGTGTTCGTTACCTGAGGCTCCTGTGAATTTTACATGGTGCCTTTAAAAGAGGCCTCTCAAAGCACATTACGGTACAGTAGAGAGATATGGGTTCAACTGTAATTTACAATAGATATCAGAATTTGAAAATGGGGGGAAAAAAACATTTTCTTACCAGATGTGTGCAAATAACCTACATCCCATGCAATGGCCACGTAATGTGTGAGCGACAGAGAGAGAGTGTGTTCCACTGATGTAGGGATGAGTGACCCAGTGTAAGTAGTATATCTAGCAGCGTAAGTCACCGTGATGAATAAGGTGTGTGGGCTCATAACACCACATAGAGTTCACTGGAAGTTATTCTGGGAAAAGTGTCTGCTAAATAAATACATGTAAGTGTAAAAAAAAGACATGCTGTACAACTGGTCCTTTCGCGCACTGAACGACCTCTTCACTTCACTGCACTAGATGGCAGCAAAACATGCGTGGAAAAGCCCAGGAAAGAAAGTGCGCCACACGTCTGAAGGGTAATTAGGAACGGATTCCCGGTGCTCTTCGTCCACTATCAATGTGCCTTCATTTGTCACAATGCAGGGTAGCAGTAGCCCGGAGCCCATCCGGGGTGCAACTTATGAGTCATGGAAAAAAGCATCAACACACTGGCTCTGCAACTTAGAAGCACATCTGAGACCACAAGGTTCTTCATAACGTGCAAAAAAAAATTCACTGTTACTAACTCATAATCGGCAAAAGGTACATAATAAAGAATTCCCTTGACTTATTCCCAGCTTTGTATCTGCTCAAAATCTTAGTTATATAAAATGTAATGCATAATTTAAATATAAATATTTAAAATAATAAGGCACTGTTTTTTTATCTTCAAATTATATTAATGTAAACTCTTCTTTGAATATGTACACCCTTCTATCAGATTCATCACATAAATGTGCAGTGTTTGTCAGCTTCTGAACACTGTGAGCTATTTGTATTATCTACACAATCAAAAAAGTTTAATAACACAGAAGTCCATTGGTTTATTTATGAGTGAGGTTCTGTAAAAATTTTAGTTAGTGAATCTTAGGCATAATAATTTTTGAAACTCCCCTTAATTAACTTGGAGCCACATTAAAACTAAAACTAGTTTAAAATGACTCAAAATAATAATAATAAAAACCCTTCCCTTCACAAACTGTTATTTAATTCTGATTGTTGACTAATTTGTCCCATAAACATGTACATCTCATCTTGCTATTGATCAAAGAGAGGAACACTGAGCACAAGATGTAAACACTGTGGAAGGGAGCTGAACAAAGTCTGTTCCACATTGCTGCTCTGTCTGGATGCATTTTACTCGGAAAAGATTCCTGGCCATGGAAAAGCTGGATCTATTCGTGCTACAGCAGATACAAACAATTTGTTAAAGAAAATTAAAATGAAAAATGAACAAATAAGAATAAACTGGAAAAAATACTGGTATCCTCAAAAATCTGTGACTTGAATGTTTGTAACTCAAGTAATCACAGTTATCTCTTGGACACTGTATATGACTTTCGGAAAATATTCCTTAAACTAAATTTATGTAAAATTAAACCCCACATCCAGTTTAGCCATTTTTGTAAAATTTTTTTAATGCATTCTTAAAACTTTATATATGTATACATTCACACTTACAGAATAATTGCCTTTGTAGATCAGAGCTGCTTGAACTGAGGCTTCAGTGCTTGAGTAGTACTGGGGGCTAAATGAGAAAAAAGTTTTTACCATATTCCCAGATGCGAGCTGATATCTCCATTGCTTTTGTTACTTAGTTTAGTATGTCATTATCCCCACTGATTCCTCACTGCTAACTGTCACTGACTCTGTCTTGTGTTAGCTGGGAACACACACACACACACACACACACACAGAGTCTGAAACTGCTTGTCCCAAGTAGGGTCGCAGCAAGCCGGAGCCTAATCCAGCAACATAGGGCGCAAGGCTGGAGAGGGAGGGGACACACCTGTCCGTTGCAAGGCATCCCAAGCAGGACTCAAACTCCAGACCCACAAGAGAGCAGGAACCAGTGAAGCCCGCTGCACCACCACACCCCCTTGACTGGTAACAGACTCTGCAAATTCGCAGTTTGCACTTGATAAAGTCCCTGAAATCCAGTCTTATGTAAGCAGTGTAGCATAAAAGAGAAGAATACTGTCGCAAACACTGAGCTCAAATGACCCCTCAGCACTTATCTCTTGCATTGAATTCAGTAGATTCATCTTTTTTATCATTTATAAATGACACGTGATTTTCTGCATTGTTGCAAGACCATAAAAAGCATGATTTGCACGAAAGTAGTGCAAGAACATCCATCCATCCATCATAACCACTTATGTAACATACATAATCATTCACTCACACATACACACAGTGCAGGCAGCTAACATTCACCATTTTGCCTGAAACCCATGAGCTGTAGGAGGTAACATAAGTGCCAGAAAGAAACATTTTCAAACGTTGAGAACATGAGACTGCAAAGACTGAGCTGGATTCAACTCTATGCCTTGACTTTGCGCCCAGGAGCTGTCAGGCACCAACACTACCCACTGTGCCACTATCCCATGCAAAATAAGATCATCCTCTCAATTTGATATTTTTTTTTCTGTATTCTTTTGGTCACAATCTGCAATGACACAATTGTTATGATGGCATATTCTCTTGGATCACTTGGTGGAATTTTCCAGTTCATTACTGTAATTACGTAGGCTGTGCAGCACTGGAACAGCAGCAGTGGTTCCTGAGCGAATACAGAGTAAATATAGTAAATATAGAGATCACATACATAAATATAACACCAGAATTGATTGTATTGCTGAAATAGAGCCATATGTTCCTCAGTTACACTCCTGTTTATGATAAAGCTTACTGCAAAGCAGTACTGGTATACTTATATTAACAAACTACCGTTGAAAGGAATTACAGGTTAATGCATAAACGTGTGTTTTCAACAAAATACTGAACACAATTCCTAAGTGAACCCACACAAGTCAGATGAACTTTCCACAGTGGGTTACAGGATGGGTGTTCTGTGGCGACCGATTACATTGTACTGGAGACAAGAGAGCCAGTTTACTTGCTTCACTTTACGTTCGCACTTAACACGGCACTTGACATGTTCCTTTGAGCTAATTTTCCTCAAAACATTCAGAACTGGCACCTAATTAGTTTGCCATTGTTTTTGTTTATGAGAAGTTAAGCCAAAGCTGCCAAAGTTCAATGTTGGGGGGGCTGCAATTTCACTGACTGGCATTGATAACTTGAGTAATGCTTCCTATCTTCAGCGTGTGTCCTGATACCCCTACCTTTTACACCATTATAACAGTCATTAGTTCAGATCATGCTTTTACCCAAGACAATTTAAAGGACTTAAACAGTAAAATTTGGTTTGGCTGTCTGTTAAGCAATCTTGGCTGGGTATCTTATGCAAGGGTACAACAGCTTTCCTCTTCCTTGCATATGAACCTTCATTATTCTGAACCTTCACCCTACCAGCATGGCATTTTTCTCAGTACCTTGGGCAGGCCTCTTCAACCCCAGCTCTTTTCAGATGGACCAATGGAGTGACAGGCGGAACGTGGGAATCACATGGTGCTGTGGGAAAGACACCCACCTACGACTGCTCCTCTGACCCCCTACCCTACACCCCTCCTAGGCCCCTGGGCCACCGGCATTATGGCTCTCACAGCCCTAATGAGGGATTAGAGAAGTGTCTTCATGTTTGTGGCACAAAGCCAACCGAAAAAGTCATATTCTTACTGGCATAAATCTGCCTCCAGTTCACACTGGGGGTGAAGGCCTTTATCATGCGCCTGTAGCATCTTTAGAGTTCTCTATGAATCCAGTGTTGAAAGAACTGTTGTCTCCGGAGGAATTCCACTTCACTTTCTCTATGTAAAGTTTTCTTAGATTATGAATATAATTTAGTTAAATTGAGATTGATCATAGTATTTTTCTTATCTGTCCTTAAGACCTCCAGTGGTGACAGCTCCGACAGTGGTTTTGTAAGATGTGGATGATGTCATGAGGCCAGCACTGACAGTGGGGTGCTTGTTTTTCTCCCTGGGGGGCTGAGGATGTTGTTCTGCTGTCTTTAAACCCCTCTGTCTCGCCTGTCCAGCCCTTACAATGAGCCGGAGGTTCTCTCCGACTTGAAGGTCCCAACCCTGGCAACCTTTGCCCTGCAGAGGTGTTACCACGGTGACAAAAGGACGTCCCAATTGCACGTGCAGGATTGCGTGCGCGTTTTTATGCGCGCGTGTGTATGTGTGCGCGTACACAAATGCTGGTGAACGTTCGTGTCGGCCTCTTCTTGAACACCATATAAAAGGCCACTGCTTCCCAAGGACAATCCCACACCCTCACATCCTAGAATATCCACTTGACCAGTCAGATCAGATACTGGTAAATTTTCCTGCATTATCCCTGCGAGTCCTTTGAAGTGCCCCATTTTCACGTGTGTGAGGCGGACGGATAATTGCATGAAAGGCGGCGCATTAATCCTGCCCGGCCACCCAGCAGTCGCTATTAACATGGCCTGAAAGGAAGAGGGAGAGCCATCAGTGCAGCTTAGCCACTGCCCTGTAATGAATGGTGGGAAAGCACCCGCACCTAAGCAAGTCCTCCCCAAAGCACTTCAAAAGCCAACGGAGGGAACGAAACAGTCTCGCTCTTAGGCTTTCATCTGTTTCTAGTGTCAGGCGTCAATCACTCATTACTAATGCATCATTAGCAAAACTCTGAAGAGCTTTTCAGAGTCGCTCTGCTGCCTTGACAGTCTTCCGTACCCTTTACTCAGAATAAACATTTATTGGTGCCTATAAATGCACACAAGCAGGGAGTATGTTCTGTTCCATAAACGGTGTTTATTGTGACTGGGTCTATGGTGTTCAATTTCCTTTAAAGAAAAATATCATTTTCATTTCAGAGCGAGGCAAAAAATCTTGACAAAAAATCTCTGTAACCCAGTGATTGTCTCAATGGGATGATACCTTATAGGGAAGAAATAGACAAAAAATACCTTTGAAAAAGTGCTAGTTCACATTGAATAAACTTATTGTATTAACAAAACGTTAAAGTGTTTTGGGAAATGCTTGAGCGACACATGAGAATAACGAGAAAGAAACGCAAGGCTTTGATAAAGCGTTGTCCTCCTCAAAGAGTCCGAATGACAGAATGAGCGTTTAAAGAACTAAAGAAGCGGGAAAGCAGGCCCCGGCAAGATGTCACATTTCTCACACCCCCTATTTAGCTTTTTTGTTTGCCTTTGTCTGTCCTAGTAGTGCTGACAGCTCCTCCTTTCAAAGACGCTGAGCAGCACATCTCCCCCACCCCAGACTCCCCACGACAGCCTAGAGTAGGAAATGACATAGTGAGACATAAGAGACGGGATGACAGTGAATGAAATCAGAGCAGTAATGACAGAGTAGATTGGACCGGACACCCATATGGAGGTCCTCTGTCCCTGACACTGATGATCTGACACGAATGCATGCGTGATTATTTCCCCCACGTTTTGAGAGCGCAAGCTGCAGAACAGACCTTCCGCTGTGTTAGGAAATGAGATTGAGCCACGCTGCGCTCTTAAGTCAATGACCTTGGTGTCTCTCTGGGCGGATGGACCCATGAGCCTTATTTGCTCACATTAAGATGGTGTATTGTTCAGAATCAGGCAGGCCTGAATAGGAGTAATCCAAAAGCAGTAATTATGTATCACATGTCTTCCTGGAAAGGGCATGATTCAGATATCTACTTTTAAAAGCATTTTTGGCTCTGCTTTCCTCGTACCTCCAGAGCTTTGATTTATACCACCAGGTGACACTTGCATAGCCAGTTAATTTATACAATGCATGGTGTTATGGGAAAGGCTCCAAGCCCCCAGTCCTGCTGACATGGGGCAGATAGTGGAAGCAGGACTGAGAAAACAAACACTGCTTCCTTGAGAAATCGACCTGGAAGGCAAGTGTTCTGCCACTACATTTGTCTTCACTGACTGATGCTGATCAGCATCACTGGGGGGTTAATCAACACCATTCAACTTCTGGTTCCAGTCTGGAAGTTTGGGTAACAAAGTAATTTACAAATGTTTATCCGAGTGTGTAATTTTGTTCTTTTACTTAATATGAAGTAATACATTCGTCTTTATGGTTTTATGTTCACACACAGTTACATTTTTGCATTTGGCAGACTTCTCCAAAGCTTCATACAAATCACAGTACACAAAATTGCATTCAACAGCTGAGTGTTAAGTCACATTTGACATTCATTTATTGTGCTGATGCTTTTCTTCAAAGTGACTTAAATGACTAAGCTATTTACACAGGCAGGCAATTTTACTGGAACAAGTACTTTGATCAAGAGTACTACAGCCAGAGGTGAGGTTTGAACCTGCAACCTTCGGGTCTGAAAGCAGCAGCTCTAACCACTACACTTCCAGCTGTCGCATGGTTAGCACTCTATAGCTTATTTGTTGATACCATCTTTTGTCAGGACATGTTATTTCATTAAATTCTGTTACTTTCGTTTTCCTAGAGCACTTCTCACATTACTCAGGTAACTGTCTATATACAGTAGGTGATAAATACCAAATACTACATAATTGCATCCGGTCGAGTGGTGTTAGACACATTTATGAAGCCGTGAGGAAACTGGGAGAGAAGTAGATCCAAATGAGAATCATTCTGAGACCCTTCTTCAACTCTGAGAGGGATTCAATGCTTCTGGGGGAGGGAAGGAGTTTGTTCCTTCACATCAGGGACAAGGTTGAGAACCTGCAGGCTGTTGATTTTGGAACCTTTGTGAGAGAGACAAGTCGATAGCCAGATACAGAGAAGTGCTGCTCTGGTGCTGGGGTGTAAGGATTATGTCCTGAAGGTACTGGGGTGCTGATCTTTTGACACCCTTGAAAGCTGAAACCAGAACCATGAAAGTGATCCATACATTCACAGAGAGTTGACGATGGCAGACACTCAGGAACACTTAGACAAGTTAAGCACAAATCATGATGCAGCGTTCTGGATCAGTTGAAGAGGTTTGATGGCAAAGGCATGATAACCAGATAAGAGGATTTTGCAGCAACCCTGGTGAGATATCATCCTACCCAGGAGTAATACACTACAAGTTACTGTGTGTAGAGTGTAAAGTATTTGCAGATTCAACAAGTACTGCAAATGAGTTATGTCTTCATTCTGCTGTCAGATGCAAAGACTTGAACTAATTGTTACCTCCAGGCTTTTGACTGATGACAGGGATGAGAAGAGAGTTGTCCAGTGAGACAGTGAGACAGAAGCTTCTGGAGAGATGAGGAAGGACCAACAGGTAGATGCAGGGTTTGGTGTTTTGTTTTGAATTTTACAACTAAGTTGTTTTGAATTTTACAACTAAGTTTGTTAGGCTGAAGCTTGGTGTGATTTTACTTCCAGTGCATTTATAGGAAATTGTGCTAGCAGATTTATTGCATTCTGGAACAGCTGACATGCATCATATTACAGGTTATGTAATATTCCATAACCAGATAATTTATGATACATGTTCTACCTCTAAGACTTGGACCCTTATTACAAAAATTTAATTAATTAAACTAAAAAGCTTAAACACATCTTCCATGCAGATAATACATTATCTTTAAGAACATTTATTTTAAGATTCTCTCTAAGACTAAGATTAATGGATGGACACATATCCATATATCCACTCATTGACTTTTGATTGATAAACACTCGTCCCAGGCCGGGATGCAGTGCTCCAAAAGCCTAATCCAGAAACTTGGGGTGCTAGGCTAAGCAGGATACGCTTTGTACACTTTCAGTGGACATGACTTGAGTCCATCATCCATGAACTTTCAGCAAATAATAGTAGAAAAAAGTGCTTAAAATGGAATTTGTAATAAGCCTTTCTAGATTATAGGGAAATGAAAGGATTGAAGGACATGAAACTTCATCTTGAAGAACTGTAAAACTGCACAAATATTTCTTAAAAGTCTCAAAATGCATATTCAAGACTACTTCTCATCAGTATAGCTGAACCTCTGTGCCCAGATTAATTTGGATTTTTCAGTCAATTACATTTTTGATGTTTTCTGTGAGGGTGTGGTGTGCATCCTGAACTGACCTTCGGTGCAGTCTGACCTGTAATAAGGGTAGCAGTGGATGTTGCTGGCGGACTGAGGGTCTGGACTGAACCTCTGTGGGTAAAACTGCTGTACCCCTAACAGCAATCAGTTTACTGTATCCAGTACTGTATTCACTCCGTCTCTGCCATAAATGTGTGCATTACATCTTTTCTCTACTCCATCGGAACAGTGATGCCCTCAGGTATGAACCTTTGTCCCACGACATACCAGCGCTCAGCCATGTTCCAGATGCAACAGATGTGCCTTTGAAGTGTGGGTGAATGTTTCTTTGTGTTTGGTTGTTATATGCACACTGTGGATGTCATTGACTTTATAGCGAGAACGGCGCCAAGTTGTGCTCACATCTTCCCCCAGGCACATGTGCAAGAGCACTTCTAATTTGGCATTGTCTACATTAGATAACATAAATAACAGGTGCAAATAATGTCAATATTGCTCTTACTTCTACTACTATGAGGTCATAGACAAACATCAGTATCTAAAAGTTCCAACATACTTACACAATTCTGTTCGTAAGAAAATAACCGGTTAAGAATACTGTAATTATTAGGAGAGGTAATGCAAACATACTGTCTCTGCGAATGCAGGCTGTCATATGAAGTGTCTTGACAAAACAAAACCCCCTTTGAAACTCCTAAACAGTCAGTGCTTCATTAAATCAAAACACAGGGTGGCTTTGTCTGTGCTGCTGCCTGATGAATGGGATTTAAGTAATAATAAGGGATAAATGTAAAAAAGCAGTTTGTTGACATCGTGGACAAATCCACACTGCGGTTCTGCGGTCCTACGTGCCACCTGTTGCTCAGTTGTTGTTAAAACACCTTCATTTGTGGCAGGGATTATGATCGCTTTGTCGATATCATTCACTTGGCAACTGAAGAGATCGCTCTTCCTGTCAGCGTTAAAAAGAAGAAAATGATTTATGCAGGCTTTTGCCCATCACATATACTGTATGTTATATAAGATGATGATCAGATTAATTTGGGTTTACTCACAGTTGTTGAATTCACAGTTCTGTACAGATGGATAGATTTTAATTTCAAATATTACCCGTAGTGTATTTCTGCTGGCTCTGGTTTGTATTGTTGATTAAGTCTTTAGCCGTGAAAAAAAATGTGTTGCTTGAAAATGCCGTGTTTATTGTTTTTAAATAGATTAGGACTTTTTTTGACTAATGCCTTAAAGATCAGACATACACTCCTATGGACTATTGAGAAAGGCTTTTGCTAGGCCAAAGGTACACAGACCCAACGTCTACTAGCCTCCAGGAGCTCAGCGCGCATGTTGTCCCAGCCTGCTGCCTGCATTCTGACCCGGTATCCATAACATTCTCGTAAACAGTGACGTCAAGCTGCTGGCAGCGCTGCACCTTGCTGGCCCTTATCTGTGTAAACCATGACATAGATGGCGCGTATGTCATCCCTTCCACATCACTCTCCAGACAAGACTGTACAACACAGCCTTCCTGGATAAACTCAACTCCAGCAGGGGCTTGCAACGTCAGATGTCAGAGCCGATCGTGGCGTGATAGAGGACATCTCCACGTATCTCATTTTATGAATTCAAATTGTCATATTGGGGATTAATTTATGAAACTGGTTTTGTTCTTTGTTCTTTCAGCTGTGAAGTTTTGTTCCTTGTTGCCCTCCAGTGGAAGCTTGCTCTTATGCTGTATGTTTCAGAGAAACCTCAGGTTGCTTTGGAAAACTAAGCATTGGATCTATCTTTCAAAACCCAAAAAATGCAGTTTGCAGCAAAGAAACGCTACATATGAAACATTTTTTTGTATGGTAAATTCGTATCTCACCTTTGTATGGTATTTAAAATCTGTTATTAATTTTTTTAAAAACGAGATTATTTTGACCACTTTGTGAAGTCTTCAGTTTTTATCTCTTGAGATATTTATTTGATAAGAGAAATACTTATTCAAAGAGACAAAAGCAGATTCTGATTTTACACAGCATTACAAATACAAATATTTACAAACCACACAATACTGTGTGGTTTGACCAGAAGTCCACCTCTAGCAAAATACCACATCATCTTCAAAAACACAATGTACATATAATTTACATTTATTCATTTATCATGTGCTTTTCTCTCTAGCCACATAAAATTCAGAGTAAACAAATGTGCATTTCACAACATGTGAAAAGTTATGGACACAGAGTTTTCAAAGCATGGTCAGTATACCCTCACTTTTGTTAGCACATATTGCACAGGTTGCTAGCTATAGAATTGATAGGGGAGTACAAAGGTGATTGAGAAAGATGACGTGATGCAAGTTTATGGAGCAATTAGGAGATCCAGAGAGAAATGGATCCAAAAGTGGTGCATTCTGAGACTCTTCTCAAATGTTGAGTGGGAGTCAGCAGTTCTGAGGGATAGAAAGAGCTCGTTCTATTACATCAGGACCAAAACCAACAATTTAGGTTCAGTTCTGAACCTTTTGAATGTAGGTCCACAAAGTAGCCAGAGGTGCAACAGTCTTGCTGAGGTGTAGGGAAGGAAGCTATCAGGGTGCAGATCCTTTGACCGTTTTATTGGACTTCCAAAGTTGTGAATTTGGAAAGGGCTGCTACAGCAAGCCAATGAAGTGAGGTGAGGAGGGGCAACATGTGCGAATTGTTTAGCAGGTGAAACACAACGCATGCTGCAGCATTCTGGTTCAGATGGGGAGGTTTTCTGGCGGAGTCTGGAAGAGCAGCAGACTAGGTTGGATATCACCATGGTTTGGAGCAGGATCTGCTCATAGGCAAGAACAGTGAACATCCACCTCACGGATGTAGATACTGAATGACACATGCGGGACAGATGAATTCAGTATAGGAAATTTGTGGTTTTAGTGCAGCTGAAGATAAAATGGCACATATCTTATACTTGTCATCTAGAATTTTTAATTTTAAATATTTAATTTCAAAGCATTGCATTCACACTTTCAGCTCATCTAACATAAATAAAATATCCTACTTGTAGTCCCCACAATGTTCAAATGCAATGACAGTTTTTTTTTTTTTTTTTTGCCCTTATTAGTGAGATAGTTCTAGGCAGGACGAGGTGGAAAGCCACAAAAGCAAAAGGTGGTAAATATTTTGAAAGCAGATTAAAAGAACATAAGTCATGGAAAAAGAAGGAGGTAAACTGTTTAGAGTCTAACATTAAACCCTTTAACGCCAGTTTATCTGGTAAGTGTTCAAAACATTGTGTGTAAACTGATAGGTTGGTTTGTAAATTTGTAATACAATTCCAAGAATCTATTTTAAAATAAGGTCACCATAAGGACCCCGAGTAATGTCCACAAACAGTTTAAACCTTTTTTGGTCCCCTGCAACTGAACTGCTTCTCAGTGTCTGGATTTCGAGTTGAAGTGAGGACATAACGATGGGTGGGGATCATTCCAGCCCACCCCTCAAGCATGGATGAACTTCAGTCCTAAACAACGGTCACATTCGCCCACTCGTTTCTCTTCATCCGTTCTGCGTCCCTTACATCTTCGTCTGTTTTGTTTGTTCCAAATGCTATGTTTGAGGGAGGGCTAATTTGGCAGTTTAATCAGTCCTGTCCATTGCTGAGGCCGGAGCAAAATCTGAGCGTCCAGCTCCTGCTGGGCTCTCGGGGGGACGACTGCGGCTCCAGTTGCTGGCACAGTCACGATCTGGAAGGAGCTGATTTCCAGATGTCTCGCTGCAGCGACTTATGTAAGCGAAGCCCACTCTACTCTGCAGAAGGAGCATGCCTCCCCGTCAGCTCAGGGGACACAGGGCAGGGGCCGGCTCCCTCTCGCTGCTCTGCCAAGTCTTTCTTTCAGAAAAAACCCACCTCATAAATAACACAGGATTCCTGGGTTTCTGCTCCGAGTTTTCTTGCTGTTATCACTGCTTCGTATTTTCATACTGCACACAGAAAAATTAAGTATGTCTGCTTCCTGTAAAAAAATAAGTGACTTACATATTTTACACTCTTATATATAGCCACATTATCAGTTCTTTGTCTTCTTCTCCATGTTCTCTCAGAGATTTAAATTCTTTAAATGAAAACTTTGTGTGCGCAAGGAATGAAACCCCGTCGTTTCTCTATGATGATTCGATTGTTTAGCCCTGGTGATTCTGCTACTTTGATGGATGGGTCTCAAACAGCCCATTGACGTAGGTTCACTCCCCTGTCTAGACCTGCCGTCTCCCACACCCATCCCTAACAGGTGTTTCTTATGACACCAGGGTACTGGTGAGGTGCCACAGGGGAAGCTGACATCATTTCCTGGCACGTATACCTGAGTGTATTCACCACTTTCTTTCTGTGCCAGTATTTAATTTGACAAGTTCCTTATTTTGTTCAGGACCCAGAATGGAGGCATTACTTTCACTGCATATACATCTGACCGGATCTGTGAATAGTGTGACATTTCAGGAGCTGGGTGTATAGTGACATTTAGTTACGGTGGAGCAAGGTATACACCCATTTCAAAGCTCAGTTATAAATTTGCTGGTGGAAATTACCATTTTTGTGAGCCATCTAATGTGCCACAATTTCTAAAATACAGACCCCTGAAACTGTCCCGATTTAGCACAAACAGAAAAGCGGTTCTGCTAATAGTATACTTAGCCTAAACTGTATTCATTCCAAACTGAAGGCTTTTAGCTAATGCATCTTGTAGAGATGTTGTTATTAGTGTTAGTTCATAGAATGATCTCCTGAACCATAGGATTGACAGTGTTACTGTGTGTTGGTGCTGTTTCCCTATCTGCACAGCTCTGCTTTCCAGTTGCAATCCAAATAATTCCTTCTCTCCATCTTTGCAGCTGGTTTTGTCAGTGCAGCCCCGAATCACAGTTTGCTTTGTGCAGGTGGTGTGGTGTGTCTGTGGTTATCCTCCAGGGTAGCAGCTCTGACTCTCACATGGTTGGCGGGAAATGAATATTGTCCTGAGTTAGTGACTTTTGAGCCATAGCAGGTGGGATGACGAACTGGAGGGGTATACACCCTGTCTTGTGAAGCTAGTGTCTCATTGTCTGTCTGACTCCCATGGAATTCAACAAACCGCATATGACTACAGAGTCTTGTGTGGATTTCCACGTAGTTTGAAAGGTTGCAGTCTTGAATCCTCACTGCTCCCTAGGCCCAGTGTTGCTTTTATGAGGGGTCTTAAATGCTAAGAATAAAATCGGTGCGTCCATCCTAACCGAAGTAGCCAAAATCTGTCTTTTAAATTTTCATCCGAGTGGCTGTCTGGTCAATATATCTATTTCACTGGATACAAGTGGAACACAAAGACGAGCAGTGAAAAAGAATGGCGTGATCTTGTTCTGTTGTTTTGCTGGTATCCGCTGGAAAATGTATTGTAATTTGTATAAAAGCTAATTGCAATTTTTCCAAAGGAAAGGTGTAAAAACATTTGAGTAAAATGGTTTCCAACACATCAGGTTGTATAGGGCTTTTAGGGAACATAAACATTAATTGCATACATTAAAAGACCAGTAAATCACCTAGTAAATACTTTTCTTGGTCCCATAGACAACTGTTCTTCTAGAATCTTTCAACCAGCATTTTGCTGAACAGTATACATCTGCAAAAACCTTTGACTGAAGTCATAACATTGTCCTTATTACAGTTATTATTAATCAGTAATATATATTAGCAGGTGATATGTGATTTATACACTTTGCCACACGACTTCCATAATTTGTGAATACAACATCTTTAGAAAAATTCCAGTTTCCATGCAAGCAACTGGTAGTATACCATAGCAGCTCGCATTACTGTCCTTGAGATAAGTTATTATGTAGGTGGAAAAGGTGTGGCCTAAATACTACACAGTGTTCACTGGAAGATGCTTTGGAGAAAAGTGTCTGCCAAATGAATACATGCAAAATGTACCTGAAAATGTTTCAATGAAATTCAGAAAATTAGTAAAAGATTTATTGTAATATCATAAGTAAACACCTCTCATAGCGCTACTAGGAGAAGACTTTGACAATAATGACAAGGAAGGACAAAATTGTAATTGATCAAGAGCAAAATGGCCAATTAAATCCTCAGAGACAGGGGGCGTGGTAGCGCAGCCGGTTTGACCGGGTCCAGCTCTCCGGTGGGTCTGGGGTTTGAGCAAAAATAAAATGTACCAATGGAAAAAAATTACCAGAAATCTACTTTAGCACAAGAAACAGATTATATATAACTTGTTACTGTACACCTCTGGATATAACACAAATAGTACAGCATCCAGAACTTAAACAATTGGTCAATATGAAGTCTAAAATGAAGAGCAGTTGTCAGGTGTTTAAAACCAAGTGAAAAGGAGGATATGCTTAGGGGATCGAGTGCTGGAGCTGGTGGGAAAACATGAATAGTGAGTAGAACAGTAGGTATAGACTTGAACAAAAAGATGTGGCATATGTGGGCTGAAATCCTAGTAATCAGTGTGCTTTTTGCCACTTACCACAATACCTTATTTAACCTGAGCAGATGCACTAAATACAGTATATCATGGGGAAATATGGGAAGTTTAATATTACATGGGATGAATAATGGAAGCTATAGAATCTATGTGCTCAGTATAATATGAAATGTAATGTCTAACACAATATAAAGAATTATGAGTCAGCATTTTATCATAGGGACCACTTTTAGTGACTTCCGTTCCAGTTCTGGATTTCTTGTAGAATTCCTTATCTCCCAGTGGTCTTATTTGGGCAGCTATATTTGACAGAATGAAAAGATGCTAACTGTGTTTGGCCGTGTTGTTCCGTAAATCACTGACGTTCATCCACATAGACGGGACATAAATAAGCAGTGTAACATATATTTAAAGCAACTACTTGGCCTTGATTTGTTTTCTTCTCTCTTTCCAAGATGGGCTCATGTACACTTAATAGGAAAGCCCATTTTATTCAGTTCTAAAAAAATGTTATTGCATTTTCATAATTTTACCAAAATCTAATTATTTTACTGTGAAACATAAGGTATGACTTTACTTGTTTATTTCTTTTCATACAGTAATTTTTGTAGAATGTAAACTGTGGCTTTTGTCACAAGAACAGAATTGTTAGATGGTTACATTTTACAGAACCTCAAGATTGGGAAGCATGTTAGAATGATATTTTAAGTAACTTTTTGAAAGCATTACCTTAAATGCAGCATAAATTGTGCAGTTTTTCCGCAAATATTTCTCTTACATAAGACCTGCTTCAGTAGAAAACGCCAGCTTATTAAATCAAAACCCATCTGGCGACGATGCACAGTCACTATGCTTTGATTTTGTGTTTGTTTGATTTGATTCCTCAGTAGTACAAGGATCTCGGCTTTCCATTTTAATGAAAATGACTTTTCATTCTCTTAAATGAGAAATATTGACAAAGTACAATTGTAATCAGAGGTGGGACACAAGAAAAAAAAAAAACATAGACCATGTGGAGGAAAATACTAGTAAAACCAGGTAAAATGTATAAAAAATTAAGCATTCATTATTCACAGGCTCCACCGTCTTTGCTGCTATAGCCGTGCTGTACTCATACTTGGCACCAATACTGTAAAATTCAGCAATGTCTCTTTAAAGAGGATTCTTGCGTCGGTTCCTGTAAATGAAATTTACAGTTAAAGTGAGCTATTGAGAAGATGAACTGGCCACATCTGCTGGCTGACATAAAGGCTACTGGGAAATGTTAGGGGTGTCACTTGGTTGTGACCGTCGCTGGTGTCGACTTGACTGTTCCACTACTTCCAAAAAAATGCAATGGAAATCGGCTGCAATGAAAGAATGGAAAATCTGTTCAGACTTGTGGAATTTGAAGTCACTGCTCTTTTTGTTGCCTGCCTCCACATACAGTGTGCTGCCAAGATCACTGAACAATTCTGATAATCACAATGAGGGGGCATTTTCTTCTTGCATACCTGCTAGAAGAATTCAAATTTTCCAATATTTTCAGTGTTTTATTATTTCCACCTCTGTTCTTTCGGAAAACCAGATTTTTTCCAATTTCAGTGTCTCAGCCTTTTCCTGCAATTTGTTTTGTTGATATACAGATTGTACAAAATCAATCCAAAAAGATACTTGTGATACAGTTCACCAGCATTTCTGTAGTAATAACATGTTTACTTTCACAATCCAACATTCCTTGCACAAGCTCTGAATTCATCTTAGTTTGACACTGGCCTACCTTAGATGGTCTGTGTTTGTTTTCTGCTTCTGCATTTCATCCGATTAAACTTCTTAACAAACGTTAATGGTTGCAGCATCGCACTACATCATGCCATCCAGAAGAGCTGTACTTTTAGGAGGCTAAGCAGAGTGTAAGTAATTTTTTTTGGTGCTGAAAAATAATCTTGTCTGTGAAAGATATTTTCATGGTCCAGGCATATTTAATCCTCTCCATCTTCAAGGATTATGCAGAGATGAGATTGCTTCTTAACTAAATTATATTGGCAGTTCCAGGCTAAACTATATGGGCAGCTTCCATAGCAACAGCTGTAAACAGTGAACTATTCTGAGTAACGTTATTATAGTAAGCATAGTTTCCAGACACTTAAATTTGCATTATTGTAGAAATGAAACATCCTTGGATGGAGCAATGAATACCAGTCAATCACTTCACCATTCTTTTAAATTTCCTTCTAGTCCTTAAATATATCCCTGTGAATTGTACAATTTTAATAATGTGTTTTTATTAGTCCTGTTTTAGCTTCTTTGTCGTAAGTGTTTGGAACATTTTGAAGCTTGATATTTACACATCAAGAGGTTTTCACCGTTTTGCTATTGTGATGCCAGTTTCTGAAGAACTCTGTGAGAATAAATATTCAGTGTTGTTAATGGAGAACACGCCAATTGATTCAACTTAGCATATCACACAAAATAAGTTTTGTGGAGAAAATTTTGTTTTAGGCGTCATTTGACTCGAGACAGAGCTGGCTGTGAAGGACAGGGGAGGGACTGAATTTAACGGTACGAATGGAGATTTCCATCCCTTGAGCACTGAAAAGTGTGCTGTTTATCGGCCTATGTCACATGTCAAGTCAGTATTTCCACAGCAAATGATGCCACCTGGTGATCCCAGTATCAAACAATTTTTTGGTCACTAGATACTGATCAAGAACTAGTCTTGCCCCTCCCTCCACATTTATGGGACAGCTTCTTGTAATTTAAAGTCATCTAACAGGTATACAACCATTGGCCACCTTCCTCAACCTTCTCAATTTAAAACAGAGCTATGTTACTTTCCATTCATTCAATTCAAGCAGTCTGAGGCATCTTTCTGTTCGATGGCTCCAATCCAAAGTGAAAGAAGACATACCGCACATTAAGCAGCATACAGCTTCAGGAGCTTTTAAATCACGCACTTGTTTATACTTGACGTACTGGTATTCAGTTTGGCAGCAAACAGCATTACATGTTTAACCATTGTTCTGTAATATTTATATTTTCAAAGCAGTATCTGATTATAGTAATACAGTGAACATTTATAACGTGCAACATTTGTAACAGCTTGTTTATACAAACACTCAGAGGTTATTATGTGTGCTGTTACTACTCTCAGTTTGATGCATTTTAAAACCAAGGGATACATGTGCATACAGTGATACTGATTAACATTCAATAATAAAATCAGGGTGTTCGAAGTACTATAATCTCTGGGTCATGGTGTTGAACTGTACTGACATTTAATTGCGGGAGCTGCTAGTCTCAACATAGCACCCATACAACTGTACAGTGTCCATATAACTTAAAATAACCTCAGTTTGTCATCAAGGAAGAGTTCATCCGGTCTTACTCTGGGGTTGCTAAGTGCCTAAAATCTGAAAGACTTATTCCACTAATTTAATCACTCCAATCTAAACATTAGTCTTGTAAAAAATTCAGTGCATGTAAAGAAAATGAGTTTTCTGCAGTTAGTAGCTGATTTCTTGCAACATTTGAAAATTATAGGGCAAAATGGCTGTCTGCTAAGCCCATATGGCAACCATGTGTCTGTCTCATTGGTCTTAGGCTGGGAAGGCAGCTCAGGAGCCACGGGCATCTGTGGAATCTGACTGGCGTCAGTTCTATAAATTGGAAGAGTGCCGTTGGACAAGCAACTGTCTTGCTCAATCTCACTGGCAGTGATGGTTCACTTCCTAAGCTCTGTATAGACCAGGTGCCATGTTTACAAAAGAAAACAGCCCAATATATGTGCACACAAAGGGAATCAGAGCACATGTTGAAACTCTGCATCAAGAGGAGCTTAAAATGAGTGGATCAAGAAGTGGGAGAGTAGTCGATGACTACAAGGAAAGTAAATCACTTTTACAAAACCATGACTAAGCATTTTTATATTTTCACAAAGTATCTGTTGCAGTTTGAGACAATTTTTCTTATTTTAGCCAGACGGTGGTAGGTAGGCCAGGTTTTTATTTCAACGGTAGAAAAGTTTTATGTGTTCACAACTTAGATGCAGAGTATTGAGACGTCCTACTTTGAGAGGTAAATAAAATGTGATGAGTACTGACAGTAAGATAATTAACAAAAGTATCCTCTGAAAATGTTGTTGTCTGGCTTCTTCCTTTGATTACATTACAGCAGGCAGGTGTGAAAACAATTGGCGTTGTTTTGTTCCATCTTTACTAAAAGTCTCTAACATTCTCTCCCTATCATTGCTTTCCATTCCCAAATGGCTCCAGCACTCGGGTCCAAGTCCACAGGACCAAGGCCCAAATCCAGACATCAGCACAGCTTATCCAAAGACACAGATCTTTCAGTCATGTTCTCAACTGTAACCTCTGTTGAATGCTGTCATTATTCACTGTTATCCATTAAAACTCACTGGATCTTGTTACCCTGCCCTTAGTACAAATCAACCAAATATTTTCAGTTTTTTTTTTCCATTTGTAATTGAAAAAGACTTATTACAATAAGAACAGGCTGCTTTGAACCTAAGTTTTCAGTTGAATAATTTCTGTTTGTTTTTACTGAACTTAGTTGAACTGAACAAGCATTAAAACAAAATTTTCAGCGTGGTAGCTGTTTAGTTTCGGTCTGATGATACCAAATTTAAACAAAGCAAAGGAACACATTTCATGAATCAGGAAAATCACTGACACAACCACATGAGGACTTTGCATCACTCATATTTATAGATGTCTGTGCAAAGGCATCATTCTTTTGATGAGTATTGTGCCTGTAGAAGCAATAGTTATAAATGCCAGTCCTATTGTATAACACAACACAATATTGATAAGACAAAGTGTGCTGGTGTTAAAAAACAGGTTCCATTCTGTATTAACAAGAGTCATTTTCCATTAGGAGGGGGTTACAGAGAACTCCTTTTCATGGTATTAAGAAGATCTCCATCTGTATAATGACGTCAGTGGAAGACTTTGATTTTCAGGCAAGTTGTCATTATGAATGGTTCTGCTGCCCCTGGGGTCAGTCTCTTGTTCATCATGAGATCAGGGGTACACTTTTTTTTGAGAATGAATTGTGAGGGGCATGGCTTTCTGACAACCCTATGGGAGCAAGTTCTTTTTGAAGTTGAGTCTTCTGAACTTTTGTTCTTTTTGTCACCTGGTGTCACAGACCACTCAGACACTGGGGTACAGTAGAACCCAGGTGCAGAGTTTATAAGAATTTTTTGTGAACCACCAGTGAAATATGGATCCTCCAAGATGATGACGCAGACGAAACACTTTCTAGGAAAGGACACAGCCAGGTAGGACATAGCACAGGCAACTAGGCAGGTTGTTTTTAGATGAAATATAACATATGCTCTGTTGAGGTTTCGCAGTGAGTCCTGGTGAGGGTGATGCCTTTTTCCATGTCCTATTGATGGTGATCAGGTGCAAGTGTGCCTTGAAGTGCTTGCATCAGGGTCGGGTCCGCCTCCAATTGGTGTGACACCTGAAATGTCTGTCACAGCTTTCCCAAAATGACTCATGGAACTTCTTCCAAATCTGGGTTTTATATTCCCTAAGCACAGAAAAACCAGACACATTTTCATGTAGACACTGACTGTATTTAGCCTGAAGTTACCACACTTCCAACATAAATTAGCTTTAATGAGCTTCAAGAAGATGTTTGAAAGTACTCGTATTGTTAGAACCTGCCTTCACCCGTCTGTGCAAATATTTAAGCGCTGTGAACTTCTCTGTGTAATTTTTCCCATGTAAAATTTTATACTGTTTATTAATATAAATTCTTATTGTGAACATACAAGTCATACGTGGGAACTATGAATTAAAACCATGACTTGGGCTCAAAAGGTGACCAACCCAGTTCCCACATTCATCTTTTGAGACATCAGGGTTAAAAAGGAATGAGGTGAGTTATAATTTTATTGTTTTCATTATTCCTTATTCAACTACTTAGTAAATGCCATTACCCCAAGTAGCTAACACAACTCTCTTTTTACATCTGGATATTTTACAGAAGAAATTCAGGTTAAAAATAATGTCTCCCCTTGTTGATACAGCAAGGCTTCTCCTTTGGCCTAACCTTTCATTCAGAAATACAGCTCTTCAAGCATTACCTGTGATCATCATTTATACTATTCCTTGATTATAATCATTTATCTGAAGTACTAGAACCTGAGATGGATAGCCAGAAACAGTACTCAGGCAAAATTACTATTACTTACAAATTAAAAAACAACAAAAATAAGTAAATTTAGTTGAGTAAAGAGGAAAAAAAATCACGGTAAAAATTACTCAGGTATCAAGTTACTTTTGCTCAAATTAATGCTCTGAACTACTATCAGTGTAATCTTAAATACACAGTTTTAACTAATGGAAAAAATATCTTTTCAATATATGAAATGTGCTGTTCTAATAAAATTAGCCATTGTCAATGAGGCTGAAAAAATGCAGTAATGTCTGCCACTCTACGGCTCCCTTAGGAGTAGGAGTGGAAATTGAACTGTAAATAGTTATGATTTATTTACATAGCCAAGTTGTGCAACTGTTGCGAAGACAGTGTGAGTTGGTAGTGAGCAGAACACGAGCCAAGGGCTGGTCAGGCTGACTTGGGATATTAACACTGCAAAAGGAGGTTCCTTGGGCTGAATGGGCAATGTGTCTGTTGATCATCTCTGCTTCTAGAAAAGTAACAGAGCTACTCTGTTGTAATAGTTGTGAGTTATGTTCAGTGACACAGGTGGTTAAACGTTAAAACCAGGGACCACCCAAAACCAGTGCACTGTGACATTTGCAAAATGGGATTGATGTTGTCAACGGAAAACCAAGCGTTTAAATAAACCAGGCAAAATGATCAAGATTGTCCAAGTGTAAACTCACTTAATTTTTCCAGGATCAGCATAAACTATTATTTTCCCCAGTGCAACCTGCATTTCTGTGTTATATGCGTAAAGGCCTAACAGGAATGGAATCAGTACTTTTGATTCCAAGCAGGCAGTGTTATAGGGAGTTGCTCTCTTGCCATAGTCAGCTTACATACCCACTCTTTTCAGTCATCTCTTCACCCCTTTTAGTGAGTTCTTAGCGTACAGTCTTCTGCAGTTTGCCTCCAGCTGTGCAAAACTCTGAAAAATAAGTTCGATCTTGTCTACACAGAAATGTTGACTCATGAAATTCACTTATGATTATGAAACTGAAAAAGAGTAAACATTTCTATATTTTTCAGTTTCTCTGTTTAGACTACAACAAGGGATTTTATAATACATTCGGTTGTCCCTCGTAATGGAATAATTGAAAAGAAAAATCTAATTATATATGCAAACAGCTAAAACAGCAGATATTCCATATCACACTGATGCTAATGAAGCAGTGCCTTGATATATAAAATACAAAACTGGTATCAGAATTGCTCTTATATGGCATCGCAGACTGTCTTTGAATGGTTCTGACCTCTGCCATCTTCAGAATCCTACCTTTGGACCATATCATTTAATGTTACAATAAAAAATAGTGATAGACAACTCCAGACAATATGACTAGACATGCAGGTATGTTTTTTTTTAAAGGAAAAATACATGTGCAATGACTTGAACGTTTATTATAGGAAGTAAGAAAATCAACCGCTGAGTGTAGTCCTAATCATTGTTATTAATGTACAAGTGGTGATTCTGATTCCTCTCTGAAACTTTGTGAGAATGTCTGACTGTTCACATCATGCGTATGTGGAAGGCTGACTTGAGCCTGCCATGAAATCTCATTTTTCCATTTGTAACTGAATAGACATTTTTTTTCCAAGGAGAGGTAGAGAGTTACATACTTAGCTGTAGTGGAAAGAATGAAATTGCAAATCCAATTATTGTGTCTAGTATTGGATCTTAGCACAGGAACATGTAATCACCTTCTACACAGAGAAGCTATGAGCCCCCCATCCACACCAGGAAAATATTTCATCAAACCCAGCAGCTGCAGTGTCATACAGTTTAGAACAATGTGTGAGCCTGTAACATGTATTTCACATTTTTATGTCAGATGTACATTTGTACTTGTGGACAGCGTGGTGGTGCAGAGAGTAGGACTGTTGTCTCGCAGCGCCTGGGTGGAATGAAAGGATGTGGGTTTGATCCCCGCTCGGTCTGTGTGAAGTTTGCTTGCTCTCCCCTTTTTTTGTGTGGCTTTCCTCCCACTGTCCAGAAACATGCTTTCAAGTGAAGTGATGACTCTAAAATGCCCACAGTGTGTGGATGTGGTAGAGACTGTGTTTCACTGGTGTGTAGATTAGTGACTCATTGTAAGTAGTGTATCAAACATTGTAAGTCACCTTGAATGAACTGGTGTGGGCTGATACTGCTACATAGTGTTCACTGGAATTCGCCTTGGAGAAATGTCTGCTAAATCATTCAATCTAAATGTAAGATGCAACTAGCATGCTAAATTTTATGTAGAAATGTAGTATATTTTCTTTAGAAAAATAGCAATAAAACATTTTTATAATTATAATGCAATCTATATGATAGAAACTCAAAATAAGTAATCAATCAATGTTCAGGGATCACTTGTTCAATTAGGCCCAAAGGTCCAGATTTTGAAGTTATCGGCATTATTGCAGTATTTTATGGGATACATTTCCCAACAATATAGTTTGTAGATTAATTCTCAGAAAGTAATTCAAATTATGTTTTTTACAATCCTTTAGCTGTATGTGTTTGTCTCATTTACTGCGCTTTAGAACTTGTACATATACATAGAAAACTGATCATCAGTGTCATTTAAATTGTCTCATTTATGGAAGCACAGTGGAACACAGATTTTATCACTTGTACTTCAAATCTTCTGGGCTGTGCGGTCTGAAGTAGTTTTGAATCAGACTTGGTCTGTGTGGAGTTTGAATGACCTCCCCATTTTCACATGGATTTCCTCTGGATAACGCACTTTCCTTCCGCAGACATACATTCGGTAGAATCAGAATTCGATTGTCCTATAATGGTCATAATACTCTGTGCGCAGCGCTCAACGCACGCCCTGGCTGCAATGTTATGCTTCCACAATAGGCTACAAACAACGATGAGCCAACATTAGACAAAAGGTTATCGATAATGAATCAATGTGAATATCAAAAAAAGTCTTTAAAGATTTTAATGCTTTTTAAAATCACTTTAATCCTCATTTTTTGTGAAGATACAGGCTAGAGAAACCACAGGAGATGTGGTGGCAAAAATTAGTGTGACATAAAAACACAGCATATAAGAAAGAATAGTAAGTTTTTTCGTAATCTTGTCTGTACTATTCTTTTACATTATTACATTTTTAATTAGCTTATTCACAATCTACAGGCATTTACACTCATATCAGTGACATTCGCTGAAAACCAAAGGACACAACAGAATTTGGTGAAGCTATTTTTACCAGGTGGCACAATGGTGGTGACGCAATAAACCAGTTATCTTTATTCACATTTTCAGAAATAAAACTTGTGAGAAAATGTGGTTCACTCTGACATGTTATCTGGCCATTTCAAGACCGCGGAATTATGTAAATATTATTGTCACAACTTGGAATTTAAATTTGTGTGCAGTGACAAATGGTTTATCTCTTTCTTTTCTTTCGGCTCTGCATTTTTTCCTCTCCAAGCTCTCCGGCTTACAAGCAAACAGATCTGCAAGAAATGAAATGTACTGTACAGTTCATTTCACATCAAAGTAATTAATAACAACAGGAGAGCAGCCGTAAAACAGATACGTAATTGAAAGCTCTGGGCTTGGTCCAACACCCTGAGTCCCTGCAATGACAAACTAAACACACCACAGCTCTACGGGGACATAAATTGCCATAGATGTTTTCCTTGGATTGATCTTCTAGATTTTCCATCTATTCATCTCTTTAATTGGAATGGAGAAAGGGGCATATTATTTACAGCTGGGTTTAAACAAGTAATCTGTCCATAGAAATAGCATAGATAACTTAAGATGCAATGAAGCTGGCCCAGTTTCTCTCTCCAATGGGTGTGACATGAAGTCCACAGAGAAAGTACACTGAATTACAAGCAGGTGCATTAAATGTATGGGAGCTAAGTTTCCAGTGCTCTTCCTTTCCCCTTTTCATAGCCGTAGCCTGTAGTAGCCCTGTTTCAGGAAATTTTTCTGAATGCACAGGCTTCTTGGTGGATCTCCTGCTTTGTGTGCAAAACAAAACCCGTTTCTTACCTGTTTTGAGACAGGTACACTGGTAAGCAGGGAGCTTGAGCCCAGGAGCACATGATCATATCAGGTTGAGGAGGCCTAGGCTTAAGGAAGAAATATATGGAAATGTATGAAAATGACTAAATGAGAACAGGACTACATTGTACTGATCATTCTGTTCAAATTTTTAATGTGTATATGATTGTATGTTATGTACTCAGTATATAATTTAAGAATCATATATCTAGTACACAACATACAGTCAAATACACAACTAATAAAATGTGTACATTTATATATGTGTATATTTTGATGTTTGCATAAATATGCACACATCAGATATATATGACCTCTCAAAGCAGCAGTGACATGCTACATAATCCTGTTGTCACGGAAATGAAAATTCAGTTATGGCTCACATCACCAATATACAACTGCAGACTGATCGCTTGTTGGGATGCTAGGTTGGGCCCTTTCCAGTAACAGGGTTTGGTGTGCACAGGTTGAGGAGTAGAACAAAATGTGTTTCTGATTTTAAGGACACCAACTTTTATCTCTTTGTTTGCGTCTCTTCCAAAATGCCATCATTGGATTGCCTTTAGTGTTTCCTCAATGTCTCCCCTCTTCATTTGAGAGGGCCAGAAGATGACTGGCCCCTGGACCAACAAGTCCACTTAAAAATAATTAAGAAATAACAAAATAATTTACAAACCTGAGGCCAGCCCATGAACACACAATGTCCCAGGATCCACTTGCCTTAGCTACATTTATTAATTTTCCTCCGAAGTGACTTACAATGTTAGGATACCTACAATTATTCACCCATTTATACAGCTGGGTAATTTTACTAGAGTAATTTATAGTACCTTGCTTAAGGGTACTAAAGCATTAGGTGGGATTCGAACCATGGGATCCCAAGGCAGCAGCTCTAACCACTACGCTATCAGCTGCCCCTAACTCAAAAAACAGATAGTCACACAAGTCACAGTTCTGGATCTTTGAAAGTGGATTGCCTACAAAGTTTCCATATGGTTCGATGCTCTCTGGCACCAAAATGTATAATAAAAACTTCATACTTAATGGCCCATTTGGGTCCTACCACCTAGGAAGGACCTCAGCCTCCTTAAGTAGAAGGAGTCAAACAGTAAAATTATATTTGTGTTCGTTGTAGCTACATTAAATCTTGCTAGCAAGTTATGCATTTTGAAACCTGCAAAAAACTTTATTAAGAGGAAAAATGTAGAATTAGAAAAATCTATCCCAATCACAAATTGCATTAAACCAATCAGTAAATGCTCTAAATAAATTACAATGAGAATGCAGTGCTCATGTATGAAGGTATGTGTATAGATACATGACATGATGTCAATATATGGTCTCACTATTGGTTTGAACTGTTTTTTTGGGTCATGTATTAACTCAACATCAATAACAGCCAAAGTAAGCCCTAACTTGTCTTGACTTTCAGAAGACATAGTACAACTTTATACATATGGCAGAGACAGCACCTTCTAATTAAATACTGCTTGTGGGATTAGCTGGGTTTCATTTAAAATTTGGAACCCAAACACTTTCCATGACCTTCTCCCGCATTGGGATATGAAGACTTTCCACTTGTGAGAATGCAATGTGAGCCTTTGCTTTGGTTTTAATTTAATTCAGAGTACCATCTCTCGTTTGATGAGATCTTACCAACCTTATTTCAATGGAAAGTGACAATGAAATGGGAATTGCAAGACCAACAAGGCAAGGCATATCCAACACATTCTCATGAATGAGAAATTATTAAGGTACAGCTGAGGTATTAGATAAGCCTGAGATGTCTGTGCATATGAATAGCTAAGTTCTACATCTTGCTGGGCTCAAATTCCTTACAATAGACACTTTTCAGGTATACAACTGTACAGCGTAGGCCAGCAAACCTGTACATTGACATACCACAATGTGTTCACATGGGAAAGATCAATGTAGTCTCATAGATGTCCTAGTAAAACTGGCACTTTTTTATGTTTTAGGTCATGCATCTTAACAGAACAGGCCTTTGTGAATTTCTTGCAACAGAAGAATCAGTGTAGGGAATTAACATCTTTTCGAAAAGAAAGCAGTTTACTTCAAAATTAATGCAATATAAACTGAGACTCACAAGCCTCAGCCCCTTATTACTGTATATATTCATTGTACATCAAGTAACATTTAGTCCTAAACAGAAGAACAGATATATTGCTTTTTGTGATCTGATCCTAATAAACAAACTGTAAGGTTTAACTTCCAAATGCAAATGGTTCTGATAGCAGTTGGATGGCGCTTTCATGTTCTGGCACAGAAATTTGATTTCGGTATCTGAGTGAGGCGGTAGCACCCAATGAATCATCTTCAGGCAGCATGTCCAATATGATGGGCTCCACATTCAGAGATCTGCAGGTCCAGTTTGGCCCTGACAGCTCTAACATCTGGCTCAACCATGTCATACACCGGACACTGTGCTACCCACTAGACATATTGTAACCACGGAAGAGGAGATTAAGAATTATTTAAAAAAGAAAAGAAATTGTTGGCTCACGAACAGTGTTTCCAAAAGTGCCGAGTCTGAGGCACACAGAAAGATCGGGAACCGGACTGAGCAGGTTATTTATGGTCCTTATAAATGTGCCAGGATGGAAAGATTAGCCCTGAGTTTTTTCCTTTTTTTCAGAAAAAATATAAAAATATTTCTCCAGCTCATTCCAAGCACACGTGTGCTTCGTTTCAAAAAATATATATTTTTTCAAATGGACGCGTTTGCTGTTTTCCGAATAGAATGTTCTGAAGTGCTCAGGTATGCAGAGAGTGTGCTACCGGAGTCGACTTTGGTGAACCAGGATCATGAAATGCCTCGTCACAGAAAGCGCCACCCAAATTTATAAAAGTTAACTCACACTTTGAATCAGTGGTGTGATATTTACTCCATTTTACTTATGATTCTTAAAAAAATGATTGAATGTTGATTGTTAATATTACATATTTGACTCTGAAGACAACAGATTGTCATCACAGATGAGCTACTTCATATTTTTCTCTGAAAACTGTAATTTGGTTAAAGTATTCAAGTGAAATACAGAATAAGACCAAAAAAATTAAGCTGTAAGAGGAACACAACATGAAAAAAAGAATTTGGGCTGAAAGTTATGGACTAATATTGATATTAATGCAGAAAGGCCACATATACTTTTGCATAATAAGTATCACACTGTAAAGACAAATCCATTAACAAACGTTTCTGATTCTTACCAGCTCTTCCTTCTATCACCATCCAACCATCCATTGTCAACAACTGCTTGTCCCAAGCAGGGTGGCGGTGAGCCAGAGCCTTACCTGGCAACACAGGGCACAAGGCTGAAGGGGGAAGGGACTCACCCAGGACAAGATGCCAGTCTGTCGCAAGGCACCCCAAACAGGACTCGAGCCTCAGACCCACCACACAGCGGGCACCAGCCAAACCTGCCCCCCCCCCCCCCCCATTCCTTGTATCACTATTAATTGAAATACAGCCAGCTTGGCTGCACATGTAACAGGACCAATTCGCTTATAAAATAACACTGGAGCTACAGCTAATATATTACTAAAAACATAGCATTTTCATTCAATTATACACCACACTTTAGTTTTAGCCATTTGTCAAAATTGCAAGTATGACCTCAAGTAAGCAACTCCTGGATCCCATATAAGCTATTACCTTCTGGGAACAAAACAAATTTCCTTTATTACCCTTGTACCGAATTGCCTGTGTACTATTTGCAGAAACAAAGGCAAAAGTAAAAGTGGGACTTTTCCACCCTTTTCCTCCTACTACACTTAACCAGAAAGGTGAGCTGGCGTGAGATGGAATGAAGTGGACTGAAGTGAACTGAAAGGGATTTAAGTGAGGTGGAGTTAGGTTGACTTAGGTCGACATAGGTTGCGGTGAATTATAGGGTGAGCGGAAGCTTCCCACCCTTCAGGATGTTATTACCATGAAGACACAACTTCCCTTCTTCTCAAAGACTGAATTATGATTGAACTTGTAAGACTGAGTTAACTGCGGTAGAGCTTTAGCTAAAAGAATAACGAGATAAGAGAATACCAGAACAGCAAGTAGCAGCTGAGGGCCATGACTAGCCCTACATCGCCAAATTTCCAGAATTCTTCTCAGAGCCTTGTGAGTCTGCAGTTTCCTGACCCTTGTAGTTTAAATAAGAAAGAAACATTTTGACTCAATGAAAGGCGAAAACTGTGGTGGTCTTAATGAACAAGCACGATGTTCACGAGGATCAGAGGCGACACCACCTGGGCTCGAGTTCATTAGTTCCAGATACAGATGTCATGCAGAATTTTACAAATTATTACTATTCCTGAACTGCTTTTTCACTTTCTTTTTTTTAAACATGCTGTGGTGGTATGTTTCTGAAACCCTCACTTTAAACAGGGTATGAATAGTCATCATCTAGCAGTTTTCCTCTCACTATTGAAGTAAGCTTGTTTATGTTCAGGTAAACAGACCACAGGGCACACCCTTGCTTATCTCAATTTGTCTATCTCTGGATGTTTGTTTTTCTCTTTTTTCCTCTCTTCAGACCTCTTTGCTGACCTTCATCATCCCACAGCTGTAGTATCCGGGAAAGCGGCAAGTGCTGGATGAGCGTGGACCATGACAGACGATGCGTGGGAGAGAGAACATCTGCAGGCATGCAAGGCACTGAAGTGTTTTGCTGAGCTGTGGCGTTTCTCCAGGACAGGCAAGACACACAACAGAGTCCTGTCCTTCACTCTCTCATCCTGCGAGTTTGAGAAATGTACTCGAAGGCAGACATGCAGCAATCCTACAACACAGCCTTACTGAGATATTCCACTGTCCGCTGTCTGGAGAGCCTCTCCAGTCACAAGCATTTCAGGAGTTCATGTATCCTGGAATGCACTGGCCACGCTGTGTTATGACTCAACCAACAAAGTCATTTGTTCCATTAATAATGGACCTGTTCCCACCAACAGACAGGGAAAGTTTGAACATACAGGGCAATGTAAATAGTCACCCTGAAGCAATTTTCCCAGCAAAGTATCCGCAGTCCATTTGCCACCATAGCTAGGCTTTGAGGAACATAATGCCACCCCCTTCTGTTCCTGCTTCTTAGAGGGAGGACCCTTTCACACAAACACACACACAAGGGAAGGGTGTACTGCGTACCACAGCATGAGACACACATCTGAAAGGATGAACATGTGTTGCTTCCTGTTCTGGATATGTGTGAAATGGACCTGACACGTGGGATACGGAGAAGGGTGGTCCAAGCCTGCTGGAACCAAGCCTGGCAGGAGGACTAATGTACAAACAATACAGGTACTGAGTACTTTGCCACCTGGAACCAGCAACCAAAACAGATCCATGTCAGGACACCAGAGACTCATGAGTACAACAAGCACAAGATAAATTCAATGCATATCTAAACACTTTTATGTACAAAACAGTTGACGTGAAAAAGAAATCATATTGGCATACTTAAGATCTTCATAATGTGACAAAAGCGCTTTTGTTAACCATTACTCTTCATTATTCTGCTTTTTCCAAAAAATAATATAGGCATATGCAGAAATGTATTTTTATCCCATTCTGTTAGTACATGACCCCAGCAATGCTTCATTAATGAACAGTTACCAAGACTAAGTCCTTAAGTAAGCCCTGGAATTATAAAATTGTCATTGAAGGTACATTTTAAGGAGAGGTGGACTTTTATTTATAATTTTATTTTAATCCTTATCACAAGGTAGTTGCAACACAGAGGGATGGATTGTCTGTTTGTGACATCGACATGTTTTGTTGATGAACAGTTGTAACGGCAATGCATTTTGTGGCTTTGAGTAGGAATGTCACTGGAACATATTTCCAGGGGAGCACATGCTAAAAACCTGACATAAAGTTCAGGGAGTGTGACTGCGTGACTAGTGGTCCCAAGCCTGTGAGATATTTTAACTAATGAGCAGTTATCTTTCTTTCTATACCACAAGTACACTACCTCTGGGTCCCTTCAGGGCCTCCCTCATCTCTCATTATTGCACCTAAGCAAAAATTACAGCTTCCAATGGCTGTCATGCAACATCGTCCAAAGGTATGAGCACTGACTGCTACAATCTTCGCCATCAGTTTGCAACATTTACACTGGGAATGTAATTTAAAACAGTCATCCAGATAAACTGAGTGACTAGGTTGCAAAATCTTGCTGAAAGCAATATATAACCCACATGAATTTTTTTAAAAATTTTATTTCATTCGTATGACCAGTTGACACTGACAATATTTTGTTAACCAGCACATGCTAGAAAACCGTCATAAAGAATGTTCAGAGAGTATGATTGTGTGGCTCTGCTGTTTGTTCAGTTGCCTCTGCATGCTTAAATGTTGATTTCCCAACAGACTGGATTCTCTCTGGCAGGGTCATGCACCTTCCTACTGCCCAGGCAGGTTTCAATAAAGGTTGATGGGAACATTCTCCTCCTCCCTCCTCCCTTTCTGCTCCCCTCTTCAGGTGGCCACCTGCACGTGCCACACTTCTATAAACAGTATTAATAACACAAATGTCTTTACACTAGTGTAAATCTTACAATCAAATGAAGATAGCTAGTGCCAGACATTGCCTCCTTGCCACCTCAGGGACTAGAATCCTTAGGGTTGCTGTGGGACAAACAGTATAGTCCCCATGAGTTCCCACACTGGTCAAATACAATCCTATGTTACCCACAATTCACCTGTTTACAAGAAACCCAGTTTCCCGCTCAAACTCCCAGTAACACGGGTCGTTACATTATTCTCAGTACTAAGGAAGACTGTGCAGATGTAACAGAGATAATGTTTTGATGTAGGTCCAACATATTACCTTGCACCTGCATGGTGTGGAAGAACTCTTTGCATGAACCCAGCAACACATCATATACAAGGAACAGAAGGTTCTGGATCCGTATGGTGATATGCTGATAAAATACATTTCTTGTCAGATGTCTTACTCGCTAGCTCTGTGATGCTGACCTGTAAATGTGCAAGTAACGAAGTATTAAGACAGGGGTCAACAAAGTACATTAGAGTACAATGATAGCAAAGCCAATATGAAAGACCAGTCACTACTATTGCTCCTCTGCCACAGCCTTACATTTTGACTGAATGATGGCCAGACCCATCACCTCATTGCTCTTCCTAAAAAAGCAATATCTTCCACAGTTAAACATAACATCACAATACTCCCTGGGACACCTGAAATCTATTTCCGAATTTTAGTAGAAGGCTATGTGTATCTGTGTCAGTTTGCCTGCATGCGTGTTTAGGTGAGACCTCCAATCCCTCATCCACTAACACCAAGGCACAGCCTAGATAAACTTATTAGTGAAACATTACACACTAATCCATTTAAAATAAAAGCTCTTAAGTGGTTGTCAGAGAGGAATGACAATATGGCAAGTAACAGCATAAATAATGTTAGAAGAGAAGAAACAGACCTGGATTGTCCATATGTTGTCCAGTTTTTATGCTTTTACCTGGCCTTCAGGGAAGCTGAAAAAAATTACATATCCAGTTTCTACCAGGTTACAAAATGTTGTATATTAAGCATAGAAGTAATTTGAAGTATGACATCATATCAAAAATTTAAGATCAGCTGTCTTCGAGACAAGTTAACATATAAACTCACCATGTTCCCTGAAAAATCTTCAGGTTAAAAGGTTTGCTGAAATGCGAAAAAAGAGTTATATCTCAACAGCTCAAAGGCAAATGTTTATGACAGATTGAAAGATATACAGTACATGAGTTCAGCTAAGACAGCTCTTATTAAACCATTGCAAAAAATTGTAAAGTTTTATTCACATAGCACTGATTGAACAGATAACTGCATAGCCAGTTCTCATAAGAATCTTCCACAATAACACTAAGAGATTGACAGGCACATGTTGCATTTGTCTTTTCTGTGAGGCAGGAATTCTCTGAGTCACTTTGGTGGTAACATCACTTCATTAGTATTGAAACAAACCAAATACTTATATGTGAAGCAAAGGCCATTGCTGAGATGAATTGTCATACGCAGTTTGAAACAGTAGCACTTTAGAAATATAATGTTCATGGTGCAACTTGTAACTGTAACCTCTTTACAGGTGTAAGGTCAGTGCACATCAAAGATAACTCACTTCTCTACATCATCAGGAAAAGATTAACTCATTAGGTGAAGTCCTTTAAGTCCATTTATTAATAAAACAAATCGAAAGCAGAGCAGGCAGTTGTCCATCTTGAAGATTATTGAAACCAAAACACTAAAACATCATGGTGTTGCTTTGTATGTTCTCTCTAGTTCTCTCCTTTGCACCTCTTCATTCATTTTTGGACCCTGTGACATATGAAAAAGTTCTGAGTTAGACAGACAGGAGTTGGTAAGTAATAAGTAACGTCTGCATGTGGTTTAGTCCCACTCAGTCCGTGAGGAGTTTTGGTCTTCTCCACATGTTCCCATAGCTTTCGTCTAAGTGCACCAGTTTCCTCCCACAGTCTAAAAGCCGTGTTTCATAGTCAACTGGTGACTCTACGTTGCCCATAATACGTATGTGTTATGTTGCTCTGGTGTATAGATGGGTAAATGATTGCCAGGAGTTTAGTGTAGCATATAGCAGTAAGTCACCTTGGATGAAGGTGTCAGCTAACCTGTACATTGTCTTCCAACATTGCATCTTGCAGGTCATTTGACATAAAAACTGCAAACTAGTTTAGAGTGAATTCAGTATGGTCTTTGGTTTTAAACCAACAGAGTAATGTTAAAAACTAATTTTTATAAAATAAACACTAAATCCCCCCTTAGTGCTCTCTAACCTGTATGTTCAGCTTGGTTTAAGAGTCAGGGAGCTTCAGCAGTGCTGTACAAGTCAAGCAGTCCATATGTCACAGTCAGGGATGGGATACAGGAGGTAGGTGGTTCGGACCCAAGCTTGGGTGAGGTCATCCTTGATTCCATCCAACGCTGAGAGGCGAGCAAAATCGGTGGTCAGGGACAGGCATAGGTCAATCGAGGTGCAAACGTCGTTGGGAGGGCAAGACAGTACTCAGAACAAGGGAAAGCAAGCAGAGGTGGAAAGCCAGGTAGACACGAGAACGAGGAACAGGGTACAAGGGATGAAATGCTGAATCTGCTAGCCAGGGTGTTGCAAGATTCCGCAATCTTGTGCCGGGACGGCACTGCCTTTATCCCTGGCCTTGATTACTGTCAGGTGCAGTGACATTACTCCCCCCCACCCTTACGGGCGGCTCCAGCCATCTGCCTGGGCTGGCGTGGATGCCCCCTGGGCCGGGAAGCGGGGTGATCTGGATGGGCCTGGTGGAACGAGGAGATCAGGGACGGGTTGAGAATGTCGGATGCAGGAACCCAACAATGTTCCTCCAGGCCACACCCCTCCCAATCCACCAGGTATTGCATGTGGCCGTGACGGGAGTCGAGGAGCTCCTGTACCGAATACGCCGGGGCCCCGTCCACCTGCACTGGCGATGGGGGCCCCGAGTCCTAAAGGGCCTGGAGGTGTAACACTTTATATGGTTTGAGGAGGGATATGTGAAACGAGGGACAGACTCGGAGGGATGATGGCAGTCGCAGTCGATATGTGACTAGATTGATTTGATGGATGATCCTGTAGGGGCCGATGTACCTTGGGCTGAGCTTCCGGGAGGGGAGTCGCATTTTCAGGTCCATGGTGGACAACCTGACCCACTGGCCTGGATGAAAGGAGACGGTGCGACGGTGACGGTCGGCCTGTTCCTTGTACTGGCGGGCGCTTTGTTGTAGATGGGTTGTCACCACCTGCCATGTCTCCCTGCTTGTCCGGTACCAGGCATCGATGGCAGGAAAATCGGTCTCCTCGGGATGCCGAGGGAGCAGGGGACGCTTCTGATGACGCAGAGGGTGCTGTGGATGCGGCGCTGGGGGCGTCCCCAGCTGCCGCTGCAGGTGCGTTCCCCTGGGCACGTTCAGCCACTGGCTGCGCCTGTATGAAGCCCTGGAGTGTGTATAGGATCTGCCGCAGGGTCTGTTCGTGGGAACTGAGCAGTACCTGCTGCGCAGACACTGCCTTCTGCAAGCGCTCCAACTCCACTGGGTCCGTTAAGATGGCGGAATCTTCTGTCACAGTCCGGGATGGGAGACAGGAGGTACTGTAGGTGGTTCGGACCCAAGCACGGGTGAGGTCATCCCGGATTCCATCCAACACTGAGAGGCAGGCGAAATTGGTGGTCAGGAACAGGTGTAGGTCGATCAAGGTGCAAACATCATTGGGAGGGCAAGACAGTACTCAGAACAAGGGAAAGCAAGCAGAGGTGGAAAGCCGGGTAGACACGAGAACGAGGAACAGTGTACAATGGATGAAACATTGAACCTGCTAGCCAGGGCGTTGCAAGATTCCGCAACCTTGTGCCGGGACGGCACTGCCTTTATCCCCGGCCTTGATTACCGTCAGGTGCAGCTACTTGGCTTATGGGCATGACACCATAATTCAGGACAAAATGATTATATCTACCTGCAGTGACTGTTCATTCTCTCCCCATAGCCCAAGGTGTATGGTGTTTGTACTGTGCAAGTAAAAAAAAAAAAAAAAAATACATAATCATCACAATGCTGCTTGAACTATCCAAGTGGTAGCAGGATCCATTTATCAGATGGATGACAGCATTGTTTACACCAATGTGGTTCTGGGCGGCAAAATAGAGTGCCTATTGCAATCCTGACCAGAGGTGTGAGGTATATCTAGACTAGCCTTTCTGTTGTCTTCATGATCTATCTGAGTAACTGGTTGATGATCAGGCAAAGCTATTATTATTATTGAGCCTTTCAATCAAAAGTGTACTCATTCATTCTACTGCACATCTTTACTGGAATAATTCTGTTTTAGCACTTTGGGTGGGAGTCTGACATCAACAGCTAATCTTTAGTTGACATGTCAGTGCTCTTCACTGCGGGATTTCCTGCCTCGACTCACTAGGAATCTTTTGGACTCATCCCAAGGTGCCAAACCACAGTGCTATTCTTCCCTGCCAGATTTTACAAAACAAGAAGATGTTGCGATGTTCTCTTCTTCAACCTCCACATACAAATGACAATTCAAAGCAATGGATACTCCACATGGCCATACATATCTTAATCATATATATAATCAATAATCATATCATTTTCACTCAAATCTCTTTGGTCATTTTAATATTATGTACTAATAGCTCATGAGGAACATTCTGGTTTATAATCCCAAGTTATAAAATTATTGCCTTTTAATTGTCTCAAGACAGGGAGATTGTGTCACATTGGAAATTCCTGGAGAAAACAATGTTTCATTTTTATCACATGCAATTAGCTGTACTTTTCCATGTACAACTGAAGTTCTTCACTGAGCTTGTTTTTGCTCCTCCTGACAGAGTTCTGGAGCGAACATACAGATGACACTTTGATCATTAAGAGGTTCTGGAGAGGCTCTGTGTGGCGTTGGCTTCTTCTGATGAATGAATGCCAGGGTTTAACACCAAACCAGTCATGTTCTTTGTAGTCCTGAAAACATGCAGGTACATATTGACAGCAGTCCTGGGATTTATGGTCTGTTTCTTTCACTTCATGAAAGGACAGGACTCTGCTGCATGTCTGGTGTGCCCCAAGAAGCTGTTTTCCAGGACAGAATGAAATGTATGTCCCCTTACTGTGCAAAGAGGGAAATGTCAGGTAGACAGGGTACTACAGTAATGCACAAAGCAGACTGTTTGTCACTGTCTTTGTCAAAGGAACCCATTGTACTTTTCGAATGTTCTCATGGGCTTCAACTGACTGACCAGATGTAAGATGTCAAATTTTCCAACTGCTTCGTGACTGGACAAGAAGACTATTGAATATATCTCGTAGTCAGTCAAACATAATGAGCCTGTTATCATAAGTAAATGTACAATTTTGCAGCCAAGCAAAATAAATTGTTATAGAGTGTCTTTGAGTAAAGTATAATCCTTCTATTGGACTTATATTGTCTCCTTTTTTCCTGTTTTCCTGTTATTATAAGCATAGCATATATACAGTTCCTAAAAAACCTAATTGACTTAAGAATTATGTTTTATAAAAGGAAAAACCTCCTTAAATTACAGAAAAAAATTGCTTTTTATATTATTTGTGCTGCCCTGTAATGGAACACCATGACCCTGCTCAGGACAAAGCAGTTATTGAAATTGGGTGGATATTATTTATGCAACTTTTATTAACTATACAGTTTTGGTAACTGTAAGCAATGGTAAATTACACTAATCAAGACAACACATTAAAGCAATTCAAAGGATTTTTAGAAGTAAATTACAGATAAAAAGAAAAAAGTATTAATTTCACACTGTCTGGTCATGACCTCTTCTTCACTGGATCTTCTGGAAGGATGACAATAGGCCCAAAATGTGATCAGTTATGTTAATAGAGGCATCTTTATTTATTTACTTTACTTGACAATTTTGTGAATTATATATCATTCTGGAAGACAGCAGCATTTTAAAAACCATAGCTTTATAAATTGATGTCCAAATGTATAAACTTTACAAAAATAAATAGCTTTGACAGGAAGCTATAACAATAAAATACTATGATCCTTCACTGAAGGGATACAATGCCGTTATGTAACTGTTTTTTTGTTTTTAATATCCTTTTGTACATGTCTGGAATGCTATAGCACACAATTCCATATAAAGATAATCAAAATACAAAACATAGAAATAAAGAAAGCATTGTATTCAGTTTGACTTTTGAATTGCATTTCTTTGTAATCAACACAAAACATTTTTAAAAAATGTGCTAGCCTTCTTTTCTCTGTCTTGCAGACATAATGCTCAGCGGTTCAGCTCTTCAGTGTGCCCTCTTCACATTAAACTCTCTTTGGTTGCGCTCCAGTACATCTCTAATCATGTTCCTTCCAACAGCAGAAGTCTCTCTTAAAAACACTTCAGATGTAAGTACTCTACTGGACAGAAGAAAAGGCAGATGAACCCACCGACTCTGTCACACTGGCTAGCATTAGTTCTGACTCCCGACACCTCTGCAAGGAGCAAGTCATTATCTAAGCTGTACGTACTTCTACAGCTGTAAAAAAAATCCCAATGTCCTCACATATACACACAAACACATAGAAAAATCAATAAACAATTTGCTCCAGCTATTGTATACTATATCTGCTGTGCTCTTGACACAAAGGGGTCTTAAACTCTTAAAGCTACGTTTTAGAACCGACTTCTGCATCCTCATGCAGAGGGTTATTGTAAAGTCAGCCTTGTTTCTCAGACTGCGCTGTTAAAACACTATCCAACTGAAGGGCGTTTTGATGCTTGGCAGGAAAGAACTTTGTAAACATTACTATTAAAATCATATGAAAAGAAGCTAAATTAAGTGTATAGTTTCTTTAAAGCCTGAAAGCAGCAAACAAAAGGTATCACTTTCCAAACTCTAAACTGTATAACAAAACAGAGAAACATGTTTTAGACTGATTTGCACCTATAAACAACTGGAAATATATCAATAAATACATGCTTGTCAGCTTGTTTTGGCCCATCATTGTCAATGCTTGTATCAAAAGCATATTATCCTGTATTGTGATAGCAGCTAAGCTAAACCTAAGCTTCCATTCCAGATTCAAGGGAATATGCTGAAAATAAGGGTAAAAAGATGTCAAGGCACTGTGTAATAGCCTTCAGTACAGTTGGGTGTAGACTAGGAGTGAGGCCTTATGTGACTTTGGCCTGTCCCATGGAACAGCTTGACTTTGAGAGACTTGTCCACATTGATTTAAAAACAGATGCAGTCCATAAGGCTACATGATCGTCTTGGTAACTACATCTTGCTTACTCCATCAAACAGCTTCAACAGAAGCTAAAATGCCACCAGACTAGTTTGCATATTTCTAGGCTTGTTTCATGCAGTTTAGGCTGTTTATGAGGAACTACACTTCAGTGATACGCCACCTTCTTCAGCCAACAGCAATAGTTTAACATTATTAGAAAACAAAAAGATATATTTTAGTTAAAATGTAAAACTGCACTCCTGCAAAAGCAATAGCAGTAATCAAACCAGAAAGGGCAAGAATGGTCAGGCTATAATAAAAAAAAAGATAAAGTAAAAATTTTGTTCTTGGCCTGAGCTGTCAGACAACAGATTCTGCCATGGAGTTTTAATACTCCAATAGTGTTTGTCAGTAGGTTTCATGCTAAGGTAGTTTCCCTTTGTGGCTAGAACAATTTGCATACAGTATCGTCACCTAATGTCTACATAATAACACCTTTACATCCTTTGAGGTAGATTTCTATTGGGTAAAACAGAAACTTCAATAGTGGTTATTAAAAAGAAACATAAAAAAACAACAACGAAAGTATTACTATTATTAAGTTATTCTTGAAAAAGGCCCGTGCACTGTAACTTGTTCAAGAAAGTTAGTGCACTCTTTACTGAATTCTAAACTACAGCTTCCCTGCTTGACTCTGAAGCACGGTCAGGGGATTAGTAGTTTGCTACTCCGCACCATTCTGCTCCTGACTCTCTCCCACCGTTTGGCCCTGAGGCCTCAGCACTCACTGTAGACAATGCACTCTCCTACAACGGGCTCAGGCCTGCGGGCTGGGTCGCACCGCTCGGGATCCACCGTCTTCCCCAAGTAGTCGGTACAGAAGACACCGCGGTGCCGAACCCCCACACCGCAAGTTCGAGAGCAAGATAACCAGGGCCCCATCTGCCAGACAGGGCAGGGCAGGTCAGCACATGCCCGGATGTCCACGGGCCTCAGGTCTTTGTCGCAGAGATTGGAGAGGAAGCCACTGCTGTCCCGGCACTCCACTGTCCTCCGGGACCAACCAGAACCACAGGTCTTGGAGCACTCAGACCATTCTCCCAAGGCCCACTGGGGAACCCCAAATGGATGGATGATATGGAGGGAACCCTTCTTCTCTTTAGCTTTGCTGAATGAGACGTCCTTTGGAAGGAAGAACGTGTACTTGACCTTAGGGGGGGATGCCTCCCCAGCTGTGGCTAGCAGTTGGATTGTGATGGGCTCCTGAAGCTGCTGAAAGCTCTGGATGCGCTCTAGAGGGGTGGAAGAACCACTGTACCTGAGGACTGCCCCACGCACTGGGATGTCCTGCTCTACAGTGGACACGGAGAAATTGCCATTCAGGATGTAGGTCCCGTCCTCGCCCTGGATGGCCAAGTAGTGGCCATCATGCTTCACGCCCCGGTGACTTCGCTGCTTCACGTCAATGTTGGTAGCCCCAGCTGGTATAGTCACAATGTCACTGTAGCCATAACTGAAAAAACAGAAATAAAACACCGATATTATTGCATTAGGTCATCAGCAGTGAGTTCTGCCAAATAAAAATGCATCTGGAAAGATCTTTGCTTTGCTGCATTTTATTTTGAGGGGCAATATTGCCTCCTGAGCACAACTGCCAATGAGCACTTACACAGCTCTGTTCAAGGAGCCAGTGATCTTCCTGCAGCTGGAACCATTCCCATTGCACACACCACACTTATCCAGCTTTGCACTGGAGCCAATCTCCAGATCACAGCCGGCCTTGATGCACTGGCCTTGGACGCAGATGGAGGTTGTGTCTGGGCCACATGTGGTACCATCAATGACCTACAGAAACATGTGTCCACCATAAACAATTCCCCATGTATTTTTCAGCCCAATAAGCCAGGACAAAATGCAATTGGATCACACATTTTTGTCATAAACATGGCATTTAGTACCTTAGATTCAAACACCTTAAACTCGCTGCTGCCCCTCGCCCTGCAGAAGAGCTTGCACCGATCCCGGGGAGAAACGCCTGCATATTTGGGGATCCACTCCTTGACAATCCCATGGATATCCAGATGGTTGAAACTGTTGTACTTCTCACACTGTTCTTCTCTGAAGCTCTTTCCTGACATGATCAAAAGGAAGGGAAACATTTCATTGTAATTTAGGGAAGGTGTTTAATAAACAGCAAGGGGGAGTGTGGTGGTGCGGCGGGTTTGACTAACCTGTGCCCTGTGTTGCCAGGTTAGGCTCTGGCTTGCCAGAGCAAGCAGTTTCAGACAATGTGTGTGTTTAATAAACACATTTTATTTATTAAACCTCTATTGATAACCTTTATACAGAAAATGTGCAAAAAGTTTTCTCCTGCAGCACCTGAAAAACCCCTTTTCAATAGTAATAAAGACTTCCCTGTTCTGCCAAAACTTGTACTTGACAGAATACACCAAACCCATTTTACTACATGACAAGTGTAGGGATCCTTTTCCCACGTGTGTGTATAAGCACGTATCCTTCACCGGATATCCCCACGCATGCATGAGTTGCAGGGCCAGCAATTACCATTGTTTTCTTCACAAGGCTGAGTGTTGCAGGACTCGTACTTGACCCTCTGGCCTTCACAGTACTTTCCTCCATTCTGGGGTTCAGGTGCAGTGCACTCCCGGTTAGAGAATTCCACCCCTCCGCCGCATGACCTGGAGCATTGTCCCCACGGCCCCCAGGCCCCCCAGCTGCCGTCCACTACTACCTGCAGCAAGGTCGAGACAGAGGAGGATGTCACACAGAGGAGGCCATCAAGGCTGAGAGTGGTTAGTATTTTACTGGAGCCATGAGCTGCAGGGCATTTAAAGAACAGGACTTCTGGTCACAAAAAATACCAGACAAGGACTGTGGTTTTGCTCTCAAGCAGCGGGACTACCCTGCACTGCTTCAATAAGTTTCCAACTGTAAAAGTACAAAAATAGTTACTGCATGTGAACAGTGTAGGATGGAAATGTCACTTTTGCAAATTAACAATTTAGACAGACAAGAAGAAAGCATCATACAGAGCACAGGGCTGAGAATTAGGCAACTCCACCCCAGCCAACACGCATCTGCCATCTCAACATTCTTGTCCCCATGTGTCATCACTTGCGAAATCCATTGAGAGCTTGGCAGATGTACAATTAACACGTGTTTCCCAGGAATTCTTGGAGTGAGGGCAGCCAACAGATCTGAGATCAGCCTTTTTCTTTAAGCACCTCTCCAAGTGTAATCTTCAAACTTAGATGAGCATTTTGAAGATTCATTTGAGAATTTAACTTTACTTTATGAATTTCAGGACTCTCTAAAATGAAAACCTTGAAAAAATACCAGACAGCGGTTTGCTTTGTAAGCAGTGAGTCCGTCAGGGCTTACAGATGAGGATATGCAAACAGGATGGGAATATGAAACAAGTTCCCTGTGGTTGGGGAACACAGAGCTATGATGCTTATAGCTAAATGATACAACAAACTCGCCTTGGGCTCTGTGACCTTGTCCACCATGACACAAGCTCCATTCAGGCACACGTGGCCATTGCCACATGGCGTGCCATCGGCCCACGGTAGGCTGCCATTCCTGGTGGTGCAGTGCAGCTGACCCCACTCACGGCACCACAGCTGACTGCAGATGTCCACTGCAGAGGTGTTGGGACAATGGGAAAACTCTTCACCAAAGCTCTGCTGGCACTGGCGGTCCAGATTGTAGAAGACCCCCGGGAGCTCAGTGGGCAGTGGCAAGGTCTGCTCTGGCATGTCGAGCAAGCAGTCCCCTGCAGCCCGGAAAGAGACAGGGTGTCCAGTTACAGTGCCTTTCAGCTCACCAGTGGGTTCATTCAAAGTACCTGTTTGGCACAAGTGTTTTTTTCCGGTTGCACTACCTGCTGCCGTAACGCTTTGAATGCCGGGATGCTTATAACGTATGAGAATTGTGCAATGAAAGGATATTTGTCTCATGTGGCTGACATTTCTGGAACCCTTCACAGGAATGCACATCTGGAGGAGTCCACAGAGAGAAGCAAAACAAGGGGACTCCGCCATTAGCGATAGGATGCTAATGGTAACTCTTGCTTGGTGTCAGCTCGCATTTGTTAACTCTGCCAAACCCTTTGACTCGTCAAGCCTCTCCCTGGATATAGCCATTATTTTTCAGTTTTACTAAAGACTTCAATTCTTTTGTAACCACCAAATCTAGCAACCAACCCCTGATTACCAGGATTTCTTGGGATATACTGACACAGCACAGATATTCAGAGAAATGTTTTATCAGACTGCTGTGCACATTGTCCAGTGATAAGGAGAAGCTGAGCTTGGCTAGAATTTGGTTTTGCTATGAAGGAAAACAGTTGTTAAACCTGGCATGTGGTCACTGCAATTCCAAACAGATGACTCCAAAGAGAAGAAGGCTTGAACTGAAGACAAATTGAAAAATTGACGGATAAAGACCCATAAAAAAACGTCAGTTTTACAATACAGAACAACTTATTTTGTCCTTCGGAAGAGCACGCCTTGAACTTGTCACTTAAAATACCATCATTTACATAGTCACTGTCATGCAGAACGTACTCAAAGGTCAGTCCCACTCCAGGTCCATAAAAAAAAATCAAAAGCATGAAGGTTTTTGGTTTTAGCTCCAGTTTGGTGCAATGATTGTCCTTTCTCACTCAGAACTGCTGGATCTCATTCAACATCCAAGAACGATCTGTTCGATAATTAAAAACCTTATAAGCAGCTACTCATTTAATGTTCACTGACTGACCTCAAGAATCACATGTCTGCACCCAAATCTCTCCTTCTGTTGCTGTAATACACTTTTGCATTGTTTTTTCAATTTACACTGCTTTGGAGAAAAGCCTCTGCTGAATGAATAGATGTAAAATGTAAATGTAAAAACCCGCCCCACAGGTTTTTTGCCTGGCCTGCTGCTCCCCTGCACTTGTACTGTGTCAGTAGCAGACAGGAGCTGGAAACTAGAAAGGACAGCAAAGCACATTCTGAAGACGGTTACTGTTGCACTCCCAGCTGAATTCGCCTTGTGGCTTCTGAAACTGTAATTTGTGGTTAGAAGCAAGTTAAGGCAGGAAAGGTACTGTGAAGGAAAATATACGTGTGGAAGCATGGCTTGTGGTAACGAGGGATTCTTTTATCCACTTTCCAGTCCAAAATTACAGACCACATTGGTTGTGGCAGTGGTCCATCTGGCCATGGTCAGATTCATGCAAACGTAACTACCAGCAAGTGCTCAGTTTTTAATTTGATTGCAACGAGGAGGCTAGAGGTCTGGCTCAATGGGATGGTTTGCTCATTTATTAAGGTTATATGTATCAGAATGTGTGTTTACTTACACTCTGCATAGCGTTAACCTGCTACACCTTTATTTTTCACGGCCACAAATAAATTATTTACTAGAAGCTGTGTGGGTGTGGGCCGGAACAATTGAACAAATATAAACTTAAAATGAATACAACTACAATAACTGGAGTCAGAGCCATTCTTGATCTCTCCATTGCCTGCGTTATCAAAGGAAGATCATCCACAGAGCTACCAGGCACACATGACAGGGATCACCTACCAAGCTCCGACAGGCCCACTCACCATGTCCATTATCAAAGAACTCAGTGATGTAGAGAGCACTGCAGGGTGACCAGGGCAGGGTCTGATTAAGCTGCACAAAGAAGGGGGCCATCATGTGGTGCTGATCCAGGTGCCCAAAAAGACCCTCACAGTTCTTTGAGTCATCATGGGGCATGCTCAGCACATGGCCTGCAGGAAGAGAGATGGAACAGGTCCATGTCCACATGAACAGGTGGCAGTCAGACTAAGCCAATCTCTGCACAAACACAACACAGAGAAAGAAAAATGTATCTTTCGTTACAACAACAGGCTCACCTAGCTCATGGGCTGCCGTAAATGCAGCCTGAAGGCCATTGTCTTCAATGACAGAGCAGCTCCTTTTGGGGTCACACATAGTGCCGACGTCAGCCACACCCAGGGTGTCACAACTCTGGTGTCCACAGATGTCCTGAAGCAAGAGGCATTTCAGACGTGTGTCTGCAAGGAACTCCCCACTGCCTCCTGGGAGAGCTTTCCTCCCCAAGCAAAGGTTTGCCAACAAAGCATATCTGTCAGGGTTTCCATTGTAAAATGAAGCAAATAAATATTCTTGGCAGGCAGCAGACTTGTGACGTGAGAAGACGTTAAATGCTCGCTGTCTAGAATGTGTTTTGACTAACGTGCCTGCAAGTTTCCCCTCTTGTGTCGACTTCCCTGCGATGGATACAAACGATTACTGGGCCCATGATAGACCGCAGGACATATCCACACAGGATTCAAACCACATCTGGATTTAGAGAGGCAAACAGTTCAAATCCACCATGTGTACACAGAGACAAGACAAACCAACAGGCCTCCAAGCTGTACACTTTCTCTGGCAGCGGATGTACAGTACAGTACAAAATACCATGTCACTGTACCTGTACTGCCACTTTGCACAGGAGTAGAACTTTATTAAGTTTTGTTTGAAATGGATCCGAAAATGGTTCGTATGGACCAATACATCGTGCAAACTTTCCCGCCCCAACTAGACTAATACAAGAGATTAACTGGTGCTCTACAGGTACTCAGTCTGGCATGCATTGACTTTCAAAGAGTGATAACAGTTTGAGCTCACAGTAAGTTTACCATGATGTCTCACCTCTCTGGTGAAAAGAATGGCAGTGTCATAGTGCTCTGGGTGCCTCTGGCTGGGGGGGTTGAATAGCTGCTGCCAAGCACAGAAATTGCGGAGGGTCACACCCCCATTGTTTGAAACAGACGGGCCAACCTCCTCATCCTCCACGACTAACATCTTCACCACCACCACACTGATGGAGTTCTTGATACTGGGATGCTTGTAGATCTGTGCTGCCACAGCAATGAGTGTCAGCAGGTAGTGCTGTGGAAGGCAAGGCAAGGTTGTCTGTCAGGACACAGATGTCACTGTGCTAGGTGCACCTCTGCATTTACTGACCACCACCAAGTGATCTACTGTATACTGGTAACAGCCTCAGGCTGCACGTCGCTTTTGGCCAACAATATGTTGGATTTCGTAGAAAACGCACTGACAAAACAAAAGTAATATTCTATTAAATTCTTTACGACAAACCACCGGAATTCAGTCCCAAAGAAATTTTTTCCTGATACACTACATCTGTATCAGTCATCTAATATTCGGCCTATTTTATCAAGCCAAAGTTGTAACATCACTCTATGTAATCGTTCCCTCAACTTGTGCAAAGCAGAACTGCAAACAGTGCCAGAAGCTTTGCAGAAAGGTAACCAACCCACTGTGTGCACCAATGAGAATATAAGAATTCTCCCAAACCAAACTTGGTGGGAATCAAAGATCTTGCAGTTTATATTTCCCTCCCTGGAGGAATAAACCCTCAGTTAACCTTCAGAGAACATGTTAAACTGCAGCTGTCATTATTATTATTAATGATTCTGAACATGATTTCTCTCTTTCTCTCTAGAGACAGTGGTACAAGGGGTCATTCTGGGAAGAAAAATCACTGGTATCAACTTTGTACTGGATTATAGCCTGTTGCACTCTAGAGCAAATGACCTTGTAGCTGTGGGCCATTTCTTTAAGAGGACACAACACCCAGACCAGACGTCTCATACTGGATCTCCAAATATGTGTGGCTGATAAGCCATTCCATTTCGTTGCTTCAAAAGAATTTCATATTTTGCAAAAAAATGTGATTTTTTAAGAAAATCCATCTGACAAACAAACGAACCCAAATCTTGCTCTCTTTCCTCTTAAGGAGAAGCAGTTTTGACATAAAGTATTGACTTTTTTAGAAAGCTTGGAACCACCCCATGACCTTAAATATTCTAGTTTATAACCAGGGGATTAAGTGTTCTCACATTTTCATAAAAAGAGTGGAAACATAAGCAAACTACAAAGTTACAGTTTCAGAAGAGTTCAGATAATTTGTGTTAGCCCTTTCTGCTTGTGCAGGAAATCGGTGCAGCATTTCCTTGAGGTGGCTGTGGGGTCGTGTAGAAAGGTGACATCATAACAACTTAACATATAAAAACTATAATATATATGGCACAGCAGTACCTTTTAACTTGCCTGTTAAATACAAAATATCAGACATGAGATACTTTATTGTCATTGAATGCAGTGCAATACAATGACATTTTGTGTAGCAGCCTTCAGAACAACAGCAGCAGAAAGAAAGAACACTTAAAAAAAATAAATAAATAAATAAGAATTAGATTGGAACTTTGAAGTAATTTCATGTAGCTTTTCTAAAGCTAATGTAGTCTCATTTTGTGGGGAATGTATAGCCTACTGGGGGTGCGATGGCACAGTGGGTTGGACTGGGTCTGGGGTTTGAGTCCCACTTGGTGTGCCTTGCGACAGACTGGTGTCCTGTCCTGGGTATGAACCCCTCCCCCTACAGCCTTTCGCCCTGTGTTGCCGGGTTAGACTCCGGCTCCCCGCGACGCCATATGGGACAAGCGGTTCAGACAATGTGTGTGTGTGTGTGTGTGTGTGTGTGTGTGTGTGTAGCCTACTGCAATGTCCCAATGAGGATTACAATGAACAATTTTAACCAAAAAGCCTTTCTGGCTGATTGAGAGCTAGGAGGGCAGAGTGAAATTCACTTTCTCATCCTTAGAGTTAATTTTCTCTGATATGTCAGCTCTAGAGGTTTTAGGGTAAGGTAATTTGGAGGAAGGGTTTCAAGAAGCATCATGTGAAACTATGCAGTGTCTCTTCCATCCTGTGCACCCTTTCCACCTGCCTCCTTCCATCTGTCCTACTAGTCTTTCCGTCCAAGATCTGCTCAGAACACGGATCCCTGGCAGGATGCTCAGTTTCAGAAGCATTTGAGAAATACAGTACCCTCAAACTCGGGTAAAACAGGGGTTAAGCCTGGGACAGGCTTTGTAACGCCAACGCCAAGAACCTTTTGTCTTTTGTCTTTGTTCAACTCTGTAAAAAATAAACTGAATTGAAATGAAACTTGGTTCGAATCCTGCTACTACCGAATCACCCTTGGAACCTAAGTTATTGCACTAGGAACAGCGTGCTCTATAAATGGATAAAACACTGAGTGTCGCGCAGTGAATGAGCGATGTGAATAACACGGTAAAGGTGGCTGTGTCGGGGACCCTCGGCTTGATAATTGATTCACTGTACGCAGACGCTGATTTACGCGAAGCCCGAGCCTACTTAGTTCATTCGAGACACAAAGTTGTGTACTTTTGGACTAGGTAGGATTTTCGTTGAATCTTTATTATATTTGTTCTGGCGTCTGATCTTTGAAAGAATGTAAGCAAACAGATTTGTCAGTTTTAACTTGAACCGTTATATTATTATTATTATTATTATTATTAAAAAGACGACTTGGGACTTGCTACGTCGTTAGGAAAGTAACTTTACCGTACACTGATTGACCCATTCATACAGCAGGCATTCTTACTGTGCCCGTTCACAGTAAGGACCACGAAGGGCACCAGAGGAGAGGGGTTCGAACGGAGTCCCGAGTCCAGCGCTAACCACTGCAGTACAGTACACTGCGGAATGTCGCTATACAATGAATGAGCTGTTCAGTGGACCTGCGAGCGGGATACCTTGACGTGGTCGCCGTAGAACTGGGCCATGGAGAAGTCCGCCACCACCAGGGTCTCTATGTATCTCGGCGCGGACACGAAGCGCCTCTTCCTCGCCATCCCTGCAGCATCCACGCCAGCCTGAGGCTGCGCTCCGTAATCATGACTCCTTCCAGCCTCTGGATCCGATGAGGCTCTGCCTCTGGTGTGAGCTCGTCGTGTGCTGGAGAAAGCCCGTCTTCTGACCACATGGACCACCTGTGCGGTGGGCTGCCGGCTGGCGCTGTCACGGACGGGCTCTTTCGGCTCAATGAGATACTCGTCTCCTTCCGTAATGAACGACCCCTGGATCCCATGACACAGACTGACAGCCACCACGGAGTCGGGTTTGAAGTCCACGGTGCCCGAATAGAAGCAGCCCCTGAGAGCCGCTTCTCCCTCCTCCGTCCAGTCCGTGGTCTCGAGTAGGTCGGCTTCAGCCTTGACATCTTCATGATCTTCAGCCCCAAAAACGCGGCCCCGGAGCCGTCTTGCTTTCACACGCTCGATCTTGAGGACGGGAGACACGAAGCTGTCGTCCGGCCTCAGATTTAAGGTGAAGTTGTGGCCGAACGCGGCGATCCTGAAGCTCGGTTCCGCCTCGCTGCGCTTCCACAGGCGGCCGCCGCCGCGCAGCTTCACGGGCACCGTTTCCTGGGACGCAGCCCCTGAGAGCCGCTCGCAGAGCGCCCACTGTGTCGCGTAGAGCAGCGAGAGCAGCGGGAGCAGCGCACACCACCCGGGACACATGGTGTCGCACCGTGACAGCCGCGCTCTGGCCGGAAAGTAACTTAACGCACGTCGAAGAAGAACGGCCTGCTTTGCTCTCCTCTTTTAAACGTTGAAACTTACACGCATGTGCTAGTCCACAGAAACGATATTAAAATTCACTTGCTCGGTTGCTGTCTACTTCTTTTGCACTATGATGATATCGCGCTGGCTGCTCTCTGAGCGACTCTTGGGAAAAACGAAAAAGAAAGACAAGAAGAAGAAGGACTCCAGTGCGGAGGAGGCTGTCTCTGATGACTGTATCATGTCATGAGTGCTGTAAAACCAGTCTTGGTCTGAGGTTTTCTACCATTATTATTACTGCACTGTCACTGTGTGTTGTGAACTAGCGCTGTATGTACAAAAGAGCTAAAATCTGTGTCCTACTGGGTGCTACCGGGTCCTACCGTGTCCTACTGTGTCCTACTGTCTGCTCGCCGGCACGGCGCTGGTATTTATACCTTCTTGCCCTTGTAAGACTTGAAGAGGTTTATTTTGGATACCGTCGGACTCTCTCCTCCCCCTGCGAGTAGAAGCGAAGGGCCTGGATCACAGCACCCAATGGGCGCGAGCCCGACACTCCCCCCCGTCTTAAATAGCATCAGTGGGAGCGCAGGCGGCTATTATTAACCCACGCTGCAGATGAGATGCTCTCGTGCTCCCGGACACCGGTGGTATCCATGGCTAACGGTCCGATTCGTTACTCGTGCAGCAGCCGCACGACCCTCGGCTCCGAAAATGTACGTAGCGTGCACTTCTGTGCCAAATCGCGGCAACAAAAAACTCTTGCGTTTTTTTTCCCGACGAAAATACACAGTAGCGCGCGCTGGGATGGGATGGGATGGGATGGGATGGGATGAGATCAGGGATGGGATGGGATGGGAGACTTGAGAACCGCATGACAGGTTGCTCGACAGTTGCATTCAAGTTACATGCGGAACTTTATGATTGATCAATTATATATTGATTGAGAAGTGCTATATCATTATCCCACATGACTAATCTGTATTGGCCTGATGTGACTTTCACCCCCCAAAAGTCGATTCCAAAAAATGTGGACATATAGCCTAGCTCCAGTGTGTTATAATATATATGTAAGATATGTATAAATTTTGCATATATATATATAAGTGACCCATGTAAGTAGTGTAAGTAGTGTACAGTACTAGCAGTGTAAGTCACCTTGGTAAATAAGGTGTGTGGGCTGATAACACTACATAGAGTTCACTGGAAGTCACTTTGTAGAAAATCGTCCGCTAAATAAATAAATGTAAATGTAGTGTAAGTCCTCTTTAGCACAGTCTTTACGACAGTGCAAAAGAGGACTTAATGATTCATTATGCTTTAGCAGCTGGCGGTAAACTGAAAATAGACGTAAAAGTCTTAAGCCTCAGTTCAGAGATATATAAAGTATAGTTTATGACATAATAATATAAGCAGGACCATGACGAACATTAGTAGTAACATGGGTTTATCACGGACTGGCTTGCCGTTGATGTGAAGTGCAGCAGATCTTTGCCTGTATCGTTTCATATCTGCCGTATCCTTATTCATATTCACTATTTATAGCATGGCCTTCTTCTTCTAAGGATAAGTTAATACAAAGTTTATGTTATTTAGATTATTTTTGATTTATAGAAAGTATACAGTCTGTATCCCATCATATATGAAGGGAGAGTTTCTATAAAAATTATAAACAGAATTATGATTCAATTAATACGAACTGCACTTGAAGAGTCAGTGACTTAGAGCAGTGGAAACCCATTTAAGTCATTTTTTACAGAAATGTTTGGTTTTAATTTTAAAGCAAAGTTTGGGCTTACTCAGTTTGCAGAGATTCGGAGGTAAAATAACATTTTTTAAGGCTCCACTGAACTTTTTCTCAAGCCAGATCACATTGATAGAGAAGGGATAACATCTTACTCTTACCACACAGCGGCGACATTGTCACGCATACATTTCAAAGACGTTCATCGCCAGTGGGATCTTGGAGAAACGGATGAATGGATGAAGATGTACCAGCCCTCCCCCGCCACCAGGGGTCTCTCTTGCATGTGAAAACATTTTAATTAAATCGCTTGCTGTAATTTGTTTATTCTAAGACATTTTATCAAAATAAAATTATGCTTAAAGAAAATGACGTTAATGTAAGGTTATGCCGCCCTAGCCTAGTGTCATGTGATTCCGCGACAGGCTCCGCACCGCTGCGACCTTGACAAGGATAAGAGTTTCACGTGAGTGAGTGAGTGAGTGAGTGAGTGAATTGCAAAAGGGTTTGGTGATCTGGAGTGTATACAGATCACGGAGAGTTAGGCTGGGCGAGGTACAGTCTGGATCGGAGGTCTGTTCTTTGTAATGGGGAGAGAGCGAGAGAGAGAGAGAGAGAGAGAGAGAGAGAGAGAGAATGTCTGTGGGTAATTCAGAATAACCAAAGCGCCTAAAAATGATGTCTTTGGACTGTGGGAGGAAACCGGAGTGAACATGCAAACTCCACACTTATTGTGATCGAACCTACACTGATCGCACAGCCCAGCCACGGTGAGGCGCCACCACCATGCCGTCCAAAATCACAGCTCTTCGTTATAATTTCAATGCTTGGTACGGCTATTCATCATAAATGAATGCAATTTAAATACTCTTTTATCTTTATACGACAGTTAATTTTATAAAATAAGACTGCGGTCAAATGACAGCAAAAACACTTTTTTTTACATACCGAGCAAAAGATAGGTAGTTTAACTCCGGGATAATCTGCATGAAAGTGGATGTTTCGCAGCTACATCGCAGCTCTGCAGACCATGTAAGACTAACAGGACATTGTAGTGACCCCGTCCTTTTAAATGGGATATTTTAGGAAGCGAGCAGGCGTACAAGCCACCTCTAACAGCACTGTCCTTGGTAGGACAGTTATACTTATTATACATATGGCTACGAAGGTTGTGGGTTCGCCTCCCATTCCTTTAGCAGGCGTGATGTATTGTAAGTACTTACGATGAGTTGATAGAGTAAAAATTCCGCGCTGTATGAACCTGCAAGTCGCTTTAATCAAAAGCATAAGATGAATAAAGATTATTAGTCATTCTCAATGTAATACTATTGCTTCTGTATTTGCGGAAAAAACACATTTATAGCAGGTAGATCTGCTTATTAACTTTAAACATCTACTAACATTGCGGCAGTGAATGACACTGTCTATGTTTGCAGTAAAATAAGTCTGGCTATAGCCTATTCACAACACGTTTTCCTTCGAAATTTTAATTTAGGGCACTCGGATTAAATATAGAGGACTATTCATGTGGGTCTATTGATACCTACATCAAACAGGGAACTGTCAAAATTATAATCTATTCAGTTCCCTATTTGTTGCGCTCCTGAGCGAAATATGACAAATAACTGTCACTGGAAGGTGCTGCTGTTCTGTGGGGCTTTTGGAGGAGCGCTCTCCTTTTTTCACCCACGGCTACGGGTCCCGGGCTGCACAGAGCAGTGGGCGGGGCTCGCGCTCCTCGTGCTGCACAGACAGCGATGACAATGTAACGTTGAATGTTTTGAGAGCCACAAGTGGGCTGGGAGGATATAAACCGAGGCATGTTCTGGTGAACTTTTTTCACGCACCTCCCCAAAACTCTGATTACATCTCTCGTGTGTGCCTTCAGCACTACGCGGGGCCATAAAAGCGCAGAGAGCCGGAGGCGCGCTCCAGCTGACAGGTACAAGATGGGCACGGAGCGCGCGCCGCGGCTCTTGGCACGGGAAGCGCGCGCAGCTGCAGCGCTGTAGGATCTCGCCGCGTGCACGATCCGCTCCATCATCTCACCGACACCGCAGCCAACTACCCGATTGATAAACACGTTCTGTGTAACTTTCTTACAGAGCAGAGCTTTCGACGCGGCGAGCGATGAAGTGTTTGGGGACACTGGTCATTGTGGACGCGCTTCTGCGGGTCGCGCTGAGCCTCTCAGTGGAAAGCGAGCTTTGTTCTCCGGTTCTGCTCGAGCACCCGAATTCTGACCAGCAGAACTTGGCCCACGACGTGCTAGACGTGGGCGGGCGGCGCGTGCTCATTAAAGTACACGCGTTCAGGACGGATTTCACCGTGAGCCTGATGGCTGACAGCGCGTTCCTCTCCCGCGCCCTCTTCGCGCACCGCGGCGCTCCGGCATCCAGGCGCGCGTCCGACCCCGACTGGAGCCGCTGCTTCTACTCCGGTCATGTTAATTCGGACCCCGATTCCTATGCGGCTTTCAGCCTGTGCAAAGGCTTGCGGGGGGCCTTTGGTTTCCAGGGGAGGGAGTATGTCATCAGTCCAGTGGGGAATGTCACCACATCGGGGATGCGGGGGCACGTCGCAGGCGCGCACACGATACAGCGCAGAGACGCGTCTGACTCTGAGCGGAGCAGCGGTCCCACCTCCAGGTGCGGAGTGAACTCCTCCGTCACCGGCGATGTTTTAGAGGCTTTAGAGAAACACCGGACACCGAACACAACAGGGAACTGGATGGAAGACGTTTCTAGAGGCGCGGGCCGGTCCAAGCGATTCGCGTCCATGCCCAGGTACGTGGAGACCCTGGTGGTGGCCGATGACTCCATGGCCAGATTCCACGGCGACGACGTCAAGCACTACATCCTGACTCTCATGGCGGTGGCCGCCCAGCTCTACAAACATCCCAGCATCATGAACTCCATCAACATCGTGGTGGTCAAGCTGGTGGTGCTCAAGGAAGCCGAGAAGGGGCCTAAAGTGTCGGGTAACGCGGCGCTGACCCTGCGGAACTTCTGCACCTGGCAGAAAAAGATGAACAAGAACAGCGATAAACACCCAGAGTACTGGGACACTGCTGTCCTGTTCACCAGACAGGTGAGCATCTTTGCATTATAGGGTTTTTTTTTTTTTTTTTTTACCTTATTTAACTGTGATGGTATAAAGGGACAGCAGGTGGTGTAGTGGTTTGAGCTGTGGCCTTTGGACTTGAGGTCTCAGATTCAAATCTCACCTCCTGTTGTACTGCAGCTGAGTAAGGTACTTACCCTAAATTGCTCAGCTGTATAAATGGGTAAATTATTATAAACAGCCTAAGTTGCTCTGTTTCAAAATAAATACCCAGTTTAAATCCCATTATTGGGATCCATAGGTGCCTCACTGGCCAAATCATAAGAACAGCATTGCCTGGCACCCAGGAACAGAACTGCACAGTTGGCAAGACAGGATAAAACTGAACTTGGAAAGTTAATTTAAAGCAATTTTAAGGATCTGTTAAACATATAATGAAGATAATTGTTTTCTGAGAGGGGGTGCGGTGGCGCAGTGGGTTGGACCGCAGTCCTGCTCTCCGGTGGGTCTGGGGTTCAAGTCCCGCTTGGGGTGCCTTGTGGCGGACTGGCGTCCCGTCCTGGGTGTGTCCCCTTCCCCCTCTGGCCTTACGCCCTGTGTTGCCGGGTTAGGCTCCGGTTCCCCGTGACCCTGTAAAGGACAAGTGGTTCTGAAAATGTGTGTGTGTTTTCTGAGAACTGCAAGTCTTGTGAAAATGGGATGATGGACCGTACAAAACCACAGAGAAATAAGGACCTTTAAAAATGTACTTTGCCGGAGGAAATTGGGGATTAATAACACTTCATGGTGTTACTCAGAAATGTATTTATGCTGCAAAACAACATGAGGTGTAAGAGAAGGTCAGAAGGGATGTGTCCCCCAGTGTTCAGGCAAGTCTCATCTGTCCTAAATGTCCTGAACATGTGATAATTTTTGTCCCCCCCAAAACCTGACAGGTATTTATGCCCCTGCATAGTGGATATGTGATGGCATGCGTTTTGCTGAACTCTCTGAACTCACATTGGGCAGCAGATCCCCTACACCTGTTGCCGCTTTAATGGGTTTGCAAATGAGTTTAAACCATGCAGTTCAATTCATGGATGAGGCTGACAGCAGGGCTGGAGCCAGACAGCACACTCTGCTGTCTGCAATGCAGATTCAGGTTCTCAATGTTTCACTGTGTTCCAGGCAATTGCGATTGTTGGCATAACCATAATGTTTATAAGATTGTGTGAGGTCTCCTATTGCTCAGGGCAACATACAAGCTTAGAGCGATACAACACTGTTCAGTGTTCAGTGGATCACCAGGCTAAAGACCCCAAGAGTCTAATGATGCAATTCCAAATGGTAACATATTGCTTAGTAGATTACCTTACTCTGTGATACAACAGCAGAACCCCTTCAGGGACTGGATTTTGCTGTCTCTTCTGGACTGTGCTGCTATAGTGCTTGTTCCATACTGGGTGGGGTGTGTTGACAAGGTGGAGGATGGTGCTACGGGTATCCTTTAGAGGGACACTTCAATAAGGATTAAATGGCGATAAGGTATTTCAGGACTGACTTCAGCAAAGACTTTGCCACCCTTTAAGATATAGGAAACTGAAATACCAAGAATTTGCACAAACTACATCAGGGTATGCATTTTTAACATCGCAAAACCTTCTCTCAGCTTGGCTGATCTGGTCCATCTCTCTGTTAGGTATTATGAATACTACAGGCCAGAGGTCAGAGGTCTGTGTTCGGTTGTGTGCAATGGGAAGTATCCATTTCTTCATGACCCTCCCATATCCAGCTGTGAGCCGTCAGCCCTGTGCCTTTACTGTATGTGAATCTGTTTCTTATTAGTGTGTGTTGAGCTGTAAGTATAGAAATCCCAGTGTCGTGTGGGAATGCACAGGGAACGGGCCCACTAGCTATTTCATATCAACAGGCAGAACATCTCTGAACATCTTGGGGCATATCCAGCTACAGGCTGATTTGAGTCCCACTGGTAGAGTACAACAGTGCATTCTGCCTCTGGGCTAACAGACAGATAAAGCATATTGTGGTATTTAGGAATTTGGAATAACTACGGCAGAAACACCCATAAAAAAGAAGACCAGCCTTTGTTTGTGATTCTTCTTTTCCTTGGCAGGATCTTGCACAAGCTCTCTGTCCAAGAGTGTGACTGCTATTCACAGGATCAGTTCTGCAGCTGTCATTATCCTTAGTCGTCATGCAATGTGTGGAGATAATAAAACTATAAATAGAATCCTTAGGATTTCCCTTCAGAAGCATTTACAATATCTGAGCTTATCCATTTTCACAAACCAGTTGTCACAGTGATCTGAAGTTACTTCCAGGAAGCACATGGTGTAAGATACTGCAGTCTTTCACACACCAAGGAAGCAGTGTAACAATGTGCCAGGTGTTGGGAAGGACTAAAACTATTCTCAGTAGTACTCACTAGAGTTTTGCACAAATACTGGGGAGGTACATAGGCTTGCTTGCATCTTGGGGAGAGGAGCAAATCTCAGTGCCCCCCTTATTACGCCTTTACACCAAATGCAATTAAGTCACAAATTCCCCTGAATCACATACATTTGCGTCGTGGCAGTAAACTGGAGTTGTCGGTTTGGCACTCTACGCAGATAGGGCTGGATTCTAACCCATATCCCAGGAGCTCTGACACGGCACCACACCTCACTGCACACTATGCTTTCCTTCTGTAGGATGATGGCCAGGAAAAAAGTAATACACTGGCTCATTGTGTCACACGTTTCAAAGCTATAAACATTTCCTAGTTTATTTATAATTGTATAATCTTCACCATTCTGACTCACTGTCAGGAACACCTTGTCCTAATGCAGGGTTGCTGCAGCCCCAGGCCTATCCTGGAATCAAAGAGCACAAGGCAGGCTGCACGTTGGACAGAACATCAACCCATCCTTGGGCAAGCAAACATTCACACATTATGGGGCAATTACTGGAGCAATTCTGTGGGCATCCATTTCACCAGAAATACATTTTTGGACTGTGGGAAGAAACCCAAGCTTGCTTTTATAAATGCCATCTGAACTCCACGTAGACAGAGTTGGATTCAAACCTGCATCCAAACACAGAGGGGCTATCAAGAACAGCTTCTATCCATTTTGCCATCATGCTGCGCATTTATTCATTCTTCTATATTCTGTCAATTCTGTCTGTTACAGAACGAAAGCGATCTGCATTTCAGCATCCAGCCATTATTTGAAAGTATTGTTACTTTCTTTGTCTTTCTTTTCTAGAAATGCCATTTCTTTTAAAAGTCATAGTTTATGTGAGATTGTTCAACTGCTTTGTGGTCATAGCATGCATCTTTTAGTTATGGTCAAAACAACTTTATTGGGCCCACAGCCAGATTAGAAGGAACACTAATATCTGAATTACAAATTGTCAGCAGTTGGGAGTGAACAGGATGCAGGGATGGCATAATTTTATTTTAGGTAATTTTAAATGCGTTTCAATTTTAATGTAGTTTGAAGTTAATAAAATAAAAAAGGGTTACTCCCTATGGAAAGATGTCCAGTGCTAGATGTACTCTGCTTCACGGATAGGTTCCGTTCTACAGAACATGACCCGTGAATAAATGGAGGTATGTCTCTATTATGTAGCTTTTACATTTATTCACGTAGCTGATGGTTATTTCCAAAGCAACTTACAATGTTAAGCTACTGACACTATTTTACCCATGTATAAGGCTGGGTAATTTTACTGCAGGTATTTAGGGAAAGTACCTTGCTCAAGAGTGCTACAGCCAGAGGTGAGGCTTAAACTTACAACCTTTGGGTCCAAAGGCAGCAGCTCTAATCACTACACTACCAGATGCCTTTTTTTTGCTTGTTACTTCAAGGTAAATGTGAGTTATAAACAAATTAAGTTGTGAACAGGCTTCGGGTGCCAGTTGTGTTGGCAAGCTGAGCAGCAGGTTTACAAAACAGAAACAGAATAATTTTCTGCATATTATGATCAGTTATTTCCAAGAATTGTTAAGGAAACAAATATGTCATAATGTCTAGGCAAACTCTTAAAGTACGTCTTTGCATACCACTGAAGCATAATGTACCACACATTGGCCTTGAACATACTTACCCATGAGGCATCTACTCTGGCTTGAGCCAATGTATTTAGGTGTTCTTTGGCCCATGATCATGATGATGATGTCATAGGGTGTAAGCTCTGATTTTTTTGTTGTATTTATGCCAGGCATAACAATGACATAAATGCTTGAATGTTTGTGAAATAGTCAACTGGAATTAGTTTAAGTAACATTTTAAAGAAGGAACAATCAGTTACAATAACAACGATTACGGGTATAGTACAGTGTCCTAAAACCTGAGCCTAATATGCATGTACGACATTCTCAGCAGTTATGTAATAGTTATGCACCTGCAGTTTCAACTGCAGGCTGCCTCTCACACTGGGATCTGGGCTGCTGGGCTTTAAAAAGGACTGGACTGTCATTCATCACTGCCACCCGGATCCATTATAACTATTCCCACTTTTCCACCTCTTCCTGCATGAAGTTCAGTCCTTTTGGCAGTAAACATGCAGTATCAGTGCACGTCTAAGTGGTCTAAAACAAAGAAACTGCACGACAGAAATATTGTGAAAAATGTCTAGGTCACCTCTTGAAGTTGTAGTGATTGAACTACTTTAGTGTACTGCTTATCATTATGACATGTTTAACTTACATAAAATTACATTGAAATATGTTACTTGTAGCATCTAGTGTCCTGTAAAACAAAAGTTCCACACAGAGTTCCAGTGGGCCAAGCCTAAAGTCAAAAGTGGGTCAATCTGCACATCGTTACAGTTTTTGCAGAAGTGCATCATTCTGCATTATGCGAAGACTAAACTGTGGTTTTAGAAAAGTTTTAGATCCAAGACATCCTTTCCATAATGTTGGACGCTTTCATGGTTTCTTCTACGAGTGAGTCATGTGTCTGTTTCAGCGTCGTCTTTGGATGGGCTGTGGCACTGTATGTTCTGTCTTGTCTTCCAAATTCAACAGGGGGAAATGAGTGCACGTAACATGCTGCCAGCTCAGCAACAGCTTGCAGATGGGAAAGATGGACCTCTCAGTCTGATCTTCAGTAGTTTGTGCTTTTATTTTTAGATCAAGGTTGTTTCCATCCCATCAAATGCTACGAGTTTAGTGGAGCCGAGGAAATTATTTTGCTGGCCTTGCAGAACAGCATGTTAGTCCATGTGAAATGGTTGTCTGCATCCTTTCCAGCGTGTTTCTCACCTTAACAGTTCTGGTTTGTGTGCTGTCTTCCAGGACCTGTGCGGAGCCACCACATGTGATACTCTGGGCATGGCAGACGTGGGAACCATGTGTGATTCCAAAAGAAGCTGCTCTGTCATCGAGGATGACGGCCTGCCTTCGGCCTTCACCACAGCGCATGAGTTAGGTGAGTCCGTCAGAGTGTATACACAGAATGCCACATCTGTGACTCTTGTCCAAAATCTGCTTACAAAGCTGTGTGTTTAATGATTTTTTCACATTTTGGGCTTTATTTTAGTTTCAAACAACACGCAGTCATTACAAATTTGTGATGAGCAGTTCCACTCAGAGAGGAAAAAAATCTTCAGTTGCCCCCCTCTAGTAACATCAGTTTTGATTGAGATTAAGCTTCATTCCATAGCTGGCCATGGCTGCCGATGAAGCCAGATATGAGGTACATCAGAAGTAGCACCATAGATATAGTCTGGGCTAAACTTCACACTCTTTCAGGACATGTGTTCAACATGCCCCATGACAATGTGAAGGCCTGCGAGGAGGTGTTTGGGGAGCTGAAGGAGAACCACATGATGTCCCCCACGCTGATCAAGATCGACCGCAGCAGTCCTTGGTCTGCCTGCAGCGCAGCCATCATCACCGAGTTCCTGGACAGTGGCCACGGTCAGCCTCCCTCACTGAATATTTACCAAGAAAGGAGCTTAGAATGGAAGCCTAACTTTGTGCAGCGCAAGAAATTGACTTTTTGAAAAATACGTTTTCATCATTCCAAGAACCAACCGTTCTGCTGCATAAGTAGCCTCTGGAAAACATGCAGTTGGAGCCACTGGCAGAGGTTGACCTCAGTGGCTCTCCACTGCTATTCACAGTTCATGCACAAGCAGCAATTATGCAAGTCTGTGCTCTTACTATATGTCAGAAATACAAATGGGTTTGACTGAGAACCAAAGAGACCTTAAATTAGTGTATTTACTTTATGGCTTCACTTTGAATGTGTATTTTTCAATGGAAAATTTTGAGAAGACCATCCTAGACCGTAAAGTAGACACTTCCAGTCTTCATGCTTTTTAGAACTTAAAGTTTTAGTTTTTGTATTCTTGTATTTGGAGTGGTCAGATAAGCTTATTAAAAGCCGGAGAGCTGAGCTTCAATAGGACGCCTGATTACAGGGCTCCTCAGTCCTGATCTCTGCCCTAAAGCATGTCAAAGAGAGCAAAGAAGTTGTTTCTAAGGGAAACATTCACTTAACTCTTTAGCAACACCCAACACCAGTTTGAAGGTCTGAAATAATATTTACCAAACAGGTTGTTAATATGGCTTCTAAGAATCCAGACCCTGCTGGCCTCCCACATCTATCCTGTCGTACTGAAGACTCCAAAACCTGACTTGCCACAAGTAAATATTTGCGGACTTTAATAATAATCCTGCATAAACATAGTTTGCATTAGGCAGTGCTTTGCTTTCTGGTGGTCTGATAAAGAGGAAAGGGGCTAAAAAGGCAATCCGAGCTCTACTAGGATTTCCACGCAGCCTGGGGAGCTTTGGTGCTTTCAGAGGAATGGTCTGTTAATTAAAATGTTTTCAGTCAGTTGAGATAAAAAAGTGTTAATTAAGAGAAATAATTATAGATGATTGAGTTAATGGTGCTGGTATGGCCACGATGCAAAAGCAAGTAGCCTCAGCTTTTTCCACTGCGGATGTTTGGAGGCAGCAGGCATGGTTAAATGTAATTATAGATGGTCAGGCTGTCCTAACGGAGCAATATGTTTACCGGTAGTGATTATCTGTTCCTGCTCCCAGGCGACTGCCTGTTGGATCAGCCCGAAAAGCCGCTGGCGTTACCTGAGGATCTCCCCGGTTCTAGCTACGGGCTGACGCGGCAGTGTGAGCTGGCGTTTGGCACCGGCTCCAGGCCCTGCCCCTACATGCAGCCCTGTACCCGGCTCTGGTGCACCGGCAAAGCCGGAAATCAACTTGTCTGCCAGACACGCCACTTCCCTTGGGCTGACGGCACCGCCTGCGGGGAGGGACGTCTCTGTCTCCGAGGGGTTTGCACAGACAAGGGGGCCGCCACCAAGGCCCGGGTAAGCACCATCACCGCCAGAGGTAGAATTTAGCAAGAGTTTTCTTCTCTTCTCTGTTTTCTTACCAGTTCTTTTTTTTTTCTCATATAGTAGGACTAAGTGACCCATTGACATTTTTGGGGCTGGGATTTTCATTTGCAGGTGGATGGTCGCTGGGGCAAGTGGGGAGAGTTTGGCCCCTGTTCTCGGACGTGTGGTGGAGGGGTTCAGCTGGCTAAAAGAAACTGTGACAGTCCAGTTCCCGCCAATGGGGGCAAGTACTGCCAGGGCGTCCGTGTGAAGTACCGCTCCTGCAACCTGGAGGCCTGTCCAGACACAGGTGTGACTGAATGCACCACATCTCGTTTCCAACATCTCATTTCAGCATTTAGCAAATAAACATCCATCTGCAAATTGTTGGATATTTATTGCCATCATATGCCTGGTTCGGTGGAGGGTAAAATATTCTCTCCCTGTAGGTAAGAGTTTCCGGGAGGAGCAGTGTGAGGCCTTCAACAGCGTGAGCCTTAACACCAACAGACTTGCTCCTTCTGTGGTATGGGTCCCTAAGTACTCAGGGGTCTCCCCCAAGGACCAGTGCAAACTCATCTGCAGAGCAAATGGCACTGGTTACTTCTATGTCCTGGCCTCCAAGGTGAGCTACGTACCACTGGTGCATTTACTTCTTCATGTATTTATTTATTTAATTATTGTTCATGTATTTTTTTTATTGTTGAAATACTTCTGCTGTCAAAAGTACTTAATAAATGAATAATAACATGTGTTATCTAGACCATACTGAAAAATACATAAGATGCTAAATAATATGAATTATTCGCATACTTGTGTATGGCACCCGCTATTAAAACAGTAAAAATGAGAAAAAAAACTCTGAACAGATAAGCTAACGATAGAAATTCATACAGTAAAAGGTGACGCTGCTGCGGATGCTACGTGAATAAGGTATCCTTACTAAAAATAATGATGTTTTAAAGGAATTATGCAAAATTATTCTATGCAGATGGCAAATAGACTAAACATGAAGATTAAACCACCCTGGTGGAAAAACACCTGCTTATGACGTTTTAGTTTCTGCAAGTATTTTGTTCCAAATTAGGATCTTCTGAGAAGGATGAGCTGACTGATGTAGGGAACATCTGTGCTCTTGTGCATCTGTATTTACGACCCCTGTGGCAATTCCTATTTCTTGCCATTTTTCCAGTAGAAACACTTGTTTATGTATTTCTTTTACGTGTTGAGGAACTGCTGTGAAATAAATTTCAACTATACAGCAAAAGCTTATGAGTAAATGCAGGTGAATAAATTTGGTGTATTGCGTGGTTTTAATTATATCAAAACAAAGGGTGTCGGACTCCATATAGGAAGGCACGGATTCATTATTATCACACAGAGAAAGAATAAAATGTTATTGTTTAATATAAATCCATAAAATTCAACGCTGGTCTTAAAAAAGCACATTAAAATCACCAACATGAGAGATGCAATTAGCTGTGGTTGTGGAGGAAATGGTCTGTAACCAATGGCATGACCTCAGTGGAATAGTGGTTTCTATTAAAGAAAAACACAGCGTGGCTGACGTTAGGCACTATCCAAACAGAAGCTAGAAAGAGAAGCACCAGCTCTCCACACACTAGTAATGCTCTCCCAAGCGCAGAGTGTGGGGCGCTCAACTACGGAGTGAGCGGAAACTTGCCAGGTGGTCATGCGAGGGCTGGGGACAGGGACAGGCGGTGGGACTGACAACCACGGTAACGCCCGGTTCCTGCCGCAGCTACAACATGTCAAAGCCCGCTGTTTACACCACCGCATGAAGCAACGTCTTGGTAAATCAGACAGAGGTTTACAAGCTGAACATGGCCTTCCTTTGTGTACCGTGCTCCACTGCAGAATGGCCTGGGAAAAAAGGTCGCCACCAATTTTGATGAATACAGCACTTGAAATGGAAGTTGATTAACTGAGTTGGTTAATTAAGAAAAGGCTATATGAGGTTTATAAATGACTATCCAAGTTGTTGTTTAAAGAATATATACAGAAGGAAAAGCTTTTGAGGACTGCATTCTCAACAGTCTTCCAGCAGCTTTAATGTGCTTATTGCCCTCACCTACAGGTGGTGGACGGCACACCCTGCTCACCCGACACCTCGTCTGTCTGCGTCCAAGGCAGGTGCATCAGGGCAGGCTGTGATGGCAAGCTCTCTTCCAACAAGAAGTTTGACAAGTGCGGTGTGTGCGGGGGGGACAACCGCAGCTGCAAGAAGGTGTCGGGGCTGTTCACCAAGCCCACGTGAGTGACCTCGTCCTCTCCGTCCTCTCACCGGCAACTGCTTACACGTTCGTTACTATGATGTAAGGCTGAAAGTTCAACACATTTAATTGTATGTGTCTTTTTTCAGGCACGGTTACAACTTTGTGGTGATGTTGCCCGTTGGTGCGTCCAACATCGATATCAGGCAGCGGGGGTACAGAGGCCTGGTGAATGACGATAACTACCTGGCCATAAAGGACAGCCTGGGCCACTACCTGTTGAATGGGAACTACGTGGTGTCGGCCGTTGAGAGGGACATTGTGGTGCATGGGGGTCTGCTACGCTACAGCGGCACGTCAGCAGCAGTCGAGACGTTGCGGGCTGTTGGGCCCCTGCGCCAAGCGTTGGCTGTGGAGGTGCTCTCCGTCGGGAAGATGACGCCACCACGCATCCGCTACTCCTTCTACCTGCCCAAAGAGAGCAAGGAGGACAAGGTCCTAAAGAAGAAAGGGCAGAGCCAATCCCAGAATAGCGTGCTGCCAGGTGGCCGGAAGGCAGCATCCAAGGAGCCGACGCTCAGTCAGACACCACTGAAGTGGACAGTGAGTGCCTGGGAGGCTTGCTCTGTGAGCTGCGGCAGTGGTCTCCAGAAAAGGATGGTACAATGTCTTGGCCCCGGCAGCAAGGTGGCCAGCACCTGTGACTATTCACAGCAGCCCAGCACCATCCAGGCCTGCGGAGAACCCTGCCCCACATGGGACATTGGTGAGTGGTCGCCCTGCTCCAAGAGCTGTGGGAAAGGCTTCAAACGGCGGGTGCTGCGATGCATCTCGCACTCAGGTGGGCTCTTTCCCAGAGAGCAGTGTGCAGGCAAGAAGAAGCCACAGGAGCTGGACTTCTGTACTATACGATCCTGCTAGGTTCCCTACTCCCCCAACGTCTCCATGCCAACAACAACTTTGCAGGTTATAGGTCTCCAAATGTACGTATATGTATCCTTAATGATTCAAAGTTGTGTGACGCAGGGTCTGGTATCAGTAGGAGGGAAATATGACTCAACACAGGAATCAATGACAGCGGCTATGGATTTGAACAATGTGGAGCTGGAGTTATACACAGAAGTCTACCTCTCACAACGCATGAAAATACAAACGCACACATACAAACGGGAGAACGCAGATTAACAAACATAATGAGCAAATACGATGTGCGCGGTTCAGACATGGGCCTATAGTGAAATAGAGGAGGCAATAAAGGCTCCAAATTAGCAATGGATTGGCCTGAAAAAATTCCCAGATGACAGGTAAGTCATGCATGTGTTCTGTGTTTGAGCACAGACATGATAAAGGAATGTGAACAAATCTTTGCAGTATTACTAGAGTATCCAGGAACCCAATAGTGCTTACAAGTGACAAGTGAGTGCCTACATGACAAGTGCTATTGTGTCTCTAATGGGGAATTACTAGAGTTCTTACCCTGTGAACACAACGTCATGAAGATAGCGGAGTCTTGTTAAGGCACTGGGAAGATGGAAACTTTAACCGATGTGGTATTGCTTCAGTATTGCTATGGCTTTCTGCCTCAAGATGGATTCTGTTGCCAAGGGTTGTTTCCTATCCCCTTACTGCCGGCTGGGATTTCCCTCTGCAGTTACAATTCATTTTCAGCTAAATATGGTTTGTCAGTGATTCTCCCATCACTTCTTAAAATGCCTTTGTACTGCAAAAGACCATTCTTATTCTGCCAACTTTGTATGCCTTGTTACCTTGAGCTCTGTGGTGGATTGTAGTCTTTTGCTCTTTTGCTGTGTTGTACTGTACAGTACATGTGGTAAGACAGTGATGGTGTCCAGACTAATTATGCCCTTGCTTCCATTTAGTATTTTACTGAATCAATAAGTTAATCAGTGTTAAATAAACATTTTTAAAGCACTATACTCAGTTTTATGTGCTGTGGACCCTGTGGCCACTTTCTATGATGTTTTGTGTTGTAGGAAACCCTGTAATCCGCCACTTCGTACATCTGTCGCAGTTTTTCCAGAGGGACTAAGTCTTCCATCTAAAAGATGGCTCCTTTATTACTACCTGTATTTTTTTCTTTTGCACATTGTACAGCAAAAGATTTACATGTTCTTTCTCAGCTGTGTTGTATACTATGTATACATTAATTACAAATAAATAATGTAAATATCTTTTTTATTCTCATGTTTTGAATTTTCTGTGACATAGTATTTATTCCAAATAAAATATGTTTCTTTAAATACGTATGACATCTTACATACATGCAGAACCACTATTTAGTGTACTGATGCACAAATTTTTGTCCCCATCCTATTATGTTGCAAATTATCGTGAATGACAGATCGGCTACAACAAAAAGGAGAATCATGGCAAATAGAACATGCAACATCTCAATATGTCTACCAGAAGTTAATTCTTTTTTGTCACCCTTAAGTGACAAGCCAGCAAACTAAGGCCTGAAGAAAAATATCATATGAAACTATTTTAACTTTTTTTGGTTTGCTTCTTTTCTTACAATATACACTCACCGGCCACTTTATTAGGTTCACCTGTTCAACTGCTCGTTCACGCAAAAATCTAATCAGCCAATCACATGGCAGCATCTCAATGCATTTAGGCATGTAGACATGGTCAAGACGATCTGCTGAAGTTCAAACTGAGCATCAGAATGGGGAAGAAAGGCGATTTAAGTGACTTTGAACGTGGCATGGTTGTTAGTGCCAGACGAGCTGGTCTGAGTATTTCAGAAACTGCTGATCTACTGGGATTTTCCTGCACAACCATCTCTAGGGTTTACAGAAAATGGTCAGAAAAAGGGAAAATATCCAGTGAGTGGCAGTTCTGTGGTTGAAAATGCCTTGTTGTTGCCAGAGGTCAGAGGAGAATGGCTAGACTGCTTCGAGCTGATAAAGAGGCAACAGTAACTGAAATAACCACTCGTTACAACTGAGGTATGCAGAAGAGCATCTCTGAATGCACAACACATCAAACCTTGAAGCAGATGGGCTACAGCAGCAAAAGACCACACCGGGTGCCACTCCTGTCAGTTAAGAACAGGAAACTGAGGCTACAGTTCGCACGGGCTCACCAAAATTGGACAATAGAAGATTGGAAAAACGTTGCCTGGTCTGATGAGTCTTAATTTCTGCTGTGAAATTCAGATGGTAGAGTCAGAATTTGGCGTAAACAACATGAAAGCATGGATCCATCCTGCCTAGTATCAACGGTTCAGGCTGGTGGTGGTGGTATAATGTGTGGGGGATATTTTCTTGGCACACTTTGGGCCCCTTAGTACCAATTGAGCGTCATTTAAATGCCACAGCCTACCTGAGTATTGTTGCTGACCATGTCCATCCCTTTATGACCACAGTGTACCCATCTTCTGATGGCTACTTCCAGCAGGATAAAGCGCCATGTCACAAAGCTCAAATCATCTCAAACTGGTTTCTTGAACATGACAATGAGTTCACTATACTCAAATGGCCTCCACAGTAACCAGATCTCAATCCAATAGAGCACCTCTGGGATGTGGTGGAACTGGAGATTCCCATCATGGATGTGCAGCCGACAAATCTGCAGTAACTGTGTAATACTATCATGTCAATAAGGACCAAAATCTCTGAGGAATGTTTCCAACACCTTGTTGAATCTATGCCACAAAGAATTAAGGCAGTTCTGAAAGCAAAAGGGGTCCAACCCAGTACTAGCAAGTTGTACCTAATAAAGTGGCCGGTGAGTGTATGTTGATGCATTGCAGTGTACCAAAGAGTACCTGTCACTTGGACAATGGAACTGCCTTCTTCTGGAGCCTGAATCTCTTATTCCTCCAGCAGGGTTGTATTAGGCTAGGCAGTGTCTACTGGACCTGACAGGCTGCACTCACGTGTCCTTTCATTGACTTGTTCATGTGGGTGGAGGGTTCATCCTCAGCGTCTCCATCCCAGTGAGGTGCTCCTCCAGTTCTGCTGATTCGGGAATTCCGGACATTCCTGGGAACATTGCCGGAGAGTGGGTGCACTGTTCTCACAAACTGGTCCCATTGTGAAAGTAGTGAGACCTTCTCTAGGCTTAAACTGTCCTGCTGCACTTTGGCACTTTCCAAAGAAATACCTCAAAAGCACTTGCAGCTCGGTACCTAAGCGGCTGCCAAACACCCATTTTTTTATTCCTGTCTGCCCAACAATATTCTTCTTGTTGAATTCAGCCCATTCTGGACCCCTACTGTAAAACAAATTTGTTCCAGCAGTGAGAGGGTTAATTTGCAACACCGCAGTGACTTAAGATTTCATTTCACACTGTTGGATTGTATGGCAGCTGGAAACAAATAGAATGCTGCGCTGGAAGGGTGGTGTGGTGAAGTCTGAGAGAGAGACCTTGCCAACAGGACCCTGCACTTCCTGTTTAACAGCGCTGACCTACAAACCCAGTTCTTTTCCACTGTTTCCATCCTCTTGGCCCACTGTGGAGGAGGAGAGAGGAGGCAAACACATGTGAGGTTCTCTTGGTGATGTGGATTGGTTTCAACTTGCTTGACCTACAGAGTGCTACACAATACAGCAAACATACCAACTGTACATTATGCTGTTATCCTCTTACTGAAATAGAGAAATTGAATGAATCTGTAACAACTTAAATCAATTCTGTATGTACATGGATTACACAAATTAATAAGGAAACAAACAATTCATCAGTAGCTGTTCTGATCATTCATGATCAGCAATCGTGTGTTTTACTTTTCACTCCAAACAGGACATACTGAAAATTTCAACATTGACCATAGTACTCCAGGAACTTACCTACAATTTCATAAACAAAGAAGGCTGTATGACTTTTGGAGTGCTTGCTGCAGTTTCTGCACAATGAATTCTTGCCCACTATTTCAACATTGCAGTGAAGTGACATTTTTGAAGTTTAAACTGTGTAAGTTTATGTGGACTCATAACTGGCTGCTCCAGGGAAATTAAACTGTTAAGTTACAAGAACTTACAGGAATACATCAAAAAATAACTGCATTAATAGTTTGGAGAAAAAAACTTCATTTTCTCTGGCAAACTTCCATTCTTCCAAAACCATTAGAAAGGCACCTCTAAGCCAAATAGTCAGGTAATTATTTCCATTTTGATAATTAAATGCAAACAAATAAACGGATATTGGACAAAGGTGGTGTACAGAGACTATTCCATTCCAGGGTTCTGATTCTGTGTGGCTGATCTGTTAAAGCACGGAGAAAGGGTGTATTGTTATTTTCTACAATTGTTTAAAAGTCAGGAAATTTGCAGTTGTGCCATGGTTGTAGACACAGCTCCTTGTTCCCATTCTGCAGTGCCTGGGAAGTAAAAGAATAATGAGGAAGCGAAGAGAGCTTCAGGGGATGAGAGTTGGAGCAGTGGTTAATGATCTGGCCCCACAAACGAACAGTTGCACTACAAGTCCCAGCAGGAGGCCTGGTGCTGCACCCCTGAGCAAGGTACTGAACTAGAAGTGCTCCAGAACCCATAAAATAAACACATAAACGCTATGGATCAACGCCCTTAATCCATTAACATAATATACTGTTCCTTTTTTGTCATATTTTCTCCACTGAAATAACCCAGAATTAAAAATTAATTACACTGTCAGAGCATTTACACTTTCAAACACTCCTTTGTGCACTTTGTTGTTTTCAAGGAACCAGTGTTAAATTGTGTTGTTAATTTAAAGTATAGGTGGTCCTACCGCACGTGCTGAGGGACAAAGGGGTCGAAAATGCCAGCCGCCCTGGGCAGAAGGGCTGCCCTCCCACATCCCCAAGGGGGGGAGGGGATATAACCACACACACACACACAAGTAATGGAGCAGAATTCATCTGTCTCTCTTTGAGTGGACAATTTCATGCAAGTGGGGGTGGGTTGGGGTTACAGAGTAGAGGTGACTGCTTCAGAAATCTCTTTCAGGGGTCCTGTCTGGGGCCTCTGTGAAGGGGGGCGGGGGGTGGGGGTGTTAAGACAACAAGGCCCTGGATTTACTTTGTGTGAACTGGGTCTGAAAATGTCATTTTTCATAATAAAATATTTACAAAGTCCCAAAAGGAAAGTTAGAAGGGAACTAATGACTTGAAAAGTATTGCAGTGAATTCAGACTCAAAACCTGAACAAAATTAAACTTTGAGCTTACGCCTTGAAAAAAGGGACATTAACCTTACTCAACATTTTGCATCAACATTCCGACCCAGACTTTCACATTAACATTATTCTTGGTTTTACATTTCATTTACCGCAATCAAGAAGCCTCAGACTTCAAAAAAAAGGAAAGAGAGGAAACATCTGTGTCTTTACGCTTACATGTACGCTAACTTTCCGGCGGGAAAACATCATCTTTAAACCCAACATTTCTGTTTCTCACGCATGCCCCATCACAACTGTGGAACTTGTCAAATATTCGCTTCTAATCAGCGTTCATGGAAATTGCCCAGAACAAGATCCCAAAGAAAACACTCTTAGTGAACAAGGGCAGAGATCATGACGCGATGTGCTGTATCTGCTGTTGTTACCAGCACTGGGCCACTGCTGCTTTAAAGCAAGATTAACTTTGAGTGAGCTGCTAACCTTGTATTCTTCCAGAAAATATCCGACGAGAACCTGAGTTTGTGTGAATAGAATTCTCAGCAAAAAACTATAAAAGAATAACTGCTTTTCTGCTGAAGTTGAATACTCAACATTAGAGCCATCTTTTCCATGTCTCTTTTTGGCTCCTGCTCAAACACTGGACCAGAAAAAAAGGCTTCCTATGGCAGATCCTTCCATGATGATGCACAAAGGCTGGGGGGGTTCATGGAGGTGGGGGGTGGGATGGATGGGACACTGCAACTTGGCTTCACAATGAAGGGAACGCCTGGTTGCCTGGGAGGGTGAATGAGGACACGGGTATGCCGCACAGCTGGAGGAAGTGAAGCCAGGGAGGGAAGGAAGCAAGCGGCCATCGCGGGTTTGGGCCACTGCCATGGTGATCTGGCTCTCCGTAAACCAAGGCCAGGGCTCCCTCACTTGCCAGGCAGGACGCCCCTACGGCAACGACCGAAGCAGTGACTGTGGGTTGGAAGAAACTCTCTGTGGGACTTTCCCTCGTTTTGACCCTAGAACAGGGTTCAGTGTGGAACAGGATTGCTCCAGGTTTGTTTCCATCATTGCAATTTTAGAATTCAAACCCATTAAAACAACTAATTACAAGACTGGAAACAGTGAACAATGACAGAATTCATCAAATGGGACCTACTAAATATTCATTGTTATTTCATGAAACCACAGACACATGGACCACACGCCTACATCTGCATCCAAAAACAGTCATATGAAGTTGTAGTAAGGGGGGAAGGTTGGTTTTACACACACACACACACACACACACACACACACACACACACAAAGACACAAATACTATGTTCATGAGTCAAAGAGGAAATGTAGAGTTCCTTGTAAAATTTCTCCCCTCAAAGCAACAACATGAAAACACACAAGTGAACGGTGATGCTGTACATGGATTCTGGAGGGTACTAAAAATGATGGAGAGTGCTTAAAGAGAGGGCTTTTCATCAGCTGGCAAAGATAACAAAGACAACACAATCAAAGTCAACGATAACTACCAGTGTTTCTACAAAATAGAGAAGTAAGCCATCATACTCAAAGGTCAAATGTGAGGAAATGTTCCACACTATTATTCCCACAAGGTCATTTAAAACAGCAATGACTCGTAGCACCACAACCTCTTACTCCTAACTGCATTGTTCTAAAAAACCCAAATTGTTTGGCAATTACTAATCTAATGACTCAAAAAAGCTGTTCATATGGCGACCTGTCAGGCTTGAAGTATTGAGAGTGGCAAATTATTGCTGACTACAGAATGTATACTTTCCTCTTTGCATCCATAAGGCCTTTTATTTAAGATCAGATTTTTTTCTTTTTAAGATCATATTAAAAAGCAAAACACACGGTCCTGAACATCATTCTGTTGAAAGTCACAAAGTTCATTCAGCTGCTGAGCTGTGAAAGAAATGATATATTTTTCAGAATTATTTTTACTGGAAACACATAAAAAAGGAAACAGTCTTCATTACTCAGAATCCCTATGGTGAGCATGGAAGTATCATGGGAGGCCTTAGCTTCTCTCTGTTAAACAGTCCTTCTTCTAAAAGCCTGATCATCTCCCCACTGCTCCTGTGGAACTACTCTGCCCAAAAATGACCCCGTCCGGGTCCAAACCATGAACTACCAACCCTCGCTGGAAACCGCTAGAGCCGGTATCACACAGTGAAATGCTGCTGACAGACATGCGGGCAACGGCCTTTGATCAAACAATTGTGCAAGCATCAAAGGTCAACAATATGCTTAATCCATTAACTTCATACATTGGAAGAAATTTCACAACCTGGCAACACAGGGCATAAGGCCAAGGGGGGGGACAAGATGGGATACCAGTCAGTCATTTGGGCACCCCAAGCAGGGTTCAAACCCCAGACCCGCCACACAGCGGGTACCGGCCAAACCAGGTGCACCACCACACCCCCCCCCCCCCCAGCTTTCAATTTTTTTCATTTTCAGCTCGTTTCAAAGATTTTAACAACGTAAACTCAGTATAAGCACAGTGGTCCTGCCTCGCAGTGCCTGAGCTGTGTGAACATAGGTTAATGTCCAGCTCAGTGATGAAGTTTGTTATTCCTGTATCTGCATAAGTTTCCTCAAAGTTCTCTTGTTTCTTCCCACAGTTCACAGACAAGCAGTTCAAGTAAACTGGACGCTGTAAATTGCCCATTGTGCATGTGTGGGTGGGTGGGTGGGTGTGTGCGTGCGTGCGTATGGCTACCCTGCAATGGACTGGTGCCCTTCCGGTGTTTATCACCACTTAGCCTTGTGCCCAATGAATCCAGGATAGACTCTGGACCACAGCAAACCTGCTCAGGACAAGCAGTTAACAAAACTGACCGAGTAAGTAAACTCAGAATGTGAAGATAAAACCACTTTTTTCATAGTAATGCATTAAAATATTGTAAATGAAGGTAAGAGTGTAGGGGGTGCGGTGGCGCAGTGGGTTGGACCACAGTCCTGCTCTCCGGTGAGTCTGGGGTTCGAGTCCCACTTGGGGTGCCTTGCGACGGACTGGCGTCCCGTCCTGGGGGTGTCCCCTCCCCCTCCGGCCTTACACCCTGTGTTACCGGGTAGGCTCCGGTTCCCCGCGACCCCATATGGGACAAGCGGTTCTGAAAATGTGTGTGTGTAAGAGTGTAAATGTCTAACAGGATGTATGGTCTTGTTCAGCCATAAGCAGTTTTTTATAATCTAACACATCCCTTTTGACCTTTACATGTTTATGGATATTTTAGTTTCTTTCCTAGAATGCTGCTAGGTCGTAATTATGAGTCATTTTCTGAAATACAAATAGTTTTCTCCAAACACCATCAGTCCCAAGTAAATGCTGAGCACTGGAGTTTCGTGCTTTTATGCCATTGTTCGGCAGTAAAAGCAGCACAAATCTGACTTCAGAAACCTTCTCAATGGGATTAAAAACCCACCCAACAGTGGAAAAGTCCACACGGAACTCGAATCCCAGCCAGAGCGGCAGCCCTGCGCAGGCACACTCGCCACTTGTGGGGCTCACAACCCCTTTTTCCTGTCTTTCTGCCACATTGTTACCCTGAAGCTGCATTGTTTGGACCACCAAGCGATACAAAGCCTGAGCGTGAAAGCCACCAATGTGCAGCTTCAGAGCACCAAGCACATAAGAATGACCCGCGGTGCGCCGTGAATAGATGGCCTCTGCTCGGTCCTCTTCTGGAGATCTGTCCGTGCCCCCAACCTAGTAACACACGAGGCCATGTCCAATCGCATTTATAATGGCTGCCTTGGAAGGTCAAAGCCAATGGACGAGCTATCACCTGTGACAGCTGGACCTAGCTTGAGAGGGGATGTGCACATTAAATAAGATCACGCTGTGAACTCAAGAGTTCAGCAAAAAGAATGCAAAAGAAGACAGAGCCCTCCATGAAAAGAGCACAGAGTGCCTGCAGGGGAAGCAGATGAAGGTTACTGCACTCCACATCAAAGAAGAAACATGTGACTGTACTGTCGTTCAGCTTCGAGGTTTCCACTCCAGGGACCTCCAATAGACCTCCCGAGTGGCTGCGGTCAGTCTTCAATGATTTATTTATTTGTTTACAATAAAATTCTGGGGTGATGCTAGCAAAATCTCAAGAATTCAAAGAGGCCATAGCAACTGCAACTTATCCAGCTGGCGCCCATGTCATCAGTCCGCCATCCTGAGCAGCCTGGTGGAGCCGCAGTACGGGGTCACGATGGCTGAGTCACAAACCTGCGGTTAAAGCCTTCAGAAGAATAATAAATCTTTTGATAATGAACACAAGAGGCATTGAGCCTCGGCAGTCAGCATTCCTGGTGATTTGGGAAGTTTCAAAAGCTGTCTCACCATACAGTGATTACTGTCTTAAATTCCCCAAAATATACTCACTGACAGATGGAAACCAACATTAACCCCTAATTAAATAACCAAAAATACATAAAGAAATCATAATGTTAACTGTAAATGATTTAGTGGATCAAATGAATATGAAGAATTGTTTTTCTTTTTTTTTTTTTTCAGAAAAAGCTTCAGTGGGGAAATTGAAATTAACATTTGGAATCATTATACTTCATTGCTGAATCAGACATAATAAATCCATTGCAACACAAAAATCTTAATCATCATAAGCAGCATCATTTCTGGCATTGCCTTTTATGAATAAAAGCTGTCATTAACTCAAAAGCTCAAGAAAATTAATTACAATCACTTGTGATTCTTACCCATACTGGTGTTTTACTTTCTCCAAAAATAATTCCATTTTCTTCCAGATCACAAAAATAATTTTGGTGTAAAAAGCACATTTAAATATGTTTTATTAATTGATGAGGTGCTGTTGGCTGGCAAAAGTCATTCACCTGAAGTTTATACACCAAAGTAAACTGTGCAACTGGCTGCACGAAATCTAAAAACTGAATGGAGAGAAGCTGCTTTCACAAGTGCTTTAGTTCTGCATTTGTATTTCTCCTTTTGTTGGTGAAATGCACTTTTGCTTACTCGGAGTCGAATTTTGCTTTGGAAAAAGCATCTGTTAAATGAATAAATGTAAAAGTAAATGTAAAATAAAACAATCATCTCTCAGTCAGTGCACTCAGTTCCAGCAACAGAGGAGTTTCAGCATTTCTCTTTTGACAGAAAGAATGAAGAACAAACCAAAGGCAAATTTCTGAAGGAAAAAGACACTGAGAAATGGCTGATGCTGACATGAGTGTCATGACACAAGCTGCAATATGTTTAGTCATATCAACAATCTTTAATATGATTTCTGAGAAAGAGAGTGTGAGACCAGCGGCACAACAAACATAGTCAGGTTACATTAATGGAAAGCTTAAAGATTTATATAATTTCTTTGAAAATGTAGGACACGCTGATACAATCACCTGTGTAACTGTCTCGCTGTTCCAGAATAACCACAACTCACTAACTGCAAACTGTAGGATTAAAAATCAAAGTTTGTGTCTTTCAGGAAATCATAAACGAAATTAATTAAAATTAAATTAAACCGATATATGTCTATTACTTGAGCCAATTTAAATCCCATTCGGGTTTAATCAAGGAACCGTATGACTGCAAAACAGATGAAAGGTGTCGTTAAGTCAAGGACATTGCTGTTCCAGAGCCTAGAAATTACATGGACAGAGGGCTGAAAGATCATTATCCTTAACTAACCACTGGTCATCTGGGGTCTTCATCTCCAAATATCATACAGCACTGCGCAGATCGACAGAAAAAAGTTGAGAACATGTACAAAATGTCTACTAAACTGTCCACATGCCATGTCAGTGCAGAAAATTATTTAGTAACTTTGTTTAAAAACATTTAATTCTATTGAGCATCACTTTGCAGTGTTTTCAGCTGGCAATGATTAGTTGTGTTGTAACTGGTGCAGCACTTGGACTATTGCTCAGATCATGGTGGACAACACCATTCTCACCATTCCCAGCAAAGCCAAAATGAATACAAAGTACTCCATGCAATGATGTTCAAAAATGCACATTAAAAAGAGAAGAGAAAAAAGAAATATGTGAGGTCTGGCAATGCCTGCTGTTTGCTTTGTAGTTTCCCCTTGAACATTTTCAATACTGAAAGACGGGGCCTGAAGCCCAGCACAACTATTCATGGAAACTGTCGAATGACATTATCCCTCCCTTGTACCACTCTAAAGAAAGGTAATGAGGATGTAATGAAGGATTTTCCAGAGTTGTAGCACATTGAAGTTACCATGGTGAAAATGTAAAATGCATGTCAGAATATAAACCGAGGGAAAATCTGTCGTGGAACTCTAAAGGAGCGGAATCGCTGTAATTAAAACAGCATGCAGACATTTGACAGTATGAGAACTGTCAAGACTCTTTGAAATTATCTGCTGCATAATCCATGGCTTCCTCCTATCCTGCAATCCCTCATTTGCCTTTGCAGGAACTCTGATGAGAATCAGGAGAAATCCACAATGCATAACACATGGATCTCTTCATATTGGTCTGCTGAAAGGAGTATGGATGGCAAATGCATGGGGTTAGCAGGCTCAACAAAGACTATCAAGAGTCACTAGAATGCATTGCTGATACAATCAGGATAGATCACTAATTGTCTCCAGATAGATTCTGGCTAGATAACTATTTCAGAGTGGAACAGGCAACATTTTTTAGTAGCACTCCCTCACCAAGGGCCATGCATGTTTTAATGGACTTTCAGTCTTTTACATTCATTAATAATCTTCTGCTTCCTTGTCCAATATGGTGAAAAATTAACAATTATGCCCTTAAGCCACTCCCTCAATGCCACCTCACACCAAATCATTTCCCAAACCCAAATGTGCTGTTGCGTCAAATAGAGGTTGTGAAAGTCACTAGTAACTTTTTGTCATGGTTTCATTAAGAATATTTTTAAATAATGAGGTTATTTTACACAAATGGATCAACAGAAGGTGCATGAATTGCAAGAACAGATGCATTACTCAGAACAGTATAGTGCCTGCTCATTTTGTGAACATTTCAGTGTACAAAATGAATAGGGGAAGAAAAGATAACTAAAATGATAGGTTCCATGAACTAGGTGAACACAAGCACTGGAACATAAAGTCTCATGGGGACAGCTCTGGGGAGCAGAGCCCCACCACATGAAGTTCTCAATCTGGGCAGTTTATGACATGCTGCCAAGTCCAGCAAACCTGTTTGAGGGGGAGCTGATTCTTCATCATACCCATAATGTTCTATAAGAGCAACATAGAAGCACATCCACGACAGCTGCACAAAAAGTGCTAAGTGAGGGCCGCTACCATTTGCCCCATTACCGAGTTTTGGGCAGTAGCAGTCTATCATTGTGGAGAGTGCAAATTAGGAAGTGCTGGCCAGCAAGGCAGGGTATAGCATTAGCTGAGGAAGACGAAAGAGTAAAATCAGCACTCGGTGTCAAGTTAGGCTTCCTTATAACAGTGTGAGACTGACAGTTGATGGTTCATTTAAGAAGGCAGCTCAGGTTTCTACCCACCATCACAGAGACACCTCTGAGGCCAGTTATTGTGCTTCTGTCAGAATCCTCTAAGCAAGTCGTCTTGGAGGTTACAGTTCCTTAGTAAGACGGAAAAGGTGAAAGAAATAAAGTTGGCAAGATATAAAGAAATGCTGGAGCAGTGCTGTGCAAAATGTTTGAGGGCAACGTGTGCTCATCAATGCAGGCAGCAGAAACTTTGCAGGAGCGTTATTGTATAGGACCGGTAATGTGTAGGATATCACATAGTGAGTGAAAAAACAGCCATGAGAGCTGTTACCAGGACTGCAGGATGTTGATGGCTCTGGATCAGGGTGGTGACCCATGTGTTCAAGATAGTGCTACCTGGACACAGGATGAAGCCTGACCAACTATGAAGGGTTCATTTGGGTGAGGGTGTCTGATGTTGAAAGACCTGAAAAACCCAGTGATCCCTTATAACATTAGTTATGGTTTGTTCTTGTGTACTGTAAGATGTGTGATATAAAAACATACAGTTAGCCAACACACACACACACACACACACACACACACACACATTTTCAGAACCGCTTGTCCCATACGGGGTCACGGGGAACCGGAGCCTAACCCGGCAACTCAGGGCGTAAGGCTGAAGGGGGAGGGGACACACCCAGGACGGGACACCAGTCCGTCGCAAGGCACCCCAAGCGGGACTCGAACCCCAGACCCACTGGAGAGCAGGACTGTGGCCCAACCCACTGCGCCACCACACCCCCTCCACAGTTAACCAATAGTCACCTAAAAATACTTGTTGACAAGTAATTTAATGTCTCTCAGGACACATTTGTAATTAAACACAAGGGCTATTTACCCAGCAAGTAAAATCTGTCCAAGCATGTACACATATACTCACCGGTCACTTTATTAGGTACAACTTGCTAGTACTGGGTTGGACTCCCTTTTGCCTTCAGAACTGCCTTAATTCTTTGTGGCATAGATTCAACAAGGTGCTGGAAACATTCCTCAGAGATTTTGGTCCTTATTGACATGATAGCATCACGCAGTTGCTGCAGATTTGTCGACTGCACATCCATGATGCGAATCTCCCGTTCCACCACATCCCAAAGGTGCTCTATTGGATTGAGATCTGGTTACTGTGGAGGCCATTTGAGTATAGTGAACTCATTGTCATGTTCAAGAAACCAGTTTGAGATGATTTGAGCTTTGTGACATGGCGCTTTATCCTGCTGGAAGTAGCCATCAGAAGATGGGTACACTGTGGTCATAAAGGAATGGACATGGTCAGCAACAATACTCAGGTAGGCTGTGGCATTTAAATGATGCTCAATTGGTACTAAGGGGCCTAAAGTGTGCCAAGAAAATATCCCCCACACATTATACCACCACCACCAGCTTGAACCGTTGATACAAGGCAGGATGGATCCATGCTTTCATGTTGTTTACGCCAAATTCTGACCCTACTGTCTGAATGTCGCAGCAGAAATCGAGACTCATCAGTTCAGGCAACGTTTTTCCAATCTTCTATTGTCCAATTTTGGTGAGCCCGTGCGAACTGTAGCCTCAGTTTCCTGTTCTTAACTGACAGGAGTGGCACCCGGTGTGGTCTTCTGCTGCTGTAGCCCATCTGCTTCAAGGTTCGACGTGTTGTGCGTTCAGAGATGCTCTTTTGCATACCTCAGTTGTAACGAGTGGTTATTTGAGCTACCGTTGTCTTTCTATCAGCTCGAACCAGTCTAGCCATTCTCCTCTGACCTCTGGCATCAACAAGGCAATATCACCGACAGAACTGCCGCTCACTGGATAGTTTCTCTTTTTCCGACCATTTTCTGTAAACCCTAGAGATGGTTGTGCGTGAAAATCCCAGTAGATCAGCAGTTTCTGAAATACTCAGACCAGCCCGTCTGGCACCAACAACCATGCCACGTTCAAAGTCACTTAAATCGCCTTTCTTCCCCATTCTGATGCTCAGTTTGAACTTCAGCAGATCGTCTTGACCATGTCTACATGCCGAAATGCATTGAGATGCTGCCATGTGATTGGTTGATTAGATATTTGTGTGAATGAGCAGTTGAACAGCTGTACCTAATAAAATGGCCGGTGAGCGTATAAGCCAGACAGTTTTGAAGAGCAGCGAGGAAAAAAGGAGAACATGGCTGCACAGCATGTAAAACTGATGCCTCACAGCTCCTGAGCTGCTCAGTGGGCATGAGGGTTTGAGTCCAGTTCAGGCTGTGTGCAATTTGTGTGCTTCTCCCAAAGTTTGCACTCCCCAGACCTGCACGGAAGAATGCATTGGCAAACTACTTCTGTTCCTCCCTTGCCTTGAAAACCACACGAGTCTATGAGTCAGACTCATCTTGGTGGTACTTCCCTCCATTGCTTCTCATATCTGAAGTGCTGCCCTGCGAAAACCAGCTGCACCCCGTACAATACGCACCGTGATTCAAAGCCCTAAATCCAACCACAAGAGTAGACGTTGTTTCACTCTGGCATTACAGCAACCCCATATGTGTCAGGGGTAACAACACTGAAATCTTCAGCAGCGAGTATGTGTGTATCAAGGCCATGGTGCTATGTCAGAGCAGAGGATTACATTTGCATTCTTGCACACTCAGAGTAACTGCGGTGTCCTTAGCTGTCACTTATACACTGTATTTTAAAACAGGATTAGCCGGATAGGGATCTAATACTGTCTTCTCCATGGGCCACATGCTAGCTACTGCTCCTTGTAGTCCAATACTGGAATCATCCGAAATGAATACAAGCGAAAAAAGCTGATGCCTCTGGCTGGATGCAGCATTAGGTTTCACACATGAACATGATGAAAGAGTCCTTGCACAACATTGAACCTCGAGGCTCAACTACCCCATAAATTTTGAGAGATCTTCAAAGAACACTCACACCACACACTGAAGCATTTACGGTTTGCCACAGACTCACAGAAAGCATGGCATCCCCTGAAGCACATTCTAAATGCCACTGACAGACAGGTACTGTGATTTCAAAAATCCACCCTCCAATTATCATCTCAAATTCACAGAGCCACCCACTGCTGATTTAAAATTCCCTACCCATATGGAAACTGTCTGTATGACAAATGAAATTATTCTGTTCTCATTACAGCCCTTACTTTGCAACCTAATTTACAGTACAATAATTTACAACGCAGAATCCTCTATTTTATTCAATAAGAAGTAAGAAACAAACACTTTTTATGGGTGACAAAACAGGAACTAAGAAACAACAAAACAGTTTGTGGAGAACAGTGGAAAATGGCACTTGCCAGCAAACTGGTTCCTCTTACCTCTATTTTCAGCCTTTAATAACAACTTTATCAACTTAAAACATGAAATAATCAATGCATGTGGTGCACAGGGAACAACTACTGTGTGTTTAAAGAAAGGTAATCAAAAAAAATGTGATACTCAAACAGAACCAGATGCTAAAACTTTATTGCAGATTAACTAGGATAATTATATCATATTTGATCACATACTAAAGAAAATAGTATCATTGATAATTTAAAAATGGACAAAAGGTTTAAACCAGCACAGAATGAGTGGCATGGCTTTGGTATCCTCAGAGGCCCATGATTCCGTTTAGTAAAAAAATGTGGAAGCACCCACTGGAGAGTAAACAGACTTCTGCAGTGTCAGCTCAGATTTACCAAAATCGCAGTGAGAGGCCATACTCTCTCATACTCATAAGGCTGAGACTGGAGGGAAAAACATCCACTCATACTGACACATATAGTAGGCTACTGAGTGTAAAAAGAATTCTGAGATTCTGTTGGTAAACCAAGTTAAGCTGATCGTTCAGGAACTGTGCAGCAAACACAGGCATCATTTTGAAATAGCAGGGGCTGAAATCTGGTACCAAGTACCAATCAGCATCAAGTAAGGAGCAGAACAGTGAAAGGTAGTGCATCGTCTGAAGGACTCATACTAACTGGTTGAACCACACTGCAAGTGATTAACTCTTGAGTACTTTGTGGCCCAAACAGCATGAACACATCCTAGGGAAGAAGGCATCTGGTTCTCCTCAAGTGTCCTCCCAAGTGCTCTTGTGATCAAAGACCAATATATACACTGGGGCAGCTAAGGTTTGGGGGAAGTCAAAGTTCGTGGTTCTGCTGAATCCAAAAGCTGGAAAGTCGCTCCAGGAGAAGACAGCACTTTTCTCCTTGACCTCCTCTTGCAGACTTGGACCGGTAGCCGTTCCAGCTGCTTTGGCTTTTTTCTTTAACTTCTACTGATTGGTTTACTTCAAAGGTAAACCGTATTCCTTCCCATTCATTGTATAATAAGTTCAAAAATACTTTTAAAAATATATACAATAAAATGACAAAATTAGCATTTAATACACATTATTTTTTCCCTGGAGCTTAATGCTATCATCATGACAAGCTACTACAAGTGTATGGCAAACTTAGAGTACCTTCTCACCTGTTGAGTAAAAATTTTTACTCAGATCTGAAAGTTTCATTAATGTCTGATCTGAAGTTAAAGATCTGTCATGGAATCTGCAGTAGAAGGCAATTAACTTTTTCAGCGACCATTTAAAAAAGAAGATTATACTTAAAGTATGGTATGGTCATAGAGAGGGTAACTCTGCTGCCTATGTTCTCCTCGTGTTTCTTTGGGTTTTCTCCCACAGTCCAAAGACATGCAGTTCAGGTGAACTGGAGTCTCTAAATCGCCTTTAGTGTGTAAATGTAACATTGACTCTATGTGTGTGGCTACTTTGTGATGTAGTGGTGTCCTGTCCAGGGCATACCCCCCGTCAGACTAGCATCCGGTGCTTCCGGGATAGGCTCCAGTTCATCGTGACCCTACTCAGGACAAGATGTTACTGAAACTGGATGGGGGAGACGAATTTATACTGAAGCTCTGCTAAATATCATTACTGTTTTTTCCTTTTCCTTTTCTTTCCATATCTTTGGACCTGAACGATTTTCAAAAGTTTCACACATTATTTTCAAAGTGGCATAAATTAAGTATGCCTTGCAAATGGATGCCCCCCGTCTAGGTCATACCCTGCTTTGCACTCTATTCTTCTAGGCTAGACTCAAAACAACCACTTCTTCCATGACTTCCGTGTTCAGAACGACATCCTGGGGTAAGGAAAAAATAATATATAAGTAATTAAAATAAGACAGCAGCAAAAACAATCACTGAGCTATTAAATGATTCATGGTGAATTCCTTTCAGTGGTGCTCATTATGTATGTCACTATGAAAACTTATCCATTTGTTTCCAAACTATTTTTATGATAATATTATCCTTACTGGACAACATAAAACCAATGTTTAACACTGTTTACTATCCATATTTCAACTCACAAAACTGCTGCAAACAATTTGAAACTTTTTGGCAATATATCAAAGAAACAGCAACCTTCATGGAGTCAGTTTGTCATTCACCAGGTAATTTTATTTACACGCACAAATGTGCAAAACAGTAATGTTTCAAACAGTTGATTTAGCCTTTACAGTGTGAATAACATTGACACACTCTATATTCAAATTTTATTAGGTTATCAATCACTGAGGTATATGAGTTAACGTGATTTTTTTTATTTAATGGTTTGACAAAAATGGGGGCCGCGGCGGTGCAGTGGGTTTGGCCGGATCCTGCTCTCTGGTGGGTCTAAAATTTGAGTCCTGCTTGGGGTGCCTTGCGGCGGACCGGCCTCCCGTCCTAAGTGTGTTCCCTGGACCCTGCGTTGCTGGGCTAGGCCCTGGCTCGCTGTGGCCCTGCTCAGGACAAGCGGTTTCAGACAGTGTGTGTGTGTGTGTGTGTGTGTGTGTGTGTGTGTGTGTGTGTGTGTGTGTGTGTGAGACAAGTCTGCAGAGCATCAGACCCACAAATTCAAGCCTACGTGTCAATGGGGCAACAGCTCATGGATCAGAGGTCTCAGTTGTCTCTTAAAACATCCCTCATCAACCTCCCAAGTGCCCTGTCAACATTACAGACTTCCCTATTCTTCCCATAATGCATGACCTCACAATTCCTGTATAATGCTTATCAAGTTTATTCCATTCTTCCTTTTTCTTTGCTGTTTGTGTTTCTACACAATGGGGCAACACATATGTCAAACAGCCTCACAAAATGTTTTGGGGTGGATCCAGTAGCAGCAGTTCTGCATGGATGGAGAGTGAAAAAGCCAAGTGCCTTGGTAAATTGTAACAGCTGAAACATTTATACTGGAAATAAACAACAAGGCTGCCTATATTGTTGAGAATTTGGGTTGTACAAAAAAGACAGTCAGCCTCCAAACATGGCAGTCCAAATAACAGTAAATCATTTCCATTACAACCCAGTCTGCCTGTCCTACCTTTACTCCTCATAAAGCAATCTTTATTGCAAATAGATGAAAAGTGATTTCTATGTCTGTTTACAAAAAAGTCAACCTTTTGAACCTCCTGAATTTATAGTGTCGTGAAAAGTGTGTAGGCAAACAATCCTACAAGCCTTAAGAAACTTCCTCACAGTCGGTCTTACTCAGCCTGGAGATGAGGGTCCCCTAGACCCCCATTCTCAGACCTTTCTTCTGATTATTTTCTCTTGGCACAAGTTCACTCAATCTGGCTCTCGCCAGTGTTAAAATGAAGAAAATGTCGGAGGAAGAAAATGTTGGATATTTATACTCTTTAGCTGTGTTTTTTGTAGGAAGGGGCCAAGGAATGGAGGTGATTAAACTGGAAGGTCAAAGCAAAGCTTGTACCACACTGCCAGTCACCTTTTAATTGCAAGTCTTTTGTTTAAATACATTTACATGTATTTACTTTGCATACACTTTTCTCCAAAGCAATTTCCAATGAACTCTATGTAGTGTTACCAGCCCACACACCTTATTCACCAAGTTGACTTACACTGCTAGAGACACTACTTATGGGTCACTCATCCATACATCAGTGGAACACACTCTCTCTGTCACTCACACACTATGGGTGAACCTGAACAGCATGTCTCTGGACTGTGGGAGGAAGCTCACGCAGACAAGGGGAGAACATGCAAACTCCACACAGGCTGAGCAGGAATCGAACCCACATCCTCTCGCACCACCCAGGCTATGTGAGAGAGCTGTGCCACTGTGCAAAGGTGTCAAATGCAGATTTGACCAGTGTCAATGATGTAGAAAGTGTGATGGTAACAAGTCTGTGATAAACTATCACAGTAGCTTCCTCAACAACATATAGTTAATGGATAAATATGCACTCACTAACCATTTTATTAGGTCCACCAAAGTAGTCGACTGGCACAGTGGCACTGTGTCATACAGTCTCTGCAGAATTTTTGGCAGAACATGAAATGTCACTACTAATAGAGCTTTCCATTTGATCCCAAAGATGCTCTACCGGCTTGAAGGGTGGGGACTGTATAAAAGCACTGTCATGTTTCAGGAACCATCTTGAGCTGATGTGACCTTTGTGATGTGCTGGAAGTAACAATTTGGGAAAGATTACACTGGCCTTTGAATGGATGCAGCTAGTGAGCAACAGTGTTTTGGTACATTATGGCATTCAAATGATGCACAGTTTGTATTAAAAAACCTAATGTGCGCCAAGAAAATATTCCCCGCACCATTACAGACTGGTGGTTGAGAACCACTGACACCAGGCCGAATAGCTCCATGGATTCAGACTTCATACTTCTGGGAATTGACAGAAAAGGTAATGTTCTTTCACTCTTCAGTCATCCAGTGACTGCATGTCCACTGCAATTTCATCTTGGAGGAGTTGGGCAAAACAGTATGCATGTGTGCACAGCCCACTACTGCATTCAGCATATCATACAGGGACTGTTATGTCAGATAAAGCTGAGCGTCAGATAACTAAAGGCTGGATAATAAAAAGCACACTGTACCCTCTAACAACATTAAAATTCATTTAAAAATTACTGAAAGTAAAAATGGCTAATATATATGTCTAATGCTTACATGTGTTTGTGTAATGTGCACATAATAATTTTTGAGAAATGCAGCTGTCCTCACAAAAGCTGATATCTATTTTGATAGTATCTGTATATTTGCCCAGGCTGCTGGTCACATTCTAATAAACCACATGCATGCATGTGTATGTGTGTGTACATTGTTCGCACTGTTTTTCCCTGCAAAGACAAGTCCCTATGGGCTTCTTAGATGGGCACACACACTGTCCTCCTGCCCAAGGAACTGTAAGCTCCAACAGGATGACTTGCTTAGAAGCTTTTGAGAGCAACAGGATGTCTGGCCTCAGAGATGTGTCTGTGACTGTGGATGGAAGCTTCCTACCTAAGTCAACCATCAGCTGTCAGTCTCATGCCGTCACCAGGAGCCCTGCTCTGGCACTAGGTACTGAATTTGCTCTTTCATCATCCCCAACAAATGTTATAGCCTGCTAATATTTCTCCCCAAAGTGACCAACAATGTTAAGTTATTTACCATTTACACAGCTGGGAGATCTTGAGTGGAACAATTTAGGCTAAGAACCTTCGTCAAACAGACTACAGCTAAAGGTAGCATTTGAACCTATGACCTTTGGGTGCAAAGGGAGCAGCTCTATTCACTACACTACCAGCAGCAGATCCTACTGGAGAAATGCAGGTAACTAAACACTAAATTTGGCCCACTGGAATCTGCATGCAGAGGGTTCTTGCAATGAAACACCTGAAACATTCATTTTAGCATACAGGCAAATAAAGGACTTTTCTTCAGTGACGCCACACAACAAAGACCTTTCCAGCTGGCATCATTACTCTCCTTGACTAATTAATCTACCATTCTTCAACAAGGTAACGTCTAATTAAGCTTAAAACTGGCCTTTGTCAAACACAACATGCAACGCAAACATGAACAGGCAGTTCACTGTCTACTTACTAGTCTTTTTTGTAGTTATAAGTGGGACCAACGAAGAGAGAAAGAATGATTAAACAGCACTGGGAAGAACACAAGTGGATTTTTAGCAAGCTGTGAACTAGAATCCATTTGACTTGGTGGAGTGTTGAAATGAACAGTGTTATATGTTCCACTCCAAATGAAGGCAATCCAGGGAACATGATTGTGATTCGGTTGTTCCCTGGATGAACAGGTGGCATTTTAAATGAAAGGTTTTAATGCTGCAAGAGGGACTAATGAAAACAGCGTGGTAGGAGGGCTAAACCCAGATGTACAGTACGTCAGCTTCACAATATCTGGCCCACAGTCAGGACATTGTTTCATTGACTTGCAGACCTGAAGCTTACATACACTGTGCTCGCGACCACAATTTCACATATTCCCACAACTTTCCACAGCTGCACAAATGTATGATGTGTAACTTTGAATGACAGCAAGTGTTATGCAAGTAGAACGAGCAACTTATACCATGGTGCAACAGATCCTGAGGACATTCCCTACTCCTCCAGGCTAAGATGCACCGAATCCTATTTCAGATGTCTTGATGCAGTGGAGATGTGAAGTGGAGCCTGGGAACGTTTTCATACAAGGTCTGTTACAGCAGGGCAGCTCTGAGCAGAAGTGAACTTGTTCACCAAAGGCTTGGGAACCGATTACCATTTTTCAGTTCTCCATATGGTGCGGTTTTGAATTGCTCTGAGCAAAGCTCATCAGGAGACTCCATGCTGCATTTTACAACACGCCCCCACGGTGGGACCAAAGGGAGGGCAGGAGGGGAGCATGCAGAGGCAAGACGGCGCCTCTTGTAGTGAGAGATGATTTCATTTTAAGGCTGTCATCTCTGGATATTGTCAGGTGAGAAGGAAAAACCTAACAATTATATTACATTTATTCTTTTAGCTTATGCTTTTCTCCAAAGTGACTTATAATGTTAAAGTATTAACAAAGATTTACGCATTTATAGATATGAATTTTTACTGGAGCAACAATGGTAAGTATCTTGTTCACAGGTACTACAGCTGGAGGTGGGACTCAAAAGCAGGGTCACTTGAATAGAAGGTGGAAATCCTGACCACTACAAACTACTAAGCTCAGCAGTCACTGGACTGGTGTTATCACAATAAATGTAGTATACTAAATAAACTGACATCAGTGTACTAAAATACTTACTGATAGAATGGCTAAAGGTGTAAAAATGCCTGTGGTCAAGGCGTCAGGAAACGAATAACTGTAATAAAAAATTGCTAATAAATAACTGGGTATTTGCGATGTTCGGGCATAGGTCTGAATAGAGCTCAGCCTGGTTGGAGTTTCTGTGTTCTCCCTCTGTCTGATTGAGTTTTCTCCAGTTATTCTGGTTTCCTCCCACAGTCCAAAGACATGCAGCTCAGCAAACTGGATTGTCTAAATTGCCTGTACAGTGTGTATGTTTTGGGGGTGGGGCTACCCTGCAATGGACTGACAACCTTGTCCCCAGTGACTCCAGGATTGGTTCTGGACTGCTCTCACCAGATGGGGGGTGCGGTGGTGCAGCGTGCTTGTCTGGGTCCTGCTCTCTGGTGGGTCTGGGGTTCAAGTCCTGCTTGGGGTGCCTTGTGATGGACTGGCGTCCTGTCCTGGGTGTGTCCCCTCCCCCTCCAGGCTTGCGCCCTCTGTTGCCAGGTTAGGCACCAGTCCGCCGCAACCCCCCCCACTTGGGACGAGCGGCTTCAGCCACTGTGTGTGTGCCCTGACCAGTACAACCATTTAATGAAAGTGTGTGAGCAAGAGAGTAATAAATTACTATTATTCTTAGTCAAAAGAAAACAACATTTACTAAACACAGTATTTACAAACTTCTAGTCATCAGCCTGCTTTCCCTTTCATCCTTGCATTCTGACCTCACTATGAACACGAAAAGCAGTGAGGAAAGAAATACACAGAGGATGCTCTATGATTTATACTATGGCTCTGAGACAGAAATCAAACACAGCGTTATCCACATTATTTCTCTATTTTAAGAGCATGCTTACTTCCAGCATAATATTGCCATTCGGGAATATGTTTCTTCAGAGGTCACTTGTCTTGCATATGGCTGCATTCATAATTGTTAAATTACTGAAAGTAAAAATTGTATAAGTGATTATGTAATAACTAGATAAAGACAATATTTTGCATTCCTGGCTGATGGTGTAAAACTACATTTTAAAATCATCTCTTCCATGTAAAGGCCCAATATTTCAGAGAAAAGCCGAGTCTCGCAGCAAATATCTCATTCCCAACACAGCACTTTAACAAGCTGTATTCATTACATGAAAGGGGGATGAGGCAGACTAGAAATACTGGACTCCACATGGCCATATGAGAGCAATTTGTTCTGACTGTGATGTCATATGCATGACCTTTGGGCCTGAGCAAACAGCCTGCCAGAAACAATAAGCAAAGAAAGGCTTCAACATACGGCCTGCAGCCAGACTGAGTTTGCTTTTTTGATTCTGTGAAGTTCTGGTGGAAGGTACCAGTGCAGCTATAACAAGGTAATGTCTCAGGACAATGTGTACAGTTTGGACTGTCCGGGGAAATGTTCACAAGAGACTTCCTGTGAGCCTGAACTGTGAGGCAACATGCTTAATAAGAAATGATGATAATCGTACTTTGTTAGGCAGTTCAGTTGGGTTCAGGGCACCCAAAAAGAAACCCAGAGAAAATCAGGTAATATGGTTTAAAAGGAAACATAAATATTAACCGACTGCAATTCTTTATGCGATGGTTACACAGTAAATTCATCCATATGAAATATGTCAGCTTTTGCTCTCCCAACTCTCAACCAATAAACCACCCTTCTATAATTATAAGAAAAAAATTGATTAGTATTTTAATAATGTAAACTATTAATAACAATGACTCAGATAGACAGTTATCTTAAAAGAGACTCTAAGATGTTTTTCTGAAGTTGACTTCATAGGCAATAAGTGGAAAATTAATTTCATTTAATTAACGATAATTAATATTACACAAATTAATAACTATAATATCGAAATCAGACACAGGCTGGCCTTTCTGAGTGGTTGTGCCCATGATGTGTTTCAGAAGATCTCTTGACTGTTTAATACTGTTTCGGGATCTCCCAGCAAATCCATGAGAATTACATCTTTCCAGATACAGTTACATATAAATGTACAGTAGATGTATTTTCTGCTGAGCAAATATTCTGCCAGATGCCTTCATGAGCCATGTGTTCCCCAGTTTTATCTTTCCTCCTTAGCCACATCCAAAAGCTTCCCTTTCCTGTCTCCTCAACCAACTCATTTGCTTCTGTCATTCCAACATCCTCTCGGTAGATGCTGAGTAGATGTTCTCACAAAGTCTTGGCATCCCACCTCTACCAGATAGACGATTGTTTTCCATCCTCCTTCCCTGCGTTCAGCCACAAGATCTGAGTATTTCCGCTTCTCCCTCTTGCAGACATCCTCCAAACTTTCCTCCAATGAGACCATCAGCACAATCATCATGACAGTTCTGACAGTGGCAGACCTTTCCATGATGTCTGTGAGACACCAGAACTCCAGATAGAGGTCTACATTGATGGACCAGTCGCTTCCAAGAGCAAAGCTCATGCCATTCACCCTCCTCATGATGCTTTGTACTACCTCTCTTTGCTTGACAGAGTGGATCAGCTGTGTTTGTGGAAGAGGGTGATCTTTGTCTACTTCCTGTCCAGGATCTCCACCAGCTTCCACAGAATGTAATCATGCCGCCACGTATACCACCCGTGCAGCAATGCAAGCTGCCAGCTAGACAGGATGTGCTGGAAGATTGTGTTAAGAGCAGTGCAGAGGAGGCACTTGTCTGTGTAACCATACCACCAGTACAGGTTGCTGAGGCTTTGGAGGTTGTTGTAGGTAGCCCTGATGAGGAAACTTAATCTGGCCTGCACTGTATTCCACGTCAGGCCACATTATGACTCTTGATTACACTCTCCCAAGTTGTCTAATAGCTTTGTTACTATTGCATAACTGCCTTAATTTTGTACTGCTCCTCTCCCATTTTGACAGCTTCTGAGACCACCTACTCTTGTTTCTCTTTTATGGAAGCTGAAGACCACATCATGGGTGCCGCATAAATAATAAGAAAGAAAGAAGCACATTCTCTGCCTCTCCACATGTTACATTCATTTTGCATACTCTACATTAAAATTTTGTATACATTTGTATGCATAGCAGAGGAAATTTTATTAATTTAATTAACTGAAATGGTTTGAGTTGCTTCTTCAAAAAGCAGGACAGGCAGGCTTTTTTGGAGACTCCTAACATGGATCTGAGCAAGCCTTTTCTATAATGAATACAAATGAAATTGCAGTTTAGGGACAGCATGCATGTTTCTTTACTCAGGGCTATGCTTGGAGCCCCTATAATGATTTTCCTCTGTCTCTCTGGCTAGGAGCTCAGTAGTGAATAGTAGGCTTCAGGGACTCACTCCAGGTTTCTGTAGGTAATCCAGGCAGAAGGTCAAGTAGTTTAGGTTTCAGACAAGACCCCCCATCCCTGCTGGTATAGGACTCCCCAGCTTATGCGGAATAAGACATCTTCTCGACCCAGATGATGTATCAGTGTGGCTTTGGACAGGAACAGCTACCCATTTAGCCTCCTTAGTAAGGCACTCCCCCATGGAACCCACGGAGTTTGACCCTTGACCTTAACATAGAATTACAGAATCGGACCATGACAGATTGGAGATACAGAACTCTTTCAGTATAAGGACAGTTTTAGGGGTTCTTACTTTGTGCCAACATCCCTTCAATGCCTTCTTGCATTGTAAAATATAATGCACTGTGTAGGGTTCTAATTATGATCTCAACATCCTGTGTAGGCCAAAATTGAAGATAAGACCTTCATGATAAATTCACCACCTTCTCTGAAAAAAGAATTGTGAAATATTTAAAGCGCAATGAATAATGATGACATCACCCAAAGAGAGTCCACAGGGCTTCTTGGAATTTAGGCAATTCCATATGTTTGTTGTGACAACAATCTGATAACTTTTTATTATATACTCTGGCCAGTTTCTTCCAGATGTGTATATCATCTTGCATTACAAAAATGAAACTCTCCAGAGCTGTTAACTCAAATTGCTTTCCATGTTTTCAGCACAAGCCTGAGGCTTTGCATATTTAGGTCTCTTTAGAAAACTTCAGGAAAAATATACTATCAGTGATTCATGTCATGCAAAATGCTCCCAAACAATGCATCATACAACCAAAAAGAATAAGAAAATGGCGTATATGATACAGCCTTCTGAAATCCTCACTTACACTCCACTGGATTCAGGGGAAGATATAACTGCAGAGATTTTTCTTCAAGATGCCTCTTTTCATACTGTTTTTTTAATGGCAGAGAGCTATGTTGTTGTTCCCTTTAGTCAGTTCACAGAAATCATTTGTCACAATGTGTAAAAGACAACATTATCTGTACAAATCAACAATCATACTTCAAATAGGCTTCCAAGGTTTACTGAGTCTGCAACTGAGCTGGACGTATTGGCTGTACTTGGAGAGGTCCTGGAATGGGCCATAGAGTTTCCCCTATGACAGAATAAAATATTAATGAGTAAGGCCAGCAAGGAAAGTAACATGTGGTCAATACTTTCTATGAGCTGTACGTCGATTTGGAGAAAAGAGTCTCCTAAATGAATAAATGTAAAATGTAAATGTAAATACTGCAAGTCATGTAAAGCAAAATATCCTCATTGCTCACACAATACTTCATATCGATTTTAGTTTTTAAAATTACCCAAAGTATTTATAAATGTATAAGTAAATGACCCAAAGTATAAAAACATACAGCATCAGTTAAACAAGTATAAATATGTAAACAGTATTACAATATATAACAATTAACACAATTCTGTAGTCCATCTATTTACACCTTTGATTGTAGGTGAACAATAGCGCAGATGATCTCAGAAAAGAGAAAGGTTAGATCTTATTTGTCATATGCAGAAGCCATAACAAACAAACCATGTGTAGCCACCATAAACAGCACACCTACTCTTTGAGGACCTGTAAGAGTTCAGAATGAGGGGATGCATTTACTGGCATCTAAAAGCATGTCATTGACTTCTGCAACACACACTTAGAGTTGGAGATGTAGGGATGCATATTTGTGTCATGCCAGAAGAAAAGGTTTGCAAAGACAAACTATTTAATTTAACCCTTTAAAGTCTTTGCTAAAATTGCCCAGCTGTATGAACAAGTAAATAATTACCTTAAGTACCTTAACACTGCATGTTGCTTTGGAGAAAAGCATCAGCTAAATGAATAAATGTAACTACAATTTCAAATTTGTATAACTGCCTTGATTCTATAGGAGGATTAATTGTTAAGGTACATTGGCAATTTAAAAATATAAAAATAAATGTCTGTAGTCAAGAGCATAAGATACTTTTGTGCTTTGGTCAGTGTTGCACTGACAGACACAGTTTTACAGTAGCCCCTTTGTACTGCATTGAGGAATCTTGGTAAGTCTAGATAAGTCCAGCACTGAGCACTAACCTCACGCCACCTGTTCTCATAGTTTACCACAGTCATATAAAAATGATTTAGTCTACATCTTAGCTAGTAGGCATCTGCTCTCTGGTTGAAGGTCTACACCATGTGAATTCTCGTTGTAATCCAATGGGCTTATGTGTTCTTCAGTTTACATCAGATGTAAAGAATCTCAAAAATGCTCCCACACTGAAGAGTGAAACTGGCACTGCTTTATCCTACAAAATGTTGGGTATGTTTGGGTGGCAACAATGATATCAAAAGCAGCTTTTTTTTAGATATCAGTGAAAACCTGAGAAATGTAGTTCTGTTTTGCTGGTTTACTGACAGTGCTCAAAAACTAAAGATTAATGTTGTGTTACTTTTACATGGGGGGGGGGGAGTGGCGCAACGGGTTTGCTCTGTGGTGGGTCTGGGGTTCGAGTCCTGCGTAGGGTACCTTGCAGTGGACTGACATCCCGTCCTGGGTGTGTCCCCTCTCCCTCCAGCCCTGTGCCCTGTGTTGCCAGGTTAGGCTTAAGTTCGCTGCGACCCCACTTGAGACAAGTGTGCATATGTGTGTACTTTTACATGTAAAGGTGGGGAGAAGCAAAATGCAAGTGTTGAACATATTATTTCATAAGATGTTTTTTTTCATTGATTGATGGCAGTTGCCTCAGTCTAGGAGGTCTATGAGACGTGATAAAAAAACACTTGACATTTCACTAGGACTGGCCATTTTTACATCACGTCTGGTCCCCATCATATTAATCTGTTGAAGTGTAATTTAGGCTATTAACAGTTCCCTAGCAAACTGGTGCTGTGAAGAAAATGCTATTTATATGTGGCCCATATTTTATTGAACAAGGACCTTGTTCTGAACACACATGCACACCAACACCTGGTACCCATAATGAATGGTGGGCCCTAACCCTGATCCGTAATGAACTGTGTCCTATTCTCTGACAAGACCAGTGTAGCTCATAAACAGCAGGAGGGAGCAAAGTACTCAAAGTTTTATTACAAACACCTGTCATATAGAAGCCAGCCGTCTGTGAAGCAGTACAATTAACCTGTACAGTGCAAGTCTTCTTGGAGCAATTCAGCCTGTTTTGTTGGGCAGCATGATGAAGAAACATACTTTCCAATTTCCTGCAAGAGTACCAAGATATTCAAAATAAATACCAAACATTCAACATTCAATATAGCCACCAAAAGACCTGTTTGAAGACATTAAAACACATTTCAATGGATTTGTTCAAACAGTATCTATTCAGGAAGAAAGTTATGGGATGCACTTCATCTTATTCAGTGGTACAATACTGATTACATTTTTATTTCTCAGGCAGAGCAACTCTCTTTAATTAAAATCCCTTTGAGTGAGCACTGTACTGAAGAAAAAACGATGTACAAACAAATGTAATTTAGACTTCATAGAAGTTAATCTGTAAAGACCATGGCTTTATTGGCATTTGAGAAATACATGTTTTGACTTGATCTGTCACACATTTCCTCAGTTTGATGAAGATTCTGTGGAAAAAACTAAATCTGCCCGCACAAAATCTTCCAGAAGGAATGCTTTATACATGGATAATCTATAATGATACTTTTAGTAAAAAAGAGAAGCATAATTTGTATTATTTCGGTAAAACTGAGAAATGCACACAATTGACTTGTCTACTTTACATTGAAGCAAAATATTGTTTGCATGTTCTCCCTGTGTCTGTGTGGGTTTCCTCCTATAGTCCTAAGATATGTCGTTCAGGTAGATTGATGACTCCAAGTCACCCATAGTGTGTGTGATACAGTGTGTTTCACTGATGTATGGATGAGTGCGCCATTGTAACAATTAGTCTTGTTTTCTAAAAGAGCTGATGAGTTTGAGGATGGATAATTTATGTTTATATTGAGTATCATTGATTTAATTTTAGTTGTTGGGGACTGAGCGTGTGAATCAAGATAAATTAAGTTCTTATACAGACTGCCACACAATTTCACAAACCAAAGTAATCAAAAGCAGTTAATTTTTACCATACATGACTCTTTAGTGTGTTCAGTGTCTTCAGTTTAAATGCTTAAAGAACATACTGTACAGGGACAGTGGGCTTTTATGTACTTCCAAATTTTTTTAAAGAAAGTAATATTTTTCTTCTGCCTTTTAACTATTTAGTGAGAAATGTTTAAACTTTTAAGAGATGAATTTGATATTTTAAGAAACAAAGTCAAGATTTTGAGAAGATTTAATAATTTGAAGTGCACAGAGTCTGCTTTTGGTTCTTTAAAGGGGACGTTCTATTTCCAAGGCAAGACCCAACACGCCAGCCATCAGTCCTGAGCTTCTGCTTTGCCACAAGTTTTGTGAATGAGCTGAGGGCAGAATGCCAAGAAAAACTCCCATGAGCAAGGACCAGGATTTACTGTATCTTTCAGATCTGTTAGAAGTTGCATTGAGAAAAATGGTGACAAACACATGGTTTCCTGAAGCACCATTTGCATTTGTGTCTGCACATCAGTGAGGAGTAGAAGCCAGTCTGCAGTTTCATGTCTCCATGGAAACAGATGATTGTCTCACTTTGATTCCCATGTGTGGCATTTCAAAGGGTGGAGGGTTGAGTAGAGTCTGTAATTATCAATTGTAAAAATGTCTGCACACTGCATCTCTGAATGCAATGTAAAACAAAAACAATGGTTGCATGTTAAGGAAAAAATATTCAGTTTACAATGAAGACTCTCAATATTCCTTTAAATTTCAATATACCCCACTGAAGAGCATAATTATAAGGTCATTAAGTACTTCTTAATTTTCAGAAATAACTGCAAAGATTTATAGCAGCAGTGTAATTACAGTGCAATGGCTTTTCCTAGTAAATGCTGTGATATTTATGAGGGTAATATAATACACACTATTCGGTGAAAATTGTTGAAGTATACTCATAGCAAAAGTGTGATGGAAAAGGCTATATGCTTCACATTGGTACAAACTCTCCTTTGCAAAGATGTGGTGAAAAACAGTACTTAGAACAGGATCTGGAGGAAAATTTCTATGAAAAACTGGAGGTGGTGTCCTAGTATGCTACACAATAAGCCAAGTTCCCGCTCACGTGTTTCTGCTCATGTTGACACTGAATTCCATTCCCTCAGTGGACAGGTTTGCAACCTGGGTGCTGTCTCTATACAGACTTGTAACCAAAGCAGTGGACGTACAGACCTTCTCACACTCTCAGCATACAGTACACATTCTTAATAATGCACTTCCTCTTTCTAAATCTGCTTTTGACACAAAATGAAATGTGTTTAGAAGTAATGGCTAGCAAAACCCAAGAGGATTTCTCATGAGGTCTACCAAATCAAAAACATGTAGAAATCAATCAGTAACACACAGAAACCACTATAAACTTTAAGAGTTCCAGAGTTACAGCCGTACTGCCAAATTAAGCCTGTCTAATCCTTGACCGTAATGTATGACAATATATTTCTGGGTTGGCGTGAACTTCAAATGCCTTTAACTTATTCTCAACAGATGCTGTTAATCGTCACATCTCCATTCAGAGAGCTGTTGACTGGAAGGACGCAGATGAACTGACATCGCGGTCTCCATCATTTCTGAAGACAAATAACACTGCGCTTGGCTCACAGGCCAATTCCACACTCCACCTTGCATAACCATAACACTGTTTATATGCTCACGGTCCCAAACAATCAGTCCTAAATGTACATTTCTCCCAAGGAATTTACCATTTTAAGCTACTCATAATTATTTACCCAATTTTAGAGATGGCCAATATTTACTGGAGCAATTTAGGAAAAGTTTCTCGATCAATGGTGCTACAGTAGGATTTGCTATTAGAACCTTAATCTTTTAAATTCAAAGGAGGCAACTCTAAGCACTCAACCACCTGCTGCACCTAGCATGCTATTTTCAGCCCTGTTCCAGCATGTTCATGTATACCTGTTACAGTGAACTGGACTGTAATTAAACAGGACAGAGGGGAATTTTGAATGCAGTAGCTTGCCGATCCTGCTGACTAGTTACAGGGAGGCACAATGTACATTCAAGACTGCTAAACAGCAATAGTTAATCAATACAAATAAACCAATACTTTGATACTATCTTCAGCCATAAAAACAACATGATACTTCAGTGCATAAATATCTTGTAACGGTATGTATTGTTCACGTTCAGTTTTCTCATTTTGTTGAACTGGCCAAAAGAGTGTCTAAATTTATGAATTATCATGGCTCTGATGGTTTACAGAATTCCATGAATTAAACATTGAAGCAGTTATTGTGCTTAGTACTCCTCTGTCCACCTACTGATAGCACATTATTTGGCCTAATAGAGCAAAAGCCAACAAAATATATTTAGCCAAGTTAAATCCAAGGGGAATGCACAACAGGTATTCTACTTTACTGATCAGTCATTATCAGTAATAAAACTTTGAAATTATTACATTATTGAAAGGACACAATAAAATTAAGTTGCACAGATTGAAAAAGTCTTTTTTGTAAAGCTCATATATACCATAGGTCTTTAGCTTCCTTTTCGGTGAGGGGTCGTTAGCCTTGGAATACTCCCACACCCTCAACAGCTGTTACTGGCCAGATGTGGAAATATGTTTGAAATGTACAAGAACCACAGACACACAGTGTATCTTGAAAGGATGTGAACCATACAGATGTTAATATGATGAAAATATTAAAATAAACTAATAAATTCTAAATTTAAATCATAAAATAAATTTACAAAATGAATAATGATTATGATTTGTGCACCTGATTCTACTTACCTACTTGATTTAACCAGTTCAACCTGGGGTTCACTTATTTTTGCACCTGCACTACTTCCATTTTTTGACTACACATGATTTCCTATAAACCATCATGTGGAATTGGTCATTACACACCTATTATGTCAGATGAGAAAGACTGCTTCTCATTAAATAACAATTTCATAGTAAAACTATGGGACACATGAGGTTCAAATACTTTCAAGCAGTACTGTACATATAAACTTCCAATTTTGTTTGCCAGCTGGGGCCACCAAAAGACGGGGTCAATGGTATGCAACCTTGTGCATATTCAAGCCAGCTTTAATATATCATTGCAAAAGCGATTTCCTTGTAGAAAAGCTTTATGCATTAGATTGTCACGCAAGTTCTTACAAAATGCTCAAACGTGGGCTTTAACAGAACCCTCACGTTTTACAAGATGCACCGCACTGTTCTAAGAGGAACACCAAGATATTTTCTGCATTGCAATAAACATTTTATCAACCCTTTCTACAATTTATGACAGCAAAAATGCCCGCTTGTTACAAAGTAACATTAAACAGGACTCTAAAAATATATTACAGTTTTAAAGTCAAGAATACTGATAGAATGAAAGAGTTCAACTGAAAATTTCAGTTATATATTTTATAAAACAAACAACCAAACAATGAATCATGACAGATAAGGCAGCTAAACATGTGAGAGAAATATTTTTATCTTGGAATCATCCCTTACATTATTTTCTCCCTCATTCTGAAAATGCATAATAAATCAGTGTCCCACAGAAGTATCTAGAAGTGCAGTTATTCAGCTGGCCAGGCTGCCTCTCCTATGCATGGAGTTAATGTTTTTGGCAGAATACCAGCAGGCCACTGTCAATTTTTCTCACTTAAACAACTTGGTGAGGTGATGTCCATGAACAACAGTCTTTGAGCCAGGGGAGGAACTTAAATTACAAAAAATGTACGGACTACTTCAAAAATCCAGAATGACGAAGAGACAGATGTTCGAGATTACTTAACAGTTGTAGAAGCTCTATTTCACAAAGCCCAGAGCAAATGGAGAGCGCTGACTCCTGTCCAAAAGAACACGATGGTGCCATTGCTCTCTGGAGAAATCACTCCTCACTGTTGCTGCACACCAGCCTTTGCAGCATAGCCAAAGGCAAACAAACAGCGCAGGAACACAATCAGGACGACACTCATTCCATCAATACACAAAAGACAAAAGAGTACTTTGACCTACTCTTAAGTGTTGCAAAAACACAGCTTGTGTGTAAATCACTCATCAGTCTCCTTCAGCAACTAATGAGGACACTGAGAAACTATGAAAAGACATTGCATTCCGTGTCATACTGTGTACCCACCTCTTCTCTGGCCTAACTCAGTCCAGTGTTTTCAGTTCAGCATGCACTCAGGTAAGAAAGACTCACTTACATGTTTCTGAGATGGTGTTGTCCATTGTTTTCATACACCAAAATCAAGCTGTTGTTAACATTTCAGATGACAGAAGGCTTTTTTTATTTAAATTAATTTTTATTTTAATTTCTTCAGTTTTTTATTGTATCGCCTGTAGCTGAGATTTAAATGCCTAAATGGATACTGTGTCTAATACAATCCTGTACACGCGGTATTTAACTTCACATAAGGTTAACTTGAGCAAGCTTTAACCACAGACAGCAAAACAGTTACATTTATTCAGTTAGAAGATGCTTTTCTCCAAAGTGACATACATCTCCAAGAACAATACAAAAAAGGCATTACAGCAACAGATGGAAGAAGAGAAACATCCATATACAATACCCTGCCGAACTATTTCTTTTCCAAACAGTATACCCCATTGCCAGAGCACTGACTTAATGGAACTCCCATTACATAGCAGAGTTGTGAACGTGGGAGTGAGACGGCTCACTCTTTTATCTGACCTAATGGAATGCATAATTGCCTTCTCCCAAAAACAGAAAGAGATGAGCTCAAGAGGGCAGAAAAAGTCTAACACTTTGACAGAACTGTTTTGTTTAAACAGTATACCTTATCAATATATTTTCTAAATGTTTTTAACAGTATGGTTTTGACATGATTCAGGGCAAATCTCTTGTAAAATGAAATTCTAAGTAAAAAAGTAACAAAACTGTAGTTACAGTAGTTGGGAAAATATGTATGACTAGATTTTAATAGGTACATCCTATGTAAAATTAGTGGGTAACGCCAAGTTTGCTAGTAAAGGCTGTGCAATGTCTAAATGAAACTAAAACAGTCATATATAAATTAGTTTGGGTTTTATGCATTAAGAAATATTAAATATGAGTTGAGAGGGATCACACAAATTTGGAAATTCAAAATTTATAATCACTGCATGTGACATGAACTATCCACACACGAGTTTCGTCATGTTGCCCTTGCTGGTTCTCATTTTCTACTTGCACATTTCCACATTCTGCTCTATGTGTTTCACTATGTGCCCAGTTCAAGATCTAAGCAGCATCACTGGTATAGAATGAATACTACCAACAAAGCTAGTCGTAACTGGCGGTTTAACAGCATCATTTAAAAGCCCCCTCGTTTCTGATTTCCACTCCGTTCACAGCTTAGTTTACGGACGATGTACAGTACTCGGAGGTTCTCTTTCACCTAGTAACCAAAGTGTAAACAACAGAAAGTGAGATCTAGCACACGGTTGCCTCTGATATGGCCCAATACTGAGAGAGGAGGTCAACTCTTTGTAGCACCCGTAATGTTAAATGATAGATATGAATATTTACATTTCTTCATTTAGCTGATGCTTTTCTCCAAAGCGATGTACAACGTTAAGCTACTTACAATTATTTAGCCATTTAGACAGCTAGGTTATTTTACTGTAGAAATATTTAGAGCAAATACCCTGATCATGGCTCCCTGCTGGAGGTGAGACTCAAACCATTGGATCCAAAGGTAGCAGCTCTGACTACTATGCTTCAGGCTGCACCTGACTTCTAATATCAGACTACAAGTATCAAACTACTGGTACTTTCTAGTTTCAACTACTAGACGAGTTGTTCATTATGCAGTGGCCCACAGAGGTCAGAAAGTGAAACATAGAGCCCATTGGCCCTTGGAGGTTCATGTGGGGGATATTTTGACAACATAATTTTGCAAAGCTTTGTAACCGAACCACACACTTTTAGGTAGGTCTCTCTGTTTCAGTCTACGCATTTCTTTTTCTTACTGCTTTTTCCATGTATATCTTATGTGACCGATATAAACACATACTTCATACAGGCCATTTTGTGTTGTTATTATCTGTAAAATGGCAAGAAAATTTTCTGTTGCAGAAGCTGCAAAACTCATTATAGACTGGAGAGAGAATGATGAAAGTGATGTTTCAAATGCCGAATTTGATGATTAGCAATGTGTCAGAACACGATTATTTATAAATAGATGACAGAACAGACTGATTTTGTGAAGAAATAGCGAGTGAGAACAGAGGAGAGAAAGATGATGTTTTGTCTATGGGTCAAGACAAACAAGACTGTGTTTTCCTTTTGTCAAAAGACTGCAACATGAATGGAGTAGCGTGGAACCAGATCCACAGACACAAACATTCGGTTGCTGACATTGCCTGAAAAGCTTCTGGCTGTGTTGCAGGTGTAGAGCAACGGGACAGCTGATCTTGTGTGGATCCAAAACTGAGAAAACTGATGCTCACTACTGTGTATTTGCATTTGTTATTGGTGTTTTTGATATATGGTCACATGACTGATAGAATGGCACACATGGTGAAAGGAAAGTGTCAGATTACTAATTTTATTATTTCACCAATAGAATTTGTATCTGGAGCTCTGAATCTGCAGGGTGAAAAATTCACCCAGGTTAACTAGTATGTGATTTCTTCTGGGATTAGACTCAAAGGCTGAGGTTCAATTGATTGTTTTTGGCACTTTTGACCTTTGAGATTTTAAGAAATGGTGCAGCTTATGAGGCAAGTGTGGCACAGTGATCAACAGACAGAGTAGTTCTACACTGTTGTTGGTTTTTGGCTTTTTCATGATGTAATTCCCATAGCGGATTGTAGCGGATGTTTTTCATTGCACATACCTGAAGTAACATCTCTACACCTAACATCCTGACAAGGCCAACTTGTGCACATAATAAATGGCCCTGATCGTTGGAGAAGACAAAATAACCACACTCCGTGGAAAACTGATTGATGAGGAACTGACTTAAAGTAGTAACAATAACATCCATGTTTCCTTAAAGTGAATATGCCTCATAAATGTCATCACTTGTAATTTATAGCATTTGCCCTTTGGGATTTTTTTTTCCTGTCAAAACAAATAAAAGAGAACTGGCTGCCTGCTTTCTGTTCTTTCTGTTCTACTTCACAAATTCCTATTCATGTGGTTGGTGAGCTGGCTTGTTAAGTCTATATGTCTTAGCATTGTCATGCTCAGGTGGCCATGTAAATCCCTCAGAGCTAGAATATCATGTAGATAAAATTAAATATTTATCAAAAGAGTAGTTCACTATCCTATTAAAATAGAAGACTTCATACTTAATATAAAAACATTATTTCATTTTAAAACTTACAACAAATCACTGAACAGATTTGCAGAAGATTTCAGAAAGTTCCCCATCTTAGACAGTTTCAACAGATGGTTGGGTTAAATGCCATGAACAATTTTTTGATGGCATATGGTTTTTTTCTCCAGACCCTTGCAAAAACCATTAGTAGCTTAAAAGTCTGAGTGAAGCTAGTCTTTATGTTTCACCAATTGATCAGCACATTAGTTTTTCAGTATTACAATTAATTATGTTACATGGTCTTTGGAAACTCTAAATACGGGATTATATCAGAAAAAAACTGCCGCATATTCTGACGTAGGAAATTATATTTATAGTCTAAAATGTAGACAATTTGTATGCCCATGGAGTGCAATCTGTTTTATTTGTGGTCATGTAATCAGACATAGGTTCTAGTGCTGTAAAAGTCCACAAGCCCAGTCCTTAAATAATGAATCATGTTGCCCAGAGAACAACGCCCACATTATGGCAAAGATGATTTCCATAATTAATGCTATTTTTCATTGGTTTTATGGGCATGTTTAACTTTTTAAATATTCTTAAATTGTAGCCAAATCTACTGCAAGAAGGATGAGGAAAACTTGTGTTGTATTAACTGCACCTCACCATGGATATAAACAGACCCTCCGACAACCACCTCCTGCCCTTTCCCCTCCACCCTACCAACACAGACAAGTGTACGTGTGTTTTCTCACTGGTCTCAGGTGCCCTCCCCACCCCAAGTGAATGATGATGTCAGGTCTTAGGGGGTCACGTCTGTAGAGTGTCAGGTCTAGGCCAAACAGGCCATTTGTCAGGGTGCAGGAGAAGGAGGAGGAACACTGAGCAGTGCAGTCGCAGTCCAGCATGACTAAAGTGAATTATTGCCCAAGAGGGGACAAACACAGGAGCTCCCACCACCAGTTCCCACCCGTCTGAGCTGCGTCAAGCAATATGGGGTGGAGGAGAGCTGGAACGGGTCTCTCTTATTTAGCCTGTCCATCCATCACATTTTAATTGAACATCGAGGGGGTAATTCTGCGTACCGCCACCATGACCCCCACCCTCTGTTCCCGTTTGTATCCCATTTTACTGTGAGCGTGGTGTACGAGTTCCTTGCTAACTCGTGGTTGAAAACCTCCTTTGTGTTGACTAAAACAGAGAGGAGTACTGTGGGAGTACCGTCAATGCCACAGGCTCAATAATGCTTTACTGCATTTTTCCCCATCTGCATCTTTTATGAAGTTGCTCATCATGACTGAAAATCAATAAGAGAACAAAGATAAGGTGCTTTAAAATAGTGTAACATTCTTACTGCTGTAAAGAACACACACAAGATTCAAAATCAAAAATGAATGCATACTGCACCAACAGTGCCCATTAAATCCGAGAAACCATCAGAGTTGTACAGATGCCAAAAGATATTGAAAAATAAGTTAAAGAACTTTGTAAAATAATCCTGATATGAATCACACACACACACACACACACATTGTTTGAAGCCGCTTGTTCCAAGCAAGGTTGCGGCGGGCCAGAGCCTAACTCGGCAACACAGGGCATAAGGCTGGAGGGGAAGGGGACACACCCAGGACGGGACGCCATCCTGTCGTAAGGCACCCCAAGCTAGACTCGAACCCCAGACCCACCAACGAGCAGGCACAGGCCAAAAACCCACTGTGCCACCACACCCCCCTAATATGACTCATCCTGACATTAATTCATGCTAATAATATAATAAAGTACTTGCAGTATCACTCAAGGTTTGTCTCTTCTTAGGGTAAGGTATGTGCCATTGAGATAAATATGACTTATGACTACAACTAACAAGGTTTTCATGGTGAGGAAGGGTATAGATGTGGTTTACAATTGCCTTCTTCTGCATATTATTTGGACTGCGGACATGGGAAGAAAATGCACACCCTGCGCACCCTGAATCAGACTGAATTCTGCTCCTAAATCCACAGATCAGGCACTGTGAGGTACCAGCATCACCCACTGCACCACTGTGCTGTATGACAGACAGTGACTCTTAGCACTAATTCACATCTACATCTTTTCTGTGATTCTATGATATTTTCTGTGATGTTCTGAGCCTGAGGGATTTGATTCAGTTTAATAGTAGATCATTTTAGATATCAGTTTACAGCTGGCTTTGGTAGAGGATTCTGAAGAGTTGGCAAGGAAACACATCAAGTTCTTACACTGCACTTGGAATCAAGACTCAGCAGCCCAATTCTTTAAAACCTCAACTGGACCATGCAAACTGACAAAGAGAAGTCTGGGACCCTCTCGGGGCATCAGGAAAGGAATTGCTGGAGCAGTGGTTAGTAATTGCCTCCCAGCATCGAAGCAGCCATGCAGCAGCCATCGCCTCTTGGACACCAGGGACACAATTAGCTTCACCTGCGGTTCTGAAAGAGCTGTAGAAATGAGCTGGAGTCAGCCCCTTTCTGCAGACAGCCTTGCTCGTTGCCTTGTTCTACAGACAGCTTGACCCCTTATCCTAAGTAGCTTGGCAGCTACTTAGGACCTGCACACAATTAACTGCCAATCTATTGGGAGCACTTAAAGTGTTTCAAATGATAAAATAAGTACTGCAAAAAGAAATGTTGCTGGATAGGTGAAATGCTCCTTTCATGGTTTTACTGTTTGAGTGAGCCCTAAAGAATACAGGGCAGTTGATGTTATGACCTAACCCTAGATTCTTGCAATACAGCAAAAGAAATTGTGGTACTATTGAGGCAATAAGTACTTCTGGACCATAAGGTGAATAATGTAAGAACTGTAACATAAATAAGTTCCTCACACTAAGGAAACACCCGATTACATTTCAGTGATGACGTCATGTATTCATAATTGTGTAGCCTTCTTCTCTTGGCTTCTTATAAAAACTGGCCATGGCCTCCCAAGTGGCACATTGGCATGTTTCCTTTTGCCCTATGGGAGGTACTTGGGTGCTTCCCTGCTGTGACCCTCTTGCCTTTTGTAGTGAGGAGACCCAGAGAGAACAAAATGACCAATGTTCTCTTTAATGGCTGAGATGCTTGGGGTTCTTTCCTCTATTTTAGCTCATAGTGGCACCTATGGCCATCATATACTGCGTATTTCACTATTTACATTTACATTTGTTCATTTAGTAGATGCTTTTCTCCAAAGCAATGTACATCTCAGAAATACAATTTGTGCATTATATTATGAGAAAGAGAGACATAACTCAGACATGTGATTAAGTAAACTTAGTTTGTTTCTTTCCACTTTATGCACCAATGTTCATTGCACGAGTAGACGCATAAAACAGAACAGACAATTCCTGATCACCTTCCTACAATGTTTTTTAAAAGGTACACAAACATTTACATACAATACAGGACTAGCGGCTGTATAAAGGCTTATCCGGACATGATCATAAAGTTACGGTGCATGAACATTTACACCATACATGAGCTTGAGAGATCATGAGCAAAGTAAATCTGGAAGAAGTGAGTTTTCAGACCCTTCTTGAATGTGAACAGAGATTCAGCAGTTCAACGGAGCCAGAACTGAGAACCTCTTTGCTTTACTTTTCGTGCACGGGACCACCAAGTGAGCAGAAGTAGATGAGCGAAGGGGTCTGGCTGGGATGTAGCGGTTGATCGAGTCTTGTAAATAGCTGGGAGCAGTTCTACTGATGCATTTGTAGGCAATAACCAGGGTCTTAAATTTGATCTGGGCAACTGTAGGAAGCCAGTGCAGAGAAATGAGTAGAGGAGATACGTGGGAACGCTTTGGCGAGTGAAAGACAACTCGTGCAGCAGCATTCTGTATGAGCTGCAGAAGCTTGAGAGAGAGTTGCAATTATTTAAGTTTTAAGTAAATTTTCCAACAAACACTGAAAACTGCAGGATTAGAATGTTTTCATAGAATAAGACCTTATAACAAAGAGTGTTACTATTAGGATCGCATTAATTTGCATAGCTTACATATGAAACCAGAGCAAAATTAGTCATTACTTTGAAAAGAAAACTCTTTTAGTCCAGTTATATGACAGAACCTTTAATGAGAATGAACTGTGTATGAATGTTTTATATATAAACATAAAAAAGCATCTTGTTACAACAAAAAATCATAGCAGATGCTAAAACAACAAGTCTTTGTGAAGTGTAACGGAAGTAGCCCTTGAGTAATGTCAGCCACTGGTTCCCCGGCTTGCATAAGCATGGCAGTGCATGTCAGTTCAAGTGCAAGTGTAAGACAAAAACAGATTCTGTTCTGCTCCATTTATAGAACACACAGTACATCACATGCACACTTAGTTTGTAAACATGAAAGACACCAGCAGTCCTTAAACAGCCTTGTTTTCATCTAAATGTCCCAGGCCAGTCATTTTGAAAGATTCCAGGCACAGAAATCTCTAGATCTCTGATACACGTTCAATGTGCAATGACATTTCAAAGAGCTGTGTGATATTTATTGACTTGCACACTTTGCTCAGTAGACTAATTGCACTGTGCAACAAAGAGAGCGTGACATGAATTACGCTGGCAAAAATGTCCCAGAACCTGCCTGAACACCCCCCCACTAAAGCTTATTCTCTTTAGACGCAACATATTTTCAAGGAACAAAAAATAAACATCTATGTCAGTTTTTTCTAGCTTTCTGTGTTTTTTCAAACCACGTCAAGAACATATCTTTAGATTTATGGACTGCATTCTGGAGATACACCAAAGCTCCCTTTCCAATTTAAACATGTTTAGCAAGAGCACATGATGTTATTGGCCATCAAACTTGAACACAGCTGTGGAAGGAGCAGGCAGGGAAAATCAAACAGACCATGGATCAGGACTGAAAAAGCAAGGAAATCGATGTAGTAGAAAGTCATTTTTCACAACGGGGTTAAAAAATCCCAAACAAAATCTGCAAACGTGGAATGACAGCTTTCAGCCTCCACTGTTGAAGGGTGATTTAACATCTTGACATAAGAAAGTTAAGATAATGGAGCATATTTGTCATGTGCATATACGCAAACGAGCTCATTAATAAAGGTTTCTATTCATCAAGAGTTTCCATGCATTTGTGGATAAATGAAATCATAGTTTGCAAAACGTTTGTTCTACTCAAATGTCCTAAATGGCCAAAAGACACTGATTAATGAATTAACACAAAACAATTCACTCAGAGACCATGTAAATATAAGAAACACAGTATGTCTATCAGGGGGTGCGGTGAGTTTGACCAGGTCCTGCTCTCTGGTGGGTCTGGGGTTCATGTCCCGCTTGGGGTGCCTTGCAACGGACTGGCATCCCATCCTGGGTGTGTCCCCTCCCCTTCCAGCCTTGCGCCCTGTGTTGCCGGGTTAGGTTCCGGCTCCCCGTGAGCCCGCATGGGACAAGTCGTTTCAGACAATATGTGAGTATGTCTATCAATGTTAGATATGTAGACAGTATCCATGTCCATTTCAAAATGTTGGTAAAGTGTTGTTTTGAATTTAGTAAACGTATTAAAGAATAAAGATTCAGAAAGTAAGTTCTAATTAATCCAAAAATAACCAATTCAAATTATTTCTAAAGAAAATGTTACATTGAATATACAGTATTCTATCCTTGGACAGGTAGCTGAAACAACAGAAGGTACAAGATTAATGAAGGAAGTCTATAATCTACTGGCATTAGGTAACAGGAAGCCTTTTAATAGCAATTACAGTTTTTATGTGTTAAGTTAGAGAGCATAATTACTGTCACTATGCAGTTCATCACCTGGAGAACCGCATCAATTGTTTGATAAATGTTCACAGGTTTTCAGTGACGTGACGACCAAACATTCCCAGCTGCTGCACAAGTTAGTTTTAAAGCTGATGACTGATTTACAGAAGGTGATGATGTTATTTACATTTCACAGATCCTAACAGATCCATTTCACAGTGTCCTAACAAAGCTGTGCATATAAAGACCTGTCTGATCTCTCTTTATGATGAACTGGCACATGAATAAGGGTGGGCACTGCAAGCAATGATGTGGCAAACGGCACAGAGTGTGATTTGAGTCCAGTAACTTAAGAGTTTCCGTCAACAAACGCTATTCGGAATGAAGGCGTGGCCCTTTCGTCTTCTTCAGAACGGCACACAACTGCGCTGCCGGAACGGAATCGTTAGGAACGGCAGGGAGTCCATCCAAGGGTGTGTCTGGAGCCCCCACAAAGGGTACAATTAATGGAATCACTGAGGGGATGGTTGCAAAGCCAAAGTTAATGATGGCTTCGCAACTTGTTTATATCTCACGAGAGCAGGAAGTGGGTTTTAAAAGGCCTTTGACAGCTGACAGAAGGTGGCATGAAATGAGACTGGATCATGCACAGGAGATCTTACTGGATGAAAGACACCAAACCTAGCAGAGGTACCCTTAGTGAGGCACATCAGTTTACACTGATTAGCTCTCTCTTTCACAAAGGGCTCTGTGTGCAGTAGCAGGATAAAACAAATTCACATGTGCCAGCAGATCAGCTTCATGAGTGTTTATATGTTTCTGTCCTGTATCTCCATGTCTCGTTCATGTCAAAACTGAAGTTCAAGGCGAAGATATGTTAAGCGGCTAAGAGATATGCTGGCTAAGTTCTTAAATACTATGACACGTATATATAGATTGCCCCGGAATGGTGTGAGCAAGAAATGAAGAGAAGCCGCTAAAAAAACACAATACAGAACTTAAACATTCCTACATAATTTTCAAGGCTCAGTCTTTTGGTTTTCTGTTGTCAAATATTATAAGACCCTGTCATGTGATACAGCAACAAATCATTGTGTGGTCCAGATAAACTATCGGTTCATGTCAGAGCTTTCAGCGACCCTGTGACCCTATGAAAGAATAACCTGGCCTTCAGACATTTCAGTGAGCTTTTTTCCAGTGCCCATATTCTGTCTCGGAAAGGCCAGGGAATTCGAGGACATGGGCAAAGCCACGGACGAGAGCCAGGCAAAACCGATTAGAAGCACGTCCGATGTCTTAATCTCACCAGCGCCAGTGAACTGCATCTTTCATTTGCCAGTGCTGACAGATGTCCAGCATGGATTATTTCCTTTAAAATAATAAAGCCAGTGATTTGGTACAGGGGAGACCTTTTACGGTTTGGCTCTGATTCTTGCATAGCCTGCCAAAAGCCTTGGAGGATCACTAAAAAAAGGTGAGATCACTGTGACACCTTAAAAAAGCTCTCCCTCAGCTTACCACACATACCAGCTCTCAGAAAGCAGTCCTGTGACCAACGTGAAGCATCTGCCTCAAGAATCCACAAAACGGGACACAGTCTTTTTTGTACTGTGCCAGTCAAAGAGCTGGCCCATGAGCTTAACTTGGGTGTCTGTGACGTTACAGCACTTAAAGAAAGAGGTGCCTTTTTATGCAGTTGTAAACAATGAAATCAAGGGGTTACTCTTGCTACTTCACAAATTTGGTAACCTAATACCGCAGAACTACAGCTGTTCCGAGGCTGACGGTTTCCAAGAAGCCAGTCAAAACCGAGGAAATCATGTAGCCGTTTCAAAACATGAAGTGTAACCAGAAAGCAAGGCTTACACTCCTCGTGAAAAGAAACACACATTATTTGATGCTTGAAATATTTTAATTTTCCTTCTTTAAGAAAATGAAACACGAAGTCAAGTAGTAACCTGTGTCTGAATTCTTGGAATTGTCTCAGCCTTCTGGCATGTTTTCTGAAGTTTTAATTGGCTATATTTCTTCTTTATAATTCTATGTGACGTCTAAATGTGGCAACTAATGACGATCTCAAGAGGAATATAAATCTCTTTCGTAAATGTTAAGACAGACATTTACTTACGTGAGTTTAATATGCTTTGTAGTGTTATATGACGACAAGTATCAATGGACCTGTGCATGCTTGTAGGTTCTTCAAAAAGCTTAACCTCATTAATATTTAAAACAAAAGGCACTGAATTATCCAAATGGCTATAAAAATGCCTGGAGTAGATTTATGATCATGATGGAATGCAGGGAATGGCCACCAGCATTCTGAAGCCAGCATTAACAACACATTCCATTACAAGTGTGACCTGACAGATGAGAATCACATTTTGTTTCTCCCAAGGCAACGAAGGAAAATATCCAAAATAACACCAAGCAGACATCACCCTGGGCCATTTTCAGGAGATCAGGCAGGGACAGGGTTTTACCTGAGTCATGAGTCATAGCTTCAAATGTTCCCAGCAACCTCCAAAGTGACTTCTGGGTAGATGTCAACTCCTGTTTTCGCTCCAGGCATAGCAAGAGAAACACATGTCACAACTGATAAAGCACATGTTCAGTAAAAGACACTGTCCAACGTAGCCTCACTTGCAGATACATTATTGTACCTAAACAGACTAGATACAGCAGACCATATCAATGACAATCCAGAGCAATTGATGATGCTATTAATAATCTTGGACAGGATACATGGAAAAATCACATATCGGGATACCAAATAATGGGATTATTGTGCCGGCATACTATGCAAGTAGCAAATAGCAAAAGATATTGGACAGGTTTTTTACTCTTGCTGTTCTTAGATTTTCATCCGTGGTGAATAATGGGATAATGGAGGGTGTTTTGTCATCACCCACAAGCCATAGAAAATACAGCAGTGTCCAGCATGAGGTGTTTTAGCATGTTTACCCATGGCCATTTCAACACCAAGGCATCATTGTCAAAGCTGAAAAATTAATCTTTATCAGCTTTAACGGCAACAGGGAGAGAGAGCGGAAATGACCCGTGGCTATGTGGCTGACAAATGAGAGAAAGGTCAAATGTGTGAGGGCCTCCCAGTTTTGATTGTGCTGTCTTCTCAAAGATTAATGGTTACAACAATTTCCGCAGGCAAAAACAACATGCCGGGGAACTGTGAGGGATTCCATTGCTTTGCAGAGACAGACTTTCTGCTTGACAAGGATCCCCCAAAAGCAACAGTACCTATGAATTGCATTTGCCAAGGGAAGGCAAAGGGAGGTGTGACCAATACCTCCATAAGTCCAACCAGCAATCCCACTCAATGCTCGTATCTGTCTAGCTATTAGACAAGTGGCCTTGTCCAGTACCTTGAAAAGTGGCACTCTGAATGACACTGGGGTATATCACCAAACGTCAAACCAAATAAATACAGCATGTAAACATATGAAGGAAACTAAAGGCTCACTGTCTGCAGCTGAGTTCTGATGGCATGCCACTTTAATGTTGTACATGTGCTGAAGCCTGCTTTATATCAAGACCTGGGAGAATCGCTTGAGTATTTTTGTGTCTAAGTGAAAGATGACAATTGATAACAACATCTGAACTGGTTAGAAACCCCATCCCTCTTGCCTCCTTCCAAACAGACCCAAAGAGCTGAAAAGCTCTTATGTCATCTTTTAGCGACAGTGGGAGTCAATGATGAACCCTTCTTATTCAGCAATGAAGTCTCCCCAGTAACAATCTTGGGGAGGGAGGCTTGCTAGCCTTCCATCCAAGTACTGCTTCTCATAGCTGTGGAGCTCTTATCCTCTGTGACTCCCCAAATGACAATAAGTGTTTGCAGCAGCAATGTCTGGAATCCAGTAGACTTTTTTTCTGTTCTTCTCTTCAGACCTCACCCAAACCATAGACTAGGGTTCATCCATGGTATGTGGGCTCTAGCAATAGCTCCCAGGAGGACAGTGTGGTTACGGGAGTGAAGCTTTAGATATAGTGAACAGAGAAACCAGAGTAAGCTATTCACAGGAGGTAAATTTTCAAGATTTTTCTCCCATGAGTCTTAGGCTGGCACTGGTTTTTGATTCTCTCACTGAAAGCTTTATACGAAGTAAAGCAAACTGAGACACTTCTGAGCTCATTCGCACTCTTCATGAATAGATTTTGGAAAATTTTGATCAAGCAGCCATACATTAACCCAGCAATGCATGGACATAGCTGGGATGTAGATCTTTATGGAACGATACTGAATTGTTAGGTCATTTTTTTAGAGCCAAGACAAATGGAGAAGTTTTTTTTTTAATCACATTTTTAATATCTGCATAATAGGATAGGAGAAATGCATAAGTTCAAACCTGAACCAGCTGTCCTACTCATAAGCATGTGGAACCCATTATTGCCATTTTAATAACTCATACATACTCTATATACAGTAACTGTCTACCCATACATAGACACACACGCACACAAACATGCACAAACTCAGTTATTAATACTGGGTGCTTAGGAGAGAAGTCAGTCACATTTGGCAGAGCTGTTGAACACATAATTGTTGTGGTTTGGCCTGCTTCAGGCACTTGGTCCAGCTTAGCTTTAGAGTCAATGAGCTATAGTCCAAGTCCAGCATCACACCACCAACTTCATTTGTGCTCCTTCAAACTTTGACTGCTGCCTTACTGAGTTTAGTCCCACTTAAGTTAAACAGGAAGAGAGGTGGAAAACAGTTTATTTCTAAAAACAATCTCAGTAACTCCAATGGTCACACACTCTAGTACAAACTGAACCCTTCCATAAATTTAAAGCAAACCCGGCACTTAAATGATACCAACTGAACATTAATCAATTAATCTGAAGACATCTAATAGAAATGTAATTCCAATTGGCTGTGTTTTTTTTTTTTTTTTCCCCCACCTCTATCCCAGGACATATTAAATTTACTTGTTTAAGTTACAAATTACTAACTATTTCTTCTTGTTGAGCATCGTCTCTCTACATAAGACCTGAGGAGGCCAGCCAGCAGTCACAGACGCACCCCATGCCGATTGAAGATGATGCCCAACTGCCATGATGGATGAGGCGTACCTTGCTGAACTGGGAAATCAAGCTACCATATAGCAACAATATTATTATTACTTGGAAACTGAATTAGAACTGTTACTTAATCTAGAATGCCCAGGAGGGGTGGGCAGCCACTGGCCCTCGGACCCCCAGAGGTTTTTTCTCCCTTGATTTTCGGTTGGGAGTTTTTGTTCCTTTCCTCCGTGGCCAGTAGGCATACTTATAGCCCTATAAAAGTGTTATATTATGATAGTCGGTAGTCAACTGTCTTCTTTGTTTCTTTGTCTAATGTATTTGTTTTTCTTGCCTTATACCTGTGTTAAAGCACTCTGTGTCACTGCGTGAGAAGAGCGCTCTATAAAAATAAATTGAATTGAATGGAACTGAATTGAATCTTATCACATAGAGGGTTGTGCTGTAGAAAGACTGCAGTAAGTGCCCGTTCGAGTTGCGCTAAAGCACTCACTATCATTGGGTGGTCCCAGGGTTCCCAGGCTGGTCCAACAGCTGTGCCGTCCAGTGTGACATTTGTCCATCAGTGCTCTTGCTCCAGCCAAGGCCATGATGTCATCAGGAGTGAGGTCACCGCACTGCGCTGACTCTCAGCGAGGCTGCAGGTGCAGAAGCCTCCTCACTGCATTACAGCTGTGTCAGTCTGCTGCCCACCGCCACATACTCCCCCACAGCAGCGCAGCCAAGAACAACACCTCAGACCCAACTGTGCGCCGTACTTTCACTCAGCTGTCGTCAGCCGTCTAGGCCCCCCAGTGATACCCAGAAATCCTAAATGCAATGCCACAGATGAACAAACACATCTAGACTTGTGTGCAAGTGCTGAAATGGTGAAAGGGACTTTTCTCTATGTGAAAGCAAGTCCTGCTGGTTTCTAGGAAAACATTTTTTGTGGAAATACTAAGGCTGTGTGGTCACAGCTATCAGCATCTAGCGATACCAAAACTTAACCGCTTTTTGAAGTAATGTTTTTCCATCTTTGTGAACAATGCCAACCATTTAGGATTTCTCATAACACTCAGACTGGACCCACTGTGCTCTCAACACTGCCTAAGTACCCGGAGAAGAGGGTGAACGTGTACAAATTTAACACTGTAAAGAGAGACGTAAGAAGTACGATATGTCAGACATTAAGCACACCCTTAAGTCGCCTTCGATTATGTAATTTTCCAGGCTGGACTTGGCAACAAAATGGAAGATTGTTGAACAAGATGCCACCTGGTCCCCTCTAAGGTAGCGATATAGTAAGTGTGGAATGAGATGCTGGCAGTTCAAGCTTGAAAGCATTGTTTGTAGATTTTTATTCTACCTGCCAAAGAGAGACAACATCACTCACTCACACCAGTTATTTACTGATGTATGTCTGTGTTGCACTCCCTTGTATTTATTCTACCTTTGGGCCTTATTTCCAAATTCATGTCAGCATTACATCTTGTAGATCACAGGACATAAACCACGCAAAACATAACATGTAATCTATCAAGTGAAATAATAACATCTTGCGCTGTTTGCTGTGTGTTGAAGGGAAGGTGTGAGTAAGTGGAACTCCACCCACTGTGCCTTGGGCTCCAGTAAACTGCTCGGTGTAACAGTCACAGATGGATTCGTCTCTTTACGTCTCAGCTGGGCTTGCTTGCCAAACAGCACACCGCCGCTGTCAGGGGGCTGCAGACTCAAACCGAAAACACTGAAAAACACTGACACAGCAAGCAGAGACCCTCAGGAGTGTTGACACTGCAAGGCTCATTTGGAGGCCAATGAAAGAGGGAAATCCCACAAGGAGCAGGAAGATCATTACGCAAACCTGAAAAGCGATGCCATACCTCCCGAGAGTAGCTCAGTTATTGACTTTCTTCAGGGTCATATTTGTTCACATCAGCAGCGGGCAACCCACTAGTCAATGGTCACAAGTAACCATGTCGTAAAATCGTGCACCCAACTCAGTTTAGGTGAACTCAATTATTATGTAATAAATACAATATCTCTGACAATATTTGAAATACTGCATGAGTGTAGAGTCACTGTAAGATATATTCGACTATCTATCCACAGTATTCAAGAAACCTTTATTTTTTAACACGAGAAGCTTAGATTCCATAGTACTGTTATCCAAAGATGACACACTTCAGCCATGAGCTTCTCATGTAGTTCATTATTACTATTTCTGTTGGTTTAGCTTTTGTCTGGTATGTCACCTGTGCCTATAGGCATTACTATATGATGCATATAAATTCTGTACATCTGTAAATGAAAATAAAGCCCAAATGCCAAATCTCTCACTGAAATATTTTATGTATGCAGAAAAAGATTTCTGTTTTCTGTCAAAGTTGAAGCATTATGTATATATTTGACTTTGAGTGTCATTAGAGTTCTGAAATTTGTTTAACTTTTTTAGTAATTATATGGCCATTTCTGTTGTTGACTGGTTATGCACCCAGGTTTGGAGTCATACTCTTTGTACTATACTGTATATCAAGAAAAGTTCATTAATTAAACATTTTGTTTTGTTGTTGACTCTTGCAAGTTAGTGCAATGCCAGAATGTAGACAGCATGTTTCTCCCCCTAGAAAACTTGCAGTTTCTAATGAAATGCAAGACAGCGAAAACATTGCTTGGACTTCAGAGCACCAGTTCTCAGAGGAACATGCACCAGCAGAGAGCACTTTCCCACTGCGGTGTTGGGATTATGGAGCAGGTGTGCTTGGTGAGCAAATCCCACCCTCTTAGTGTGAGCCATCACTGGGAGAACTCCGTTCTACATTCTCACTGGGATCGCTGGCTTTTCTTATTACAAACTTGTTTACATTTGACACTTGAGACACCGAAAAACCTAGACACCCAGCTGCTCCACATCTGTTACCCAGACTTATAATGAACTGGCTCATTATGTTGTTGTAGAAATAATTTACATGAGAGGAGCACTTTTTAAGCAAAGTCAACTTGTCCACATTATTGCTGCGACATTGAAGGCTGTTAAAAAGCAGTGCTTGTGACTGGATATATTGCTGAGAGTATGTTGAATATTAAGATTTCTGTAGAGTCACAACAATGTATAGTTACTCTTTAGAGATACAGCAATGATCCCATCAATGGCAAGGCAACATGCACAATGAAAAAAGATAAAGAACAAATTTAGAACCAGACAGAATTTGTATACCTCACAGAGGTCTGTGTGAGGTGCTCAAATCTGGATGTTGTCACTGTCGCCTCGGCAGATGACAAATGCTTTCGGCAAGTGAACAGTTTCTCGGTTCAAGAACGGTAGCTGGCAACAAGGCCAGCTACCTTATCCAGGGATAAAAATAAACTGAGAACTTTAACATGTTTATGATATTCAGGGGAATTAACAGATGATCCGCAGATGTGTGATTTATTCGTTATAGAGCTTCCCCTGTCACTTTTTGCTTTCATAAAATTAAAGCACTTAATAAATAAAGAGGAACTAACTTAAAAGCCCGTTTGGCATAAGCTCAAACAGACACAAACACGGTTAGTTGGTTGGTACATATAAATCTGACTTTTTCCACATACATTGTATATTTATATGCAACACATACAGTATATACACATTGTGTTTTCTATGAGATGTACATCGCTTTAGAGAACAGCATCTGCTAAATGAATAAATTTAAATGTATACACATATGCATATATGTATATGTTTATATACATATATTTCAACCAATAACTTTCAAGCTATTTTGAAAATGTTTTGTTACAATCCTATGTACCTGCCTAACAAGTAGTTTGCTTCCAAAGGGTGATGCAAGACCACTGTGTTCAGTGTATAAGAGTGCTCCATCACCTAGTGCACAGTCTCCCCTTTTTCCCCTTACATAGTGAGTCCAACCCAGACAATGTGCAAAGAAGTTTTCACTGATGTGTACACACAGCACTTCCTCTCAAATGACTGGGAATGCAGAGTGTGCCATGACAGGGTCACAAGTTTCTTTTGGATGCCAGCCATAGAGAAGACCAAGCCCATGGAAACCAGAAACAGCAAGCATCATGGATCTGCGGCAGATAAAAGGTGCTACTATCTTCTGTGAATGCACTTAGTTTCTGAAGAAAGCTACCCACGCCACAAAAATAAAATCAGCTGCAACATCAGATACTTTCTTGTAGGTCTTGAGCACAAACAGACTTTTGACTGTTTGAATATCTGCTCAGCATAAATTATTCACTGTGCCAGTAAACCATCAATCTTGACAAGAGTTGGATTTCTGAAGGCGACGACACAGGCACCCGCAACACAGGAAATCTGCCACACCACTTTTTCCCGTGTGTTGACTAGCCTGCCGTACTTGTCCAGGGTATATCATAATTCCTCACAAAAACCCGCAGACTCTGAAAATGCCTCCTGTTGATCCACTCAGCCTGATATCTATGTGAAACCATGCAAGCAGAACCCACCCCTGTCCATCTCTTAACCTTTGGGAAATGAGGAGATCCATAGCACTTCACAGCACTTTTTTGGACACTTTCCTTTGTTCAGGCATATGATGCTGGACAAGAGCTGTCACCCACAGCGGAGACTCCTGCCCCATGGGCCAAATTTTGGCCAAAAGGATTCAACCCTTTGCCAGAGTATTACTCTCCACCATCATTGTAATATTTTCCCCCAACCACTGGTCCAAATAGAGGACAAGTGTCCATCAAGTAAACTGTTGTGAGCTTTAAACTGTCTCTTGCTCATAATCATCTCACTCTGCAGTCAGCAATACTTGGCCATCAAGGAGAATTTTGAACAGATGATGCATAACAGATCACTTTGTTAGAGAATGGAGTGGGTCATTTTATTAAACTTTGAAATTAACATTCTTTTTGTAATTTTCAAAAATCTGCTGAAAATTGTTAGCGACAGCTAGCTGGAGAAGGAAAATGGAAGTTACGGGAAATGTTAGCTAAAGGGCAGCAATATATATATGTTTTATGCAAGAAGTGCCCTGGATAGCACTTCAGCAGTGTTTATACTAACACTACAGATGGTCCCTAAAGTGCCCTTGACAATGTTTCCCTCTATTGTTCAATCCATAACTAACAAGATGACCAACTATTTTGAGCATATGAAACAATGGGTTTTGGGACAGGTGTCCCGCCTATCCGCAGTGCCTGTAAATTCCTGTAAGCTCCTATGGTTAGTTAATTCCCTATGGGAATCACAAGACTGAAAGAATAGGCTACCATGGTGAAGGGTGAGAAAAGCATGGCTATGGACTATAAGGGGGAACAGCCTTGGCTTTGCTGGACTCGCTGGCGGAACTGCCAAGCCTTGGCTAGTTCCTTCCCCTTTGGACCACTCCTCATGGTCCTTTTGGATTTAGATGTGGTTTTGGACAATGCACTGGACTCTGTTGCGTAGTTCAACATTCTACCTTTTTTCTGTACTGAATTGCACAAGCATTGTTTGCATCCCAGCACACAAACTGGCCTAACAAAAACCTCTGTTACTGAAGAAGGCCCATGCTGAAACATATTTACACCATGAGCACAACGAAATCAAAAATGTCATTGAATGACTACACTTGCTTTTTGTGCGTAGCAAGACTTTGAGCTAAATGTCCCCATTTCCACAGAAGAATGCAGAAAATTTTAAGGTGGACGGGCATCCGTGTGTGTTATATGCAGTATTCTCAAAAAGTGTTTTGTAAAACAACAGGATTGTCCATTTTTCTTTTCACATAATCGGTCTTTTAATCTACAGTGCCAGGAAAATGTTCTTATCTGTGTTCTCTGTCCTCTCCCTTCCACACACTACATCTCCACTAATCCACAGCACAGTATCAGAAGGCAGAGTCCGGTCTATCCTTTGTGATATAAATCCTTGAACTCAGACATGAGCTTGAAATTGCTTGCATCAGTCATGCTTTGCTTTAGTATTGCCATGTTACATGAAAGACATAGAATAACTAACACTTGTGTTTCTGATTATAACAAACAATAAACCAAATCTTTGGGCAGGCCCCTTTTATCTCAGCTACACTTGAGATCAAACTTTTGATGTCCTCCACATCTATATCTATAAACACAGAGTATGTAATGTATGATATAGCACAGCATGCTCACTAAGGGCTGTGGGGTACGCATTGGTTAAGGAACAGCATTTGCACTGAGAAGTCAGTCAGTACGAGACTTTTTGCGTAGATTCAGAAAGTTAACACATTTAAGCAGTTATACAGATAAACCTTTACTGTGAAAAGCAGACAGTAATGATCTATAATTTCAGCTAGTGGGGTTTCTTTGTCAACAATGTGTCCTCTGTCCATAGACGTGTGTGTATAGTTTGAGGACAAAAGCAAGTTCTGTGGCCACCAAGGTCACTCAGTCTACAGGATTCCTGAACTGGTCATGCCTGAGGCAAGGGGCAGTGTGTGAAACTCTATCCAGAATCTTGAGCAATGACCAAAGGCAAATGCCTGCAGTTAAGGGCACACTATCAGTCCTACTGTAGAATGTAATGGCTGTGTTCATGGGATTAGTATTATGTCTTTGTATGTGAGTATGTGTGTATGTTTGAGTGTGTGTATAGAGTCAGCATTGTTCTTAGCCTGCTGCAGAACGTCACCACTACAGCCAAAGCATCCGCCGTCACCATGGCAGCAATGCAATACTTCCTAAGGAGTGGAAAGTGGCAACTGTCCAGTCGTTTGAAAGGACAACGTGCCCCTGGAATGGGCAACTTCTCAGTTACATGTCCAGGTTCTTCCACTCTGCCCACCTACTCTAGTTTTCCATCTTAAGTTGTACAGTTAAAAACAGAGTTTTAAAAATTACTTGGACCATTTCCAATGGCTTTAAAACATCAAAGAAATCAGACTTATGTTTCTAATTGTTATCCAATTCCACACCCAGCCTTCCACAACCCCAGCCCCAACTGCCACCCACATCATTGAGGTAGATGTAATGTTCACCACAAACCACAATTCCACACACACCCTTAGATGGCTGGAAGGGAGATGTACCACCATCCCACAATCCTAGGAAAAAAGGCTGCTATGTGACAATGCAAGGGAAATATAACTTCACTGGTATGCAGTTCATACTTGTACAACAGGCCAAACAAATAATCCTCAGAATAAATAACATTTAGTGAAACAATTAAGCTGGTAGTGAATGATCTCGGCTTTGCTCCTGGCTCCAGTTTTGCTGAAACAAATTTTGTATAGCTTTAAGGGAAACACTCAGGGGACCATTTAGCTGTGGATGTCATTTTGTACCACGCGGACGCAGACAGTTGTGCTGAGCGGCGGGAGTTGGACTAACGGACAGCCAGCCGAGCTGCGCCAACGAGGCCGAAGTGGCAACCTGCCCGAGCTCTGCTCCTTTGCACTCCGTGAGCAAGTGCAGACTCCGGCCAGGCCAGGACTCCGTTTGACAGTTTAAAAGCCTTCTCTTCCCAGCACCATCCCGCCAGAGCAACAAACGATCCACCTTTGAGCCAAGAGTCTCTGTTGTGCCATGCACAAGACTTGCACTGACAGCACCATAAATATGCGCTGTAAAGGACTGGGCGTCAGCTTTGTGTAAAAACTGCTTGCACATGATTATTTCTGAATGGAAGCCTCAACAAGCAAAGCAAAGCATGAAACTGAAGTGCTTAACAAAAGCAGGACACTGTAGTGGAAATAAGGTGATACTGTTTGGAAAAGATACAGTTCAGGTGGGCATTGTACAAGTATGTTTCTCTTTTTCTGTTGGTGCCATTCACTTTATTTATTATTCTCGGAGAAGTACGCCGCTTTGGAGAAAAGCATCTGCTAAATGAATAACTGTGAATGAAAATGTTTGTGTACCTCAAAGTAAGATCAGTCTGAAAACCAAGGGCAAAAGCCTGAGGTAAATTACGTGTCATACTTGCAGTGATAAGGCATGCCACAGGTACTCAAGGCCTCCACCACTTAAATAAATAACATGTAGAAGTAAAGAAAGAATAGCACATGTCTATACTGTGTGACAATGTAATAGAGTAAAACTACCTTCAAGGGACAAGACGTAATAGAGGTTTAGAGGTACGTTCACACACAGCTTAAAGGTTTCGACGTTTTACCTCTTTACAAGTGGAATGAATATTGACCTTTGCCTCTAAAAATAAATGTTTCCTTCTCCAGAGTTTTACACAGAGGATTTTTAAAGCTTATAACTTCACATTTTCCTAGAGATTCACTTGTGTATTTATGGAAGCACTCAAGGAAGGCCCTTTGCCCAAGTTTACAGCACAAGTTACTCACATGGAAAATAAGCTCGTATTCTTTTTCGTCACAATACAAATATCTTAAGCATGTTTTTTTGGTGACATACATAGCAAGTTATGATAATAACAGTAATCAGTATCTGTCTGTCTTTCTGATAATAACAGTAATCAGTATCTGTCCATCCACAAATAAAACAACTGAGGAGTACACCACAGGTAGGACTATACCTGAGGAAAGAGTACACCATAGGTAGGACTACGCCGCAGGTAAGAGCATACCACAGGTAGGACTACACTGCAGGTAGCACTATACCTCAGGTAAGAGTACACCACAGGTAGGACTACACTGCCATCTACAGCTATGTACATAAAGTATCTTAATCAAGGTTTGAGAACACAAGTGTGGCAAGAGTGCCCTCTGTGTGCAAACTGACACAGTTTTGGGAAACCTATATCACACGCTAGGAAATCATAACACCAACTCCATAACTTTCGTAATAATAACAACCCATAATTGAAAGGTCATTAAGCGGCTGGCTTTGAGCTCCCTGCTGTTGCCACACTGAAGCTCAATCTTGTCCTGCCTGACTCCCTCATCCCTGCAATATTGCCGTTGAGTTTGGACGACGTGCCAAGTGCGACAGAACCTTTATAATATATGAATGAAGTAAATCAACATAAAATAGAATCGTTTTCTAAATTTCCGCAAGGAAGGTCAACGAAAGCATTGATTAGCGCCGAGACATTTGCGCTGCATCATGAAAATATCGGCCATGTCAGCGCGTCACGTCGGCGCCGCAGGCCCCAGGAACCTCCTGGGGTGCGAAACCTTGTTTCCCATGAGTAACCTTTAACGCAGCTTTGTGGTTAGAGGTTTCCAGCCAAAGGGAGCGGACTGTTATCTCATGTGTTCACTTTCTCAGCGCGACTCCTTTCTCTTTCCAGAGAGGAGCGCCGAAAAGTGTTCCGCGCAGCTATTCCAGGAGGGTTTTGGGCAGCGCAACAGCACCACCCGGTGGCCGGAGAGATAACTGAATCAGTGCTACACTGTGACGGACATTCTGAACAGCATCCGTGAACCTTGAACCTGATGAACGTCTCTCTTCATTTAAGAAGGGTCTCAAAACCCACCTCTTTCGGACTAACTTCTCCCCTGATCTTTCAAGCGCACGATAAATGTGTAAATGTTTCGTTTGTCTAAAAATGTAAACGTATATTGCAGTTACTCCATGTTATGCGCGCTGGTCCATACGCTGCGGTACGTAATAAATTAACTGTACTCTAAAACGACAAGTCTGCATCCAAGTCTCTGCTTTTGTTGGTGAAATGCACTCTTTGTTTTCTTTTGTCTGAGATGCACGTCACTTTGGAGAAAAGTGCCTGCTAAATGAATAAATGTAAATGTAAATGAAAAGCAGCAGGAAAAGCAAAGCATACAGAGGTGATGACATCTTGGCAATACAGTAGAAATCCCATAATCAGCTAAGAGTGCAATCTCCAGTAGAAATTTTGGGACACTGAGGATAATTAGCCATTTGTTTGCTTGGAGTTACACAGATGAACTGCTGACAGCAGGATTACAGCCCCTAGTAAATAAATTACAAGGTTTCAAAAAACCAATTGTCTTACCAGGGACACCTAATCAAACTTTTAGTGGGTGTGTTGGACACAGAATAAAGGCCTTTTTATTCTTTAAAAATCATGTTTACATTCCAGTTGTGAATAAACCAGCAAATGCAGCTCCCTTCGTATACCAAACAATATGAAGTAATCTAATAGATGCAATAGAACATGTAGCCAATAAACACCCATTGTGCAGTTGTACACAGCAGCATGCTTTCGTTCCAGAAAAGAAACAAACTCACGCATGAATACACAAATACACAACGTCTACAGCCGCTTCTCCTGAGCCAGAGCCTAGCCTGGCGGCACAGGGCACGGGACGCAACCCAGACGGGACACCGGTCCACCACGAGCCACCCCAAGTGGGACTCGAACCCCAGACCCACCACAGAGCAGGCCCCAGCTAAACCTGCTGGGCCACAGCACCCCCCCACATATGAATATTTAATCTGAATTCTGCACCAGTCTACATGATGAATTACATTGTTAAGAGCAAAAGACTGTGCAGTGAAAACAAAAAAGAATAACACAGTCGTCACATATATGTCATAATTCCTGCATCACTAATTTAAGATACAGGTTTACAAATGGGATGGAATATCTAAAAACAACAGCTAGTTAATGCAAGCAGAATGGACAGAAGTTTAAAGTTGAAATGCGATCTTGAGCTGAAGGTTTTAATGCAGTATTATTGTTTCATACCACAAATATCAAGTGGTAAACAGCTAACCTCTTCCTTTCAGAATGAGCTCTTAAGATCGAGCATATGTATTTCTGTATTTTATTACATAAGGCAGAAAAAAAACAACACAAAAGCTAAATATGCTGCTCTCATCGCCAAAAACCAAACCATGTCAAATGGATTTGTGGAATCACGGTTTACCGAGAGATTACATAACTCAGGCAGAATGTGATCTGTGAACATGAAAGCTGCGGCGTAAGATTGCGACAGGGGACTAAAACAATGTGGTTTATTGGTATTCATGTCATCCTAGGTCTGTGCATTGATGAGCCAGTTTAAGAAAATGCTGCCACACACCAGCAGCACAACCCTACAGGCACAAGGGTAGAGCAACAAGGAATAAGGGAGCCAAGGGTTTTCATGTAGGCCTGCTTGCCTGATGATTATTGTGTTTTTTTGCAACTAATCAAATGTGCACTGAAAATTAAGCTTACATGCGAAGACTTTTCACTGTTAAGTTTGTATAAGTATTTCTGAACAAATCCTATAATGACCTGTAGTCCAACAAATGCATAAAAAGACAAATGGAGCGCTGTAACTTGGGAATGCTTCAACAGAAAACCTGCAGTTTTATTAGATTTACTTGTTTAGCCTTATGCTAGATGTTTTTTACTCAGCACATGCCATTCTCGCAAAAGAATTTGGCTTTAGCGTCAAACAGAAAAAGCAAAAAGGACAGTCTTCAACGGTCTTTAAAGCATGACACACAGGGAAATTTGATTAATAGCACGTGTTTCTTGGGACGCGGACATTGCCAGATCTCTCTGCTGCTCTTGGTTGTTTTGGCTCCTCCGTTCTCTCCACCATGGCGGAGGCCACTCTCGCCGTGACGCACGCAATTCCTCCCTTTATTGGCTCTTTCCTCTTGGAAGCGTCAAAGGGGCACATAAAGGGTCTTTGAGACGAGTGGGAACGTTTGCCCGAACTCCATGCCCTCCTGCGCATTCTCTCCCTGCCCTGTCTCCATCGCCCCGGTCGCACCGTTGCCCCCACGGAGGTGAGGAGGCCCGACTCACCCGAGCAACGGGCAGCAGCTCACGGGAAATGCAGGCGCGTCACGGCCCCAGCCGAGCACCCACTTCCTGAGGACCCAGCACTAGAGCCGGTGCCCGTCTGGTCGCCACAGCGACACGCCGCGTGCAGTCTGCCAACGCGAGGCGTAGCCGTGGTCCTCGCACCTCTCTTTTTCAAAGCTGCATTGTGACTGACAGCTCAAACATATGAGCTTTTTCTCCCTGCTGAGGCAAATATTCCTCGACCTTGTGTGATGGGTCCATTTGTGTGTGTTGTATGATTTAATTGTAAACTGCAGCACGAGGAGGGTTCCTCTTAGGTTGCGGACCTTGTTCTCAGTGGAAGGAAGGGGAGATATAGACAACCGCTCAAGCGCCGTGCTTTAGAGAGGTTAGCCTTTTCTTCGTTGACATGAAGTACAAGTGAAGAGTTTGCCAGAAATCAGTTTTTTCATAGTTCAAAAAGTTTTATGTACATTGAACAAGTATCTGTAAATACCTGGAAAATGAGAGGGGGGAACAGAAAAACTGAAAATGCTGGATTCCTCAAAATAGACACCTTTCCTCTTTACAGATTCATAAGCAAGGCGTTGGGGTGACAACTTTCAGCAGGAGTGTTCAAACTTTTGACTGGGACTCAATGTCAAGTCTGTTGTTTTTCAGGTTTACTCTATTCAGGTATCAGTCTGAAAAGTAACCATTTCATACGCATTTACGATTTAAAAGTAGAGTAAGGAACAGGAGCAAAGACAAGACACGCAAGTGACTCCATAACGTTCGGGATTTCTAGATGTTTCTTGTCTTGCTTTAGGGCGAGTGGATGAACAAATACATTCAGATTAATAGCAGTACATGAAGTGAAGGTTTTCTGAGACGTGGTTAAGCCCCTCTGTCTTTTGTAGGATTTGCCCCATGTCCTGAGAACTTTGGCATCGCAGACTGCCTAGATTTCAAGCTTAAATTATTACCACCTATTTCCTAATGAATTAATTTTGAGAAAAGGTCTAGATGTGTGTCTTCAGAATGGAAATCCATACGAGGGGAGTTACCTTGCCCTCCCTTTTGGCCACTATAGTCCCAACGTTAGCGTCACAGCAAGCTCCGACAAGAGGTTTTCATCATGGACACTGAGTGGAGGCCTGGGAGCAGTTCAGCAAGCAGAGGACCTCATGGATCGCTGGAGAAAAGCAGGACAGACCACAAACAGGTGGCTCACATTGTAAGACACCAAGAAATGAGTGACGTAAGGTGATGTCGCTTTCAAGGGCTCCTTGTCAGTGCTTCTCCCACTTGCCCCAGAGGCGGCGGACTGTTAGCTGAAATAAATGTTGTAAACACACTGACAATAAACAATACTCTTGACTAGAGGAAAGGGCCGCATTCCGTTCCACTCTAGACAAACAGTGAATACGTTAACAGATTCCCTGCGGATTCCTTGACGGAACAAAGAGCAGCACCGCATCTTTATGGGAAATCTTTACGTAATTTGTCTACAGGGCTACGCTTGGTTTATGTAATCTCGGTACTATTTATACTCCGTGACAGACGCGCACACAATGTTCCCAGCTTCATTCACGGGTTGCTCCTGGTGACACGTGCCCGCTACGCCACGGGGGCCTTGGTCAAGACGGGGGGTTCAGCCTGCCCTCCCCAGGAACACACACAGAGCCTCGCAGACATCCCCTTCCCTGACCCCTCGCAGTGGGATTGCATAGCCCAAATGCTGTTCCTGGAATATCCCGCACACCTCGGTTGGCAAGAAAGGTGATGGTGGAAAGAATCACTCAAAATACAGGACATGGGTCGACAGGCTCGCAAAAAGGGGTCTCAGAAGGGGGGGGTCGAAGCCAGTTCCATTGGGGAAAGTAAAAGCCAACACAACTGTCTTTGAGCAGGCTTCAGAGTGAGCACAAAAAAACCACATGTACTTTGAAGGAAAAACTCAAGAGCTGCATTCCTTGATCTTAACGTTAATATTAGCAAAGTGAGAACCCATTCACTTATTTCTAAAAGCTTTTCAGTGAAATTTATATCTATACAAACCCACCTAATGTTTATATCAATGACAGGGATGCAGGTTTGAGCAAACTTACTTCTAAATTTCTGTAACACAAAGAAATCTGAAAACGTGAAATTTAACATTTGTCTCTTATCCAATAGTCTTCTGTTACAGATATGTCTAATTACATTTTGGACAGCATGCTGGTTTAGCCTCATTTAATTGCCATCACATTACGCTTCCTGGTAACACAAACAGTCATTCTGCCAAAACTCACCCTTTGTCATACTAGCATAAAGAGGTCGGTTCGATCTGATATTAATTATAGGCAAGCTCTCAGAAGACACGTTTTATTTGCCTTTGTTGATGTTGGCAGAAGTCCGCTTCCTTGAGGCAAGTCAAGCGCTTGGCTGGGATCTTAGAGTGTTTCTTTTCTTCTGGCTGATGCATATAACATACAGAAATGCTAGCATGAGGATTTGCAGCTCAAAATATGTACATAGTATTTATACATAGATGAATATGAAATTACAAAAAATGCACATTAGCCCATTTGAATACAAATCTACAATGCTCTATATTTTGTATATATGCAATGCATCTGAGCACTTCACAGAAACCAGCTAGGTGTTACAATGTCCTTCAGTAGCATCAGAAGACCAAGACCCAGTACACATCATAGATCAGATTGGGGAGATGTGCCATTTCAGCAACCCACTGCTTATTTTTATTGACCCATCTGGCCAACGCATCCAACATGTCCAGTACCACTGGAAAGCTCCATATAGTTTGACACAGGTATGCACATATCACATGTATTTACATTTGCATCTTGATGTTGGGATCTGCTCGATGGATCCATTCACAGAATAAACATTAAGAATATCGCTAAGAGCCTGAGCGTCCTGCTTGTCATCTGTTCAGATCTGCTTGTTTCCTGGAAGAGCCGAACAGGGAAACTGAGAAGAAAGGCACTCAAATAGATACCAGCAGAGATGGAAGGCTCATCAAGCTTGATGTCTTGAGATTAAAGGAGTTAACCTGGAAAAGTCTGTTACAGTGGAATCTGGTACCATCTGCACCAACAAATTTGTTATGGTCCCAGGGAACTAGTTAAGAGCCCAGCTTTTTTGGCTCTGACCTCTTGGACAGAGCAAAAGTTGAAGACAGCTCAATATCTTCAGAGTGTTCTCACACCTGGACACTTTGATTTCCACAGACTATCTTCAAGCGTAGAGATTGATGCAAACCTGTCCAAAAACTATTGTGATTTTCCAGAATTTTCTTCTCTGTTTTTTCAGGAGGAACCTTTTAACATATTTCAAAAGATCACTTTGGTAATGGTCCAGTACAACCGATGCAACAGGAGTATGGGCATTATGTTAGACAAGACATTTCACTGCAGTGAAACAAGTCAAAACAGGCCCCTAACCACCCACACCATAAGAACAATCCCCTAGAAAGAGCTCTGCACATCAGGTAGAATATCAGTCACCTAAGTCAAGCCCATAGAAATTTAAGTGGAAAAGCTACCAAACTGTCAGTTATTTGAAACAATACACTCATCTAGACATCCAGAGGCAAGAAAAAATCCAAGAAAAAAAGTCAGATCACGTCACTTTCAGATTGAACCAATGTGTTTGGCCACATCAAAAAAAAAACCTTCACATTTTATCTTTCCTGTTGCTAAGCCACAGCCTTGAAGACATGGATTTCAACATGCCATACCGAACTGAACTGATTTCAGGTCTGGTCACTGAACGAGAGAATCGTGATAAAGGGGGATGATGAAGAACAGCAACTGTCTAACAATAAAATTAGCTCTTGTTCAGCTGAGCCTTATCACAGAACTGGACTGAAAGTCCATATGCGTGCAAGTGCTTGAATGTCAAGATGTCTGAGGGACATCAGACATGACAAAACATAATGCAAATTGCCCCAAACGTTTTTAATCAACTCATAATTGTGTTTCAGTTCTATTCTTTCACCATTTGGCACTGGAATCTCATTTGACTGACTGCTGCAAACGCATCCAGCTTCTAATCCAAAGTAATAAAGCAAGATGGTGGAAAAAACTAATGTGCTGAGATTTTCTGTACCGATTCAAAATTGGATTTATTACTCAGAACGTGCCTAAGGGGTTATTAAAAATGTAGCTTTAAACTGCTTGCCTGAAATTAAAATCACCAATTTGCAGACTTTTTGGAACAAAAACATTCTGGAGAACAGTATAAAGATTAAGTGATTATAATGTCAAGTTGTTAAACACGCACTCTAGCAGAACATGCTGTGCAAGGACAGGTAACGCAACAAAAATTTGTGATGGTTGTCCAACAAAGTCATTCAGAATTAAAAAGCATGTACACCATAAATTCAAAGGTGAAATAGAAAATTGAATAACTCTTAAGTGTACAATTTTTTTTAGCCAACTTTCCCCCACTTTTAATAATATGCAATAGAATATTTCTTTATTTTTTTAACCAAAGCAATAGCAGTCACAGGTTGAAATGCTGCTGATTCAAGCCTCCATGCCAGTACAACTTGGTCCTGTAGGCATATGAAGAAGATTAGGCAAATTTCCAAGGAAGCAAACACCAATATTTAGTACTGGTCCTGTCAGACTGATGATAGTCTTTCTCATATTATTTCTAACAGAAACACAGCCCATACTGTTTGTCTAATAGCAGCTCATAATGCATCAAATGTGCCGTTTCAAAAAGAAATGCCTGGAGAAAGCACATCCGCACAAATGGTTTCAGTCTCTGCCATAAAACCTTTATCCGGCATTATATATACCACCAATACCAATTTTATTCTTGCCCAGGATATTTTTTTTTTTTTTATTACGTTTATAACATTGTATTGATCAGCATTTTGACGTTACGGCTGATTTCCTGATTCATTTCTGCATATAACATTTGCAAAAACAAGTAAAATTATGCACGAGGACATTTATTCATCTCTATAGTAAAAACAGGTTTCAGCAATGAAATAGGTAATAGAATACATCAAACACAGTGATGAGTTTTCAGCTTTTTATTGTTTTGCACACACGATTGAGAGCGCTAAGGTGGCAGTGCCCTTGTTAGTCTCTTTGACAACTAGGACAAGGTACATCAAACATCAGTGGTCTCACCTTCACAGTACATGTGGTACAGTACAATTTTACTTGGCCAAAACAACATTTAATTAACATCTATAAAAACACAAGTAATGACTGAAGTATGAGTAATCTCTCAGTCAGGTGTGCGGACAGAAAGTGGCACTCGTTTCTCAAACAGGTACTTTTTGCTTTGGGGAGCTTTGTGGTTCGGCATCAATAATGCGGATGTAGCCCCAGCTGTAGACCAACTAGAAGAACTCCAAGCATCTGTAATTAAAGGCTAAATGGTAAATTTAACACCCTTCAGGAAAACAAATGTGTTTTAAAGGGTATGTTAAACTGCAACAAAAAATACTTTACAGTATGTCAGTCTGCACAGTCTTCTAGTCTCGGCACGCTCCTACCAACCCTGGTCCTGCAGTTTCCCACAGAGGCATCTAGCTGGTCAGTGACCACAGGAGGAATCACCTAGGAAAAAGCTTTTATCCTTCTCATTTTAAACTGTAATCTGTAACTATGGTGACAAAACAATGACCAACCTACAGAGGCTAGAATCGCCTAATGAGCACGGCAGGAAAGGGGTAGTGATCCCTGTGCACTCTGTGGACTCATGAAAGCTCAGTATTACAAAGAGGATCAAAACTTCATTATGGATGGAGCCACCTGCTTAAACCCTGTGAATTGCTGTGGAAAATTAAAATATAAAAAGATTCATTAAAGAAATACCAACACTCACAGAAGGAGTATGAATATGTATACCTTTCTAAACACAAACCTAAAAAACATTTTTTGTCTTCTCTTTCCAGTGTGGTAAAATGCTATGCAAAACAGAACGCAAATCAGTAGAGAGATCACAAAGAAATATAACATACAAATATATAATTTTTTTTGAGTGAAATCATATTGCTTCCTGAACTGCTAATAATCATTTCATTTGTGAAACTCCTTGACCAAAGGCAATAAATAAAGCAGCATTTCTTAAGACAATCTGTGTTAAGACAGTTGGTCCAACCGCTACAAGATTATTTATCCATTTTTTGTGTCATTCACAAAAAATAGAATTTGTGTCAATTCAAGGTACGTGTTTTCAATTACAAATATTCAATCCTATATTCTGACACAGGTGATTCTGTATTTTCTCAAACAACAAGTGAGACGTCACCTGCTGTTGCAAAACTGTAACCAAATTACTCAAACAAATCACAAAACATATAGCTAACATTAGCAAACTAGTAATAAATTACAGGTAAATGTCAATATATTAAGGAAACACCAAATTTAGTAATCTGAGAGGAGAATGTACAAAACCAGACCACACATACAAACCACGTAAAAGGAACAAAGAGATATTCTCAGGACTGACACTCACACAAACTCGGAGGCCTTCACCTTATCAGCATCAGGGCCAATGACTGATTTAACACTGTAATGCTTCACACACAGGGCAAATAAAGGCTACATCAGCACAAGCACAGGCTTACACAGGCCCCTTTGGCACAGTCCAGCAGGAGAATGCACAGAGAAAGGTGGACAGAATTCATGTGCAGCACCAGCAGCAGCCAGGTAAAGGATATCAAAGAGCAAGAGGCAAGGAATTACACCTAACCAGGACAACATGTAAGGCGGCCACAAGATCTACAACCCAAATACAGCCCAGCAAAGATCCAAGGGGAGTAACTCACTTCCACCTCCTCTAAACCATGTTGACGTTGCACTTTCCAGCAAATCTCCATTTCTCAAATGACAGGCTGAGGATGGATTACAATAGTGTTAAATACATATGATACTGGTTTGCCTTAAGCCTGGCTTTTGGAGAGGCAGGAGAGGCAGCGTCTTGGGGTTCAGGAAGGCAGGGTGGGGGGCTAGCAAAACGTTTTTTGTCTTTTCCCACAAACTAAGATCCGGTACAAAGGGCTCTCAGGGATCAGCAAGGCGCTCTGTTCAAACACAAAACAGGTGGCCAGCAAGGAAGGCCGCTGCGGATGTGTGCTGTGCAGTTTGAGGCCCAGAAAGGTCAAGTTTAAATTGGACCCAGATCCATGGGGCCTGGGTTCCAAGTGCTGAGGGTGAAGGTGGGGACACTGGCCTTGCGATTTCCAGCAGTACGATCACCCATGGCATCGTCACCCAGTGGACAGTGTACTCAGGCGCATGTGCATGTGTATAATTGCTTCTGAGAGGAATTTTTTCTCCCAACACGTTCATATCGATGGCTTCTCCGCTACACCGGAAAGGCTGTACAGCAGCAACTTCTGAAATTCCTCACTGGAGGATTCTGGAATGAGAAATTCCAGTAGCAGGTCCCACACACAGTACACCAGGTGCCTGCATGTAGAAAGGTTAGAGGTCAGAAGAGAGGTCAGTGAAGACCTCTGTCTAAATTAGGTACCATCTGGGCAAAGGCCACTATGAAACGCAATGATCCACACCCAAAGTCCTAGCTGAAATTCCAATATGTGTACTGCTATTCTGGTACAATTTTTGGGCACTGATCTGTAGAATGGATCTGCATTCTTGCAGAGTCTATAGCATATGGGTAACAGGAGATGAGGTTCTAGAAAACAGACACCAGGTAAAGAGTGTGAACAGTATCATCAACTGCTCTTATAAGCTACCGCAAACAAGACAGTACATCTCCTGAGCCAAGATGAAAAACAGGGTAATCATTAAAATGTAAATGCTTTCAAAAATGTTCCTGAATCGTTAACAATATTTCACTAGAATTTCTCATGTTCTAATGCAAAACTGTCAAGATCTGAAACCAATAACATCACATTCAAAAACAGCTTATAAATGGCTCACTGTTTCAGTCACAAAAATACTGAAGACATGCGTAGACAGATCAACTAAATGATAAATGAAACTGACTGGACAGTCTGATGTATATAGTCCAGTACTGGCAATGCTTCATGTTAAGGTCACTCTTGATTCAGTTCAATACAAACTGATTCAAGAATATGCTTCAAAGATATTTGATGGTAAGGAACCCCTACTGAGCAGCTCTTATGTCTTCTTGCTAGAGGCCCTATCAATGTTCTTCACCTCAAAGTTTACCTCTTACAGGTTTGGTAAACTAAATATTGTGAGAGTTAGGGTGTGGTTAATTACTATGAGGCTGTGTGTTTCTCACCTGTTGATCTGGGGGTCCTGAAGGGATTCCAGTGCTGTCTGCCAGGTCATGCGGTACTTCTCATAGCCCAGCAAGTCTGAGACCAGATCTGAGGAAAGCAGGTGACATCTTAAAAGAAGCCTGCATTCCGACACCAAAAGCACTGAGACACATCCACATTTTTACTGGAAAGGACGACAGCACACAGTCCACAAATGGGAGGCTGCAAAGCGCTATCGTTAAGCATCTGTATGCAGCTGGCTGGCCAATCAGATAATTTTCCTTTAGTCATTTTCTGCTTAATTTCAAGAAAACAACTAAAGGTCTGTTTTTTTTATAATACTCACCCCCCCCCCCACACACACACATAAATTTTTGGAGTCAAAGTGAAAGAGTAAATGTTTTTTTGGAGGGGAAGAAGGGGAAGAAGAAAAAAAAAAAAAAAAAAAACACCTCACCAATAAATAATGCAGTTGCATCTACTACACATGCAAAGACCTACATGTTTAGGATCCAGTGTGAAGAAAGGAAATGCAATCCATGCAAGTCATTTCAAACAGCATTAGCCCTTCAAGATAAGCATTTAACCAAAATAATGTGTCAGTAAGGTACTATTCATTCTCAAACACTGGGCTCTTCTGCCAGCAGTGCAGTTGGTTCCCTTCTCTTGATACAAGCAGTAACACGTGAACAAAAAGATGAAGCTGGCAATAGAGCACAGAGCAAAGAACAAGTGTGAAATGCAACAGCCCGAGGCCTGAGCAAACCAGCCGTAAGTGGGATATATGCAGTATTTTCAGTTTCCATCATTTTAACATGAGTATTTGTAATCATCAATAAATGCTGCACTAATACCGTCAATGTATAAATTGTACTTGTGCTGTGTGAAATTAGTCCCCAGCTAGGCACTGACCTGGGATGAGCCTCATAAGGCACTGCAGGGAAAGCCGGTGGGTATTCTCCTTTTGCTGGGGGGTACGTTCTGGGCGAGGCTGAGCTGGCAGGGTGCCGCCGGGCCAGATGGCCTCTTGTAGCACCCGCAGGTAGACCACCCAGTACTGTGTGCAGGTCAAGTTGGCCACTCCCACATCTAGCCACCTGAAGAGACAAAACACACAGGAGGGACCCTGAGCACATCACTAATTGGGCCAAAACAGTTCATTTTCAACATCTCGAAAGGGACAATGGTAACGAAACCCTTGAGTGGTACAGGCAGTCTCCGGATTACGAACAAGTTCCGTTCCTAAGTCTGCCTTTAAGTCGGATTTCTTCGTAAGTTGGATCAGTTAAGTGAGGTTCGTGTCTGACATCAGTTTGTCAAACTTTTTTCTTAGTAATGCATAAATTGTACTTTTGCTGAGGTGTACGTTGCTTTGGACAAAACCGTCTGCCAAATGAATAAATGTAAATGTAGTATATAGTGTACCCTTCTATGCATACAAACATTAAAGAAACACTTCCACATACATTAAAACATCTTTAATATAACAATACAGTAATAATACAATGTAATGATGATAATTATAACAATAATAAATGTAACTATAGTATTTATAATACAGAGATGTAGAAAGAGATAAATGTTACTACAGTATTTAAAATAGAGAGAGAGAGCATGTGTGGAGGTATAAAAAAAAACATTAAAGAAACTGATGTTCACTTTTCCAATGTTCGTTGGCATTTCATCTTTTATTATTTCCACTTTAGTTTAAATCGTGATCATTTTCCCTTTCTTGGATCCATCACATTTACACTTTGGTGCCATAGTTAGGAGGGTAAAAAACACTAAATACAGTAACACACATGAGACACTGTTCACAGAATGTCGTCTGTGTCATACTGAGCAGGCAAGAGACTGAGGTGTGGGTGTGTGGTTGTGTGGGTCCAATCGTGGGATCTTTATTGTCAGTACACAAGGGACCAGGTAAGACTCATGGTCGAAAACAGGCGAGTCAGTCGATGTTCAAACGTAGGTCTTGGGGAGAATCCGATCTCGTGATCAAGGAGGCAATGCAAGTGTCAGAAGCCGTGGATGTCAGGAGTGAACAAGAACATTAAAGCCAAATATCATCACGCACGTGACATTGTTAACAGCAACATATTACAACTGAAAAGAACAAAGTCTTTGTCCTACCCATGAAGTCTTTGCACTACACATAAAATGAACATGGTTTTGCTTTTGACTAAAGCAACCACAAGAGTTACAAGGTCTCTATACCCTGTGGCCTTCCACCCCATATGGCTCCTGAAGGTATTCGGAGTGAGCCATACAACAACACTGGCATTTAAATCTTGGAACATGTAGCATGGAAAGCAGCTCCCAGGATCCCTCTTGAGAAGGATGCTGACTCTTGCACCAGCACAGCAGATGTATTTTGTCTGTGAGGATCTACACACAACACAGAAAAGATCGATGGAGGTGAGGCCCCCAGCAACACACCATCACAGTGGAGCTCAGCCGACAAAACTGGACACTTGTAGCCGTGCGAGCGAACAAGTTCATATTCAACAGCCAAACTTAAAGACATTTTCCAGAATCCAAAATAACAGAACAAACAGCCTGACATAGTGCTTGTCTCATAAATCAGCAGGGCCAATGGTTTGCACCATCTGTGTGGACACATTCTAGGCTTCCCAAAGTGCTAAGACTAAAAACCAGGCTCATATAAGATTTTACAAGCACCGTTCTATTTGGCAGAGAAGAGACCAAACCAGAGAATATTACACTAAAACATTAAAATATCTTACAGATGTTGTTGCATAATACACCCGATTTCACAAAAAAAAAAAAAAGGGAATGCATCAGTCACATTCAAACTTTGGCAAACATTACCGTGTCTGACAGTCACATACAGTTGTGTCACAGAAAACTGATGCCTTAATTTTCTGTTGTATGCGGTGCAAGGTAGTCAGCTTTGGACTAAACTGGACCTATCCCAGGGTACTCCTCCGATGTTCTGGAGCAGAACAGCAGTCCAGACCATTACATAATGACATGGCAATATCCACAAAGGCTGCCAGGAGAGATCACATCATTATTGGAAGAAATGATGTGGGATATTCAGGAATGAATTCTCACAGAGCAAACGCTGGTAGATCATTCCAATGATCAGATTCTGCAGGTAAGTTCAAAACTAATACCAGTTACAATGTCATACGTAGGAAACAGAAGTGTGAAACCTACATTCACCACTGCGTTTAAAAGTACGCTGACAGGTGTGGTAGAAATAAGATTTCACGTGTAGGAAAAGGGCTGACACTTCACAGAGTACCTGAATTCCATGTCATTTATTTTGGTCGTTGTTAAAACTCTACAGATGGGCAGTGACGTGCATCCCTTCAACACCACATTCCAACAGTAGACAAGCTCTTGAATTCACCACTTTGGCACAGTACTGTACACACAAAGGACATGTGCACACACCCACACACAAACACATCAGCAGTTTGCATCGCCAGCTTGATTTCATTTGAACTATGACCTCAGTTTTGTCTCAAGGTTGCCCCATTTCTATAGCTGCTTCAGGCAGCAGAGGTCCAGCAGGAAGCATCCCGCATTAATGCCAGACACAGGAGGGAAACAGACAGAGTTAAGAACCACTGGGTGTCAAGGCTGATGAGGTAATGATGGAAAAGGCAAGGTAGTAGTAGGCCAATAGTAAGGCTTATTCCTCCACCTCTGATGCCACCTTATGTGCCAAACACAGGCAGTGAATTAGCACAAAGGAACTCAATTCTGGAAACAAATGGCTACTACCAAAACATTACCCGCAACTAAGTTCAAACAAGCTGTCTCAAACTTTAACAGGGTCCCAGATGTCTTCTGCAGCACCAAAACAAATCACAGCACCTATATTACAGTTATACATGGCCCTAAATGGCATCTAAGATTTGCCTGGAAAAAGTGAAGAATAGAAGGAGAACAGCTCACTCACTTTAGCCAGGGCTATAACTGATATCAAGATGGCTACTTGCAAAGAGTAGGATGGAGAACAGCACAGCCAACATGAGGGAGCCCTATAGATGAACCCACCCCTGCTTTAAAAGGGGTAGGGTGCAGCCAAAGCATCGTTCAGAAGCTATGCCAATGAACAAGAGCGTGCAAATTTGGTTTGACTGCAATGTAACATCTTGCATGCAAAACTCACTCTGCTGATGCAATCTATCACAAGCAAAAAACGAAACAGCACACTTGAACTGAGAATTCAGTGTGCAGTTCTGTAGGACTCTGGCTCTGATCAGGACTCAAGGTTAATGACGAGGGCTCACAAAGGTCCAAGTGTCCCTGGGTTTGGCATCATTGAAGAGAACCGGAGGAAGAGGCACGAGTTGCAAAAAGCACACCTTTCCCAGTCTCCTCATCCAGGCTGTGTGAAAGTAGAAGAAGTCACTTTCACACTCACTGGAGGTCTCCTCAACTCCCTCCACCCCACGCAGCCCACCACCACTCAGCCCAGCCCAAAGTAATTAAACACTCAGAAGTTTCCATGTGACGTGGAGGCAGGGGCATGGAGGGACAATGCGAGAGAACCATGGGGGTCTGTGGGTCCATTGTGTAGGATGGCTTTAGTTCAGCGGGGAAGTCCAGCCTCACACTGGGGCCCACCACTCCCCATAAAAGGGCCTTGCAGGGAGACGTTATGAACCTCCTGGGCCCCCAACCCCACCGGCAGGGCAGGTGCATTGAACTGGCCAGACAAGGGGTGGTGGAAAAGCCAAAACGAGGTATGGGGGTTGGGGGTAGGAGAGGGGGGCCGTGTAATAGGATCGTGCGTGATTCAGGACATGCTGGCGGGCACGTAACAACGGAGGGACGTTTCAACCTCATAAGAAACCACGTTTAGTGACTTCTAAGTTTACCAATGTGTGCTGGCTGGGAGAAGGTCTGCGAAGGGTAATCACTGCTCCTCAGTAAGAATGTACCTAACCTTCAAATACAGGCATTTATTTCCTGTACACATAAAGCAAAAAAGGAACAGAAAATGACCTTTGACTGCAATCAGGTTAGACATTATAAATCACTGGGTATCCTGTACCAGCAACGTGCTGTAAATAAACAAAAATTAAACATATTGAGAGGGACCCCAGAATTTTTTCCCCCTCAGTCCACACTGCCATCTTGTGGTGAGCATTAATTTTACTGATGATGCAGACGCTGACCTAACGCATAACACAAGGGGTGCACCCACAACTTTTTGTGTGCCGAAAAGCACGTCCACAGTACAATACCCACTGTAGTTCAATGCTCTCATAGCCATTAATGCCAACTGACTGATAAGCCCCTTACTCTGATGTTTACATTATCATTAAAAAGAATCTGAAAAGCACAAATAAAAACACTGGCATTCAGGAATACAACTCAGGGCACCAGCTCTACCGCAGTGCCTGGCTCAAACCAGAGCAAGCCTTGTCACGGACAGCATTGTTTGCTGAGGTGAACAAGGACGAGTGCTGTTAATCTTAGCATTAACCGTAGTGTTAAAAATACCCAACGGCAGGTGCCATCAAGCCACTTTTAGAGGAGCAACGTTCCCCAGAGCGGGAAATCACATGGCAGACACCCAGCAGGCCATCCTATGGAGGTGTAAGGGGTAAATGCTATTATAGCTCGACTTAATGGTCACCTATTCTTGGGAACAACTATATTTTGTTGTTGCTTTGTATACTGGGTTACATAGTAAGAGCTGTCTGCCAACCTACTGACACTGACATGATAGGTGTGTAGACGAGGTGTGGGAAATTTAATAGAGAGAAATACTTTTCCGAAAAGCCCTTGGGGCTATTTGGGACGGGGGGGCCTTTGGGTTGAACGTTTCTCAGATTCAGTTCTTCGCTCTTTCGATTACTCAGACAGTAAACAGCTTTGTCTGGTACATCAGGAGTGAATCCACAAACCAGGACATAAGCATCCATTTACCAGATGCAGGAGTGTGACTGTTTAGAGTGCAAGAACACAAAGTGTGTATTTAAATGCCAATTTGCCAATCCTGTTATGAAATAACACGGACTACCACTCAAGTAAAATTCACACCCATCTCAGGCAGCCCTTCGAAGATTTACCTTTTAGCGCTGTGATGGCTCTGATCATGGACATCCACAGCTGTCCCTAAGTGAGCAACACTGTCACCTCTACTGAGGCCTCCAGGGACAGCAATATCACAAGAAGTCAGCAGTGAGTGCTCAATGTTCACACACACTCCCAGTTAGCGCTTCAGAACACATCATCAGCTACCTCATGAAAGTCCAGTGCGTGATCACAACAAGCAACACACATATCAAAATCCTATGTCAAGCAGCTGCAGACTGAGAAGACTCGATTAACCCCTTAGGAGATGTCCCAACACTCACGTAAAACAGCAACACTAGAAGGACAAGACCTAACTATTACAACCTCCAAATATCTATAAACATCAAAATTGCTGAAGCTCTTGACCAACAGTTACTCTTACTCACAGGTGCTTGTACCACAAAACACACTCAACTTCTGTAAGTCAGCTGTCAGCATTATGTAAGTCATACTGTCTGTTTTCAGTTTGTAATTCTGCCTAATATAAGGTTTTCCCCTCTCTGCACAGTAACAGTAAAAATTGTATACATTAGGAATAGGCCATTTAGAGTTTGTTATACAACTCATTGTATGTTTCCGTGGTTGCTTCTGCCACACAATAAGCTCATGAAACGCATAAAAAGTTAAAGCCAAATATCAAGCACATCTACTTTTGTAAAATGAACAACCATACTCAGACTCAAATTAGTGTAGACACTCAGTGTCCCAGTTAAAAACAAACCTACTGCTGTTTTTCTTATTGAGCTCAGAGTCACAGGAGATAAAAAAATAAGCAAACAATAAAGCCAGTACAAACAAAAAATCTCAACCTGGTAAATTATATGAAAATCTCTCTGGCCTAAATCTCAACATATGCTAACAGCTGACCAAATCCCCACCCCCTTGCCCTCTACTTTTAGCTGAACATTACCATTTTCAGTCAAAGACTCTCAGTGGACTGACAAACCACATGGTTCCCAGCTAAAGCTAAATCTGTACAAACTAAAAATTACTTCACAACTTTTAAGAAAACCACAGGTCTAGGCAGGGATAAGCTCTTTGTTTTGGGGGGCAGAGAAAATCTTTTAAGCCATTATGATGATCCAGGTAAGGAAATAAAAGGATATAGCGAGTGCTAAAAAGGGCAGGAGCCCAGTGTATTAAACAAAGACTTTGTGTTTATCATAGGAGCACACCCCGGTAATATCTCTCTCACACACACACACACACACACACACACACACACACACACACACACACACACACACACACACACACACACACACACACACACACACACACACACACACACACGAATTGTTCTGACTCTCATGCCCATTGGAGGGGTATAACATACCCTGTGAAGTGAACATATCTATGTCAGTTCAAGCATCAGAGTTTTGCAGATCTCCGTAGGTATGTCAGCAGGCGAAGAGGATAAAGGCCAAAACTGAACAGTACAGGTAAATATAGTTTATAGCGAAACTGAATCTGTAGCGAAATCAGACCTCAGGCATAAATGGTACATTTCAACTTACTCCTCTTTCACTGATCCCATTGCGTGACTCAAGAAAATCAGTAGATTATGTTGCGTAGGTAGTGGGATTGGTTTTGGCCATTAAAATTTTTTGTGTGCAAATATCACTGGGATTAACATGCAAGAGAAAACTGTTAAAATCCAATCAAAGGACTGTTAGTGAGAATTCATGCAAAACACACTGCTTAATGTATCGTAATCATGTAATAAAATTCTGAATTTATCCAAACCCAGAACCATTCAGAAATATTCATCTCTAATGCTATGTTCTTCAGTTTTATTGTATTATTCTTTATTATTAACTTTTATCAATAAGAATCAGATGTGCAGATTAGTAGAGAAAATTACTTTTGATCGCTGTTGTGCACCGAGTACCTGGACCCAGGACAGACGAACAGCCTAGGGTGAATACAAAGACGCCTTCGAGAATTTGTGCAGACCAGAGCCAGTTCTTTCCCCAAAAGTTGAAAGAAGTCCAGATGTAAAACTTCTTCCAACCTGAGAGCAAAGGAAAGTCAGTGACCTGAAGCCTTTTTTGCAGTTGTGGTCTATGTGGTAAATTCACTTACACTCCCATAGATGTTACAGTAAGACCTGCAGTGGCACCAAGGATTTTGCCCCTGAGAGGCAAAAATGACAAACATGAAGAGAACCTCTTTTTTACCCAGGAGAGAAAGCACAAAAGAGCAAAAGACTTTACATGACAAAAACTCAGAAAAGCTGTCAATGTATGGATACCCTTTAAGACACAATTTTTGTTAGGAGACCCATATTTGAAAACCACTAAAACCATTAACCATTTTATTTTTGAGAGAAAGCAAGTGTCTAGTGCTCACATGAAATTAAATATGTTAAAACAACCTATATGCAAACCCTACTCAACAAGAGCTTGTAGAGCACCAGACAGTCTTTGAAAGCACACGTTCAGTATTTGAAATGTACAAGTGCATGCTGAGGTTACTTCAGTAATAAAAGTTGCTGTAATTACTAGTGTTAAATAAAACCTTAAATCAAACTAGATTAGAGATGCAATTTCTGTGAGAGTACTGATATCTGCTATATCAAAGTAATGTTAAAAAAAAAAAAGGGCTTAAAAAAATTAAATCCTTTTATCTTGGTCAAACAGCCATAGCCCAGCAAAATAAGGCTATGACAGCCATGTACCAACAGCCTGGTACAATAAGCCAGTTTTGCCACCATGCTGCATGTACTCTGAATAACTGGACAAAGACATGCCAAGGCCTGTTGTATCACTTTTTTTTTTTTACACATTTACTTGATATAAATTGTGGTGTTGGATTATACTACTTTTTCTGAACTGTGAACATTTATAAAAACTCAGATTAAGAAAGATTATGTCTACAGTTCTCATCGAGCCAAATTCAGTTATGCGTGCAAGAACTGTTCTTGGCTCTCTGTGTATTATTACCGCACCACCGCATGCTGTTCATGGCTGATTAAACCCATGCACTGGAACATAAGTGCAAAGTGCTACATTATACAGTCAATTAAAACATCCAGTCCAAAGCACTTTGAGCAGAGGTTCTTAACTTGGGGCTCACTGACCCCTTGGGGATCTGTGGATGAGATTCAAGGGGTCTGAAGCACAGACTTGTTTTGAAAATAGCTGTACAGCAAAATAAAAGTTAAAAATAAGAAAAATAATACTGGAAAATTGCCATATGTGGCATAATTCTATATGAAGGCAATATATTTTCAGTGCAATAAACTGTGTACAATGTTCTCCATTTCTGGACATTTTTCTATAATGACATCCTTTCATTATATTCTTAAAAGGGTCTGTAGCCTTGAAAAGGTAAACAACTCTTAGAATGAGAATCTTTTTTTAAAATGCAATCTTTTACAATCTATTTAAAAGAGTGCTTAGGGCACATATCAGAATCACTAGAAATTTTGGCACAGCTCACAGATCCATTCCTTTCCCAAACTTGGGAGTCTTAGTTTGGCAAACCTGCATTTTGAATTTTTCAGTTCAATGCACAAAGTTTGATAGAGAACCTGTTCATGTCCATTGGGCCTCTAAACCAATTATCAAAAACATTACACACCTACAAAGGGTCGGCTGAAAGCATAGTGGTCACCGCTGCTACCATTAGATGCGAAGGTTGCCGATTTAGTTCTCACCGAATGCTGCAGTACCTTTAAGCAAGGTACTTACCCTAAACTGTTCCGGTAAAAAAATACCCAGCTGTGCTTTAAATGCAAAGCCTCTTCAGGCACTTTGAAACATCTAAAAACTTTTTTGGGACAGCTGGTATTGTTGTCAATAGGTACACAAAGGTTGCAAGTTTGAATCCCACCTCCAGCTGTAATACCCTTGAGAAAGGTAATTACCCTAAACTGCTCCAGTAACATTACCCAGCTGTACAAATGGGTAAATAATTGTAAGTAGATTAACACTGTAAGTCACTTTGGGGAAAAAAAGCATCAGCTAAATGAATTAATGTAAATGTACAAATCACCTATTTCAACCAAGATTAGACTATGTTAGTAGTTATCAGTTAAACAGGAAAGCAGATTCTTAAAGTAACATCATCCCAACAGGTATGTAAAACACACACACATTAATGATTCAGTTTCTAGTATTATGCCTGGCAGACAAGCAGATGCAGCAGAAAAGAAGTGGCTGGACACACAGCCATGTTTCACAGAAACTGGCCAAACAGCTACCTGTCTATGAGTGTCCCAAACATCAGTCTGATGGTCCTCTGGATGTTTTCTGTGCACAGCCAGCTCCACTGGTCTCTCATCAGCAGACACAAGATGTCAAGGGCCACATCTGCCAGGGCCATCTCTGCAGCTGTGACAAAACAGTGACTTGTCATAATAGACTGGAATGACCTCTGAACTATACTATAAAAAACTATTATTGCAGAAATGTACTGAGACAGTGGACTGCTGTGACCATAGACATGTTGGTGAGTCACCCTGGTTGACTGTGACCAGGCGCAAAGCAACACACTGGACAGTGCGTGTGCTAAACACATGTGCATCACTAATATCAGAAGCACATTTACTAGAGCACTAAGAAATATGTCATAGTTAACACTTCAATTTCAATGAGGGTAACCATCTTTTTCTAGCAAGCAAAAGGTCCTTGTAATACCGCCTCCTAAGCAATTAAAACATACTACAACACTGCCCTCTAGTGTCAAAACTGTAAACTAGTCAAATCTATGGCCATTTCTGTTATGCAAACTGTAGTAAGAGAATTTGAGTATCATAATAATAAAACTAAATATCAGTGAAAAGATGAAAATCTTTTTTATAAACTACTATAAACTATTGTTATAGGTTTTTATAGATATAGCCAAGTCATAAGCCTTAAAGTATCAACAGAACTGTAGAGGCCTAGTCCCACTGGGTGGGATAGAAACCTAGTCCACGGTCCTGTTTTTTCCTCAAAGTTTATTAAATCAAACATTTATGTGAAGCACCTTCACAAGAATCATTACATCAGTTGATGTACTATAGAGACTGCATCAGACTGTTTCCTTACATGCTTCATGGCATGCTACCCCATGGTGTTGTTTCCCTGGCCTTTGCCAGACATCACTGTTTGCCAGGCAGACATCCTTCTCCCCCTCAGCTTCCCGCAGCAGAACCGGCACCTTGCCCACCAGTCGCTCCTGCTCGGTGATGAAAGCTTCCAGGCCGGCAAGCGAGAGGCCACTGAACACCTGCATCAACAAGACAGGGACAGAGACAGACACTTCCTTTAGTTTCTCACAACCACTGTCCACTCTTCACAAAACACTCTACTGCAGAGGAAACAGGCACCAGGGAGCAGCAATGGCATACTCACAGTGCTCCTCTCATCAAAGCAGTAGAGCACCTTGGGCTGCATGTCAATCACATTGAGGACTGGGGCAATTTTACTGGAGAACCTAAGTCGAGACCTACATAAGAGATGGAAACAGGTGTGAGAGAAAAAGTGATTTTATAGGTCACTGCATGCGGACAACAGCTGCACAAGCTTAGGGTGGGAGTTTTGCTGAAACTGCCAAAAATGCAAATTTTGGATATGCCTGTTTTCTTGCCTTGCGGAACCAGAAGGGTAAGATAAAAGCCGAATAAGTTGTTCAAAGGCAGAACCAGTTGTTCCACCCAAAGGGCGGTCGACTATTCTACCCAGCATTGGGGTATAACGAAATCATGTGTATGGTAAACAAGTATGTAACCAATGATATGTTTTGCAGGAAGTGATCACACATTGATCCCACACTGAATATGCTATATAAACCATGAATATTTGTTGTCTGGGGAGACTCCCTGGACTCTGACACAGATGATAGGGACTCTCCCTCCAGCAAATAAAGTAAGATACTTTCTCCTATCTTGGGTTTTTTAATAGTTTGAGTTACACTGAATTTGTTGTACACAGACAAAAATGATACAAATATGAAGACAAAAGTAAATATGAAAAGGGAAAGCAACACTGAACCAAAATTTTGTTAAAAATTCTACTCTGAGCAATACCAGAAGCCTCAGATGACTGACAGCCTCACTTCATTTACATTTAAATTTATTCATTTAGCTGATGCTTTTCTCCAAAGCAAATTACAATATTAAGCTACTTCCCATTATTTACCATTTTATACAGCTGGGGTGCTACAGCTGGAGGTGGGATTCAAACCTGCAACCTTTTGGTCCAAAGGTAACAGTTCTAACAACTACACTACCAACTGCCCCGTGGCACTCAGTGAATAGCATGAGTGGTACTTCCGGACAAAGTTCAGTGCTTTGATTACAACTGTATAAAAAATGTAATGGTGATATAATTTGACGCCTATATGTCTCCCAGGGAATAAACAGGAATACGAGTATAATGGTACCCAAACAACTGTTTCAGAATATTAGCTGGGTTTAAGGGAACTAAGAAACCTGAACCACAGCACAACAGGGGCAGAGGAGGGAAACAAACTTTGTTTTCTTAGTGTCAGACGGGGCCTTCCCATCAGGCTCAGTGTCCACATCCTCAGTGGGACTCTGCGGCTCAGAGCGAGGGAATGCTGTTTTCAGGGTGTCCACAATGGCGTTCACCACAATCTGTATGGACACGGACACACACACACAGGCAGCAAGGGAACTCAGGATTGTGAAAAAAAAAGCACCAAAGGGGTCACTATATGTAGTGTTCACCACATGCACCAGCTCCTCATGTCAAAAATGTTTGAATTGTAAATTTCCAAAAACACATACACCCACATTTTCCAGATTATTTTTAACTACATTTTCTTCACTTCAACATTTTAGAAAAACTTTCTCTTTGTAACAGACCTGTGTTTGAATGCCTTGTCATTACTTGGCACTAAAACGCACCAAAACAATGCGGGACCACATTTGTTCAACTTGCTCCCACAGTGTTTGCAGTTTACATATGGCATTTGAGAGTCTGTGATCATAAACTAGGCACATGTTCATGGAACAAATCTAAGCTTGCGGAGAAGATTAATTTTATTTCCAGTCATTTTAAACTAGTTTTAAAATCAATGTAGTCTGATGTTAGCAATATTAAAGTTAGACATGAATATTATTAACCATTTGATTGTGCAGGAAATAAAGTAAGTTGAAAGTGACAAGAAGCTAAGGAACACTGCAGATCAGGATTAATGATGGTGTTGTAGATTTGGCAGTTTATTTTTTTTAATTTTTAGAAATTTTAAAGTTACTTAAATGTTTTTGAAGTTAATAAAATAATTCTAATCAGTGAATGAATCAAGGGAAATCAGTATTACTAAGCTTTTGTTGACTCCGAAGTTGTGGTAAAATTGACCTTTGATTCACAAACATACTTCAAATGATCTCAACTGTATTGACAACTTGAGGAACAAGTGTACCTGCACTGTTCAACAGCCACTGAAAAATGTAAACAGCATACTAATATCAAATTTAAAATGGATACAGTATCAGAAGTAACACATTAAAACCACCTTGTCTATCCGTGCCACAATGAAAGGCTTCTTCACAAACGCAATCCGTGCATCAGTATTGAGAGCCAGGAACTCCTGCATCTCCTCACTGTTGGCAGTTTCAGGAATAGCACAAAGTTGCTAAAATAAAGGAGAAACAAATCACAGCTTGGCTGAAGAAACCAGACACCAGTCATTAGGGTGAAAGAGTAATTCACCACCACAGGATCTGAATAAAATCAATCAATCAAAATACACTCAGCACTAGACCCTGTGCAGTTTAAGGTATTCCCAAAATTCAGGAGCAGACTGTTAAAGATACTAATATGTTACCTTGAGAAAGGTTTCAAGCAGTCCCTTTCTGGCCTCCACCTTGTCACTGTCCATGTTCCCAAATGGAAGATCTGGAAATATCTTTTTTGGTCCTTTCACATCTAGACTCAACCAACAAAAGGAGCCCATGAGTACCAACAACATAATCCGCAAATCCCATATGTTCTATGTATGGAATGTTTTCTTATCCTTTCCTGTGATCATACTTTTCAGAATTTTCCGGAGCTCTGGTTTCTCCTCCAATCGTGTCTGCAGGTTGAGGAACTCACTGTACCGCCGATTCACCATGTGGTAGGCCACTGACTGGGGAACATCTGGGTTTTCTGAATCCACTGCAGTTTCATACTACACAGTACACACATACACACACGCTTTACAAGAAAGCAAAACTATGACCTCAGCAAAGCTCATTACATTACACCCATAGTTTAGCAAGGATTCACAGCCAAACCCATGATCTCTTTGGCAGTTAGCCTTTAGAGTACATTAAGCAGTTAGAACATGAATAATGGTACTGGTACATTATCTTAGTGAGCAGCATGCAAAAACCACCTGTATCGCAATGTAAGAGTGGATGTAAGCTCACCTTGATGGTGTAGAGGGTGTAGGGGTGGGAGCCTGTGCCTCTGTGTTCCTTAGCTGTGATGGTTCCAGAGATGCGAAGATTCTGGATTATAACAGGGCCCTCGGGGCTGCTGGGGGGTTCAAAGCTGAACGGCGATAGTGGTGCCACAACAGTCGTAGGCGAGCACATCTGCAGAGTGGGTGTCGGCACACGAAGCTCGCTGGAGTTACTCTTGGGAGCAAAAGTGACACCCGACGGCTCTTTCTCTGGTTCTGACAACACACCTTGAACCGCACCATTCCCACTCAGCCTTGTGTCTGCAAGGTCCGTCAGAGTGTTGGGACGGTCTGGTTGCTCAGGGATCAGCACTCTTGGACAAGAGCCCTCTCCCAAACCTGCACTTGCCTGCAGCTCATCCTCTGGATCCATAACACTGTAGGCATCTGTGGGTGTGGCACACTCAGGAAGTCTGTCTGATAACATCTCATCACCTATTAAAACCAGGGATTCCATGGAACTCTTCTTGAAGTCTGAGAGTGGGGACTCCAGGTCAGAATCGGCTTCCTGGTAGAAAGGGTTGAATTTGCCTGGCCTTAGGTACTCCATGGGGCTGACGCTAGGCTTTCCAGCAACAAACAGCTTTGTTCCTACATCAGGTCCAGTCTCCTCCTCTTCCACGACCTGCTGAGAGTACAGCTCCTCAGAGTCAGTGATGTCATAAGCAGCCAGCTCAGGTGTTGGAGGCTCTGTCACAATAGGGGTTTCCAAAGGGATGCTCAATGTTAACGTGGATGGCACCTCAAGGTTCTGCTGCAGCGTGTGTTGCGGAGGCAACAAGGGAGGAGTGGGCAGGGTGTTGGTAGGCTGCACTTCCTCTGAAGCCTGCTGACCAGACTTTGTAAAAATGTCAACAATCAATACATTCAGCCAGTCGGGTTCGGACAGCTTGCCGATGAGGGGCAGAAGAACGTTGCAGGTGATGAGCTCCCCAACCACAAACCTGCCTGTGCGGGTCTCCAAGTGAGGTGCAGGGACGAGCACGTGCAGCAGCAGGTCCACGATGGCCCGGGTATAGTTCACCTCCAAGGCAGAGCTCTTCAGAGCTGGATGAGGAGAACCTGCTTGGCAGTAGAGCCCCCAGAGGCTGTTATCTGCATTGGGCTCCTTTTCCTCCACCATCAACTGTTTTGCCTTCTTGTAACTTCGCAGATGAGAGCCACACAAGTCGAGCACCCGCCGGGTCAGAGCTCTGCGGTCCACCCTCTTTGCCCGTCGCTTCAGCTCCATCGCCATAGCTAACATGGCACTTTCCACCTGAAGCTCAAACTCCGGCTCCGTGGACACCGTGCGGTACCAGGAGGACACAAAGTCACGGATGATCTTGTGCACAGTGCTCTGGATCTCCCTATCTAGCTGACACTCGGATTCAGGGGATTCTGGAAGTCTCTCCAGAGGAATGAAGCGCTCCAGGTGGACAATGCTGCCAGAATCCAGGACAGCCTGGGAGCCCAGCCAGCTGCCAAGCACTACGAGCAGGCTGGTGAAGACACACAGCAGCCACACATTGACCAGCATATGGAAGAGGACCATCCAGACAAGGAGCACCCCGAAGCCCAGCAGACTACGCTGTCCCAAAAACTCCAACAAAGCCCATGAAGAGGGGTGCAGCGCCTCCGGACGCTGCATAGCTGCTCACATGGACCTGAAACTGGAAACACAAGATGAGGCAGCTGGTCACACAAGACAACCCAGTACTGTCACTGTCTCTTCCTGACACAGGATGCTATTACACTACTCTCTCTAATTGTGTTTTTAGGTAATTCCCCGACATGATGATCATGTTGAGTGTTTAACATTTCTGTTACGAGTCATTTGTGGTGAGAATGTCAAACGAAAGGAGGAGCACGAAGCCGAAGGGCGCAGAGTATCTGCACTAGCAGAGACCCAACCGCAACCCCGCCACCAGGCAGAGAAACACAATGAATTACTTGACAGGATTTCACGTCTCTAGCTACAGATCAAATTTATTTTTCTCTCCTAAATTATAATATATTTCGAATTAATCGTAGAAAAAAAAAAGCATGTTTGTTTGTGGCAACTCGCAGAAATAATAGAAAACGGAGTCGAGCTTATGAACCTCAAAAAAGCGCCTCAGTCAGGGCTAATTCTCATTAAAACGCCACAGCCCACCTTATTCACGCGCAGACAGTCACTTCAGCGAATACGAAAGAACGAGCGAACCGTGTGACACCCACGAGAAGCGCCCACCGACCCGCACCGCACATCGTAACCGCTTCTTAGAGCCGCAGGTTATTTACTTCCTGTCCGACAACCGGAACGTTTCCCGCTTCCGCCCGTACCTGCGCGCTCCTGCTTCCTTCGGCTACCGTCTCGTGTCGGCAGGCGCGCCCTCTGCTGGTGGGGATGTATAGTAGCGCTTTTCAACCGGTTTCTCGAAGTCTTAAATTCCATCCTGTGGCTCTATTGGAGCGGTGTCCACAAAAACACGGATTATCAATAATAATAATAATAATAATAATAATAATGGTGTCACAGCACCTGGTCGGTGTGAGAGAACGCATTTCAATCTTTGCTCGGCCCATGTGGAGTTTGCATTTTCTCCCCAGGTACAGTGCTCTGGTTTCCTCCCACACTCCCAAAACGTGTTTGGCGTGGTCGCAGCGGCTGACTGGGTGAATTTCCGAGGACCAATAAAGTATGATTATAATAGCTTCTTCTAACATTCACTCCTGCTTGAAATATAATAAAAAAAACACAAAGTAAACGAACACACGTGCAAAAATCTAAATTGTGAAACATAAAAAAGAATGATAACAAGTAACACAGAGGTTGACAGTAGCAATACAGTATTCTGTATCTGGTATCAGGTGGAATACGGGGGATCCGCACACGCAGGATTCTGATCCGACAGCCTCTCTTGAATGGGAAACTCTTGTACACTGTATGATATGAACCATAAAGATATATAAACACTTACCTGACACTTTTATCCAAAGTGTCTTACAACTGAATACATGAAAACAGTACACAGATACAGAATAACAGTAATAATAGTGATACTAAAAGCAGTTCATTATATAGTAATAGTAGTTTTGTAGTATTAGAATTATATTTTCATGCTGCTCTATGACTTTCACTTTCATTTCTAAATCTGCTTCCTTTCTTTTTTTACGTACCACTAGAATTGCCACAGTGCGTAAAGCTGCTGTTTCACAGCTACTGAGCAGGTTGGTGAGTGTGGGGTTTGAGTCCTGCTCAGCTTGAGCAGAGTTTGCATGTTTTTCCTCATGTCTGCACAGTGCAAAGGCATAGAAGAACCCCCGCTCCTCCCTTGTAAACCATGCACTTGGTTGCTATGAGTTGGGGTTGCCTCCCTGCTACCTCCATCACTACCAGAATACTCATGTTAGGGCTTCCGAGCCATTGAAAAAACAGTAACTTCAATGGAATCATAAACGAAAAACGAAAAATTCTGTGAATAAAACGCGGTCGCTGATCGACACAGTGAGTCGATCAGAAACGCGGTGCCTTGTGAACCACAGCTACCCGCATTAGATATTATGACCGAACGTCAGGACTCGGAAACAACATAATAAGGTTGATGGACGGCCAACGTAAGTACAGGTTGTTGTGCGTCAGAAATGCGGTAAGTGAGGACTACCTGCTCTAAACAAACTTTTATTTCACACAAATTTCAAAGCACCTGGATGCATCATCAGTGATGCACCCTGAGAGCATTTAGTGTTTAGTCTTTCAACATCAGGCTGCCTCACTCAGGTAACCCAACCAAGTTGGGATCCACAGCACACCTCGCTTGGTCCACAGCCATCTACATGCCTGCTCCACAGCCCCAGTAAAAGCTTTCATGGTCTTCCTCCTGTGACAGCCTGTTGTACCCAACACACTGTAAGCCCTATATAGGAACCTTGTTGCAAAGCCTTGAAAGATTTTTGCTTGAATGGGCTCCAATTGGGAGGCACGGTGGAGCAGTGGGTTTGGCTGAGTCCTGCTCTCGGGTGGGTCTAGGGTTCAAGTCCTGCTGGGGGTGTCTTGTGATGGACTGGTGCCCTGTTCTGGGTGTGTCCCCTCCAGCCTTGCGCCCTGTGTTGCTGGGTTAGGCACCAGTTTGCCACAACCCTGCTCAGGACAAGCAGTTTCAGACTGTGTGTGTAGCTCCAACAGAGCAGGTGGCATTATGGCTGTTTTATTCTTCCTTCCCATCCTTCCATGTTTTTTCAGTAACCACTCGTTTCAGTCATTGTTGGGGAGGTCCAAAGCCTATCCCAGAAGCACTGGGTGCAAGGCTGAACGGGGGTACACCCTGGACAGCATGCCAGTCCAATGCAGGGTAACCACACACACACACAAACACCAATTCACACACTATGGGTAATTTAGCGTCTCCAATCCGCCTGAACTGCACGTCTTTGCACTGTGAGAGGAAACTCATGCAGGCACAGGAAGAACATGCAAACTCTACATAGGCTGAGCCAGATCCAGATCTATGCCCAAATAGATTGGGCGCTATAAGGCGGCAGCACTACTTGCTGTGCCATTTTGCAGAGAACGTGAAACCAACAAATGAACGACACATGGGGCACACATACCTTTCTGACACATACAGTGTCACAGCTAGAGCCATCAAACCTGAAACCTAAAAGTTCCCTTCTCCATCTAAAGATGGAGCGCAAGATATACGGTAAGTCTTAAGGCGTGCACAAGATTAAAATAATCTTGCTGCTGATGGTGAATGGAAGTAGTGAACGACAACCAACAGGTTCTACTGGACTCCGCAATACCATCAGAAACACAAAACTTTAATATGGCACTGGGTCAGATGGTTGTGTGTGCAGGAGAGAAATTTAATTTCAATACTGAACAAGGACAACCTGTTCACAAACTCTACAGATTCTCAGAGTTGTGGTGTGATGTGATATCATTTGTATTCATGTATATCATTATTTGCTATTTTTTCAATAGGACAAAACCACTCCAAACGCTTGTGCCCGGTAGTCCATGAACTGTTAAATGACATGTTTAGTTGCTAATTGTTAAACAATGCAAGCAAAGCAGTACGTTCTGTCAAATCCAGACTGAGATACACTGGCTTCCGAATTTACGCACAAAATACACAGAGGAAATTTGTTCTTGATTTTTAATTTTAATATTTTTAATTTATAGGCACAGCAAAATCCACACACGCACATCGTCTGAAACCGCTTGACTCATACGAGGTCGCGGGAAGCCGAAGCCTAACCCAGCAACACAGGGCGTAAAGCTGGAGGGGGAGGGGACACACCCAGGACGGGACGCCAGTTAGTCGGAAGGCACCCCAGGCAGGACTTGAACCCAAGCCCTACTGGAGAGCAAGACCCGGTCAAACCCACTGCAGCACCACGCCCCCCACATCAAAATCAAATTGAGTTAAATTACTGAAATTAATATATCTTGTCTCCAAAAATTCCTATTCCTTTCCACCTGATGACCGATTGCACCATAAATGTTCAAAGATAAGAACCTTGTTTGTATTAGACAGCAGCCATAAACTCTGTGATAGGAAGATGAATTAAGTGCCAAACTTCTATCCTCCTTGTATACATGTTCCTGACATCTTCTGGTGTTCACATAAAAAGATGTCATGTTCACTCTGTAACAAACAGAAGTTTTAGAAAAGTTAAGAAAACTGTTAAAAATATACCCATCACGTCATCAGCAAATGCTGAAATAATAGCAAATTTTTGCTTTTCGCAAATCCCTTGAATTTATACCAATCAATATTCTGACAGATGTAAAAATTCACTTTTGTGTGTACAAAACAGGTTTTGGCCAGTGACTTGTTTTGAATTAGCACCTAGCAGTCTAATGTTTACATCTCTCTGATACTGAGCACTGAGGCCATGTGATTTTTGGGGGGTGCTTTGGTCCTGCTTGGCACAAATTAGAATATTCACCATAATAATTGTAAAGATGAAAACACAAAGAACCAAGCAGGCCAAGATGGAATATCAATCCATTAGAGGGTTGTTTTTAATTTTATTCCAAACATTTAAATATGATGTATGTTCTGTAATATGTATGAGTAAAATTTTTAGTCACACACACATCTTCGGAACCGCTTATCCCATACGGGGTCGCAAGGAACCGGAGCCTACCCGGTAACACAGGGCGTAAGGCCGGAGGAGGAGGAGGAGGGGACACACCCAGGACGGGACGCCAGTCTATCGCAAGGCACCCCAAGCGGGACTCGAACCCCAGACCCACTGGATAGCAGGACCTGGTCTAACCCACTGCGCCACCGAAAGCAGTAAAATATGATTTTCAGTTAAATATAAGCTGTGACACACTGACGTTCCATTCAGAGTGTACCCTGGTTTGGCTGGTGACCTGTGCTTTTCGGATAGGCTCTGGACCACCCTGGCTGTGAATTGGACCAGCTATAAATGAAAGCCAGTGAGTGAGAGAGTGAGTGCAGTAAAGTGTAAGTGCAAATTACACAACATTATAACAGTAACAATGAGAGGAAGAGTAAAGTGAAACATTCAATGAATCATTCACCCATCTTTGGTAACTGCTTGTCTTTGTAGGGTCACAGTGGTTCATAGCTTTCCTGGAATTACTGAGTATCGGGATTGGGTGGGTTCTCCAGGCCATCACAAGGTTGCCTTACACATATTATGGGAATTTAGAGTCACCAATTTACCTAAAACATACTGTAATGACTCTCATGGGAATTTGAGCAGGAAAATGTAAATAGTTGTATTGTGGGTAAAAGAGAATTAAGTGTTCCACCACTGTGGGAACTCATGGGGAATATAAGGGGGTGAGTGTGTTGACCAGTAAAAAGGAGGAGGAAAGCTTGAGGAGTGTCAAGCAGGTTGGCTTGAGGTGCAGGTCCTTGAAGAAAAGGGGTCCTTGGGCTGACAGCATTATTTCCTTGTATTTACACCTATACCGCTCGCTGTGCGTTGGTGTTCCAATAAAAGTTTACAATGAATGCTGTCTGTGCATCCTTCTTTGCCCCATCTTAACCCAGAGTGCATTGTGCTACAATATGTCTTTGGTAAGAAGAAACCAGATCACCCACAGGAGACCTGTGTGAGCACAAGGAGAGCATGAGAACTCCACACAACCTAAGGTGGACTAGAACCTACATCCATACTGCTCACTGATGACCAATAAATAATTTAAACTTTTCATCATCTCTTAGAAGTTTCGAAAGGGAGTCAGCAGCTGCTGTGTTCCGGTTAGGAGTTGGCATTCATTTTCAAAGTAGTTACATGAAAACACTCTCGTGGTGAAAACTCTTGTGGAGTCGTCATGTTTTCATGTAACTACCTGGGACATGCGTAGGTATCGTAACATTTTCAGTCATTATCACTTGTGGCCTAAAGCACAACCCTGACCAAGTCAAGGGACACTGAAAACATGGTGTTAGTGAATCTGCTTTCATAAACACTGCCCAGGGATAACACTTTGCTGTACAGTACGGTACCTACTGTGAATGGAAGTATGCAAGTATCCGAGGAATCTGAAACTCGCTCTTTTCACTTGTCCCTTGTTGTGTAAGCGATCACTGTACGACGACTATGTATGCGCTGTGACTCTGAAGAAAAGTACCTTCCATCAAAATTCTGAATATGTAGGGAACTCCCACAAAAATACTTTAAAATGCAACAAAGATGCAAAGTTCAGAAAGTCCTTGCCTGGAATTTCCATCAAAACCCAGCGCACAGTATGGATTTTACCACTTAGTCTAAGCTTTGTACATTTGTGGAAGTAGAAATGAGTCACAGTCACAAGAGCGAAACATAATCATACGCTATGGTTTTATTTAGGTATTGATTTCCTCCTCACTTATCTTTGTGAGCATATGATGGCATATGTGCCCCTTATCACGATTTCAAGAATAAAGGCATGTAATGAAATGCCCCAAGTACAGAGGTCATCGTTAAAGATCTAGACCCAGAATAAACTCTCCAGTTAAGACATGCGAGTGCCCGCTTTCTCCAGTCAAACCGAAAAAAAAGACACTTTGAGTTTGAGTCAGCCGGCACATCGTTTTCGAAAAATGAGATTTACCATTAAACAATGTCTCTTAAAGCGAAAGTTATCTTTTTCTTTGTCACCTGCCAAAAGATGTGAAGCCAGGGGATTAATTGCTAAGATACAAAAACGTCTTTTCTCGCCCTCCTCACACACTGTAGTGAGACAGTCGCAGACACACACGTGAGGCCACCTGTCTGTCCAGAAAGTCCGAAGCGCACCACTGTGCGAACCCGTCCCCTGCGAACGTGCGACGGCCGCTCCACGCGCGCAACACGCGTGACTTACTGACAGTGCGCCCGCGGTCCTCCTTCACTTTCGCTTGTTCTCCGAGGTGAATAAAACCCGAGCCATCGAGTGATCTCATCAGATTTCTGCTCCGGGACCGGAGGCGAAGAGGCGTCGAGGACATGGGTCACAGTCACACTTCCTCCACCTGTACGTACCTTTCCCTTCCCTTCCCTTCCCTTCCCTTCCCTTCTTCTACTGCTCCTTTCGATACTCCGCAGTAGCCGGTATTCTAACGAAAGGACTAGAACACACTGAAATGGAATGAATATTGGCGCGCTTTTTACAGCAGCCTATTTTCCGAGTAATATGATTATTAATGATAGTAATGGCATTAATAAATTCTAAACGCTGCAAAGTTTAAAGGAGGGAGTTGTTTAGGCTGTGAAAAAGTAGTCTCCTTCTTTTCTGTGAATTTTAAGCATTTATTGGGCTCATTTTAAGCAATCTACATCTATAAAAACTGTTTCGTTGGAAAAAAGTAACAGTTGTGTATTAACTTTATCTAGAGCATGTGAAGTATATATGATTTCAGATGTAATTAACGTTACTTAAGTCGTTTATGAAAATATGGCGAGCTATTAATAAATAAAATGTCTAGATGCCTAGCAGTTGTTGTGTGCCTTTTCTTTCGGGTCAGGGTTGTTTTTGTTTTTTGCTTTTCTACTGCGTTAGTGGTCCTATAAACAACCGAGGTGTAGTAAAACGGATGAAACGGCAGCAAAGCGCAGCAGCGCTTTTCTTTCTCGTCGGTTTCTGTTTCCCCGCAGCACCGAAGAGAAACGGCGGAGCATCAGCGCAGGATGCGCGGTGACTCATGCGCTAGTCGGAACAAAACCGCGTTTCACAGCGCTCTTGTCCAACACGTCTTATTTGATCGGCGCTCTTTCACTAACAGAAATTTCACAGAGAATTTTGTAAAATAGCTGAACCGTTACGACTATGTAAGGCTACTGATATAATAAGAGTATTGTAGCGTGCTGCGCTCTGGGTTCGGATGGATGGGACGAGACAGGACGCACGGACTTTGTACAATCACACAATGCGAACATTCAGCACACAAGGAAATAATACACTCAGTTCAAGGAGTCTTTTTCCTCAGAGCCCTGTAACTCAACCCAGCTTTCCAAACCCACTTAGCACTCATCAGTTTTTCATTCTCCTGCGGTGGTCAACATACACTCATCCCCTCATATTCCCTGTAAGTCCCCACAATGGTTACACACAATTCCATATTACCCATAATACAACTATTTACAATGAGACAATTTTCCCACCCAAACTCCCTGTAAAGCGGGGTTCTTACAGTATTTTCCAAGATTCTCAGTGAAATTTTCAGCGTGTCCTCCTCCAATACCAAGCGAGCTGCTTGACTTCCATAATATAGTGCTTCAAATAGATACAGTACAGCCAGTAACAGCAGCAGGGAAAAGCTTGACCCATTCCCAACTACTTTCCTAAACTGTTTCTAAAAAGGAATAGCACTAATAAGCTTGATTTGTTATTTAAAGGTACTCAGATATTCTGGTGTAACTAAAAAAAAAAAAAGGAGGACAGCTGGTAGTGTAGTGGCTAGTGTGAGTGCCTTTGAACCCAAAGGTTACAGGTTCAAGCCTCACCTCCAGCTGTAGTACCCTTGAGAAAAATACTTACCCTGAATTGCTCCAGTAAAATTACCCATCTGTATAAAGGGGTAAATAATTGTAAGTTGCTTTGGAGAAAAGTGTAAGTGTGTATGCTATTTAAATTGTATTTTTGGTCTCTCTCAGGGTTGGTCCTTGCAGTCCTGGTTGCAGTAGTTATAGCGAATGGATATGAAGATGACCCCCTGTTTAAATGTCTCCAAGATGAGGACTATGACATCCTCCTTCATATCATAAACAATGGCCTAGCACCCGCAAAGACACCACGACATGTCGTTGTTGTTGGCGCTGGCATCGCAGGCCTGACTGCAGCCAAATTCTTGCAAGATGCTGGACATAAGGTACATTTATATTTGGTATCAGAGCTAATATGTAGAACCTGTACAATAGTGTATGTTTTGTTTTGGTTGCTATATACAGCACATATTTCAACTGTAAAATTGCCTGAAATAATAAAAATTATGTTAATAAACTCATTTATGTATTCCCTGATTTGTATGCCATTTTGGAGAAAATGTAACTCATTCGTGTTACTAGGTGACGATCATCGAAGCCAGTAATCGTATTGGAGGAAGGGTGGAGACATACCAGAATCCTGAAGAAGGCTGGTATGCAGAGCTTGGTGCTATGAGGATTCCCAGTTTTCACAAGTGAGTGCAATCCCTGTGAGAAAAAAAAAAAAAAAAAAAAAAACAGAAAATGTAGCTGTATGTACAGAAGCATCATGAAAAAAAAGAGGAAGGTGTGCAACGTACAATACACCCCTCAAATGGGATGTCGTTTTTCACTGCAGACAGTGTAAATGCATTTGGATGTAATGTCATATGACATGCAGTATGTTAAAATATCTTCATGTGATACAATTCTTCGACAGGATTCTACTGAAGTTTTTACAGAACATGCATGTTAAGACAAACTCGTTCATCCAGTACAACCCCAATACATACTACTTTGTGAACGGAAAGCTGCTGCGCACTTACGCAGTGCACGATAACCCTGACCTGCTTGGATACCCATTGGCACCCTCCGAGGAGGGTAAATCAGCATCTGACCTCTTCAGCTTGGCCTTGCAACCCGTGAGTGCGGGGAAGGGGTTCTGCATTCCGACATACGCCGTTTTCGTTACAGTTCATCTGTCCTTCTGATAACCATTGCATGTCGGTATGCATATGGTGTGGCACTAATGCCTGTTTTTTTATCGCTCGCAGATTAGAGATGACCTGAAAAAAAGTGGATACAACTGCAAAACAGTGATGAGGAAATATGACAGTTTTTCTGTCAAGGTAACAATCTGTACTTGCTTGGCCCTCATGCACTGGCTTCAACATGAAACCACACTTCACCTGTTTGAAATCAAGGCTGTGTCTAAGATTTGCAGATTTTCAAACCGACTTACCGTCAAAAGATTATATATAGAGTGAAAGCAGGCATTGTGAAATGAACTTTGAGCAGAGCAAGCATAGACCATATAAACTGTTGCAGTGTTTTTTTAATACTCCAGATTTTACTGTGTACAGTAGGCTGCACTGTCACATAAATTTGTATGCCAGTTTGATTAGTCTACTATAAAATACCTTATATCTTTTGACTATCAAGCAGATCATTGTTATGCACTGAGAGATAAATAGTAATAAGTTAATAGTTCAAACAGTGTTTATTTCTCTCGTGTACTCTAAAACAAACCTATATTAAGGCGCACACTACAGAAACTGCTTCTTACAGCCTGTCAACTTACATCTCCAGGAACTTAAGGATAGTTGAACCTGCCTGAGCTGTTATGCTTTAGATATCCTCTACATCTACTGTTCTCTCATGACAGGAGTACTTGGTGAAGGAGGCCAACCTCAGCAGGGGTGCCCTGCGCATGATTGGGGACATCCTGAATGAGAACGGCTTCTTCTACACTGCCCTCACCGAGACCCTGTACATCCAGGCTGACATCAACGACAACACTACGTCAGTAAATGCATTAAACGGACACACCTCCTTCAGAAACATTGACACACTCGCTCTTAATGTCACTGTTACAGTCTTTCCTTAAGATTCCCAGAAATGATGTGCATTTGTTAAGCAGTCCATGTAAATAATATACTGGCAATTTTTATGTCCATCTACAAGCTGAAAAGTACAGAAAAATCACACACCGGTAATATTTCCCTTTTCTTCCCAGGTATTTTGAGATCACCGGCGGATTTGACAAACTATTGAAAACGTTCTACAGGGTTCTCAACTGCACCATTTTATTTGAGGCTACAGTCAAAGCCATCAATCAGACGAAGAGAGGTGTGACCGTATACTTTGAGAAAAAGGCTAACAAATATACCCTGGACTATGTCGCTGCTGACTACGTCCTGGTGGCGACCACAGCCAAGGCAGCCCTCTTCATGGACTTCCAGCCTCCGCTGTCAGCGTCAAAGATGGAGGCTCTGCGCTCAGTGCACTACTCTGGTTCCACCAAGGTGGTCCTGAGTTTCAAAGAGAGATTCTGGGAGAACGGAGGTTACGGTGGAAAAACAATTACGGACCTCCCAGCACGGTTCATCTACTACCCTAGCCACAACTTCACGGGGCAAGGGGGCGCCATACTAGCATCCTACACATATTCAGATGAAGCAGCACTCTTTGATGGAACAGATGAGGAGGAATTGAAAGCCATAATGCTTGACAACCTGGCAAAGATCCACGGGGAAGAGATCCGTGACGTCTACACAGGAGGCGTGGTCAAGAAGTGGGGCCGGGACCCCTTCAGTCACGGTGCCTTTGCCATCTTCACTCCCTACCAGAAGATCGACTACCTCAAAGAGCTCTGCAAGAATGAGAAGAGAATTTACTTTGCTGGGGAGCATGCAGGCGCACCTCATGGCTGGATTGAAACTGCCATGAAATCAGCTTTGAGAGCTGTTCAGAAAATAAACAATAGAAATGTATAACACAGAGAAACAGAACATACCTGGTACTATTTTTATATTCTTGGGAGCGGGACTGGTTGTTATATAGGCTGGTCAGCTGGCAGCCCATACGGACCTCTCGGGCACCTGCAGATTGCCGGTGGTGCCACTGTTCCACACCAGCATTACTGTAGCTTTCCTGTGGGCTCCACGGGAACAGCAGTACACAGGTCAGCAGAACACAGATCCATGTGGTCTGACCCATTATTATAAATGACAAAAACAGAACTTGAAATGGAAAAGCACTGACCATGAAATGGAAACAACTGTTCCGAGGACAGTTCAATGACATTTGACAAACCCACGTTGACAGGAAGCATGTGGTCTTAATAGGGATTTGGTGCAGTACAGCCCACATGTAGTAATTGCTCTAAGTCTTAATTTAACTGACACATTTATTCACAGTGACTTAACATACTAGGTGTGTACAACAAGCTGCTAATTTACTAATTTTTACACCTGAGTATTCTAATGGGAGCAGTTCAGCTCAGTTAAGTGCCTTGATCAAGGGTTAAATCAGACTGCAAATGAACAGTGTTACACTCCCACTAACATATATGCATTTAGTTTATAATTTGTTTTAAAACTATGCATGTTCTGTTTCTTACTATTTAACATTTATGTATAATGAAAAAAAATTGCACTGAAAAGTAAACATTGAAGACTCAAAAGTTTCTTTATGGTAGACAAGCATTCCACTCACTGCTATTTTAAACATAATACTAATGTCAGTCCCTGCAGGAGACATTCAGAAAGGTCTCAAATATGTTATGCAGCAAAGTTCAGATGATGAGCAGAGAAGACAGTAGATTTGCAATCACAATATCTCAGTAGAGCTACTATGCCAGCAGTTTAGAAGCCACAAAGCACAAACAGGAAACTATGAGGGCAACTGAGGACTTCGAGCTTAAAGAATGACCCAGATAAGAGTGAGAATCTGCCAATAGGGCAGACAAAGGCACACAAAAGGTATGAACAAAATTACAAACGCCGTTATTTGAGTCTTAACAAAAAGAGACATTATCGGGTTTATGATTAGGTTTTTGTTCTCTGACATGTACGTCGCTTTGGAAGAAGGAGTCTGTTAAATGAATAAATGTAAATGTGTTAGAAAAACAGAAGGCCTAGCTAATGGGACTTTTCCCAAATCAAAGACATTTACAAAAAAAGACAATTATCAAATATTTTCAAGTTGAATCTGCAAGAACAAAGAATCTGAATATGAGGTGTCATATGAAGTGCCCACAAAGATTTGTGTCGAAGACGGTTTCTTTATTAATTACATCTTATTTTTGGACATAAACACACCAAAAATGCAATGGCACAAAGGATATCCAAGTATGAATAAATGTTTTTGACATATCATTTCACAGTTGGTGTGAAGAAGGATGCCCAAGTTGTATAATCACCGTGAACACAACTTGTTCTTATGGTACTCTTGTGCGCAACGGTCACTACTTTCCAAGGAATCACACTAAGGGAGGATCCTCTGCAGCGGGAGGAGGCCATGCTTCTCAGTGCGCTCCCTTCTGCACCATCTGGGTGAAGCGGTTGGTGATGATCAGCGTGGTGTCGATGAATCGTTCCACACAGCTCACAAGGCACGTCTCTGTGCGAGAGTCCAGTCTGGAGCCCGGCTTTTCCACACACTTGTCCCAGCAGACATCCGTGAAGTTGTGCACCTGTCAAGAAGAAGCCGCGCAATATTGATGTCATTAACATACTGCTGTGGATTCAGAGGACTGTGGTTTTGACACTTAGAATATAAATATTTGTTGATTGTTCATTTTGAATAACTGCTTGTTCCACATACGGTCATGGCAGTCCAGAGAATATCACAGAAACAAGGGTACAAAGCAGGGTGAAATCTAAGGTTGCCTCCAATGTAACATAGGGAAAAAAGGCAATATGGACTCGCCAATTCATTTGAAACACATGTATTTGGACTGTGGATAACAACAGGAGCACCGAGGGGAAACCCAATGGCACACTGGAGGAATATGCAAACTCCACACAGAGCAAAATTTAAAGGTAAATCCAAACCCAAGACCCAGGAGCTGTGTACCACTAGCACTATCTGTTATGCCACCTGGGTTTTCCTGAATATACACAGAATATACATACATTTTAAATAAGCTCAGTCTTTCTTCTACTATATAATGACTTGTCAATGTAATTCATTTAATGTTTAAGCATCCATGTGTACTGCAAGATGTATGACATAAATGCTGATGATGGGCTGTCCAGTGATGACCGATGCTTGATGACAGCTGAAAAGACAATGGACAGTAGTGAGGGTTGGCAGCCCTTCCATAAGGAAGGCAACTAAATTTAAGCTACTGAGAGATTACTCAAAATGCTCGTATTAAACGTTAACAGTTTTTAATAAACTTTGGTAAACGCCAAATGCACGTGTGGCAAAGCCTGGCAGATCCTCGACGACTGAAGATCTACCAGGCCGAGATGGAACGCTTGCGCTTTGATTTACATTTATTCATTTAGCTAACACTTTTCTCCAAAGTTACTTACAATGTTAGCCTACCTACAATTATTCACTTATTTATTCAGCTGGGTCATGTCACCGGAGCAATTTTAAGGTAAGTACGTTGCTCAGGGGTACTACACCTGGAGGTGGGGATCGAACCTGCGACCTTGGGGACAAAGGCAACGGCTCTAACCCCTCTGCTACCAGGACACTTTGGGAGACTTTCTCAACAGACTCTTCCCCGTAAACTGATGAACCAGATAATAAAGTTAAAAAATGTGAAGCACCTGATTATGCTTCCAATATTTCATCGGAACATTTAAGCTTCAAGTTCAAGTGCATCAAAACCACTTTAAATTGACAGAATATAAAAATAGATTCTCTCCATAAACATTATTATATATCTGTGCTCATTGCTGACCGATTCATGGTGCAAAAAGGGTTTAGTAAGTGAACCTTGTTACTGATGAGCAGCAGGACACCACACACCACCAGGCTGCTGTGTGTAAACACTGGGGAAGCCAGTTGAATCTTGGTTAACTGTACACTGACTGTCACTGATCCCTCCGTCCGTGTTAACAACTGCGTTGGACTTTGGAATATGAATATTTTGCCAATTAATTTCCTTCATCTGGTGCGGATCGAAAGCAATCTGTACTCCTGCGTCCATTTAGCCGGCAGTAAAATGAAGCACGAAAGCAGAGTGTGTTGTCACTATCACACAAGTCAAGTTGAAGTAACCGGCTTTAAATGTTACTAATTTATTTATATTTACGTATCAGTTAGTAAACTGATGAAATTGGGGGGAAATCCAAGTAGCCTACTGACTATTTTTCACTGAATTTTCTTTCAGTTTGATCATCCAGAGCAGACAACCAACACGCCTTACCTGTGCTTGGAACTGAGCTTTCTGTTGCTCGATAGCGATCATCCTCTGTAGTTCTGATGCCTCCGCCTTTTCCGAGGCGTTTAAATCATAGTCGGAGTTAAAGTCTGTCATTTCAACGCGCCAAAATCACCAAACAAAAGGCAACCCCCGATTTCTTCCTATATCCGACTCACGCTAACCCACATGTAGCAACGGGAAGTGCCATGAATGAAAGCACAGATAATCTACAGACTCACAGATATGTTACTTGTCACCATTTTTAGTCCTCAGTTTCCTATGATTTCCACGGGGGGTGGTGAACACTGCATATGTAAAACTTGCTGTTTTTCTAATATTGTAGCTTTAATGTTTGTCTATCTCGCTTTATGCGTTATTTTGGAAATTTCGTATTATAAAGAATTGTAAGGCGAAGACGAAAAAAAAAGAGAAGTTACCTATACTTACGTGTTTAGAACTTCTGTGATATATCACCAGGGACGGTGCCTTTGAGTAACTACATCCGGGTGAGAGATTTGACCTTGGTTGTGTTGAACATGGCGACCCTCGTTCGGTTGACTTCGATCTGTCGCAGAGGTGTCAAGCGTATGTATCTTTATTTTATATTAATGCGGGAAAGCTGCTGCCTTGATTTTTATTATGTATTTCCAAACGTTTGAGTGTTAAATACCATGCGTCTAACTTGCCGAGGAGCTACCTTCCGTAGGCTGCGATTCGACAGACACAGATACAGATTTACTACAATTCCTAAGCCAAGACCGAGTCATCCTCCTTTGTCAGTTTATCCGTTAAAAAATAAAAAGCATCATGTGGTCGATCGTGGTTAGGGATCTGATCTGACGGTGGTACGGGTTCGAGTAGAAGAGACTAGTACTAGTAGTAGTGGTAAATTTCTTAGCACTGGTAGTGTGGTCCACTGTGTTTTGGTCTGACTTCTGCAGCTAACTTGACCAAAAATGACTTTTGTTACCAAAAAATATGTCCTCTGAACTGTGCGCGCTTTTTTATTATGGTGTCACCAGAGTGGATTTATGGTGTTAAATTATTTGGCCCAAGTTTGCTGTAAATGTGTACATTTTGTCAAATTATTGCCAAGTGTGAGTTCTACAATGAGTAAATATAATTTTTTTGAACATGTTTTAATTCCACTACAGATAAATATACCATGCAATCCAAGTTTATGGATAGTGCAGCCGTGTTCCGGTCTGAATGGCTGTCGTAGGTGTGCCTTGGCCTTAGTTTTCTTCATTAAGTAATCGCTTTCCTGCGTAATCCCACAGCTCTGTTGTTCAGAAACTCTCTCCTTGTGCGACCTGTCGTTGCTCAGAAAAAGGAACCAGACAGTATTTTGAGCGCCCAGATTCATTCAACAGCTCCTCAATACGGTGAGTCCATGAAGAACTACAGGGATTGAAGCAGAGATCAGTATTACTGCATTTCAGAAGTTCTCAAATTACATACGCTTCTTAGTTAAATGTATTCCATGTAGTTTTAACACTGTGAATTTCTTTGTCGGAACAGGAAGAATAGATAGCTGGGTATTTAAGGGAAACCTAATCTTTTTTCCTAATTGAACTCTACAGTATATTTTTAACACCGGGTTGTGTGTCAGCGCTGTAAAATCTTTTATGTCCATCGCTTGCAGAAAAAAATAAACTTTGATCCTCCTGTGCTAGCTCACAAATGTAAAAAATCCAATTTAATGTAATAAAACTAAGTTGTGCAAAATCTTCTAAAGTACATTGTAACAACATTCTGCTGCTTCCCATGCCTGAAAAACTTAACCTGATTAAAGGCTTACCTTTTTTGACATCCAGAAAGTTAGGTTTTACATAGCAAAGGGCTACAGGTAGCCAGAGGAGACTTTTCTGCTGGTAGCACTCTAGCTCTATTTACTTTCTGTCCTCAAAATCATGGAGACTGTATCATACACATGGATAAGAAATAAGTATTTTTTGCTTGTAACATTCATAAGTTTAATACAGATATATTTGCTGTTTGCATGGTATTTGAGTAATTTTAGAGCATTTTAAGAAATTTGTGAAATAAGCATTGTCACTGAAAAATCAAAAAAAAAATTAAAAGTGCCAACAACTAATTTGGAACTAGTTTGAATTATTGATATACAGGGAAGTAACTGTTATATAAAAGGACTTGGTGTGGAAAAGGGTGAATTTTTCCTGTAGTCTATTATTTCTACCTTTTGGGGGCAGTCCTGAGCCTTTCAGAATAATAAGGTTCCTACAGTACTTTGTGTCTATTTGTAATTCACTTACCTCACCTGTAACTTTCTGCACAGAAGTGGGCAGTGGCTCCAAGGCAGCCTCACGACACTGGACAGGAGAGCGGGCCTTAAGCGTAGTGCTTCTAGGCCTGCTGCCTGCAGCATACCTGTACCCGGGCCCTGTTGTGGACTACTCGCTGGCAGCCACCCTCACGCTGCACGGCCACTGGTAAGAGATGCGGAGACACCCCTGTTGCTGCACGCAATACCATCTTCCCAGACAGAGTGGCAAGGTTTCATGTTGTATTTTTATTTGAACTTAAACCTTCCCATTTTGTCATTAATATTTAATAGTTTTTGTTAGTACAGGACAAGATTTCTCGCTGTTAAAATTTTTTTCATAGGTCATTTATCGTCTTATCGGGTAATTGATGTGGATAGAAGTACATTTAAACTGTACTCTTTCATTTTGCATATAGTTTATCCGAAGGGTTTGTAAACCTGCTGTTATATTATCATGCCCAAGGATTTCTGGTTCCCTCTGGCTAGCCCTTCCTATGCTTGTCACATCCAAATGTAAATAATTAAATTCCTTCAGCAGCAGTGGAATTAAATGTTTAATTACTGCTGTCATCTGTGTCTTCAGTTAAATATGGTTAAATCTTTCTTTACTTGATCTGTACAACTTCCTGTTTTGGATGGTCTTTCACAGGGGTCTGGGCCAAGTGGTGACTGACTATGTTCATGGCGATATGAAGGTTAAGGTTGCAAATACAAGCCTCCTGCTGCTGTCTGCTGTCACTTTTGCTGGCCTCTGCTACTTCAACTACCATGATGTGGGCATCTGCAAGGCTGTGGCCATGCTTTGGAACATATAACTCCTGGGAAATAACAGCACTGGGGTGGAGATCACTTAACCTGTGTTTGTTCCATTTTTTTATTGTAAACATCCAGGGGATTACATGTAAATATGTCTGGCTGTAGTAAATTTTGGTATTTTTAATTATGAATGTTACTTTGAAATTTAAGGGTTATCTGAATTTTGTCATGTGCTCATCTGTTATGTACAATGAAGGAACTTCAGTCATACATTTTCAAATGTACAGATGTATCAAAATGCTCAAGCTTTGTGGTGCAATGAAAATAATGGTGGAATCTGGACAATGATTGGTGACAAATTAAGATACACTCCAGTATCCAATATTTAAAACCTCAGAATGAGGCAGTGTAACCCAGTATTTTTTTTGTTAATGTGGTCTTAAATGAGTTTGTACAAGATGTACTCTCTGCTACAGTTGCTCTTTGAAGGACATTTATATGGATTCTATAAATTCCCAGTCACTTAATCTCCCTGCTATAAATAACATTCAGTGTTTTTGAAGAAATCAATCCATAATACCAAAGCTGTACAACACTATAAAACTGGTATTTGTTTTATTTTGATCACTAGGTTCAATGTATGCAAAAACTACAGCCAAAAAACTTGGGGGGGGGGGAAAATTGCCTTATTGTATAAAATGCCTCAAAGCAATAATGCTGAATACAACCTCCTTTATATTTCATGTGCTACCAATCACATTTACATGAATAAGTGACACTCAACAATTGTGAATTTTAGGAAATTGGATATCTTAATTGCAGGAAAATCAAAGTATATGAACAATTCAAAGACAGCAAAGAAGTTTTTCCAAATAAAATGAAAAGGTAGGAACAAGACAGGTAGGAGGTTATACTTGAATATGTAAAGTGATCAATATGGTACTGATAAGATGATTTAGTTATGCATGTAGTCTCATTATGTGCTGACACAGCTTGCATGTGCTCAGGCAAATTGTAAGTAGGTACAGTTAATTAGAATTACCACACAATTACAAATACTACCTTCTGATTAAAACTATTAATCAGAAGTACTCAATTTCTGCATTACAGGAAAGATTTTTCAATGTAACCCTTCTAAAATGCAATTGCCTGCAATAACCAGAAAATCATACACTAAAAACTGTGGTAGGTATCGATAACAAAAAAGATGGATGGGAAAATGATGCAGAACTGGCAATGTCCCTCTGGTTAACTAAAGTTGTGCATATTCTTTATCTTAACACAGCAAGAATCTGCAACACAGCTGGTTTCATGGTTGCAGGCTTTGAAGAAGTGATCCCCCTGAGCTTCCTCATAGTAATTTAAGAGAGTCACATGGTGCAGATATAATAATTTACAATAAGACTAAACTATGGTATTTTATTAATCCTATTATTCTTCAAATGACATGTTCCATAAAAACATCCCAGTCTCAAGACACTGCTCAAACCTTTACATTCTCAGCATTTTATAGCTGCTCATAATGACTTATGGAAAGAGCCTAAAAGGGTCATATTTAAGGTTTGATTTTGATATTGATTAAAAATGCCTTTACATTTACATTAAAATCAAGAACATGTTAAAACAAAAGATGACCCAGAAAAGGAAGTTGAGTGCTGCAGAAAATGGCCATTACCCTCAATACATGACATTCCCCATAAAGTATCTACTAAATTAAAGTAAAATCTCATAACTGAATTATGTGATTCAGTACTGCTTTTGACATATGCCTTTAAGTTTTTGTGTAAGAGGGTCTAATCCTTAACTTTTACTTGAAAGACAGTTTCCAATGCCTGTTTTTAGACAAGCCATTGATTCATACTAACATTTATGTACATTTCTTGTTCAAAGTAACAGCAATATGACACTTTAATTCAGTGTGGAATTAAATCTCCTGGGACATTCATTTCACACGCATTCCTCCAACCCCTTCCAATTGGTCCCGTGTATTTGTGAAACAACAACAGCTCTACAGGTCCGTACTATTTATGCCAGAAATCCTTCTGCATCTGCAATTTCTGTGTGTCATCCTCATCATTATTTATTTTCAGGACCAGTTTGACAAGGCCTTCTGGATCATGCTCAAAGCTCAGGAACATATTGTCCAACAAGGATGATTCAAATCTGTACCTGTACAACTGACCCTCGATCTGCCTCAGGAAGAACACCGCTCTATGCTTGCTGGAGCAAATTGGGTCTGGGAGGTCCTGCACATAGAAAATCTAATGTTCAAGGCACATCCACACAACTGAAAGTAGAGGCAGAGAAAGTTGGAAAAGGAAGGACACTGGAAGTGAAGATACTGGCAACAAAAAAAAAAAAAAAAAAAAAAATGCCACAAGGGTGGGAGATCAGTGGTTTGAAATTTACAGTGATTCAATGAATCCAGTAAAAATGGACTGAAATATTTAACAAACAAAAGAGGAAATGAAAGAAATCAGCTTCATCTTTTGAAATGTGCAATCTTCACTGATCTGTGAGATGTTTCATTATGCCATCCAATATAATTACTGGTGACAAACTGATGATACATTATATATATGCTGGCCATTTGAAATCATTGAAATAGGAATCTATGTTGGTATTAACCTATACTTATATATATACTTTAATAACCGGGAAAACTTTGCAAAGCAAGGAATTGATAACCTGGATAAAAGCAACTACCTCTATCTTAGCATTCACTCCGCCGTCATCAGAGCAGCATAAGGTCCAGGTCTTGCCCTCAAAGTCCACCTGTAGGACAACTGGCTGTCCTTTCATGGGTTCTTCATCTGAGCTTCTAAGGAGCTGAATCTTGAATTTACAGTTGGCTACAAAAAGAAAAGGTTTAATGCTAGAGATCATGACATTTCAGAAAAAAAAAATACACTTTTATAAAGTATCAAAGAATATTTGCACAACTGCACAGATCCTAGCAAACTCCAGTTGACTGATGGAATGCAAGATGGAAACCTACCATTTGTAAACTGCTCCATAGTAATATCATGAAAGCCCAGTTGCAATTGATCATAGTCTCTATCCAATACCAGGAACTGACTCTGTCCATTTTGTATCATTTTAGTGATACATTTTCCTTTTTTGTAGACATCTGCCTCATAATCTGCAGATAACAAAATGATATGAAGGACAGTAAATCAGAAAGGCAGTAGCAAAACATTATAGATTGTAGCCTTGATGAAAATTTGCTATTTTCTCTTGGTCACACCAGGAGGGCAATGTTGTTCTTTTTCAAACTACACTCTGAAATTTTACAAACATGAAAAGACCGTTGAATACAGATGCTCCTCTACTTAGATGGTTCGACTTACAATTTTTCAAAGTTACGATAGCGATATGCATTTGGTAGAATCCGTACTTCAAATTTCAATCTGTTCCTGCACTTGTGATATGCGGTACAATACTCTCCCCCAATGCTGGGCGATGGCAGTGAGCCACAGCATCCACTCAATCACGCTGACAGTCTGTGTAGTGATCACACAAACGAGTGTCAGCAACCGCAAGCGTAAACAACCGATACTGTAGTGAAAGCTTTTTTTTAAAAAAAAATTGTGCACTTTCGCATTCCATCATGTCCACTAAATGCCCATGTGTGTCTCCTGCTTAAATTTGCCCAGCTGTCGGCTATGGTAAATGCTCCGAGCACATTTAAGGTAAGCTAGACTATGATGTTCGGTAGTTGCGGCACCGTATTCTTTTTCAACCTACGATGGGTTTATTGGAACGTGACCCCATCGTTAGTCGAGGAGCATCTGTACTCCTTTACAAACTGAACCACCCAGAAACACCAGGCGAACTGGATCACTCTCAAATTAAACAAACAAGGATATAAGGAAAAACACTGTAGTCAAAGGGGCAAATACCAACATTTTTATTCTTACTGTAAGAAATATTTTCTACAATCCCAACGAGATTTACTACAAAATACTATTTCATGTAATGCAACATATTTTTGGTTTTCCTATATCACAATTATCTGAACACATTGTTTCCATGGTTACAGCAGTATGCATCACAAACACTGTAAAGGAAGTAACATGTTTTCACAGATTACCTGGATTTTTAACTTCACACAGGTTCCACAGGAATGTATAAAGGGGGATGAAGAAAGAAAGAAAAAACTATTAAGTACATTGCCAAATTACGAGATTAACAAGAATACAAAGCAGTAGCACAGATTCCTTGTCTGGGAAAAAAAAGAATTATGGGAACATAAGAGTTTTATGACAGATTTATCTCCTGGTTATGAATTGCATATTGTTGACTAATTCCTTAGATGATGATGTCTTTCCAGGTTCCAGTGTGAATGCAACTGAATTCAGCTGTGCATGACATTAAGAGCTGAACTAAAGCACACAATATCAATTGCATTACTATGCACACTAGAAGTTAAACAGTACCAAGTTCAACAAGATAACGAAATAAACTGCAACGTATTTCCCCCATTACGTGACCTGTTGATATCCAGTTTTTCATGCATCTGAAAGAATGTAGTAGTGCAGACATATCCCTCTGTATAATAACAGTCAAAACTGCTGTTGTCTAGCAATCTAATACAGCGCCCTGAGAAGTGATCTGCTCAAAATGTGCACATTTTGATTTCAAAGAAAAAAAATATACCTGCATTTTGCCACCATACCTTCAAAAAAGACTTCTTCTCGACAAATGGCCACAAACTGCACACACAAGAAGTTGGCCATCTTGTCAGGAGATCTTGCATTTGTCCTAAATAAAAACATGTAAGAAATATTAGCGCAAAGGTTCTCTAATCCAGACCGTTATTTATGATCACACCTTGGAACAATATCAACTCACAGGCTACTCCTTGAACCAATTAAGTCACAAGAAAATTTCCACCCATCCAAGCATTGAAGGGGAAGGAAAAAAAAAAAAAAAAAAAAAAATTGTCCTATTCAGGGTTGCAGTGGACCTGGATCCCATCCCAGAAGGAAAGGGCATGAAGCAGGGAACACTCTGGACAGCGTAGGGCATCACACACACAGTGACTAAGGTCAGTTTAGAGTTACCAGTTCACCTGAAACTGGTCTTTGGACTGTGTGGGAGGAAACTGGAGCGCAAGAAGAAGAATTATGAGTGCAACCATCTTATTCATGAACCTATGTAATCGTGTATTCAACCATATAAGCGCTTCAGCAGCAATAAAAACTAAGCACAGCCACGTCTCCTGCATGCATTTGTACGGAAATGTTAGTGTACCTGCCTCTAAAAAAAAAAAAAAAGTAGGATCAGGAATTGTCTGAGTTTATGCACCTACTCGTGCGATGAACACCAATGCAAAGTGGAAAGAAACTAAATTTTACTTAACAATTATTATCACACGTCTGACGGTCTGAGGCTTCTTTCTTCCATGCACAAATTTTCTCTTGAGACGTACGTCGCTTTGGAAGCGTCTGCTAAATGAAATGCAAATGTAAAATATCGGGCTTTTACCCGGCTTAAGCCAGGCAGTTACCCAGCGAAGAGGGTCAAGTTTTTTTAAAAAAAAAAACACCTGTGTAGCAGGTAAACGCTAAGATGTGGAGCAGATCGCCATTTGCGCATTTCCGAATGGACGCGCAAACACGCGTGGTCTTCAAAAACAACGGCGTCTGAACCTAAGACACACTGGCCTTTAGACTCGTTTAAACGCATCGTTTATGAATGGTCACGTACAGAACTGGACCGACACGTTCCCGCAGGGGAACCGCGAAGGACCGTAGCGACCGTAGCGAGCGCCGCGAGCGCCGCGCACGCGCCCCCCTCGCCATCTTGCACACGAGCGCTTCTCCAGCAGCACCACTGCCGCGTGCGAACGCTGCTTACTAAACTATACGGATGAAAGCTAAATATGCGAGAGAGTGTCAGTCGTATGTGCAAAATTTTAACTCGGTCTAACTAACGCTACGGCTAGTGATGTAAAAGTTTTTGCTAAGACAGTTACAAACAGCTAAGCTCTCGGTGAGAGTGAAACCGTAACACTCACAGCCTCACCAAAAATTCAATAAAACGAACGACTCGACGTCTTACCTTCCGCCCCCCCCACGCTGCTCATTTAAGTGCGTGTTGAAAAGCAACGTGTTTTCCTCCTCCCTTCAACACAACTGTACTAAATTAAGGTGCGTCCTGTTTCCGCATGATGTCACTTCTCGCTCCAGCTATAATTCAGTCCACACTCACTGTCTTTTTACCGTGTTCGGTTCCTTTTTTATTATTATTATTATGATTTCAAATGTACTTTTGTTTTGAACAGTGGCCTTAAATTAAAAGCCGAATCGCTGCGCTGTTTTCTTCAATAAAACCTAAATATTAAACGACCTTATTATATTATTACACCTTAATGCATTTACACAACTAAAATAACCTTGCGATTGACATGATTCTGTAGGGTCTTCCTTCCTTACAAAAACGAGTAGTGTTCCTTTTTCTACTGTGTTACGTAACAACTGGACTGTACAGTACTCAAGAATCACGTGTCTGCATGCAAATCTCTCCTTTTGTTGGTGTTTTGTTGGTGTATTTTTGTATTTCTTTTTTCAGAGATGTAGGTTGCTTTGGAAAAAAAGCGTCTGCTAATAAATAAATGTAAATGTACTGTTTTACCTTATATTATTCTTTTTCGGTTGATCTTGTCATCGCAAAGACACCATGGAAGTTCAAGTTTTGCCGTTCATCAGAAATTCTCAAGTACAAGCAAGTGTTGGAGTGTTTCGGATGTGCTGACAAAACCAGAACTCGTGCTGATCCACGTGGCATCCAAGGACCTTAGGACCGTACTTCAACACCTCTGGGATACTACTGACCCACTGCCAGACCATAAACGCCCTAAGCTTTGGACAGCAACACTTAATGTGTGGCACATGGCACGGGTGGCTTCTGTGCCAAATGTAAAACACTCCAGATAATTGCTTACATACCCTACAGGTTTCCACAGAACACAATACAGTACTTGTTCATATCACCATACTAATTCATTTCAATATATCACTAAGTCCTAAATGAAAAAGCTCTTGTTTTTTCTGTCTTGTACATCTAGAGAAAAGAAAGCTAGGGTTTTAGGTACCCTTTATGAAATACTGCTGTATGCTATCCAATGATGGGCACAGGGTACAGATGGAAAATGAGGATGACCCCAGAACTGATCCCCAAATGATAATTGCCAACAAATGGTTACTAAGGGATTGGAAACTGTTTTGGAAAGCAGGGTTAAAGATGATCCATCTTTTTCATTATGACAAACAATGTTGTGGAATGTATCATAACTTTTCAAAGCCAAATTCAAAATCAGCCTGCTAATGTTTCTTGATATGTGATATTCTGAAGATGAGCGACTCCTGTGGTTTTCATTTCCTGAGGATGTGGGCTATCTTTCCTCCACTGAGAGGTATTAACATCCATGGAGTGAGAGTTTCAGCAGCATATAAAACATACTGACCAGTGAATTTATTAGACCTTAGATTTTGCTAGTTTGAAGGAAGAAGGAATTTACCAGATGCTGTATATTCATTTATTTTTAAAATAATTTTATGTTGAAAAATACATTTATTTCTGTAAGTAAGATTTATTAAAAATTAAAGAAGCCAGAGGGTATTGTTTCTGCAAACTGAAGTTGTTGAGCTTAGGACACAGATATCCAAAAACAGAACATCAGTTTATTTTCCTATTTTGATTTTTTCAGACCATGCTGGGATAAATGATTTTCTGGTGCAAGTGAAGGATTACAGAACTTACATTTACAAGAAGAGGACCGTAGCAAATTATCCTGTTTTATGTCTTTTAGTCTTTTTTCAAGTTGGAAATCTGGCATGCTAGCACAATCATACTGAGAACACAAGACGATTAGTAACTTATTAGGAATCTCAAGGTTTTAAAATAGTCTTCCCCCAGATGACTTCAGGCTACAACTCTTGCCACTCTATGCTGAGATATAAAGAAGAATATCCAGAAAAAGGTCATTCCTTAGGGCAAGGAGCAGGATCACCTGGATGCGTTCTGTAGAAATCCTCAGTGAATACAAGGTCCAGAAGGTCTTAGGCAGGCATCCAAGATTGCGACTCTAGGATGTATCCTTCCCAGTCCACCAGGTAGAAGATTTTGTTGTTTTATCATTTGGAGTCCAGAAGGGCCTCAACAGAGTGCACAGGAGAGCCATTTACCACAGCTGAAGGTGAAGGTGAGACCAATGGCTGGCTTTGTAGAACTGGACTACTTGACTGTTAAACAACCAGAAGTTTTTCTCCTTTTCAAAAGAGTTTTTGCCACAAATGGGTTACCATGACCTTCTAGTGAGCTAAGTAATATTAGCAGAGTAGTGTCTTGGATTAATTTTTACAAGGTCAGGAATAATAATGGATCACATCTCCCTTCTTGTTGTCTGTACATGAGAGAACATGGCCAGTGTCAGAAGAAAGTGCATACATAATCCAGATATATTTTGTTATATCTCTGGCTGCTTCACTACGTTAAAGAAGTGATAGAATTTCACAGGCTTTGTGAGGAAGGTCTTATTTTCTGTTACTTTATTTGGAATGAAACTGGGTGACCAAGAGAAGCTGGGCACCACATTCAGTCTGTCACTTCTGTGTTGAAAATCTGAGACAACAGACTAAAAGCTCCACACCACTGGAATGCCAAAGTTTAAGGTTTGTATGATTTAGTGTGTGATCTTGATTTACCCAAGGAGGCTGCATTGACTGTATTGACTCTGCCCAACTACTTGTCCAGGCCATTGTAACTTCCCGTCTGGACTACTGTAACTCTCTCCTGTGTGGCCTTCCCTCTACTGCCATCAAACCTCTGCAGCTATTACAGAATGCTGCTGCATGAGTTGTGTTTAATTTGCCAAAGCGTTCCCGCGTATCTCCTCTACTCATTTCTCTACACTGGCTTCCTATAGCTGCCCGAATCAAATTCAAGACCCTGGTTATTGCCTACAAACGCATCAATAGAACTGCTCCCGGCTATTTACAAGACTTGATAAACCGCTACACCCCAGCCAGACCCCTTCGATCATCTACTTCTGCTCACTTGGTGATCCCGTGCACGAAAAGTAAAGCACGGAGGTTCTCGATTCTGGCTCCGTTGTGGTGGAATGACCTTCCTCTCTCACTCAGAACTGCAGAAACTCTGTCTACATTCAAGAAGGGTCTGAAAATTCACCTTTTCCAGACCCATTTCACCCAAATCCTCCCTGGACCCGGAGGTTGAAAATTACAGACCGGTCTCTCTCCTCTCCTTCCTGTCTAAAACCCTAGAGCGGGCAGCCTGTGATCAACTGTCCGATTTCCTCACCCGGAACCATCTCCTTGATGGTTATCAGTCTGGTTTCAAAGTTGGTCACTCCACTGAGACTGCCCTTCTGGCGGTATCTGATGCTCTCCAAGCTGCTAGAGCTGCCTCTCTCTCCTCGGTCCTCATCCTCTGACATTGCATTTCCTTATTTGTGAATCTTATAATATTAAAAAAAAAAAAAATTGGTGGGAGGGTATCGGGATTTGTCTATCCTGTGTTTTATGCACCTACTCGATCAATGAACCTCGATGCAGCCAGTGGTAGGGAACAAACTAATGTAATGCATAAATTGTACTTTTGCTGAGATGTACGTCGCTTTGGACAAAAACATCTGCTAAATGAATAAATGTAAATGTAGGATCTCTCCAACTCATGTATGTGTAAATGTTCATGCACTGTAATTTCATGAGCATCACCAGATAAGCCTTTATTCAGCCGCTACTCCGCCATTGTATCTGATTGTTTGTGTATCTTATAGTATTTAAAAAAAAAAATTGGTGGGAGGGTATCAGGATTTGTCTATCCTGTGTTTTATGCACCTACTTGCGCAACGAACATTGGTGCATGAAGTGGAAGGTAACAAACTAGGTTTACTTGAAAGTCACGTCTGCAGCCATGTCTCTTTCTCTTAATGTAATGCATAAATTGTATTTTTGCTGAGATTTACGTTGCTTTGGCCAAAAGCGTCTGCTAAATGAATAAATGTAAATGTAAATGTAAATGTGGAGCGAGCCGAAGAATCACTTGGATGACTGCTATTTCTGTTTGGCAACATTTCTGGGTTTAGTTCAAAGACAAAATCGGCAGTAAGTTACCGGAATCTGCAATCTGCAATAAAACCAGTTCCCCATTCTGAAAAAGTAGCTGTGTCAGATTTCTGAATGATTTAGTTTGTGATCTTGATTTACCCAAGGAGGCTGCAGAGCTGTTGGGTTTGAGACTGAGTGAAAAAAATCTACTCACCACAGGAAGAAATTTTTTTCTACAGAAAAAGGGAGACGGGCCTCATACGTTTTTTCTTTAGTACCGAGGGTGGTTTTGTGAATTGCACTGATGTTGAAGACTGAACCAATCTACTGAATCCATAAAAATTCATGTTTGTATATGGTGTATTAAGTGCTTATCATACTTAGTTCCATATCTAATTACATTTCTCAATTTTAGATGAAAAGAAATAATTAATATTTGTCTTCAAATCATTTGTTTATTCTTGCAACTGTCATGCCAGTAAAGAATAATATACAACATTTGGAAATATGAGAAACCTATTTTGTAGAAAAACTTGATGTGACAGAATTTTTTCATGGGATTTTTGAAATCAGCAGCCTCAAATTAGGTAAAATGACCACTTTTTCAAAAAAACAACAAAATTTTTTTTTCAAGATGGAGGGTGCTGTTTTTGATCTACTGAATGAATGCATCATAAAGTTCAAAATGTAATTATTCTAAATGCTGTAGATTAGTACTCAGTGGTAATTATTTCAATGTAACATTTATTACAATGAAATGACAATTTCATATTTAACTGCATCTAGCCTTTCAACAATAAAGAGATTATTAAATTCAAACAAGATTCAATAATAATTTATTCAGTTTTGCTTAGGTTTTAACCAACCAGTGTCAACAACCGCTTGTGCTGAGTGGGGTTGCAGCAAGCTGGAGCCTACCCTGGAAGCACAGGGATACACCCCGGACAGGACGCCAGTCCATCACAAGGCAACCCAAGTAGGAGTTGAACTCCAGACCCACCACACACCAGGCATTGGCCAAATCCGCTCCACCACCACACCCCCCGCTTAGGTTTTAAGAAATATGAAATATATTTAATACCGTACTGGCACAGTTCCAACAAGTTTTGAACTGGAAAAAATAAACAAGGTACTTCTCTAACAGGTTTGACATGGTTTCAACTGATGATTAATTATTGGGACCTGAGCTGCAGCAAAAATATACATATACAGTTTTGGCCATGACTAGGGTTAACAACCTATACCTTTCTGTATTTAAACTGCTTTTTAACCAAATGATTAATGCCAGTTTTTCAGTATTGATGGGCTGATACTCTACTTTTACTTCACTCTTCTGCATCTCAGTCATTGAAAGACAAACACTGACTCTGATTACTAAAATTTTATGTATGTACGTCAGTGAAATATAACCTCTTTATGAAATTCAAGTTTAAATGCTATTCTTTCTGTCAGTTTTCAAGGGTTGTAGGCCTCTATATAAATGGAAAAAATGTGGTAAGCATGTCTTATGTGGATTTTACTTAAGAAGGAAACAGCTTCAGAACTTAAAATGCTGAAGCTCTCTTAAAATGTAAAATAAACATGCTGTTTTACAAAATCCAAAGCTGAAGGACCAAGATTGTCTAGCTAGTGTATAGCCATCTGAGCTATTTCAGCTGTGAAATTTAATATTCAGACTTCTACTACAAAGTATTTTTCAGTGGCTATAAGCTTTCTGAAGAGTTTTGTATTCATGGGAACTAGCAAGACTGCTGACATGTGCATTAAATGAGTAATCTCTTTTGTGTGGTTTTGTTGCAGAAATACTTTGTTGGGTAAAAACAGGATGGTGTCTCAACAGCAGGGAAGCGGAAGAACTAGCAATTGTATAAGAAGGACCAACTTTACAGTAATGTACATGGCCTACCATGTATTTTCAAGCTGGTCCAGTTTGTGAACCCAGTCATCACAAGGATCCATGGCAACATCCCAACTTGGATTAAACGCAGCTTCCTCTGGAATGGGCCGGACAAATTTGACTTTGGAAATCAGCGATAACGTGATTACATCATCTGTCAGAATTTGGAACAATCACCATGGCTGACCCTTTCAGAAACTTTTTCCAGCATTTCCTGTCACACTTTGATATGTCAGGTGAGGTGCTATGGCCTCAGAACATTCTCTGCAAAAGTAAAGTTTTTAAAAGTACATGTGTAAACCAAGGCTATGCATAAGCACACAGACAAAGCACAGATTTTTTTTTTTGCAGAAGAGTGCTTGCAAATATGAACAATGTAAAAATGTGTAGTGTGTCTATGTGTCAAAGAGAGAGAGAGCTTGTTCACATCTTTTGTCCTCTCAGAGTTCACAGATAAGGCCAGTGTAACTTTAGTGAAATACAAGGGAGATTATGTGAGCACAGAGACTAACTTCATGCATAAGGTTGACCCTGAGAGCCTTGAGATCAAAGAGAAGGGATCCATCATTATGGAGATGACTTTAGGTCCAGGATGAACAAATATTAGTTTATTTGCTTTGATTCATGTATAATTATGACTTCCAAGAAATGTGATATTATAGAAAACCAATCCTTTGATCCTTCAATTCAATTAATAATTTTATTCCAGGGTTTACCTGGATTACACACAATTGCATCTCCTCAGACTTAAGCAGCCCTATTTTTCTTAAGGTGCCTTCTGCATCATTTGTGTACTACCAAATGAGCAGATGGCAGAAGGGACCCTGGAGGGAACAACTGTGGTCTGTTCTATGCCTGCATTAGAGAAGCCAAGCCCTTCTATTACCATAGCTTTGATGATGAAAGCCTGTTGAACTCCACTTGTTTGAAAAACACATACAAATACATTTTAGCTATTAATAAGTGATTGGAGACATTGTCTGTTTCATACACTTTTGTTTTTTGACCCTGTCATTTCAGCAATGATGCAGAATTTTGTGGTGTTCTTTAAGCAGCCCATTAGAATGCTCCTGTTTAAAATGGTGACTGGAAAAATCTGAGGGAAGGGGATAAGTGATGGAATCTACCACAATCCCACACAGGAAACAATATTCCATGTAAGCAACAACAACGCAGGCAAGATAAACCTTGATTCTTCTCCAGCTACAATCACGAACAGCTACTTCGATCACCACATGACAAATGGACAGTGCGGCAGCCGCTGTACAGTAGCTGAGGTTAATGTGGGCCTCTGCATCAGAATAAAATAGACAACTGATCTGATTCAAATTCAGTCATTTTTTTCCTCACAGCCAAACTCAGTGAAGTTCTACAGCAAGCCACTGTCCACCATCCACCAGACAAATGCCTTCAAGGAGGATGATTTCATAGTAACGAGCTTGCGCTATTCTGACAATGAAACCACCATCAGTAATTACATGACCCAGAATATGCACAAGTCAGGGGAGGCTCTGGATGAGGTACTCAGAAATACAACACTTCACTCATTAGCATTCACTCAGTACAGACTCATATTTGGCATCTGCAGCCTGATGCTGCTCTGCTACGGGAAAACAAGCCACCTTCTCAGCTTCTAAGAATAGTTCTATTTCCTTGAATGCCCTAACCCAGAACACCTCTCAACTTAATTTTGTTTGTGTCAGATTTACAACACACTGTGCAGGAAGTTCCCTCAGTAATATATTCTGCCTCTCAAAGTGAATGAAAGCACACCCAGGCACAAAACCTCATCTCCTATAGGTCAATCCACAAGCACTACCATTAAGATTTCTACCAATAAGGTAAGCAAGACCTGTACGGGTCTGCATATGCATGACATGTAACACAAGTAATGTAATTAAAAATATCCCTGAGATATCTGATGTTAGATACTGATGTAAAATTGTGTAATAGAGTATTCTCAGTTTTAATATGTACTTACTGCTCTTTCTCTGCAGGCATTTTGTGGCCATGAGGATCTGCATGGTGATGACCTTCTTGAGTATGGAGGCCTTGAGTTTCCATAGATCAGCTATGCAAGGTATAAAACTAGGCTCTATCACTACTTCTATAGCTGTGGTTTTAGACACCTGGAGGGTGACTTCCTTATTAAAGATGGACATCAAGACAAAAATTGTCTGTTCACATGTACAGGTGCCACTATCATTAAACTAAAATATATACATATTTACCATACACATAGTGAAAGCAGCAACAGAACAGAAAACGATGTAGTTTTTGATTTGTTCGCTATGACATTGTCTTTTTGTTGCTGAAAAGTTAGTTACAGTGAATTTTTCATACATGACATTGTATATCTTGCAGAAGTGTGGTGTCATCATGACTTCTACCCATTCTACCCAAACCAGAAATACAATTTATACCCAGTTTCGATCTCCAGTGCATGATTTGACCCAGGATCTGGTGTGTGTAATAAATCCCTATAGTAGATTTGAAAAACTGATCTTTTGGTCAATGCAGAACTTTGGTCAACGGCTGACTTCTGTTCAATTGTTTTAAGAGAAAAGCACCTTTAATCTAGTGCTGGATGCCAAAACTTCTGAGGAAACTGGTAGAGCAGAGGTGCCAGTGAACATTCCTGATGGCTTCCACAAAGCCTTCAAAGCCACCACTTTAGCATTCATTACAGAACAGCAAGGAAGTGAACAGTACAAGACCATCTGAGCAAAATGCTCTTCATTCACATGTGTTAGCAATCTGGCAGTGGTTTATCATGACTTGTATTTCAGTAATAATTTTTGCTACTATAGATTCAATGGTAGAGTTGCAGTTAATACTTCATTCATAAGAGGGGGAAAAAAAAAAAAAAAAAAAAAAAATGTTTTTTGCCCTGCTCTCTTCAGCCAGCAAAAAAATCCCTTTTAATTTAAAACATGAGATCTGAAATATACAGCATATTTAATGTCATGTAAAACATTGTTACAATTTCATGGGCCTTGTAAACACATGCATCTGTGGTATAACTTTTACTGTTTTCACTACATATATTGTAAAACACAGCATTTTATACTCACAAATAAAAAAAAAAAGACTACATGAAACAATATGACAGAAACTGCCTGTCACATGCTAAAGAAAAACACTGCACTGGTGCACACATCTTTACATTTTTAAAAACAAATTTACCTCAAATTTATCAAACTATTTTATTGTTGGACCATTTTACAAATCCACATTTAAGGGCTGTTATCCCTGAAGTTTATCTGAAATAACTGCTAGAGACTGTTTGAGATGCTCCTTTTTCTCCCTCAGGTGAGATTCCAAACCCCTGGCTTCCTTTAGGATGTCTTCCAGCTCCATTACCTGAGATACATCTGCTGCAGCCCTCTCACTGTAGGAAGAGGACATGGTCTATGCTTTAACAGGCCTCAGGGACTTAAGAGCAACCATACCTTACGTGTTAAGTATCAAGACAATTAAGGCAGCAGTGGACTACAACAATTATACAGAAGTAGTCTACAACATTAATTCCAAGTATGTGCTTAATACTTTGAAGCTTATGAAATATTGACTTTTGACAAAAATCCTTACTCAAAACCTGCATACAAAAAACTAAGCTGAACCAACTTAAAAAATGGTCTCACTCACCTCATGACATCCGCATACTTTGAAAACAACATATCAACTTCTTCTTTTGCATCTGTTATTCACAAACACAAAAATTTAGACAATTTCAATATCAAGAAACAGCATGCAGAGAGCAAACAAAATTATAAATATCTAACTATATGTTCAGCATTTTGTGTGGCATGCACAGCTTACCTTGAAGCATAGCTTCGAAACTTCCAGCAATATTCAAAGCAGGCAGTTTAATAGAGGAGGTGTTCTTTTCTGCAGGAGACCTTTTACAGTGCAGGGATGCTTGTTCCCCCTATATACAGTTATCGAACAGCACGAAGTTGAATCACCGCAGTAACTACAGATCACTGCACAATAACAAGCTGATTTGTCTTAGCTCAATATATTCAATACAGCACAAGGGGAGCGGGGAAACCCCCATATTTCTTGTAGTATTATTGCCTCAGCATTAGCATTAGCTTCCAAGACCCTAAAGAATGCAATACGTCATCATACGTTTATTTGAGGCATACTCGTAGAGGTTAAAAATATATATTTAAGTATTAACCGATTACTAATATTCAGAGTATTCCAGTAGTAAAGAGCAGCACTGACTCCAGTTGGAAAAATGACCCAATAATAATACTACACTTATCCAGAAAATATGTTGACCATTGCCAATGGCATTGCATTACAGTAAGTAAACCAAGTTTCCACACCTCTGGGATTAAGCTCGTTTTAGTTCTTTTACTGTCCATCTTGTCAGCGTCGTACTCCTGTTTTGAAGTTGGTGTTGTACCCTACAAATAAACGTGTCCGTAACGAGGTTAAAAAAAAAAAGAATTAAAAGTCCACGTTTGCTATAGAAGGACGTACGTACACGAGGTAATTACACACTCACGCTAATCAACATTTTTTACTTTTTAACTTAACTGTGTTTAATTACCCAGTAGCTGACAGGTCCCAGTGCCGCGGCAGGTGTGAGGTGGGATTTTCATATAAAACTTATAAACTCTTCCTACTGCTACAAGCAATACAGCTTTTAAAACCGGTACTTTTCTTGACGCACAGAAAGTTAAACTGACGTGGCTCGTGCCGCAGCGCATGGCATGTGTTACCACACAGGCAGTCGAACTGCAGCAAAACATTTGTTTTTCACTGTATTTTTAATTTACACTTAGTTTTAGTTCGTTCTGCAAAGTGTTAACAACTACGAGTCAGGCGTTAACTTTGACGATTAGTTCAACCCTGTGCTTTTCGCCAGATGTTTCACAGAGAGGGACCTGCTGTGTCACCAAGAACCCTTGAATTACCATTTAATCAATTTTAGTTATCACTAAGACCGAGTAATTAATCGCTAATCAGAAATTTGTGACAGGTGATCAGCGGCGATAGCGTGAATGAGAAATCACTTTTTTCTTTAACCAATAAAAATGGGCTTCAGTGAAGGAATCCGTTTTAAAGGTTAAAAAAAGTTGTAGGTACTTTTTTTTGACAATAAAGTGTTAAGTATTTTCGTCTTTAATGAACCCGATGTTTGTAGTTTATATTTTTAGAACCATCATGTTCGCGAGTTACATCATTGTTAACGAAGTCGAAGGCCTTCGACTTTTCGGTAATATCTTATTTACTTTATAACCATCAAAGAGCAGCCTATTATAAATGCTAGTGATGACAAGAAAATTCATAATCAGTATTTATGAGCATAATTAAGAGTCATATATACGTATGAATTGCACAGACATGCAGATATGTGTGCTAAAGTTGTGAGCCTGATTTCCACCACAGAGCACATCGACGCGCGCTGCCTCAGCGACGCTCTCCGGGTGCGCATCTCGAGGCCCTTCGTGGAGCTCAACAACGTGACGCTACTCGTGCGAGGTGCGCGGGCTCGGAGCGCGCGCTTCTGGCGCGGAATTGCGCTGGGGTCAGCAATCTCTAAACGGATAACTGTGGTTTCTCTGTAAATAGACCGCAGGGGCAAGTCGCATGTTCTCTCCCCCTCAATGAGTGCCAGATGTGGTTACAAACAGCTGGAGAACTACAGTGGAGGACTGGAGCTGTGGGCCTCCCTTACAGCCTGCCACATGTACTTACAGGTAAGGAGTGGCCCTACATACACCTGAGTGCCGCCAGTAAGTGCTGTAGTCACCTGAGGGATTCATGTGAAAAGAAACTCTGGTGCTATAATGCCTGGCACACTTTGTCCCTTCTGTGTGTAGAATGTACATTTTGCACAGAATTAATAGCTATATGCTCCGTCACTCTCATTAACCACTTACAGTTGTGGTGGTCCAGCCTCTATCCTGGAATCACTAGGCTAGGAGGGGAATCTCTTGGATGGGATGTCAGTCTGTCATAAAGTAGCTATACAGACCATTTCATTTCTGGTCTTTTTGTCTGTGAATGGTGTTTTCAATGCTTTAAATAAGAATTGTTTTAATTTACATTCATAGTTTATCTGCTTGTCTTTGCTGCACCAGTGCATCCTGTTGTTTCATACTCAAATGTACATTCCTGTTGTTATTAGCAACACGTTCTGCAGGGTCACTGACCACTCTCCTGTTTCCATTTCCTACAGCGTGAAAGCAGACGTCTGCGGCTCTCTGTAGGTGTGAAGTATGTGCCCTTAAATCTCTCCTGGTCTGAGACCACTGACCATGTGTACTTCTCCTGTCCCTATAAGCCAAGCAGTGGGCGCAAACTGGTGTGTGAGGAGGCCTACACTGAGGTAGAGCTTCACCATAGTTTAAAGGTCTCTGTGTATGTTTGATATGGATCAATTCTTTATGCATTTTGGCAGTTATCTATTAACAAAATTTATTATACTTCATAGTGGCCTTATCTTTAAGATTAAAGCAAGCTAAAGCATTGTAAATCTGGGGGGGGAACTAAACCAAAAAAAAATTTAGAAAAGTAGAAGATTGGCATGCAGGTGAGATGTTTCAATGTGAAATGGATGATGTGTAAATCTATATGGTAAATTTATTGTACTGCTTCCTCTTTAGGTATCCCACACAGTTGATGTGTCATTGTATGACACTAAGGTATGACTCATGAGCTCTTTACCAACCCATTAGTGTAGGACTGATTGCTTTATGTTTAGAAAGCATTGTGTAAAGGCACTGTAAGGAAGAATATTGCACTGCATAATTTGGACATGTCACAATGCAGATTGCAAGTGGAAAGAGTTCACTGATTTTTGAGATTCGGAACCAGAATGGTACCATCATGACCCAGGATCGGAAATGGATTTCTTATCAAGGCCTACAGTTGCGTGTCGACCGTTCAGTAGGTCGGATCACTTTGCGGGTTCCTCTCAGCAGTCCAATTGTCTCAATAAGGGTGAGGGAATAGCTTTTTCTCAAATTACATCAGCACAGCTGATTTCCTACCAACATCTTTTAGGCAAAGGGGTTTTTTTTTTTTTTAAAAAAAAAAAAAAAAAAAAAAATTCTCCCCTCACTATATTACATAAAGCAGATGCACACATTCAAATGCTGTGCTTTTTCAGGCCTTAAACTTTCTTTTCTGAACAGGATTCAAATGGCTTTCTGTCAGTGGAGCATACTTTTGTGGTTAAGCTGCAGGATGTCTTCAACACAGAGTATGATCTGAGCGCTCAGTGCCCAGTTGGTATGTTTGTAGGCTTTTATTTTACCCAATCAACACAACAGGTGACTGTACAGATAAAGGTCACCACTCTACTTGATCATATAAGAGAGATTTTAATCTGAACTTAAAGATGTACCATTTCTATAGTTTATACCTGATGGCAGGCAAAGTAACAAACTGATGGGCATTTCTTTTGTTCCTCTGTGTAAGTAGCCCTTTGTTCTGTATTCAGTACAGCTGATGTGCCAAGAAGGGGATGTGGTAGTGTCTACAGCCAACCTTTGGCTTCCAAGTCTTATGGAGAGAGTGGAGGACTATGCAATCAGAATACAACTTGATGGGGTCACACTCTCAGAGGAAGATGCAGTCTCCAAGGGGTATAAAATCTCACTTGGGACACAAGGTGCCAAGGTCTCCTTTGCTACAAGGACCAACCCCTTGCTAAACAGGGTGAGTGGGGAAAATTCAAATTACAGAAAAGGGTTCTGGTGGGCTGCAGCATCAACCAGTTGTCCAGCTAAATTAATAGATGTGGAAGTTATTTAAAGGCTGAGTAGGCCACAAGAATTTAAACTCCTGTATAGACAATGGGGCCCTGAGACCAAGAAATCAAAGACAATATTTTTCATTGCTGCTTCCTGCAGTATAACGAAGATGACTCTGGGGTGAATAAACATCGTCTGGCCCTGGTCCTTCTGTGGGGACTTAAAGAAGGATTGCAGCATAGCCGAGAGGTCATTCATATTCCACCTCACTCCTGTCATCCCCAACACCAGGACCCAGTCTTCACAGGTCCCTTGTCAATAAGTTGTTTTTCCTGGCAAAAGTCACTACCTGCCTTGGTCCACAGTGGGGGTTTAAGAGACCTATTATGATTAATCTCTTTAGTGTCAATAGTTGAAGATGGCTTCAATGTGACATATGGACCTGTGCCAGCATCCTACTCTCTGAGTGCTACATCGGTGGATGGGATGCTTTTCCAAAGACCTGGTGACCGTTTGGGTGGGCTACAGACACACACAGTGCCTGGAAATGACTCCTACCATGTCTCAGTTTTTTCCCCCTTTGGAGGCAAGGTGACCCCATGGAAGGTTAGACAACCCTTTGTCAGAGCTATTTCAACTTATGTTTCTACTACTTCAAATTTATGACCTCCTAAATATTGCTAGTAGCCGGTGACACTGTAAATGTGGTTGAAGTTGTAACATTGTCCAAGAACATGGTTTCTTATATGTTCCTCACTTCCTAGTATCTTGGTGGCCTCAGCTCCCAGTACACCATAACACCGGTACTGATCTTCCTCAGTCCAGATGGTGAAGAGCTGATCATGGAAGGAGCGGTCTACAGACACGTCCGTGAAGACATTGGTTGGCCCTACCATACTTTATTGCTGAAGACTGACACTAATATGGTTTTCTTAATCTATCATAAAGTTGAACATGTGAATTTTTTTCTATTCATGTACTTCTAGTTCTTCCAGGTCTGGAGGGCTACTGCCAGGACCAGAGTGTGTGTTTCAACATCACACAGGGAAATGCAGCTCACCTGTGGATGCTCTACATCTGGGATTCCCCCTTCACAAATGAATGGCGAGCCGAGCAACAGCACTCAATGAGAGACTCCTTGAAACCCTTCCAGCTGTGCATCAGTAGTGATGCTCCTGATCTTCTCCACAAGGTTAGAATTAAGAACAGGACTATGAAGTTCTGTATGCTCACCTGCCATATTTGTTCGTCGGATGTCCCGTTTTCCAAACATCTGATGATTTAATACCATTTTTAATTGGTCTTGATTTTTCATTTATCTGGAGTGTTTTACTGGAGCAGGTTGGAGCAATAATCATATCGGAATCGTCTGTTCTGAGTTTTATGCACCTACTCGTGCAATGAACATCAGTGCATAAAGTGGAAAGAAACTAAGTTCACTTAGAATCACATCTGCAACTGTGTCTTTCTCCTAATGTCATGCACAAATTGGATTTCTGAGATGTACATCGCTTTGGAGAAAAGAGGCTGCTAAATGAATAAATGTAATAATGGTAGTCTTTAGAATTATTATTCCACTTTGCAGTCTGTCAGCTTTACAAAATCTCTTGCCATGTGAGCCATCAAGTGGGATTATCATTGCCATTAAAAAATAACGCAGTTGTAAATGATGGAATGCAAGATTATTGTAACTTTGTGTGAAAGTGCAGCATGTTTCCTTCACCCACCCCAACTAATGCTGGGATGAAATGGTGTTATGACTTCATGAAATTCTATAGGTTGCACAATGAGAAGTCCTGGTGAGTCACAGTTCCTGGCAGGTGGGCTCAAAAAATGGCTAGCTGTGCCATTTGAATGTTCTCCCTATGTCTGCTTGAGTTTCCCTTGAGTGCTCTTGTTTCTTCCCATGTTCCAAAGACACATTGTGTAGGTGAATCAGTGAGTTTCACATTGCTCTTAGCATGTGTATGTGTTTTCATTGTTCTGCTGTGTGTGTATATAGGTCAATGATTGTAGGTAGTTTACTGTAGTATCTCTGGTATTGCAGGTCACCTACCGTAAAAGGTGTTGTATAAATACTGGATTAGCATCTGCAAAATGAATACATGTGTATAGATGTGCAGTCCTTTTTAAACTATCACTGATAGAGTAAGGTTTGGGAAAGGGATGGTTTTAGAATTGGTTATTGAATCTGAATGTAGAGGTGTGCCAAGAGTATGAATGCATTGACTCACAGGATGATACCAGGTACATGTGCAAGTGAGGATCCCTTTTGAATACCAGGAGGAAGTTCTAATTTGGCAAAGCCAGTCTTGGTTACCCTATAAGCTACACCAGCTGCAGGTGCTGAGTCCTGTTTCCAAAAATAGTTGAAATACACTGTTTTATGTCTTTTGTATTGCCTTTCTGCTTCTGATTTAGCTTTTTAAAGATTCTCAAGGATTTAGATGGTTCTGAACAGTTCAAGAGGTTCAAAATTGACATACACCACACATTATTTCCAGAGAGGTCCCTGTAACTTGCTTTGAATTCCAAGGTTTGTGGGGAGTGGGATACTTATGTTTGTCTGCCAACTTTGTTTCTGTCTGGTTTCAGAGTGTGAGCGAGGAGCGGCGAAGTCTGGTTCTGGGTGTATCCTTTCGGGATCAGATAAGTGGGGAGGTGAAGGTGTCAGCCCAACATGCCTGTCCTTTTCTTCCTGCTCAAGAGCTGAGTAAGATTTAAATAGCACTTCTGCCAGCCTTGTTCAGTCAGTCTTAGTAAATGGAGCACTCACTGGTATAACTGACCCACTTCCCAAGCCTTCATGACAGTGTTACTACATGACCCTTGTGGGTTTCCCCTTTGCAAACAAATGTCAGCTATGCAGATGTTGCCATTTCTGAGTGGATAACATCTTGGATTTTAATATTACGCTTTTCATATACCCTAGCTTTTTCAGTTCCTCTCTGTAAACTAATTCTGAGGCACAGATTTGCTGCAACAAACTAAAGTTATTCCTCATATCGGTATGCTGTGTTGGTATGAGAGTTATGTACACAAGTACTGTATTTTTAACCTCTACTGGATGGTGTCACTTTAGGATTTAAAATGTTAGCAAATGATTTTAATGGTAATATTTAGTTGGGTTTAGCATTAATACTTCGTTATGGTAATTAACCCAGCTGTTTGAATGTGTAACGGCTAAATAGTTGACATGGACTGCTGTGTTGTTGCACTTTTAAAAGAATGGATTCTCTCCTTCAAATTGGGTAACTCTTAACCTCTGCTTCCACCAACCTGCAAAAGTCATGATTTCAAAATGCATCTCTATGCTTTGTTCTCCTGTTTTTTCCAGCATGTTCAGCAGAAGGTGTAGTCCACGCAAGGGGTCTGCGGCTCATCTCCTCCCCTACTGTGCAACCAGAGCTTCTCACTCTGCTGGATCCCACCTGCAAACCTTCTGAGGTTTCCAGACCCAATGTCTCTTTCATTTTTTCAGTCAGCTCCTGTGGAACAGTCAAGAAGGTCTGTGAGATGCATTACTCCGAGTTTCATGTGGTAGTCCTATGAGGGTCCCCCTCACTCCCCCCCCCCCCCCCAAACTAAACCCATTTTTTGGCCATTTTAGCCTTTTACATAGACCAAAGGGTCTAAAACATAGTTACACTTCAGTACTGTAAGACCAAATGAGATTGGCTCACTATATTTGCTGTCTCTGTTTCAGGTGCAGGATAATGTTGTTGAATATGAAAATAAGATCTCCAATGTAAAGTCACTGGGCAAGTTTGCCCCAGAATACTTGAAATTTGAGTAAGTTCAACTTATTTTCATATAGCGCTCTTCTCATCTAGTGACAGCGTGCTTTAACACAGGCATAAGGCAAGAAAAGCAAATATATCAGTAAGTAACTTAAAGCCTTCCTCTTTTCTTCAAGTGGATGGGTGAAATAGAACTGTTAACTACCAACATACTAATACTTCGTCTACTAAATGTTCAAGGTCTCTTTTCATGACTTAAATATAATCATTGTGGAGTGCCTTTTCAAAGGGAGGAAATTATAGAACCTCTGTCTGGATCCCCTTTATGTGCAGTAATGTTTTACAGACTGATCTGCTCTACTTCCTTCATGTTATGCACAGGTCCACTCTGGTATGTCGCTACAGAAACCCTGGGGTAATTGCTTTGGAAAAGACAAAAAATGCCCCCCATGCCCAAGGAAACTTCCAGCTCCATTTGGAGATCATGAAAGGTGTGTGTTGTTTTTTTTTTTTTTTTTTTTTTTTTTTGCACTGCAGCTATTTTGTACATCTTGCTGAAACACTGAGGTCTGCTACTTTCCTTCTTTGCACACAGACTGGACTTTCTCAACACCTTTCAGGCCAGATGAGTTCCCTGTGACAAGACTGCTGCGGGAACCGGTGCTGGTGGAAGTTGGAGTGGAGAGCAGTGACCCTCAGATTGAGCTCTACCTTCGGGACTGCTGGGCCTCCCCCACCCCAGAGCCTACACACTCCCACAGTTGGTTCCTCATCAAAGATGGGTAACATGAAACAAGTCTCCCTGCAGTTTTTATTTGTATGTCTATATAGATTTTTTGCTGTTCTAGTGCTTTAAATGCAAAGAATCTGCATAACAATCTTTGACCTATAGGACTGTTTTAGCTCACTGCAAAGTTTGTTGTATGGAAAGTTACCCCTGACAAAAATTCTTGTTTTGTAGCTGTGAGGTGGACGAGGATGAATATAAGACTGTCTTTCATAAGGTGGAACTCAGCAGCAGGATACGATTTCCCCAGCACTACAAACACTTTGAAATGAGAACTTTTGCTTTTGTCAACTCCAACTCAAGAGAGCTGCTAAACCACTCCGTGAGTATAATAACTACTTGGAACTATGAGTGTAAAATGTTTGTTAAAAAAAATCTGTGGGTTCTGTACTGACCTAATTTCTTTGTGTATTTTTGAAAAATCAGGTATTCAGATGACTCCTGTGGACTGACTTTTTTTTTCTTTTTTTTTTTTTTTTTTTTTTTTTTTTTTTTTTTTTACTCACTCGCATTAGATCTATATTCACTGCAATGTGGTTATCTGTGACCTGGAAATTGTCACCAGTGATAGGCGCTGCAAAAGTCAGTGTAATGTTGACAAACAGAGAAAAGGTGAGCTCTCACTGAAGAGGGTTGGCTGTGTGTGTTTCTGCATGTGTTCTGTGCCGTTAATGATGCATATCTGATCACATGCTGGTTTAATGCCAGGGCGAAGCTTTGGGTCTGAGATCACAGAGGAATTCCTGTTGACATCAGGGTTAATCCAGCTTTTCCCTGAGATTCTGTCCACTGGAACACTATTGGGTAAATTACACTCCTTGGAGGCAATAACTGGACCAAATAATGGATTTTTCAGAACAGGCTAGCTGCCTTCCTGGTTTTTTCAAAGGGTGGGGATGCTGCAACTGAGTACTTACAGTTGAGATTTACAAATTTGGGCAGCATAGTAGGTAGGGTTGGTACTTCAGTGCCTTGTCTGTGTGATCAAGTGTGGGTTTGAATCCTCCTCAGTCTGTACAGACTTGACATGTTCTTGCCATGTCATATGGCTTTCACCCATTAACCAGACAGATTTCATATGAATTAGTAACTCTGTCAGACAGATTGACTTGTGATGGACTATTATGCCATCCAGGGTGTACCATGATTCTTCTTCTCTGCTTCCTGGATAGGCTCAACACCATCACAGCCTTGGGTAGTACAATGGTCATGTGAATAAATCAGTCATGTTAATGTGTGAAAATGATGGTTGTTCCTCTTACATGTAGAATAAATGATATTCAAATACAGAGAATACCTTTAATGTTATCCTTTGCTGCTAAATTTTCTCCCTACAGGTGAGGAGGGACCTCTTGTGCTGATTGTACTCTCAGTAGCTGGTATGTTCTTCCTCCTGATCTTCCTCTGTGTAATTTGGGTTTTCTGGAGGCTGAAGTTAAATGTTACAAATAAAATTACTTCATAAACAGCAGGTCTGAAATGTGTCTGAAATGGCAGTTGTCTGGTGTACAGGATATTTACTGCAGAACACTAGCCTCAAAGACATAAAACCATGGTCAGGACAGACTCCCTGCCCCCCCCACAAATCATAAGAATTTGACCATTCTAGTATCTTAATGGCATAAAGTATTAAACTTGTTCTCCCTTAATGGATATCCTGTAAATAATCTGCTACATTTTCCTGTTGCTTCCCACCTGTGATGTTTGATACATGGTTTCGGAAGGAGAGCAACACAAAATGCAACTTTGATCACTTCAGTTACAACAGGACCTTATTCTTTATGCATTTCCTTCTCCTTTGTCAGTTTCTGGAAGTTTTGTACAAGTTATATCAGTGTGCACCATTTCCTTAACAGAAGCAATGTAAGAAAGGACTTTTAGATTCATGCATTGGGTACTTTTGTGGGTACCACCACCCTTAAAGCCTTTCCCTCTGATTCACCTAATTTTCATATCTGACCTTGTCCTAATTTTTTGTGTGGGGGGGGGGGTTAATGGAAATTGACTTGCAGCCCCCATTTTTACATCACAATCAAAGGTGCAGAATTTCCTGTAATCAAATATGAAGTATTCTTAAGAGGCTAGTTCACCCCTTCTATATTTTCAAACTCATTTCACCTTCAGATGCTTTTGCAGTAGTGCTGAACTTACTGTGGGATATTTGTGCACAAGGGAAAAGTTTTAGTTTAAAATGTTTGAAAGTTCATTTGTAAAAAGCTGACCACTTTTTTTTTTTTTTTTTTTTTTTTTTTTTCCTCTCTTCTCTCCGCCCCCCCCCCCCCAAAAGTGTCTAGAACATCAGAAGGCGCACACACACATATGTACTCAGACTCAACACTGTCACTAGCCACCAGGTAGAGCTGAGGCTCCCTGTGCAGATAAGTACTAAGCAGCAAAGCCATGTGCAGCATATGACAGCTTGCCAAGACATCCAGTAGTGAAATTGGATGAAGCTTAGATGGTGGCAGCAGTAGCTTGTTAAACATTAACACGGTGAATTGATCCCATTGTGTTATGAGTCCTGGCATGAAGAGCTTTCTTACAAGTTCACTGAGTGGGAAAAATCTTTGGCCAGGCTGACCTGAATGATTACAGAAACAGGTGGTGGTGTAGTGGGCAGGGCAGAGGGGCAATCTGATCATTGCCTTGGCAAAAGACAACATTCTACTGTTGGCACAGCTGAATCTTAAAATGTGTCAAATGTGCAGAATGTTTGACAAAACATTTTCTCAGTAAATTATTTCCTTGTTTATTTCAGTTATGTTCAAAGTTTATTGCCATTAGACTTGTGTACTAGTAATGTTAACTTTTAATAAGATATCCTCAATGGTTACTTCACCACTGCAGTCTAACATGGCTATTGGTCACCAGGTGTACATATTCTATAGCACTACCTCTACATCTGTTGCAGACAACTTCTAGTTGTTAGCAGGGAAGAGGGGAAGCAAGCGGGTCATCACCTCATTCTACTGCAGCCTAGCCAATAGTAAAAGGTTGAGTATTTGGGTATAGATAATAGGAATAGGGGTGGTTGCAATGAGCATTAAATCCCATTCGATTGCAAGTACAAAAGGTGGCATTTCTGGATCTGTTGGCAGAGGTCAGAAACATGGGGGTCTGGTAAATGCTGTATAGCTGTCTACACATATGCACCCAGCTGCTGAACAGGTTTCAGCTAGCACTGGTTGGTAAAAGCAAGCTCATCTGTCCCACCAACCACTCTAGATAGGTTGTGGCCCAAAAAAAAAAAAATCACATTATTAAAGGAAGGACGAAGACAGAGGAACACATGCGAGGTGAGATGCTGTGTGTGTGTGTTAGATGTGCGTATATCTCACTTCAGTGTTCAGCATGAGGTTGTACTGCAAGAGACAATTGGAAAAAGTGAGTGCTTTCAATGCCCATGAATGCCCTGCACCCTTGGGTGTGAGGACTCCTGGTGAAGCCACCACCATCCTGCTTCTGTCCTAGGGTTCATCCAGGGTTAGGCACACAGATTTCTTCTAGAGGGAGCAGAACAGGTACCGCACTGTGAAGCATGCTGATGGCTCAAAGCTCCAGGACAAGTATATATCTGCTATCACCAGAAGCCCTCCTTACTCCAGGGTAGGTTCTGCATTGCCCAAGTCTGTGTGTGTCTGATATCCTCTGTGGTAAGACACTGCAAATACAAGGTTGTATTTTTACTAATTATGGGACAAAGTATATAACAATCAGATATTCTCACAGACACACACCTCTGTAATCTCATAATATTCCTTGTTTAAACGCCATATATTTTAAAAACTGAAACATCTTACTGGCAAAAAAAAAAATGGGGGGGAAAAAAAATTACAAAGCCTCATTAGCTGGCTACCAAGAAATTCTTCATAAAACCACTGCAGAAATAACACTCAGTTCTACATGAACCAGGTACTGGAGGGACAGCTGTAACCCCATAGCGCCCCCCCCCCCACTTGAATCTTCTTCAAGAATGAAAGAATCACACAAAGCAAACAGCTAGATAATGAACAAATAAGTTAAGTGTCCAAGTAGCTCTGTTCAGGTTTTTGAAAAGCTTAAGTGCGTAACAGTGCAAATGATTCTAAAAAACTGCACAGCTCTGCAGTTTGGCTTCTGCTTTTACACAGCTGGCCATTTTGGTAATGTTTTATAGTAGAGCTTAAACTGCCTTGTCTGAGGGTACAATGGCAATCCCCCTTCTAAGAAAGTCTTGTTCCAGAACTACATGTTGCTCATTTTATTAATTGGTTTTTCAAACTGGTGCTGCTCCTTGTCTGCTTGAAGGCCTGACCAGGGAGTAAGATAAGTCATGTATGGTCTCATACAACTATCAGCCCATGAGGCTGGTCTGCTTTGCCACCTACAGTCCCTTCGTTCCAGGGTCCCCTGTCTGTCTGCCTGCTTTGATACACCCATTTGGGACTTTTTTGGGACCAGGGAGTCTCAGGTCAAAAGACATTAATATTTACTTGAATGAGACACGGCTCAACCTGCATTTCCCCTTGCAGGAGTACTGCCGATGCAGCAGGGGACAAGGTGCTTGTATGCAATCACACCAGAACAATATGAGTTCTCATCCCAAGTGTTCATCCAACTCCATTTTGCACCTTCCACAGAGGGTCACACATCTGAACATCAAAGAAGCCTTATTTTTAGAACTACTCTTAGGACAGAAATACTGCCTGATCTCTTGCTCTGTGGTGTTTGTAATACTAGGGCTGTTCTTCTAGTATTCATTCCAGATTGTACTATACTGCAATGGTAATCCTTTGGCATTACCAGATCAAATGTAGGCAATGAGTACGTTGAACAGCCTCAGTGCAGTTATGGAATTTAAAGACTGGACTTATACAGTGAAAATCACTATAGCGTAAGGAGTTTGCTAAGCAAAGTGTTGGTAGTGCCAAGCCCTTTAAGGAACCTGCGTTTGCTGTGACAACAAGAGGGACGAAACTGTACTCTGCTCCGGAACCCCCCAATGAACCACAAGCCCTGATCTGGGTGTACGCTGTGAGTGTTTCATTCATACGTGCAGCAGATATGTTATTTTGTCTGTATTATATACGTGATATTACAAAACAAGTGCTGGAGGTTTTCCGGTAGAAAGTGAGCAAAACTATGAAAATGAGCATGCAAAAATGAGTCTGTCTAGTGTCTGTCAGGAAGTGTAGAAAAGAGACCTTGAGAAAGCTCACATTTCCTTCCCTTTTCCATGTGCTCACCCATTCTGCTCTGCACCACCTCAGACTTTTGCTGCTGAGTTGATGTCAACTTTTGGCAATCACACAGATCACATCTCAGATCACGCTTCCTATGGAGAGAGGTGCGTCCAAGGTCACTGTGACCAAGTGCATCCATCAGAATGCTGGTCATCCTCTTTTTTTCTACTCTGGTCACCAAAATCATGCAGAGATGGCTACAACAATTTGACCTAAGACTGGTTTATGATCAGGGCGGAACATTTTCTCCATAGCAAGATACAATTATTTACCCATTTATACAGCTGCATAATTTTAACAGAGCAGGATTTGAACATGCAACCTTCGGAGCCAAAGACAGCAGTTCTAACACCGCCGGCTACCCCAACACATAGGGTGCGATCCCAGCTTTCCTGCATGTGGTGTTTTTGTGTCCGAGTGAGGCCACAACACAGCACATTATGTGACGTCTTCACACAATTCACTGGGATGCGGATTTCAGGTGGTTGCAGTAACCAAGCCAGGTGTGGGAAACTGGAGCAAAATCAGACAAATCTGTCACCCAAGGAAAGGCCGGTGAGACCAGCGACTTACAGAAGCACCGAGTGGTGTCACCCTCTGCTGTTTGTTTGAGTGTATTGCATACTTTATGGAAGAGTGAAGTGCATGATGTGAATGACCCCTTCTACCTCCTTCTTTCAGTCAGCTCTCCCTCCTCCCTCAGTGGTAGTGGGCAGTGTGGCAGAATATACAATAAGGCTCACATTTACCTTAAATTTCAAATACAATTTACGCATTAATTAACTAACTGTATTTGTGCCCGTGGCTGTGTCTGATTGTCCGTATGATACTGCTTGTGAATCGGTGTTCACAATATATAGTGCGTGTTTTAGTTCAGGCAGGTGAAGAGCTGCATCGTGGTGCTGTTCTGGCAGTTTAACCAACTACACTGATGAGCGGTGGACTCTCAGCGTAGGGCAACTCATAATCTCTCTAAGTGACTGGTTAACACGTGCTCCTTATTAATGTCCTCTAGTTACTCCATGTTGTGTGCCAATACTACAGTCATGGTTAAGGCCCAACGGTGACTGAGCAACTATGATGTACTTCTCATAAGGATACTGTATTGGTCCAATAAAATATACAAACGTACATGCTCTGAATGTTAACACTTTTACACTACACTCAATACATGATTCCCAGGATATTGTTCTGGGGTTCTGTTTGAGCTCATGAATGATTGTACCTCGCTCTTGGAAAGATTTTGGCAGAACGGCCACTGCCAAATTTTCCCCATTCAATGAGCAGGCCTCTCTGTGTGGTGTGTTTGAGGTGCTGAGCTTTGGAAATGACTCTCTAACTCTCTCCAGACTGATGAGCTTCAGCAGCTTCTCCCCAGAGGGCTGAAGACATGTCTTTTGAGCATGGCATGATGTGTCATGATATATATGTGTCATACAAATGATGTTTGGTGGATAAGGGCTTAAGTAGTTGAAATGGCACAATTAATACTTCTGTCATTTTTGATGACATAAGTTAAAGATGTTTGTACTGTTAATCACTTGTATACTGGTAGCTTCAGTACAATGGCCTTTGGTATTGGATATTTGCCATATGTCGTGGAGTGTCATTATTTTTGAGAATTTTCCACTTTGACACATAGTCAATAATAATAGTAATTTTACAATTTTGTGACCAATCCACTGGCAATCTAGGCTGTTATTATTTGGCCTCTTTGGAACTGTATTAGTTGCTTCATGTTGCTTTGAAAACTCACACATGAAAGTATTAATTTTAAACCTTTTTCTTCTATAGCTAATATATACTACTAATTGGCAAACAGCCTAATGTGACTCACCTTTGCAGTTGCATTTGTAATTGTAATTTAATCATGTGATGTTCCATTACCTCCTGTGTTTTGAATTTAATTGGTTCCTTTTCTTTCTTTGTGTCGCAGGGGCCCTAAAACTGCCTCATGAAGTTGCACATTCAGCCACCAGAGGTCACTGCTGTACCTAAATTCTATGGAATGAAACAGGTTGCAGGGCTTGAACATTCAAAAGCCCTTCATAGTCTACACCTAAAAATATGTCTATTATGTACGTAAAATATGTGCCCATTTATATCTCAGCAGATAGGTTTGACTCCTCTGTGGTTTGACATCACTGTAACGTAGCACCTCTTGGGCACATCCTGTAGGCGATGGAACTGTCTTTGACAGCAGGCTACCTGTCACAGAAAGAGCCTGTATGGACCTTAAAAGCAGGAGCAGGATGCTTACCCTGACCTCCCTCCCAGTTGGACGTGCCTTCCCACTAGGCCTGGAGTTCTAATGTAACTAAATTGCACCTTTTCTAAGCTCCACAGACCCTCTTATGCTCTTTGAAATGGGAGCAGAAAACATCTCCAGATACTGCAGAAATTACCCTTCCAACACTATAGAAGGCATGAAGAATGTGAGATATCAAAATATTTCCTGACTTTCCTTCACTGATGGAAGCATCAACATATCTATTTATATTTGCAATGGTTAATTAATAATTAACAAAAAGTTCTCTTCAAAAGGACATACAACTCAGAGTAAACAAAAGTGTGTTTCACAACATACAAAGAGCTTCAGATGCAGACGTGCAATTGCAGAAACAGTTTGTCTGACACCACTGTTTTTGCCAGCACACGTTACACAAGCAGCTGCCTGTAGAATTGAGTCTGAAGGAAATACAAAAGCTAAATTGATTTAGACAGATGGTGTGATGCAAATTTATGGAGCTGTTAGATCAGGAGATAAGTGGGTCTGAAAGGGGTGTTTTGAGGCTCCTCTTGAGTGCTGAAAGGGATTCAGCAGATCTGTGGGAGAGGAAGCTCATTCCACCAGATTGGGGCCAAAACAGAGAAACTATGGACTTTGAATTTGTCAACTGTATTATGCAGTTTCTGTGGTTTATTATGGAAGACACTTATTTATACTGAGGAAACAGCGGAGCAAAAAGTCAGAAGGAGCTCCACATCCCTTTCTGCTGTTTCCATTCAGCAGCATGGAGTTTGGTTCTGTTAGCACAAAGTCTACCTGAGGTGGGACATGCTGCTCTGGAAGTTTGAGATGGAGATAAAAAGATATTAGACATTAGGTAAAATAAGTCAAGAGAGGAGGATAAAGTCCAAAACAAGACATCTGCGACATCATCTGTGGTCAAATATTCACATTTTGCAGTGGGAGGGAGGTAAGTTAGGAAAGCAGAGGAAAGGGAAGAAGGTGGGAGGGATTTTACTGTAGAACATGATGTAGCATGTACAGGAGGAAGGTAGAGTAGGAATGGTGATGGATATGTGGAAGGAGATAAAGAAATCATTAAAAATATAAAGTAGAGAGCAGAGAGGAAAGCCACAATTCATGGGAAAGATAAGGTCAAGATGGTTGCTGACCTTACAAGTGGCAGAGGACTGGGATATAAAGAGGTCTGTTGAAGTGACAAAGGGCTTGTGGCACGAATGTCCTGAAGATATAAATTCAAGTCACCCAGAAGAATCAGTGGAGCATTATCCATTGGGAGGGAACACAAGGAAATGTCAGTTTCATCCAAGAAGCAGCCAGTTGGGGCCAGGAGGATGCAGTAACGGACACAGCAGGGAACCCAAAAAAGGACAGACGACGATGGTGGAGAGTGAGCACCAGATATTTCCACTGCTGAGAGATAAGCAAGCTTGTGCGTCCACCTCTGACAGAGGAGGCAGTGGTATGCAAGTAGTTGGTGGACAGGGCTGCAGGTGGGGATCTATTTTCGGGAGCAGTCCATGTCTCAACATTACCAGCAAGAAACTGGCAAAACTGTACAAACTTGCTATGCACCACACTAAAAGTGCTCATCTGGTTTTACACTCATCTTACACAGAGGTTCCATATGCTGGATGATAACAGCAGTTAAAAATAAACAAAGTGACACTTAAGACTCTTTAAAGCAATGTAATGCAGTTTTTCAAGGTGTTCTGTTATAGGTTAAGTCTCTCTCCACCCACTTGTAGGAGTATTTATTTTTTAGTAAGTGTGTATGGTATCTGATAAGAGGAGGCTCGAGCCACACCTTTTACTCGCTCACTTTCGTTGACCACTTATTCAAATCAGGGTCAGAGTGCGCCAAAGCCTATCTCAGAGGCACTGAACACACAGCTAAGGAGGGTGCACCCTGTACAGGATGCCAGTCCATTACTGCATAGCCCCACACACACTCATTCACACACTAAGAGCAGTTTAAAATTATCAGGCCACCTGAAACACATGTCTGTGGGAGGAAATCCAGGGAGAAAATGCAAACTCTACGGAGATCAAACCAGATTTGAACCTACACCGAAACAGCCTGGGTGCTCTGAGGCAGCAGTTCTACTCATTGCACCACGATTTCACAGCTTACACCTTAAAGTATACATCAAAAGAAAATCACACACAAAACTAATGCAAAAAAATAACATTATTGGTTGTAAGCATCATATTTATCATAAAAGCTTGAATATTGACCAAAATTCTTTAACTTATGAACATTACTGCAGCTGCAAAACTGTTTATAACTTGTTTTGTACATAAGACCAGGTCAAAAATCAGTTTTTACCCTCTAAGTCACACTAAATAAAAACTTAAAAATACAGACATCCCTGAATATATTTGCTGGTCAGGTTCTGCAAAATGCAGATGCAGCTACAATAAACAACACAATATAAAACGTGGGTAACCATGGTAACAGTACAGCCCTTCTTACTGTCACTGTTACTAGCCAACGTCCTTGCACTTATCAAACATGATTAGAGGTTAATAACATTTCTCAAAGGGCCACAAAAAGCCCAGACATCAGATTGTTGACAACAAGGAAGTGAGTTAATTTAGGCAGCCTGTCGTCCAGTTCTGTTTCATTGCTTTTACTGTCATCTATGGGCAGGTCACAGACCATGCTCATCCACTGCAAAAACTCACACACACACACACACACACACACACACACACACACACACACACACACACACACACACATACAACACACACACTGCCTGAAACTGTTTGTCCCAAGCAGGGTCGCTGGGAACTGGAGCCTAACCCAGCAACACAGGGCATAAGGCTGGAAGGGTGGGGACACACCCTGGACGGGATGCCAGTCCGCCACAAGACACCCCAAGCAGGAATCAAACCACCGAGCAGGCCTCAGACAAACCCACTGCGCCACCGTGCTCCTGTGGCCCTGCACCCCCCTCCACTGCAAACTGAAATTTTAAAAAAGAAAAAGATGGATGGATGGATGGATGGATGATGGGGAGAGAACATTTTTGGAAAAATGTCTGTATCTGCATCTGTAAAAACTTGTAACCTGAGCATTCATAGTCCAAGAAGCAAGTATATACCAAGAGATAGAGTGCTGTTTGAATAATATTATGTTTAATATAGGGTATCAGTTTTATGTTGTCAATATTGATTTTTTTTCATACCATTATTACTAACACCCTGCATCCCATACACTGGCACCCCATCCAGTTGCATTGGCAGCATCCCATCCAAGATGTACCCCTCTTAGTCAGGTGCCTAGTGATTCCAGGATAGGCACTGGAACACCACGACCCTGATGAGGACAAGAAGAAAGAGAGTGAGCATTAGCTATACCTCTGTACAAGTGCAATGTACAAATGCATTTAAATCTCAGTGCTGTTGGAATACTACTGCAAGGACAGAAAGGCTCACAGTGAAACATCTAAACCCCAGTTTAATGTCCCAGCCCAGCTGCATTGGTGGAAAGTATTGAACACAACATTCCCTGCATTCCTTTGAAAAAATGTCTGGAAGACAGAGTAACTTTCTGTACAATGTCATACATATCTGATAATCTGTAATTGAAGGGCACATTCCGTTTCCCTCACCGAGTTCGCTGTCTCCTTGTCTCCCTCCATCAGGATGAAGAATCAAAGAAAACAGGCAAGGAAGGGACGCAAGGACTCATCTCTTAAGTTTTGGAATACAGACACGGCCTTTGCTTCATCTGCTTTGCTTCCTCCACACACTCACTTGCATGAGGGGAGGGGCTTAGAGGAGAACAAAAGACAAAGAAACCATGTTCATTTGTTTTCTACCAGACAAATACCACAGAACACGTCAAGGTGTACCACATCATCAGTATTACCCCATCTAGTGGGTGTACATTTGTTTCAACATCTGCAGTAATGCAGCAGACAGCACACTGTGGACATTTTGACCATTTGGAGGCATCATTGTTGTACTTATCCCTGTTGCTGCGATCGTACTAATTCATTATTTATTATTGGCACCGCATTGTGAAATGTGGACGAGTCACACCTACAGAAGATGAGGGAAATTCCAGAGAGAACCCAAAACAGGTGTTTGATATAATGTTGAAGACAGGAGAGACAAGCAATGTGAGCTTTTTCAAAAGACTCAGATTCTCTAGTCCGCTGTGTAGCCTTGAACTCCGACCCCGGCAATCCCACCTCTTCTGAAACATGTCCCTGTGGTGGGCAGACAAGGGTCCATTGTTGTCGTGCTGACAGGTCAACGGCTCAGAGACGTGTCTGGCCATCGGTAACAAGCTAGTTATCCATCTCATACGGGAGGAGACGGGTCCAGCAGACACAGCTTGTTCTTTTCAGCCTCACACAAGCGCAACAGCCTCATACACACGTACACATGCTGAAATGAGCATTCGTAGACGTGTCTGCATGCATTCACTCACTCGCTCACACACACACACACACACACACACACACACACACACACACACATACACACACACACACACATTTACTGAAAGAGCTCTGTGTGTGACATTCCAACCCCTGGCCACTGAACTAACTGCAGGAGGCAGTTGAAGCCCCTTCTCCTTGTGTTCCCAGGAAGGACAAGAATGTTCTCGCATAACTGTCCCCTTTTTTAATTTCTTCTTTGTGATGACAGTGCCTCAGTTCACTGATATTGCAGTCTGTTTCCTTGGCTTACACTCATTTCAGACGGGACTTACCTTGCTCACAGTTTTACCCCTGTTTATACAACTGCTAACCTGGGGCCCCGTGAACTGTAAGATTCCCGCCCTCCTCTTTCACTAATCTCTTCCTGTCCTCTCACACTAACACGGTGCTTTGTGTTTTACCCTTGGGTTGTGGTGAATTAAAAATGACAGTAACGGGGGAAACAATACACACATACACACACACACATTTTCAGAACCGCTTGTCCCATACAGGGTCACGGGGAACCGGAGCCTACCCGGCAACACAGGGCGTAAGGCCGGAGGGGGAGGGGACACACCCAGGACGGGACGCCAGTCCGTCGCAAAGCACCCCAAGCAGGACTCGAACCCCAGACCCACCGGAGAGCAGGACTGTGGTTCAACCCACTGCACCATCGCACCCCCTTAGGAAACAATACAATCATTTTCATTATCTTTCAGAACTCGAATATAGCAAATATTATATAATAAAACAATAACTTAAGCAAGAAGTTTCTGAGCAGAAGAAAATATATCTTTAATCTGAAGATTGTTATATGTTTTATTTTAGACATATTATATAACTCAGTAAAGTCATAACCTAATAATCTGGGCTTTATATTTGCGCAGCTCTGCACTGGGGCAGGTAGGACAGGGATTCATTTTTTCTCATTCCTAAAATATATTTACTTGCACATCGTCCGCCGGAGGGCAGCACTTTGCATGAATTTGTAGGAAATTCAAGATTTAAGTTTAATTTTGAAAATATGCTTCTGTATAAAATTAATTAATAAATCCTGATTAATACCGTTTATATAATGGTCCTTGCCTGAATACTGCAATATCAGGGAAACTTACTGTATTCCATTTAAAATTCTAAAGGATGACAAATTGTGGCTGTTAAGTAGCATCATTCGGCAAACATAACTCAAATACCTGAAACACTCTGGTAAAAGAAATCAGATCCTAGGAGGTGTGCTTACAATATGGCTCCAAGAAAACATGTCCCTCCTCCACATTATACAAACTCCTACTCACACCATAAACTCAGATGGGACCACTGGTGTCCAACTGTCCCTCCCAGAAAGTCATAGAACATTGACTTCATGATTATTTATGATTTTGCTATTGTACAAAGACGGTCCTGTCCTCTCAGATACACTCTCAAGGACATAAACAAATTATTGGATGAATTTCTACACTTCTAGGGTTTCAAAGCCAAAAGGTTTTCGTCCCTTAGTGATGTCAGATTATTTTCTTTCAGTTTATTAAAACAGTCACTTCATAAGAAAACCAACTACAGATGCACTTCCTACTACACTGATAAATTCAACCAAACAAAGCACTGATTAAAGCAAATATAAATAACAACTCCAATGTCAGATTCAACACCTCTGCTAGTGTAGTGATTACAGCTGCTGTCTTTGGTTCCAAAGGTTCCAGGTTTGAGTCTCACCTCCAGCTTAAATAGCCTTGAGCAAGGTACTCACCCTAAAATTTCTCCAGTAAACATACCCAGCTGCATAAATGGGTACACACACACACTGAAACTGTTAGTCCTAAGTGGAGTCACAGCGAACCGGAGCCTAACCCAGCAACACAGGGTGGAAGGCTGGAGGGGGAGGGGACACCAGTCCATTGCAAGGCATCCCAAGCAGAACTCGAACCCCAGACCCACCAGACAGCAGAACTCAGCCACACCCACCATAAATGGGTAAATAATTGCAAAAAAAAAAGTGAAAAGCATCAAATAATAATAATAATTCCTTTAATACATTTTCCAAACTTTCCAAAGAAACTCAGAATGTTAAGCTACTGACCATTATTTAGCTATAGGTAAGTGGGCATTAAAACCCATGCCATTTCATGCAAGTCAGCAGCTCTAACCATTATGCTACGTGCTGCCTCATCATACTAACTTTCACAACTAATCTATAAACATGTAATTATCCACTCATTTACTTAAATAATATAAACAGCTTAAAAAGCAAAAATTCCCCTAGCATACAATAAAGCCTTAAGCTTGTGTTACAATGAGATTTACAGCTTTTTTATGTCATAAAAATGTGTGAGCCAATAAAGTCTTAGGCCAGGGTGTACCCTGTCTCACGCCCCATGACTCCTGGATAGACTCCAGACATCTGCAGCCTTGCTTGAACAAGTGGTTAGGGATAATGACTTCATTAAAAAAAGAAAAAAAAAAAAACAGAAAACGCAAGCTAGAAATAATATATTTTGCCACAAATATTATGTCATATTTTGATGTTATTTTCATTATTAAAAATATCTTTTATCTGAGTATTTTAATAAATTTTAGGTGACTTTTTTTTTGTCCAGGAACCTAGTATTTTTTTCCATAAGAGATAATGTTAATGTACACCCCTCACAAAGGAAATTTGCCTAATGAGGTGATGTCACAGAACAAATTAACCCTGTTATATGAGGACTGGATGTACTTCCGAAAGATGGCTCCATTAAGGTCCACGTAGCTGAGGGACCCCAGACGGTCCTCGGCCATGAGGGGCCGTGAGGGGCCGTGAGGTGCGCAACGGCTCTCTTCCCGCCATCCAGGAACAGACAAAGCGACACACTTCACACGGCCCGGTCAATGGGTCATTGACCTCAGGATGAGAGAGGTGAGGGACCAGCAGGCTGGTGGCTGCAGAAGGTCAAGGACAGGTCATGGTAATGTATACAAATTGGCCCCAGGCCACAGCGCTTGTACCGTAAGGGACTCTGTGGTAAATCGAGGGCCTTTTTGTACTTCAGGGAAAAAAAAACCTGTACGCTGGCCTGCATCTCATATTCTCCTTCAGTCTCCATTTCTTTCTTCTGTTTACTGTTAAACGAAATTTCAGTTCATTTCCACTAATCACTTTTTTTTTTACCCACACAGAGTGAATCAGCGAGAAGAGGTTAAGAAACAAGTAGGGCATTAGTAGCTATAATATATGTATATATGCGACGCAAGCCAGGCTAATGTTGTATAACATTCGTGATTCAAGAAGGACTATGTGACCTATAAATGTTGGACCAATTAAATAGAAGACACACACACAGTATATAGGTGCTATTAATACTTTTGAAAGCAATTCGGGTTTAATCCATCAGGCACCCTGACGCTCACTCAAAGACTGTAAAGGCATTAATATATACACACACTATTTCAGTGTTTCCAATAGATGTACCTTTCTTGCACTTGAGCTCCAAACAGGGCTAACATGTTAATTGTGTCTGGATTGCCGGCTCCATACTACCGCTTTACGGAGTCCTATTGGAGGACGAGCGAGGCGCTCACGGCCAATGAGAGCGACTCGCACTGTTCCTCTCCTAGCAACAAGACTCCCTGGCTGCACAGCCCTGCTAGAAAACTGACACCCAGAATATTACATCATGAATAATGGCAACTTAGCAGCTCTGTAGTGGGGGGCTGGGATTTTTTTTTTTTTTTTTTTTTTTTCTTTCCCCTCTCTTTTCTTTCATTTTCTTTTCTTTTTCTCCTTCTTTCACTCCTTGCAGCTTCCCCTCCATTTTGAAAGGGTGTATTTGGAGGCAGCTCCTATTTTACGGTGTTAAAGGGACAGATCTCTACGTTTTTTTTGTACGCTTCCCAATACGCTGTGGTCTTCTGGGGAGACTGGTTGTGCAACCAGGGTTAAACTTTTGTAGTTAGATTATCATATGAGCAACCGGGTCACACACTTACAGAAGTTGACAAATGGGTAAGTTCATTTGTTAGTTCAGCTGCACACCTGTCACAGTCTCGGAACACAGCGCTACAGAGAGGTAGTGACCGCTATATTTGAACATATTAGCAGGTGTCAACTTCGCCCGCATCGTGTTACGCTGGTGTCCGGGAACGTCCTGTATTGTCATCTGAGAGATATCACAAGCTACGAGACATTAGGTAGGATCAAGAGTTGTACTGGATGCGCGAGTGATGTTTACGCTCCCGATCAAGTCCTAAAAAAAGCCGTTTGCTTGAAGATGTAAAGCAGAGCCGGTCCATTTGCAGCTGCCTTGCACACCTCTCGTGTGGCGCAATGAAGTGACGCTCCCGATTGAATCCTGAAGGAGACGCTTGTTGTATCCTGATCGTGGCAGGGTTTTGCAGCAGCCACCCAGCTGCACGTATCTCCTCCTTTCCATACAGCCAGAGGTCAGATGACTAAGTTTAGAACAGGTGGCAGCGTATCTCTGGGAGAAGCTGCCCTCTGTGCAGTGGGCGAAGTTGGGGTTTGTGGTCCTCATTCTGACCGCCCGTTTTCATCCGCAGGCCGCTCACGCTTTGCTCGCATCCACATACGGATGCTCACCTGAACCACCAGCCCAAGGAGACCCTAGAGATCCGGGTGACTTCTGGCCGAAACAAAGACACGACGTTTTACGCACGCACGCCGGCCGCCATGATGCTGTAAGAAAGGGGTCGGTGTGCGCCGCGGGATGTGTTCGTTTCCACTCAACTCTTTACCGAAGTAATTATTTGGAGAGTAAACAACCTGAAAGGCCCTTCAGATGCTACCGTGTGGGCAAAATGGGGTCTAAAATAACCCAGCTCAGGAGTCTGAAGACCTACAAAGTATTTAACAATATCCCTGCATACCTTGATCTGTGCTGACAGAACCTGTCGCAGCCCTGAGCGTTAACGGTGAGGTCAAGGCCAGGGGAGGAAGCCTGATCTGCACTGTCTTCATTCTCCCTCTCGTCCTAGGAGCGTTGGAGCTTTGCCTCGGCCATGTTTACAGCCACTAATGCAGATTTTTTATTGTTCGTAAATATTTATCGAGGACTGCTGGCGTCCTGCAACGTCGTTTGCACCTCCTTAATGGCCCTGGACTGAGGGCCTGGTGGTGGGCCAAACACCACACGCACACTCTAGAGCACACTTAACACAGCTGCTGTATGTCCACCTCCATCATCACCTCACACACTGCTGGGAATGGAATGCTCCTTAACTTTCACATCAGGCCTTAATGAAGTCAAGTTCCTCCAGGTCTTTGGAGTACATTTGCTTGACAAAAGCATCAGCCATGACAACTTGGCGTCGTCTGTTGGAATTGCAGTGAGGAGCCCGAGGGGGGGGGGGGTGGGGGGGGGAGGGCAACAGAATCATTGACATGAGGAATTGTTTAAAAAGTTTCAGCAAACAGTCTGAGCACCATTTCTTTATCATCCGTGATGGAGCAGCAACATCGAATCAGAATGAAGATAATAAACTTGAGATTCTGTGTTCTACTGTAAAGCCCACGGTGTTTGCTGCATTTCCTCCTTTCACCTGCGTGGTGTGTGCTTGACCTTCGGTAGAGAATGGGGGAGGGCAGAAGGTCTTAACCTTGGTGCTCAGACAGACCAAGGGCTGAATGAAGGGCTCTGCGGCGCCTGGCGCAGCTTGTGTCCCGGGGGGGGGGGGGCATAGAGCGGGGAAGAGGGCACAGTGCCGACATTGTCATCGTCTCAATGATCAAAACCCTAAGCCCTCCCGACAGCCTCGCAAAATAAAAGGAGCATTTGTTTTGAACCTTGTGGTGCGGCTTCCTATTGTCTCATATCCACCATGAATATCCGTCGCAAATCTGCTTATTTTCAGATTCCATCAATACAGGCTGACAAAGTGACGGCTATTGTGGGCCACAATGAAGAAAAAACAAGACAACGATGGCAGTGGCTGATGCACTAGGATCCTTTTAGGTCCAAACAACAGGGGCTATGTTCACAAGATGGATTAATTGGTGTCGTGTTCGGGGCAGGGAAGGCACCGCCCATTTCTGTGTCAAGAGCACTGGCAGCCAAGTCACCCTGCCCTGTTTCTCACACCACCCGACCCCCACCCAATCCCTCTCCGCACATTCAGTCAGCACTTGGGCCCGACGGGTCATCATCCTTCTTCCATCTGGCTGCGTCTAATAACTCGAATACCTCAGTTCATAGATGGTCTTACTGAACTGCCTCCTTGTTTACAAAGATGAACTCCACCTCTTATTTATAAAGCCTCAGCTAAAATTTACACTTCAGTAAATTTAATGGGGGTCATGATACATCCTTTTGTAACAGAAACGACAAAATGCGGGGTAATACACTACTAAATGGCAGTTCTGATAACTCACCATCAGCTAATAAGGGAAACATACTTTGAAGAATTTATATTGTGTGGTAGAGATGAACACACACTTAACTCCTACTGTGTATAAGATAGAAGGCAGTCTGGTGCTTGACGCAGCTCTGCAATCCAAGGATTTGGGTACAAGTTCCAGGAGGACTCCTGATCTACACCAATAAAATATCCATCTTACTCAATGTCCTGTGAGATAAAAGCACCTGCTATGAAGCGCAACGGTAATAAAAATGAGAGGTGCACCTTTGTTGCAGTATCTTAATAGAAATAACCCAACGTGTAACATAACCTTCACTGCTCGAACGATCCTTCAAAACCGAGTGGGTGATTAAAAATGTACTGCACATAAAAAGTGCCCTGTGCCAAAGGCACTCAGTACAGACACAAATTCTTGATTAAGTTATTGATGGACTTGCAGTAAGTTACCAAGGTTAATTATGTCTTTAAAGTAATAATGAAAAAACACTGCAATATGCACCGGTACCTCACATCTTCTGTGTTGCAGGGTCAGACTTGGCTTCAAATGGGCCTCGGTCTGTTCTGAATTTGCATGTCTTCTCCGTTTACGTTACTTTTATCCATCTGATGTTTTTCTCTGAAGTGACTTACAAAGTTATGCTTCTTTAGATTACTGACTATTCTCACGGCTGGGAAATTTTTAGTGGAGAAATTCAGAGTAAGTACCTTGTCCATGTGCACTATAGCAGGAGATGAAATCTGAACCTTTGAGTGAAAAGGTGGCAGTTCTAAGCACTACGTAACCTAACTCACGTTTACGTGAGTCTTCATCTAGGTGCTCTGGTTTCCTTCCACAGGAAAATAAGTGTCTCGGGTGCACTGGTCACTCTAAAGTGCCTGCAGTGCGTAATGTGTGTACATCTGAGTGTGGGGAATTTTCCTGCAACAGTGGATCCGTTCTAGGTTGTAACCTGCCTCATGCCCTGTGCTCCCAGGATGTGCTCCAGACCACCACCACCCCGAACTGGACAGGCAGCCATCAGTAATTGATGAGTGGAGGGGTGGATGGATGAACATATTGGAGGGAAAAAAAAAATTCAAGATCAAACCATGGGTCTCAAATACAAAAAGACTGCATGTAGTTTTTGGCTCTACTGATGTTATGAATTGCAGGAGGCATGAAAACAGCAGTTCTGTGCCACTGAGACATGACTGCCTCTCAACACACCGGTTCCACAACAGCTAATTAAGAATGATTTCAAAAGCAAAACTGGCTGAAACAGTCTTTGTGGAATCTCACCGTTTGCCTGCGCTCACCTAAGCTCATTCATTTTTGTTGTTTCTGTATTTAGGGGATAAATCACTTTTTGTCCCCGGAAATAAAACTCCATACTTGTGTCCTCTCCAATTCTCCATCTCCATGTCAGTAACAATTGATTTTGTGTGCACAAAAAAGCCAACGCAGACTTAAAAAACATAAATTGATGTGATAATGCACTTAGGTGCACGCAAAATTCACACCAATTTGTTTCCGTCCCAGTATTGCAGCAGGTGGGGACACAGTGCCACAGCAGGTAAAACTGGTGTCTCATAGCTCCTGAGCTGCTAAGTGGGCACGGGTCTGAGTTCAGCTCAGGGTATGTGGAGTTTGCATGTTTAAAGCCACATGAATGGTCGCTATGAGTTGAACTCAACTTGATAGCGCTTCCATACACACACCCCGGCAGTTACGCTGCTCCCTCTGGGTACATCAGACAGAGGGCGTTCTATGAGAAGCAGTCTGCAGCCCCCTCTGGGTAAACCATAGAGAGGGCATTTGGCAAGAAAAGCATCGAGCCAGAGCCATTTGACCACAAGCCAGTTTCCAGCGTCAACATTACAGAAAACACTCCTCCATGTCATGCAAAGAAAGGAACTACTGGAAGATGGATGATATGCGTTATCATTCTAGCACCATGATAAAGACATTCTCTGGGCCATTAAGGCCGACACTCAAGCTGTGATACTGCAGCTCCTCTCAAATGCCACCCCCCACAATGATTTGGCAAAGCTAACGCTCACATGGTTTTAGCCCCAAATCAGGAGAAAGATGGCAGCAGGGCATCAACATACGCAAAACAAACAAAAAATGACACGAAACTCTAGAATCCATTCCTTGAGAGAACTATTTCTGTCCCGTGGAAAACGTTTCAGTAATCTTGTAAAGGTGACCGGTTCATCCTCACGTTTAAGTTAAAGAACATGGACTACCTAGTTTAAATGTTCATTATTTTAGTCTTTTGTAGTTTTGTTCCATGAATAATTCATTTCAAAGTGGACCTACAGGCATGTTCACAGAATTAAGTGTTAATCAGTTATGACAACTTATTGCAACTTATTCTATACTGTCTGCTGGGGAAAAAAATGTGATTGCAGGTGCTTTCAGAAAAATGTTACAGGTGTGAAAGAGATGTTAGCCTGGAAGAAATAAAAATATATCCTGATTTAACGGCCAGTACACGGTGGAAAAAACTATATGCACAAACATCATTGAGGGTTGAGGTGAAACACATTTATAATCATTAAGTAATATTAAGCATTTTTGTGAAGTAAAATAACATTAGTTACTTTTTTCAGAATACATAAAGTGTCACTTTTCATATTGCATTATCCAAGACCATTGCGATCTGATTTCCAAGGCCAACTCAGGTATAATGGGTTGTATATCGACAGGGCTAAATTTAGGGTACTCACTTGGGATATGACAAACAAATGAAATAAGTGAACATACAGTGTCTGCACACATCTGAAATTCGGTTCACAGAGAATGCAAAGGAAGTCACAATGGAAAGATTTTGCATCGATACGAACATTGTTGGCACTAAACACCAATTTGTGTTTTGCCAATATTATTGTGAAAAAACAGGCTACATTTTTCTAAATATTAAGTTAAATGTGTTTATTATCTTGATCTGTATTTTTTTTTTCTGTACAAATAAACCGGTACAAAGTGCGTGTTTACTATGTTTAACACAAAGGTAGTGTGTGAAATTAAACTTCACACGAGAATGAAAAATTACACTTTCCATATCTCTGCTACAAAGTAATTTATTATGAAGCGTGTCACTTTGTGACACAAACTGATATATTAGTTAATTAGCTCATATTATCGTAATTTTTCTGACATAATCAATGAAGTATGAAATGTAATGCATTATTGTTTAAAAGTAAGATGTAACACTAGTTATCGGTGAACTGCACAGTCTGGAAGAGTAATCATACATTGAAAAAGTACTATATTGTATTATGATGGCTCCATTTTTCATCATTGATGATGAAAAACACTCTACTATGTCATTTTAGTAATATTTGGCAACAAAACTTATAGGCCTTATAGTGCACCTGAGAAAGGTAGGGGTCCTGTGTGATATGAAGGGAGCACGAGATGGTGTGAGAAAAACCAGATGTTTCCCCATGTTCTGTTTATGTCCCAATTGTACCTGCTTTTCCAGAGATTCAGTACCAATATGGGCGCACTCATCTCTAGCAGGAGATGGAGCTCCTAACCCTTGGATGATTAGCTGATGGTTTCTCATGAAGGCTATGATTTCTGTGCACTCACAAGACAGTACAACGAAGTCAACACGTGAAATGTGGATTTCTTGTTCTTTAAAACGAAGTGGCAAGTGGTCTTTTATTCAGCCACTACGGTGGAACATCAATCAGTTCTTAGCATGGAAATGACAACTTATTTTTCCTCCGTTCCAAGAAACTTCATTGTAGAAACGTCATGTACCGAAAAGCTGCGCAGCTTAGTCTAGCTTTAGTCTGTCTGTTCTAGGCCGGCGAGGAGTATCGTCTAGGCCATGCCTGAAAGATCTCCGTCGATCAGAAACTAAAGAGGCCTCCACCAGGCAAATGGATGCAGGCTGCGCTCTTCTGCCGCTCCTTTTTTCCCTTCTCGTACGAACCCGACATTACGATCTGCGGAAAATACCGAAACAGTAAATAACAGTTTTTTTCTTTTACTCTGCTTGCTGTTAATATCAGTTAAATAGATTTAATGAAAGGTGCTCTGAATTGCACCCATTTGTTCAAAAAGACCCCACAGGAAGGACGGCCGCTTGGACTACGCACTTACTGGAAAAATGCACTCAGAAGTGAAGGAACCTGGCAACTTTGTGTCCGGCAAGGCGGCCGAGGACCATCTGCAGCGTCAGTAAGGTGGAGTCTAGAAGGTCAAACTTCAGAACACAAGCCTTTCCTGCCCCATCGCGTCACACCCCAAACTCACTTCGCCACACCCTCTCGCTCACCTTGAGCGTTGTGAATGCCAGGTGTGGCTGCGGCAGGATCCTCCACACCTGCTGTGGTGATGTCGGACAAAGGCCCATTGAGGGTGAGCCGAAGGGCTGGGAGCAAGGGAGGATAGATTTACAGCGGTGCTGCGCTTGTGCCAGGGTTCGTCCTGCATACAACGGACGCTGTGTTCTGCCCCACAACCGCCCCCCACCGGCCCCACTTCCTGCTTTGTCTGCACCTGTCTTTCTTCATCTTTACCTTTCTGTTGTTTGGTGCAGGTAGCGTTGGACTTGGGTGTCTCAAGTGCAGACCAGATGTAATAGATAGCTGCCCGCTACGGGCAGAGCTCGGCATATTGGACTTGCTGTAATCTCCCCCCGGCACGAAGCCCTGAATGAAATTCAGGTGGCCTGGAAACCCAATCATCCTGCTCTTTCTGTCGCCCTCACAGCAGTGGTGCAGTCTACACCGCTCACTTGGTCCATTGGTCTTCACCCGAAAGATGTAGTCTTGTGTTGCAGAAGGTGTCTTGGTGTTGTTGCCCCCCAGTCCAGGTGTTTTTCCTGTTCGTGAACTTAACGGGTCAAAACTCGGAAAGTTACTAAATTACGCAGCAGTGATTTCTTTTAAGCAATTTTTAAGGGGGTGGGGGGACAAGTAATATTCTTTCAAGGGGCCCACAATTCCTGGCAACGCTCCTGGTTGGGAGTCAAGAGTGTTAACAGTGCAGTATGAGGATGCACACACGCGTACAAAAAGACAGCAGGAACGGGCATTCCAAAAAGCCAGAGCGGGACTCGGCCGATCGGGACCTGCCCGCTCTCCTCGGAGGGGTGCGAGACGCCTTCTGGATAAAAACATTGAAAGGTGACACCGCGGCTCTAATGAGGACCCGGCTCGGCAGCGCCGACAAACAGCCAACAAACATAAACCCTGCCGATGTACATGTTCCCCTGACAGTCTTCATGTGAAAAGGCCACCGCCCTCTGTGCCCTCGGTTGGCATTTGCGAGGTCTGGCTGTCGGTTCGGCTTTCTGTCACCTGCTCCCGAGAAGGCGACCGAGCGTCAGCCCAACATTTGCATTCTTTCCACGGCAACCAGTGGGCAAAGCTGCAGCTTTTCTGAAGCTGATGCATGTCATCTCTGCGGACAAAGCGTTCACATGAAAGAGTCAACCTCGCTAGGGCAGATGCGATGTGGGTGGCTGACCATGCCTGTAAACCTGTATCCAGACACAGTGAGGAACAAAGAGCACACGTGAACAGCAGCGGGAAGTCGCACGGAGCGCAAGCACACACCACTAGCTCTTGCACCGTGCTTGGGAATGGGGGGGGGGGGGGGGGGGGGCACGGATGAGGCTTTTTCCGAAATGAAGATAACATGACAGCCACATAGTTGAAGATGCATTTTTCAGAATAAAGTACAGGTTTCTGGGGGGAGGTGGCGGGGGGTGTAGATGAGAGAGGGGTGCGAGGGGACGAGGGAAGCCAGATAATTAACTAACCACACAGCCGTGTCATCTCTCCATTGTGTTTGGCCAGCCTGAAAGGAGCACGGAACAAAAACGGAAATGCTGATTTAGTCTCGCGTCAGTCAATCGCCTTTCTTTTTCTTTGCTCCTTTCCCGATCTGGGAGCGATTCCCCCTGGATGTCATTCATTGATTTTTTTTTTTTATTTTTGCCCTTCACCCCCCCATCTTTGCCTTCTGCAACCCCCCACCTCCACGGCAGGCTTGGCCCGCCCTTCCAGCGGAATCCTGCCGGTGGTCGTTAATATTCCACACCGCTCTGCGCCCTCAGACTTCACGCGGCGACGTTAACGCGAGCTGACACAGGGGGATTAGACGCAGACGGCTGGAATGCCAGGACCCTTTTGTGCCGCGTGGAGCCCAGCCAAAGCCCTCTGGTCAGAGGCCCAGAAGGACCCGGGAAAGCGGCCTCTCCTTGGGGATAAACAGGAGGCGGGCCGGGAGCAAGGAATGCACCACCAGTGGACGCACAGCACCTGCATTGTGCATAGACTAGACTGCACCGCGCAGTGCCAGGTCATAAGAGAGGAAGAGCGCAGATTACATTCCCCCTTGCGCAGGCAAACTGCAAACTTTAGGCTAGGGACTACCTGGTGGATGTGACCAAAAAAAAAAACATTGTATTTTCGCTTAGGCTACCGCTGGCACGGTTCTGATATTATTGCCTAATAGTCGGTCCTAAAGGAAAAAAATTCTAAAGAAAATGTTTATACTGCTACGTCCAAAAAAAATACAGTAATTCTACTGTATGTTCCCATTATGTCCGCAACCCCTTAGTTGGCCTTTCACCACTAGTACAGTGTGTTTGGTAATTGGTCAACAACCATTCGGCAGTAATCGAAATTCGAAACGCTGAAGGTGACTAACCCAAAGCGGCAATGATAGGATCAGGCAGACTGGTAACATGTAAGTGATAATGCGCAGTCCGTTACCCGCCCATGAGGACCGCGGCCATCATTCTGCCTTGAACGTGTTACCTGTACCCTAACCAAACAACCATAAAGCACAATTTTCAAAGCAGAGAGGTGATTTCGGTTAAGAAAGTGTACTCGATACGAGTAAAAACATACTGAAATTGTGGCACGTAAGTGATTTTAATTAAAATGATCGTCTCATCTTTTTCATGTCAGTTAAAACGTGTACAAAATGTAGCACGTAAGTGAAAAAGTACAGTGCACATCAGCAGCTGTTTACTCTGAACAGATTAATCGGTATCCTTTTCAACGAAAACTGAACTAATAATAAATTGCCTGCGTGAGTAATTTTCTCGGAAAATGTTTCAATCCAACCGCGACGATCACTGTTTCGGAAGCCCCGATTTCAAGTCACAGATTGATGATTCATGGGATTAAAAGCTGTTCATTAAGGAAAACGGAACGCTCTAGGGTTCACGAGTCCTCGGCAGGGCTGACAACCACTCCAGGGCTCAACGGAAGGCCATCCTGCTTTGTGGCCCATCGGGGTGTTGTCTTCACCTTACCGCGGTCATTTCTAATTTTGTCGGAAACTGTAGGTTTTGTTTTTGACCTCATTTTTCTAAATGAAAGTGTTTGTGTTTTTCGTTACATTAAAAAGAAGTAAGATTCATATTTAATGATGACTGTATATAAAATCGGTGTGTGCGCAAAGGTAACAGTCCTTAGTAGTACAATATCAGTTCCCCTCATATTTTTGTGGCAACTGACAGAAAAAAATGAGAAAAAGAGTCAATCATATGCACCACGGAAATAGTAAACGGTGGTAAGTATGTACATTTAGATGGTAATGTGAATTACATATAATGCCCACAGATATATTGGACTAACAAAGGAAAAGAAAAGCGCAATTAATGTTCTTTGAAAAAAATTCAGCAAAATCTTTCAGAAAAGATTTTTGCATCAGTCTGGTAATTTTATCTACCCATTTAAACATGGAAGCATACATTTTTAAGTCAGCAAATTTCATATTTTTTCCTGCTTGTTTCAGTTCTTGAAACACAGAAGCTACAATAAAACATAATTTAATAATTAATAATGTGATCATTTTCCATAAAAATAATATAAGTGAAAGTTTTAGAAATATATTTAAAAACATCTTTATGTTATACAGACAAAAATGCATTTATTTTGTCATACTCAGAAGTAAGTGAACATTTTCAGCTGCAAGTCTTCTGAATGAGAGACGGTACAAATTACGAATATATTTATGGCAAAGAGCTATTACACGACGATAAGTCAGTATTAAGCTGCTATTTAGGATATATAGTATACAAGAGCTAACTAATCTATTGCTGTTTCAATAAATGAACAGTTCAAGACTTCGTAATCTAATCTACAAAAACTTCAAAAAGCACATTTGAAGTTAAACTAACAAAATGTTTCCTTAAATTGAAGGTCTCACAAAAAAAGAGGAACAAACAGGATTGTTTTTACTTCTTTTAAAACGTTTAAGATTAAGAAGGAAACTAATTGAAAGATAACGTGAAAAAAACCCAGAAATAATATAGCTACTGATGGAATAGGATTGGATGTAGATATGATTTGCAATAATAAATTTAATTTGAACGCGATCACGGTTAGTACATTTTCTAACAACAGGTTATCTGGGACAAACCCTGCGTTTCTTGGGCTGTGGGAATGAAAGAGGAGGGAATGAAGGTAAAGAAGGCGTCGTACCGAAGCGGAGGTGAAAGGAGGGTAACGCACAAAGAGCTGCACAGGAAACCGGGCACCGAAGAGACCGCTGGATTGGAGGCGCTGTGTTGCAGGGAGAGCAGACCCCGACGGGGTACGGGCCACACGCTCGGTCACCTAGCCAGCTGGCGACATTCATCGTTGGCACGGCAACACCAATCAAAGTTTTCTGCAAAGTACCCTCATTCACACAATCACAGCTCTCTGTATTTGTATGTTTCAGTGCGACATTCTTCACTATTACGCATAATAATTTAAAGGTGGTAAAAAGTGGCCATTTCAGGGGAATATCAGGGTAAGTGGTACATGAAATATATTAGGGCAAGTCAAAAAGTGCCCGCAATAACTTGCTTCTAACGAGATTTTTTTAGATTTCAAATACTTTTTGAGTAACCCTAACATTTTTCATCGCTTATCAAAAAAAAAAACACTTAACGAAAAACTTATTCAAACTACTTTCCATGACGGGATGCAAATTTTAGCAAGAAATGACTTGGTATTTAAGCCACCAGAACAGACCAGAACTTCCTGTAGCATTCGTCGAAGGCCGCGGGAGATCTAACCCACACGGCTGAATATACATCTGAAGAAAAAATGAGGAAAGGTAAAGCATGTTCCCCAAAAATTTGATTGCAAGGGGGCCACTGCCTTGTTGAAGGTTTCCATGGCAACCAACGAGTCCGGTCACACCTTCGAGAGCAATAGGAAGGTCTGGATTGGCTGGCTGCCTCTGGAATGTCTTTCCTGTACTCAGATGAGTTCACGGGGCCGATGGCTCGCCGTGCGAGGCGCCGCCGGATGGCCGCTCGGCCGTCTTTCCCTTCCTCTTTGACCGCGCTGCCCGCGCACCCCGCTCCACCTACAGTCCAAAGAAGACGCTTCGTTTTATTGCAGAACCCTTTAGAAGGGCTTTATTTCGCTCAGCTCTTTACACTCCCCCCCTTTGGTCTGTGGCTTTCAATGGATGTTCTCCTTCAGACTTCATAACAGCTGTACTTCGACCTTCCGCAATTCCAAAAGTGCATCTCGCAGCCCGCCGACTTGTACCAGCGCGCTCCTGTTCGACCGGTGAACGCACATGGGCGAGCGCTGCTTTCCGGGCCAACGCCAGGCAGGGGGCAAAGTGCTGCACTAGCAGGGCACAAATAAACACGCCGAGTGACATTTTTGCAACTGCATCACTGCTCATCCTGCACACGGCTCTCATTCTGAGTCCATGAAATGATTTGCACCGAAGTGGCTGCAAACGTTCTCGCCATGTGGGGTACGCAGAAGTACGGGAGTCCGGCGGCCTTTGGCGGCCTTTAGCTGCCTACGCTCCCCTCCGCAGGCGTCGGCTCGGAGAGGATTTCAAATTCCTGGGCAAATTGGGAAGCGGGCTCTGGCTGTGCGCACACTAATCTGAAGAATGTAAATCAATTTCAACTACAGAAACATTAGTGTGCCTCCGAGCACAAAGACATCCCCCTTCCTCCTCCTAACATAGTACGGAGGGATGGTGGGGGTGAAGGCAGGGGGAGAAGAGGTGAGGTGCAGGGGTGGGGGGGTAGGGGGGTCGTGGTGGAGGATGGAGGATGTGGAGAGAGATGGACCTGGAGTTAAACCGGGTGAAAGTAGGCGGAGTGACTGAAAACAGCAGAGAGAAGAAAAGCAAAGGATGGGGGTGGGAAACAGGCTTCAGGAGCGAGGGGCCAGGCAAGGGAGGCAAGACAGAGAGAGACGGCAGGGGGAGAGGTGCAATAAGAGAGCACAAAACAGCGCAGCGGAGAAAAACGGAAAAAGAGGCCAGACAAAGAGGAGCACGTTAACACTCCTGCGGTCCCTGAATTTGTGCAGCGGTACGCACGGATTAAAGGTGTACCGAGTCACCGCACCGCAACTTGAATACGTAAACTGCCGTACAGGCCGCTCGCACTCATCATAAATTAACGCAGTAGGAACGAACGATAAACTGCCCGCTCCCTATAAATAAAAAAGGCAGCGAAAGTACGAATGGAATCGGTGGCGCCGGGGCTAAAGAACAGTTCGTAAACATGTAAATAAGGATAAACGATCGTGTCAGTAAATGGAAATATGGTTAATGATTATCTGCGGTATTTCAGGGGTTATTTATATGTTAGCGTGCCCTCGTGGGTATGTCTACGTGGGGCGGACAAAGGGGCCATTGAAGGCAGACACAAAGCAGCACTCAGACGTGGCAATCGAGATGATGCCATCTCGCAGAAGCGACACAAAAGCGGACCAGGTCTGCGCAGCATTCATACTCCTTACTCCATCGTGGAAAGTGCGAGCGTAAACGGGGGGTTGCAGGGGGGACTTCATTAAACGGCAACGGCTGCAGCCGCACAAAGCTCGCCCACCGTATTCGTATTCAACGTTGCGCTCTGAATGCGGAGCGACCTCCCGCGGAACGCGGGCCCCGAATGCGGCGCGGCGCTCGGCGCTAATTCCCGCGCCAGGTACGCTCGCCCGTCTCCCCGCCTCTTCCCCTCGGCTCCTCCCGCTCGCTCTCCGTCGTAATGAGAAACGTGAAGAAACTACGCGCTGCTGATTTATGAACGCGGCTTTCCTCCTTTGCACGTGCCGTATCGTTACAGCTTCGTTGCTTTGATTTACTCAGAAAGACTTGGGTTCCGGGGCGATAAAATCCTACTTACTGGCTGTCTCCTCACACAGTCTAAGCTCCCGTTTATTGGCGCGCGGGGTTTTGGGGGTAAAAATATGTTCGTGTTATTGAGGACCATCTACGCTTGCTACTTTGCTGTGTATGTGTGGTTGTGCAGCCCAGCAGGAGATGTATTTGCAACCTTGCTGTGTGCAGAACAATTGCACAATTGCACAATTGCACAATTGCACAATTGCACAATTGCACAATTGCGCGTGCGCCCCCACGGTTCTGACCAGCTCAGCACAGCTTATACATTTGGGTTCGCGCTGTTCGCGTGCCTGCGGTGTGCCGGCACAAGTCTGGCCGACAAAGCGACAGCCAGCGCGTTTATCTTCGGGGAAGATGTTTGACAGAGAGCTTTGCTTCCGGCACTGAGCCGCCACCCGTGGACCGGGGCCGTCGGCCCACCTCCCCGCCGCCACGCCGCCCCTCGCGTCCCCGTACGTACACGTAGGACTACAACTGTTTATGTAGTTCCATTCCATTTGATGTAAATAACCTGTGATACGAGCGCGTGCGCGGCAGTCGGAAACCGCGCGGCCTGCGGCTCTCGAGGCGATCGTATCGAGGCGCGGCAATTACGAGAACGTAAATCACAGCTGCGGTCACTCGTCTAGCTGGCGGGGCACCTCCTCGCCCCTCCACTTCCGCAGAGGTCCAAGGCTGTACGTGGACTCCAAACAGCGGCGTTCCCCCCATCCCAAAGGTTACAGGTTTAAAAAAACGCTTCAGCAATACAGTCCTTGACGTAAGGTGGTTTTTTAAATATCCAACCACACCATGGGAAAACATTTAAAAAAGGATGTTACGCAAGTTGCACTGGATTTGCGGGGAGAAAAAAAAAAAAAGCCGGTGCATAAATAAGCAGTTAGAATAATTGCAAAAAAAATATGTTTAGTTCAAAAATCTGTCGGCAGATTTTGTTTCCCGGATCGCTAACTTTTCTCTTCTGTTCTGTCTCCGTGCGTACTCGCATGCCGCGCTACATTCAACCAAGCGCTCCTGCAGGAAGGCGCGCAGCGTTTACGCGGAACTCCGGAAGTGAGGCTACAGGACAGCTTCTCCACCCAGTCAGATGGGCCAAATGGGGCCTCTCCTTTCGGTGAAAATTCCCGAGTCTCGCTGTGAAGGAGCCATTCGGTTCACCTGCTGGCTTTCCACACACATGTGCGCGCACACACGCACACACACACGTCGAAAAACAGACTCTCCGGCTGACTCGCACGGGATGACACCCAATCGGAAACAGACGCTCCAGTGGCGCGAGGCAAAGGGACGCTCACCCACACGCGAGGACGTACAAACGCAGTCGTACAAACAGAACTTTTTTATGTGGTTAAGGACCTGAGAAGTGACACCAGAGGAGCGGAACAGCAGATGCTGCCGCACCAGAACCCAAAGTACCATAGCAGTCTGCAATCCACAGCAAACTGGGGAAAAGTGCGAAAGTGTACAAGCGTGAGCCGCGCAACTCGTACGGGACAAAAACGGTAAGAGGTGACAGTAATACGGCTGCGCGACTCGTCCGAAGCGGAGCTTGCGGAGGGGAGGGCGGCGCCGCGGCCCTTTGAAGCCCACCCCGCCTCGACACGCCTGTCGACCCAGCTCAGGGGACGCGGCGGGACCCCGCGGCCCCCTTTGAGAGGGCCGAGTTTGAAGTGAGGGACCCCCCGCTGCGAGCGGTGAATGGACAGTCACATCCTCGCCCACGGCCGTTTGTGCAGTGGGATGCGAGCGAAGAATCACAGGAAGGGAGGAAAAAAAGGGAAAAAAAAACAAAAAGAAAAAAAATGCTCTTGAACTTGGTCGATACCATCTGTGGTTTCCTTTAACTCGAAGAATTCGCATTAAGAATGTGTCACAGGGCAGCTGCGGCTGTGTTCCCGGCTGGGCTTTTGTGGCATTACGGGACGAAGCGAGTTTGCCGCTCTGACGGCGCTATAATAGTCCTTCACCTGTGGACCTCAGAAAACGCTGCTGGGCTCATTGTCAAACTCGGAGCATAAACTCATCGTTGCCTGCGGCATTTAATCTCATCATTTTGCCACTTTTCCACAGAAATCTGTGTTTTTCAATGTCAGATAGAATAGCTTAGCCTTATGTTGTACCTTCAGCCACAAGGGGGGCCAATACAAGATAAGAAACACATAATCATCTCCAACCATAACCAGCCATCCAGTTTCAATTAATGCTTGTCTTGAGCAGGGTTGCAATGATCTCGAGCCTATCCTGGAGGCACTGGGCACGAGGGGTGAGGGGGAATACACCCTGGACAGGATGCCAGTCCGTCAGTCCAGACGCACACATACACGCACGCGGATGACTAGAAGGGATAATATAAAAACTAAACACCCTTGAATGATTATCAAATAACTTTATATATAAATATTTGAAGTGTGTGTGTGTGGGTTGTCTCACTCATACTGTAATGATTTTAGTAGTACTGTGCATGTGTGTGTATAAACACACACACACACACACAGTACCATTAGAATAATTACAGTATGGGTGAGACAGTCCATCTTAGTCACAGAAACTGACAATTGTGTTCAAAGCACGTTTCCAGTAAAATTATAATACTGTAATGTAATATTTAGTTTTGACTCCCTTTAACCTGTAAAAAAGAACTGAACAAATGGTTAAAAGAATCGAAAACATTGTTGGAAAAAGTATGTGAATTTCTATGATAATGACATCTTGAAAAGGTAATTGGAGTCAGGTATTTCCAGTCAATTCAGGTATGGGATTCACCTGCATAACCGTATATTAAAAAAAAAAAAAACACACACACACAATTTTGGTTACCTGCTCTTCAGAACATTTTTTCACTGAAATAAAACAGGACGTGTTGATTGAAAGAAAACTACTATTATGACAGATGAAGATTAGATCACATTTCAGTAACCATTCATGCAGAAATCCAGATAATTCCAAGGGGTTCACAAACTTTTTATCACAGCTATTAAATTTCTGCTGTATCTTTTGAAACACAGAAATTCTAATTTAACAAGAAATCCAGAATATCAGAGCTGCTCTGGAAACCTTTTCAATCTATACTTCAAAACTGCTCATACATAACACAGTTGTGTGCTCTTTTTTTCAATCCCCTTTCCTCCTTTCCTTCTCATGCATCACATTGTTATCATCAGCTCACTCACTCACTCACTTGTTTGTTTTTATTTGTTCATTATTCTGTTGTCCTTGGAAGGCAGGGTTGCATGGAGTCACAGCATTTGGATTGCGAATGTGAATTTTGAATGTTCTCTTAGTGTTTGCCTGAGTTTCCCTCGGGTGCTCCTGTTTCCTCCCACAGTGCAAAGATGTGTTTCAGGTAAACGGGTGACTCCAAATTGCCCTTAGTGTGTGTATGTGCGAGTGAATTAGTGCACGTGTGATTGTCCCACAATGGATTTTCATCCTGTCCAATGGGAAAGCACTTTGTATTTTGGTGTTTTATTCTATTTTTCTTTTATTGCTGCAATTTTCAAAAGGTTAACCACTTTATTTGCATTTATTCAGTTAACAGACATTGTCTCCAAAGCGACTTCCAATGAACTCTATGTAGTGTTATGAGCCCATGCACCTTGTTCGCCAAGGTGACTTACGCTGCTAGATACACTACTTACAATCAGTCACTCATTCATATTCCAGCGAAACACACTTTCTTTTTGCCACTCACACAAACATTCGGGGTGACTTAGAGCCACCAATCCAGCTGAACTGCATGTCTTCGGACTGCGGGAGGAAACCCACACAAGCACGGGGAGGACATGCAAACTCCACAGACCGAGCAGGGCTCAAACCCACGTCCTCTTGCACGACCCAGGCGCCGCGAGACAGCAGCGCTCCTTACCGTGCCACCAAGCTGCCCGCATTTTCCTTCATTGTAAAGCAGTTTGACAAGACAACTGAGATGCACAGGTAGGGAAGGCTGCTCACCTTGTGTGGAACTCAACAGCACCAAGACTTGTATGATGAAATGAAGTATGTTCTCGTAGGGTGTTTCTCATAAGTGTGCTCACTATGCAATTGTACAAAATGTCAATATCTGGAATGTTCTAAAATGGTCACTATGGTAGCGATAGACTACTGTTATAAAGTACCAATAAAGAGTATTGGCTAAGTATTGTTACAATGTACAACACTGTCTCTGAAGTTCTAGGCAAGCTTATGAAGTCATTCATTTTAAGCGACGGCAATGCCACGATCTCACAAAAAAATAATGAAAATAATGAAAATATTGCCAGTTCTTGGGGGGGTGCAGTGGGTTGGACCGGGTCCTGCTCTCCGGTGGGTCTGGGGTTCTTGCGATGGACTGGCATCCTGTCCTGGGTGTGTCCCCTCCCCCTCCAGCCTTATACCCTGGGTTGCCGGGTTAGGCTCCGGCTCCCCGTCACCCCGAATGGGACAAGTGGTTCAGAAAATGTGTGTGTGCTGCCAGTTCTCCCACAGATGCAAATCTATGGCTTACTATTCCAATGAGCTCACCTTTTCAGCTCTAAATAATACTCAGCAGTGACCTTCCGGTTGACATCAGGAAGCAAGTCAGCTCTAGTGACTAACAGTCCACCACGCTGCTGTGGGACTGTAACAATGAGAATGTGTATAACATGACTGTTCTCTCAGGATGGATCCAACAAATACCGTGAACCTTGCGAGTTTACAGTGCACCGCTGCTGTTCGCACCCTATATATCGACAGTAAATTATAGCCAATTCTCAATCAGTGCAGCAGGGGGATCCAAAACGTAGCTTCCGTTCTTAACGGGCATATTTTAAGAAAAAGGGTATCGGCTCATTCATTGTCCACTGCCTGTAATCTCAATACACATCTGCTCACTCGAGGGGATTGAAGAGTCAGCTCTTTTCATGCAAAAATACAATTCGGTTCCAGTTCTTTCTGAGTTGGAATTCACAATTTCCTCTGGGAAAGAATCAGTTTCCTTCATTTGAATTTGACCCAAACTTTGCAAGAGTAAAGCAGTATTAAAAGTACCTACAAGGAACCCTTTCGAGACACACAGCAGTCATGAAGACGCTGAATTCTGATCCTTGAAACCAGCGAAATATTCACGGGGAACGCAAGGTACGGAAAGTAACTCCCTCGAACTTAGATATGGCCGGCTTACTTTCGCTTACTGCCCTGCGACGGACTGACGCCCCATCGTAGCGATGTCGGCATAGGCTCCGGACCACCACGACCTTGACAGGACAAGCGGTTAATGAAAGTGAGCGAGCGAGCGAGCGAGTTTTGCTTACAGTAATGACACCTCCAACAGTTCATGAACCATTTATGAAACCCTAGAAACAATTTTACTATAATAAAAAACATATTGGATGGGGCTGGGGCACATCAGAACTATCGGTTACTTTGTCTTCTGATGAACGGTCCGACCGCAGCAGCCGTGCAAACGCGGGGCGAGCCGAAAGAACCTGGTTCGGGCCTCATTAGTCGCGGCGAAGATAACTACGTAGCGCCGGCCAGAGGAAGGCCAGGTGGTAAGTGGTTAAGAGGCCCAGACAGCCCGGGACAGGAAGCGGCGTGAGGACGAAACAAGGCGCGCCAGTGTAAACAGCCTGCGCGGGCCATGTGTGCTGACAGATTAAAACATCTTTGAAGCCTCCCATAGATCACTAAAAAACTTCCATCCTGATTTTAAAGCTAATAAGCTTAAAGCTCCGAGCGGTTGAAGCCATTCCTAGGCGAAATTTTAATCCGGGCTTTGATGATACATTAAGCGCAGAAAAGGGGAAAGAAAGAAGCATTTGAAGTTCACCTAAAACTTTTTAAAGTGACAGCAGCCATGGGCGGGCGTGCGTGCGTGCGTACGGACCACCACGAACAACAGCGGGGCCCGTGACTACCCTGTAGCCGCGTCGGCGGCTGGCCGTAATCCGCTGCGGCCGGCACCTCGCCGTTGGCGCACCGTTCGCCCCGAAGCTAGTTCCGGGATGGCACCGATGGCCTTTCCAACAGGCGTCTCGCGCCAGGACGGAGGAAGCGCGTAACGGAAAAATTACCATGACGTTCTCCATAATCATGAACAAGACATGAATGTACCGTAACAGAACGGCACGACAGCAGTTGTTGACACAATGGCTTCAGCTCTTAACTCGCGAGCAGACGCTCGTACGGTACCGCTCGGAGAGATTTCACATTGCTCCTCGAAAGAAAAACTCGAAGGCTAATACTTGAATGACGATAATCAGCCTGTAAACTGGAAGCGATTTCAAACGGATGATTCGCTGTCGGAGCAGCAGGGGCGACGACGGCAGCTTTAATACGTCGCGTCCGTTGCGTTCGTTTACCTTCGCGCGCTGCTTGCGAGCGAAAGCGTTTCAGGCGTACGACGAGTGCAACGACACGCGCGTTTGTTAAAAACGGAGAAACGGAAGAAGCCGATTGCCGAGCGCCGATCCGATTTAACGTGCAAAGAAAGCTGAAGCAAGGAGCGTCGCCATACATTCGGAACAGGCATGGGCCGTAATTCTGTCCACTCGCAGATGACTAAGTTGTTCCGCGCTTTACGTCCGAAAGGCACGTATACAAGTGAGAGACGACTCAAACCAACACACACACACACCTGCCCCTGAAGTTCAGTGCCACACAAAGAAATGCTGAAGGAACAGGTTGAACTCTCTGTGTGCACAGGACCAGTGGAAGGAGACCCGTAAGCACACACACACACACACACTGTCATGGGTAATTAAGAGCTTAATGAAATATTTCCTCATCAGGAAGTTCTTTGTCTGAACGGAGAGATGCTGAGGTTACGTCTGCCCATCGTTTGGAGAAGCAATCCAGCCGGGCAAAGCCTGGCGTAAAACAATAAAATTTAGAGGAAGACTACGCACTCCTACAAACTCTTAAAGTGAATCTGAGATTGAATACAGCAGAAACGCAACCGAAACGTTTCGATGCAACTGTCACAAGCGGAGCTAATGACGAAGTAAAGTAAATCGGCAAAGCGAGGTAAAGAACGGTCGAGATCCACTTCGTTTTTAAATACGGACAAGTAGCATTTAAACTGAAATACAAACATTTGTAGATTGCGAGCACGGTACATCTTTTGATGCGACTAAGACACGCAAGTGTTTCGTACAAGAAAACTTTTCCCCTCGCCACATATTTACATTTGTTCTCTCTGAATCTCTGTGTTCCTTGAGATTTTCTTGAAATTATGGGAGAAAGGGAAAGTGGAGAGAAAGTAGGAGACCAGTGTTTCACTTCAGACTCCACCGCACTGTCATTTCTCCCCTGCAACACACAGAGCTGCTGTCTCGTTTCTATGGTAACTGGGGGCTATTATGGTGCATTGTCATTCATAATGAAAGGACCTGAGAGAAAGGAAAAGAAAGAGAGCGAGCGCTGGATGGATGGAAGGAACGGGTCATTCTTCCAGTCCGCAGCTAGGAAAGTGAGGGGCCTGAACCGGTTTACCTTAAATGTGTGTTCCGTACATTTTTGCATTGTAACTAGTTCTGGGAAACGGAGACCACCTCACAGAGCCCGTCAAGACATCCCCTTTTATTGACTCTAAGAGAAGATGTTACCCTCCACTATTTCCATTCCCTTTCTTTCAGAGCCTCTTTCACGGCTTGTTCACTTACAATTTTTACTTCGTTCGACTTAACTAGGATAAGTCATAATTGTACTGATTGACGGAGCGATTTTTTTTTTTAACCTACTCTGTTTAGGATATCGGGCGGCTTTTCTCAGAAACCCACCTGCCAATTTAAAGTCATAAACCCGCTTCCTTAACCACGACACCAGTGGCTACGTTAAGGCTGTCAAAACAGGACGTCTGAGCACAGCAGTTACTTTTGGTCAAAGATACAATACATACGGTATTGGGTCCATAAATAATAGTGAAGCTCACAAAAATATTAGCATGACACTTTATGAATTCAACTATGTTTGCCCAATAAATTGAGCCAAGGGAAGTTCACAAGGAATCAAAAACTCTATGGGGGCCTTCATTTATTAAATGTCATAGTGCAATTGAAAAATTCCCAGAGTGCATTTGAATTCCCAGCATCCCATTATTTGTGGTGGCAGTATAACCCAAACCGTTGGATGCTTGAACAATGTAAAAAGTTTCCATCTCCAGAGATATTGCAGCTGGTAACCGCCATTTCCAGATCCAACAGAAAAAGTGACCGCAAGATTCCTGTACACCTCATTATGTGCTAAAGATGGAGTGAAAAGCGGGCTTGGGGTGCACAGAGGGCTCAGAGCGCACGATCCCTCAGCACACTGCAACGTACGGGGTCCGCTGTACCTTGGCCTCACGTTTACGCACCCCCCCGTACCTGTTGCGTTGCTTTAAAAACTGTAAGACGACCTGGCCCGCAAGCTAAGCTGGGGGTCCTCTGGACTGGAATCAAGGTGGAAATGATTAGAGACCAGGAAGCAACCATTTAAGTTTGAAATGCATAGCTGTGTTCTTTTGAAAACCAGCAGAAATTAATGCAGAAACTCACTCAAACACACACGCGCAGTTCTTTCCGCGCATTAAATATTCTTCAGTCGCACTGAAGAAAGCAATAAAATGTCAAAGAATAAAGCAGAAAAAAAAAAACGGGAGTGACTGAGGTGTGGCTGGGCAGGGAAACTGTACGAGTACATTTTTTCAGTACGGTTCAGCACAAAACAAGCCCTCGCGAAAAAGTCGAGCGCGAAAGCCAAGGCCGTTCCGTCCCTCCGTAGCGGTTCCCTCAGCCAGGCAGGAAGCCGGGAACAGCTGGAACTGTTCTTGCCCCCTACACCACGGGCTCATTAAATTAAGATGTTACACATGCTTCATTCACTTTCTTGGGGTTTGTTTCAGTATTCTTTTTTTATTATTATTGAGTTTATACATATTAATGGTATTTCTTGTTTTTTGTACTGGTACTACTGTTTATTATTTTAAAAAACAGTTTATTATTATTATTATTATTATTATTATTATTATTGAGGAATAGTAATGTTGGTAGTAGTAGTAGTATCAGTAAAAAAAAGTTTGATTTCATTTCTCCCAAAAGTCCCTGTGGAATTAAACACAAGTCAAGCGTTCATGTCTTTCTTACTTCGCCCTAAAAGACAAGGGACAAATGTACAGGCTGGACTCCAGCACTTGGTAGCACTCTACATGCAGAACGGTCTCCCTTTACACATACCATGGCTCATTGCCTCGGGGGACAGGGTCTGCGAGAGCACAGGCCGATTGGAAAAGCTCTATATTTTTTCTCCTGAGAACACCTTTTTTTCGAGGGGCGCACCGACAGTACATTGAGAGCACATGAGCCAAAGGCTTCACAGCTTTCCGCAAGGTAAAAGCTTCAGTCATCATACTGAACGGCTAAAAATTTGACCGGAAACCTTTTATCAACATACTCGGTGATTCACATTTACACTTATTTCTCCAAAGTGACATACATCTCGGAGAACAAAACAAATGTACATTACGTCAACAGAAGGAGAAATTTGAATGCAGACACGTCAATATCGAGTAGGCCAACAGTTCATTTGTTACCTGCCACCAGAATGAACCAGAATACAAGCATAACCGTATAATAACTGCATATAGGCTTCACCGTTTTTGAACAAATTTTTTGTTAAAAATGACTAAATATAACAAACATACTCGTTTATCCAGCAGTAAACATCTAATATCTAAAAACATAAAGAGCAATAAACATCTAATATCCAAATAGCCAAAATCCATAGGTATATTCAAAGTAATTTATATGCTGTGATTGTTGATGGTATTAGTCTGAATACTTTGAATTATCGGTACTCGTTAAGAACAAATGTCTGAAACAAAAAAAAACATTTAAAAAAATAAAACTAAGTTTAAAAAAATGCAAAAAATTCCTTGTTCTTTTAGATCTACATTCTGCTTCAGTGTTATTGTAAAACAGCAGTCTTGGCTTAAAAGTCAGTTTAGACCGGAATTTATTTAAATTACTTAGCCCCAGAATTTTTTACAATAAGAATGTGTTATTAATGCTGTTGCGTTGAGGTCGTAACAACGAAGCAGACAAACTAAGTTTTTTGTCTTAGGTCTGTAAAAAAAAAAAAAAAAAAAATTCTTAGAAGATTATAAAAAAAAAAAAAAAAATATTACTTGCTGCCATTATTTATAACTTCATAAATATTAAACAAATATTTTATTTAGTAAATGCAAACTAATATGGGTATAGTTGTTAAATCAAATGAAGCACAGTTTACTTAAAAATCTTGTTAATCCTGAAGAGAGAGATAAAATGAATATGATTTTTCTTGTGTTATACAGTTACAGTGACCATAGCATGGTAGTTCATAAAATAATTAACTTGTGAGGAATAATTAGTGAAGACAAGTCAGGTCAAATAAATGAAGTTACTCATGTTGTAAGTTTATTTAATTTCAGAAAACAGTAATTGTTGTATCTAACATAAATACATTGTTTATTTTCTGAAAGAATGAGACCATACTTTCTTTACCATTCTTTCTATTGAACAAATTGTTGCTTATCAGTGGTATTGAGAAACAGAGACACTAAAAAAATTACGCTTCAGTTAAAAAGTTCAATTAGAAATGATCCACAGTTTTTTAGCTCTCTAAAGCTAAAAAGTCGTTTTCATAAATACAGTTGAAAGGTTTGCAAAATACATGCAGGAATATACAGTATATGTCTACTATGATGCTTGTGCCAAATTTAGTAGACAAAATTGATACAAAAGACGATAATGAACACAAAATATTTGTTTTGAAAAGATTTACTTCTGTATTACTCTTTAACTATGCAAAGATATAAAATACCCAGATAATACAGATATGTATTAGGCTACATGTAAAAGAATTCCTGAAAGAGCCAAATGCACTGAGTGAGAATCCGTTGAAAAATACAGATATTAACTACATTGTGATGTGTCACAAAAAAACGCTCAGTTTCAACACACGGTTTTCTATTTTACAACCACCTTCTTACAATGCCCTGTGGCCCATCTGGTACGAGTTAATGGAATGGCTGGAACGTGACTAGTTGTAATGTGAAAATAATTACCAGATTATAAAAATAAAAACCTGGCAATAAAGGTATATGATTTATTTCTGTTAATTTAAAATTCTGATCTTCAGAAACATTTTAAAAATATACCTTTTTACCTGTCTATCTAGCTGCATATTTGTCCTCCATATACAATTTCTATAAAATCAAATACCTGTTTCTTAATTTATATTTTAACCATTGCCTACATCTAATTTAATCAACAAATACAGTAAATGATTTACAGAAAATAATGACAAATTATGATATGATGAAGACAGATGGCTGAGCACAAATGGAAAAAATTTGATTTCTCACAAATCAGTTTTTTCGACTGACACTTAGTTGGGGCAACTTAACATTTGTATCGAAGTGTAACTGGTGGAAACTCCAAGGCAGAGATTTAAACTCAGAAGGCAACAGTTCAATATCCATACTGGCAATAACGGAGTACGGAGCAAATGCCAAACAACACCGAGGCTTTAATGATTTCAAACAAAATTGCGATGCGTGTGTGCCGTCTCCTGGGGCCTTAGCCCGGTTGCCTGCACTCCCTGACCACTCAAGCACCGCTGAGGCTCACAGGGTGCCCGCGAGGCTCCGACAGCTTTCAATATTCCCCTTGGCCAGGGCTTCTGATCACTGAGCTGGCCTTATCCTGTCAGCACTCCACTGGATCTAAAACCATTTTTGGCAACGGAATTAAAAGGAACACACATAAAATGCTCATTTGAGAGCACAAACGTAAGCCGCAACAATGTACAGCACAACACACATAAGAATGAGACAAAAATAATGAACAAAAAACTAGTTTCATCATAAATGACACTTTCTGTTATCGGGAACACGGTTCTGAACGCATTCTGCTGTACGATTATATCCTTATTTTAAGCATCAGGCAGAAGGAGGGAATTGCTATGGCTGTACATCTTTGGTCCAGGAAGGAAGTATTACCAGCTCTGCTAATGAATCAGTTTAACAAAACACAAAAGAAAAGCTGACAAGTATTTTCCTAAGATTTTTCAACTATCAATCCAGCAGACCTCCAACTGTCTCCCTCTCCCTCCCTTTCTTACTTTGTCCCCTCTGGTGTTCAAAGTCTTTGAGGGACCCAGTCTTTGTCACAGAAGTGTGTCCTTCCGAACCCACCAAGCTCCCCCTTGCAGGAGGGACGCTGAGCATTGTTCAACCTCTGTGACCCCATTCCTCGTGCGTTCTGGACACGCACTCGATGGAGGCAAGACAGAAACTTCTTCACTGTAACTGTCCTGTCACTGCCGCGGCCAGACCCCGGGGACACGGTCCCGGTCGCACAGTTTCAGCCCGAAAGCATCCCAGAGCTCATCGCTGATATCCTGTGAAGCCACACTCTTTCATAAATACACACCTTGTATAGTGCATAGGTAGCACAATTAGTTCAATAACGTAACTAGAACATTTGTATCTTAAACATTAATTAGAGTTTCAAAAATCTAATGTTTCCTTGGATTGTTTAAATTCTTGTATCCGGGACAGATGGTAGCACAGTGGTTAGAACTGCTGTCTTTGGAGCCAACAGTCATAGGTCAAATCCCAGCTGTAGTACCCTTGAGCGTGGTACTTACCCTAAAGTGCTCTAGTAAAATTACCCAACTGTATAAATGGGTAGATATTGTATCTTAACATTGTAAGCTGCTTTTGAGAAAAGCATCAGTTTAATGAATAAATGTAACATTTTAATAGCTAAACCTGTGCAACTATCTTTTGCTTATAATTGCCTTGAAAATATTATGAAACTTGTTTTTTACATTTACATTTATTTATTCAGCAGATGCTTTTCTTCAAAGCGACATCCACTGAACTCTATGTAGTGTTATGAGCCCACACACCTTATTGGCAAAGGTGACTTACGCTGCTAAACACACTACTTTAAATTTTACAGTTTTAAATAATATGTTATAATACATTGGGAAGCAATAGCTATGTATTTTCTAAAAACATTTAGTTTTTTGTTACTGATTAGTAATTGAGTCATCAATAAAAATGCAAACTTTGGAGAAGTGAAATCATATCAGTACATAAAATTTATAAAAAATTTTCTGAGAATTTAGTTTTTTTTGTTTCCATAAATTACCCATACATGTACAACTGAATATCTTCAGATAAAAAAATAAAAGTAAAAGTACAAGTCAATTATTTCAAAACATAATAGTTTCATACTTGCTAGTTGCTAGGGTTTGTTTTACTCTCATGAAAAGGCTATTTTAAGGCGTTATTTATCATCTTTAATTTCTCAGATCAGTGCCCTGTAAACCAATGTATCAGTTACACCAAGGGATTAGGGTACTGTTTATAAAATCAACTTCTGAAACAACTTTTTCAGAAGTAAAAAAAAAATGTAAAAGCGATATAATAGTTTTAAAAAATAATGTGATAGCATTAGGACCAAAGTAAATATACTGTGAAAGTGTTAAAAAAAAAAAAAAAAATCATTTGCACAGGAGACACATATTTGTTTTTGCACTACTTGTTGAGGATTTCAAAAAGCTATGAAGAAGGTACATAATATTTTGCAGAATAAAAGAAGCGGAAGAATATCTGCAATCTTTAACATTTATCCTGGCTTTTTTTTTTTTTTTTTTAGAAGAAGAAATTTGACTTTTCACAGTAAAAAAAAACTTGTGTGATCAACTAAGTTTCAGTTAAAATATGCGTACCAGGATTCCATGTCTATTTTCCAATTAACTCTTGGTCACTATGGTGTGTATTTGTTCCATAAAATGAGTCCTTCATAGGCAACTAGCATTTAGGCTGAGCAGACGTCTGTGTCGTCTGGATCCAGAACGACAGCAAGCCAATCATCTTTTCTTTACACAAGTAAACCAATTCAAACAAAGAGGTAGCAGAGTCAGGACAGTGACTCATATTTTCCATTTCCACAATTAATTTACAAGCATGATTTCAGCATTTTACCTTAAAAGCTTTCACCTGCGATGCAGGGTGCTATTTGGCATCACAGTTTACAGTGAAACACACACTCAATGGTGCCAATGCGATGAGTATCGTTTAATGTTTATCATGTTTATCAATGTTTACTTTTTATCAAAAGTATTTTATCATACCAGCGAAACTGTTTGACTGTTATTGCCAATATGGATATCGAAGTCTCATTTTAAAAATTGCTTTTCTGTTGTTTTGTTCAACAAGGGAAAAGGTTACGCTTTTATGAAATGAAATGCAGAGGACTGAAAACAGATTAAGATAAATGATATTTTAGATAAATCATAAAAAGGTGATCAATTTGTGGTATCTTACAGGAACACTATGGTGTTTCTCTTTTTAGCGCAACCCTTTAAGTGACTTGAGCAGCACTCATCAGCAGCGTTTAGCATTAAGCCCCTGTGCCATTATTACAGACATCTACACAGTGGAGTGTGAGACAGGACCTTCTGTTCACACTCCAGTAGCTGGACTGGCAGTGGAGCACTGTGGATAATCTGGACAGCCACATTTTTCCGTCTGCTTCCATTGGATAATAGCTGAGATTACTCCAGTATTGCTGCCGATTACCGAGGTACATGCAATCGATGGACAGAAAGCGCCGATAGGAGATCAAAAAATAACTCTGTTCCCAATACGTGTTCAAAACACACACTCAAGACGAGTCTGCTAGACTCGCTGCGAAGAACACCAATCATTCCCAACCCCGGCAAAAATCATATTTAATCTGATGGGCAAATTGACACAATAGTCAAAAAAATGGATAAAGGTGAGATTGGAGCATCTGAAAGTAGACAGGATCACAAAGAGCAAAGGAAAATACTGACATCAACTGCTGACTTTCGCCTTCTGGATTAATCGGGTGAGCCCGAGTACTGACTAGTCTCCCTTCACCAGTAGTTTTAATCCAAGAGAGGGAACAGACAACTTGCCAGTGGGCAGGTCTCAGTCAGTGGACTTCACCCAGTAAGAGCACATTTCATCCAATGTGTGTCTCAGCCAGTAGACTTTTTTCAGTAAGACTGTATGGGTGTGTCAGTCCACGGAGATGTCATCATGAGAGTGCTTGTTGGTGTTTGCATCTGAGTAGGTGTTTCACCCACCCTCTGATGGCCATTCTCCATTAACTGGACATTAGAGACTTGCCAAACGTGCCCTTTTCTATCTCTTTTAATAGCATTAATTGATTTGAAACAAACAAAAGTATTGCATTTTAATTAACAGTTTTCACATGGTTAGTATTGAAAGCTTGGAGCTAAAATCCATCTTCATACCAACGGAAAAAAAATTCTGCTGCATACAATAATATTCTTCACCTTGTTATGTAGAAAAAAATAATGAAATCCACTAAAAATGAAACTTTTACATGTTTAATACTGTGTCACAGTGATATAGCGTATTATTTGCACAACACAAATGTAGATTTTAAATTTGAAAAAAAAAATCATGAAAACAGGTTTTTTATTTGGAAGGAGGAAAAACTGAGCATGGCTAACCCCCATCTTATCACTTAAAAAAAAAAAATTAAAGGTCCCGAAATTTTGTGTGTATTTGTTGTTATTGCATCACCAAGTATGCAAACATTACTGATAGAATAATAAGAACTCTAGCAAAACAACAGTCATAGTGCTAAGTTTCAGATATGACCACCTTTGTTCACATTAACAGGCTGAGAGTAACTGCTGATCTCAACAATACATGAAACAAACACAGCATTCCTTTCCACCACGGTCTCAGAAACAACTAGGGTGGCACTAAAACCTTTCGTTCAGTGTTGGTCTTATATGTTTTTTATTTAATTAAAATACACGAGATTCCAAATTTTTTATTTTAGAATTTAAAAAAAAAAGAAGGAATAAAAAGCAGACAGATGTTTACGACCGAAAGCAGACAGACGCTTTCGAGTCACTGCCAACCGGTATATGCAGCATCGTTCAGACTGCCGACCCCGATGTCCACAAACCACTTGGGTTTCCAGACCTTTGGCAAACCGATTCACTTAGTGCCTGGGCTGCAGCTGCTTGAATGCGGTACAGTACGCTGCGATACCTGGGAATGGTGGGCACGCTACACCTTGCTAAATATGGTGCCACTGATTGTTAGTGAGCAAGAAGCACGCGGCTCTATTCGTAGCTGTGTGACTGGCTGACATGCCGACGGTGACAGCCCGCAGGATGATCCAGACAGCCAAGGCTCTGCAGCAAGGGGAGTCTAGAGCATTGAAAAAAACAAGAATATAGATTACTTTATTTGTTTTTCACTATATGTTTAATGGATTATTTTCTACTCCCAAACCAACATTTATACTCGTGTACGTCTAGTGAGTAACTCACAAAGTCTGAGATCTATATCTGCAACCTTACAATGATGTTATATTATTAATACCCGACCTACTGGCCTAAGACAAAAACTATCTACTACAGAAGATGCACGAGACCCCAGATACCCTTTTGCAGCTCTCACCACAGTTAATTAGAACACGTATTTGTCCAGTGGAAGGCAAGGCGCTGCGTCAGAGGCAGGGCGTGTCCGGGGTGGGGCCCGATGCTGCAGACCTCTGCAGCATATTGGATCAAGACCCCAGACTGTAAGGAAAGGCTAATAGAGGAGATGCACAGGAGGAGGACTGTGCTGCGCCAGTTGTAGGGCACCGCTGGTTCCTGCAACACTGGCACGGTGGGTGTTGTCCCCTCTTCACCAGCTCTGCCAACTCCACCCGCTCCACCCGAATCCCTGCCACAGAGCAGTCTCTTTGTTCTCAACACCCTTCTCCCTGGTCCACCTTAACTGGGTGGCAGAGCGGCGCTTCCGCCTGTAGCAGCGGAACAATAGACCCACAGCCTAGGCAGGCAGACCAGTGAGACGGCCCTCCAGCGGGAAGGGATTTTAAGGGGCGCCAGTTTTTAATGCCGCTGCCATTTTAAAATAAGTGGGACCAGGGTTTTGAAAGAACTTCTCGAATCCTGGACCAGAGAGATAGACACAAATCCTGTTACGCTGACAGCTTGCAAGTATACCTGGACGAAATCATTCTGTGCTCCTCCCTCCACTCTAACTGACTCCGTCTCAAGCACGCATAGACACACAGGGCGAGAAGCCGCATACAATAAAAAGTGCGGGCCTTATATATGAAGGTTATGAGTATGTATTTTCAAAGTTTTCTCAAACAGATGAATAAACTGCTACAAACACCAGGGTGAAATGGCTCCCTGGTTTCATTCACCTTTGTTTCCTGCACGTGGCATCATCGTCCTTGCAGCCCATCCCCCACCCGACTCCACCCTGCTTGGTGTAAGCCGTGCCATCGTCCTCACATCAGCACATGAGAAAAGTACAAGGCATTTCGCTTCTACCATTCAGTTTCCCAAAAGGACATCGGTGGGAAAATGCTCCCGGTAATGAGGTGAGCCCCAGGCTGGAAGCGCAGATGGGTTCACACGACGAAGCCCTGTGTCAGAAGTATGTGCCCGGTCCCCCCGCACCCCGCTGCACTACACTTTTACCGCCAGCCTTGGAAGCTGTCTCCGTTAAGGACTTGTCTGCACAGCCTCCTGACTCCATCGCAGCCACTCACGTGACTCTCACCGCAGCCACTGTTGTCATTGCTATACATAGTTACAATAGCATTGCCACTATTAAGAAAAGTAACCCATGTCTGGCTGGAGGTGGCTATCTTAGTCTATATGCCGCAAAAGCAAATATTGCCGGCCTGACTTTATGATCGCCGTGTTGCTGTTTTCAACGACAGGCAGGACCCGCGAACACAGTCGAAGGTTATTGCAGTAACAGACATGAGCACAAGAGTGTGCAGAGCAGAGCTGGGATTCAGGGGCTGTGAGCTCCTTTGACTCTAAAGTGCAGGATCACACAGAGTGAGAAAAAGAAGGCGGAGAAATTCAAACACGGCAGCAACTCGGCAAACCGGAAGAATAAGAGCAAGCACAAAATAAGCACTGCCGTGAATGTCGCATTATTAAGAGGGTAATTACGATCAGCTTTAGGTAGGGCCACACACCGCTCTCCTCTCAGACAACCACTCCTTTGCTGTCGGCGGCCTGCGCAAATGACACTGCGGCAACCGCAGCCGCCGCACGCGAGAGGTAGTGCCGACCGGAGTTCCTTTACCTGGTGTCACAGATGAGGTGTCCTGGCATTGGGATGGGTGGGGGTGGGGCGGAGGAGGGGGCACCTAACCTGTATACTTTGGAAAGGGTGATGACACACTTGAGGTCGAGGGCTCCATGAGGTCAAACACAAGTGTACCGAGCTGTTAGCGTCACGCTCTCCACAGTACTTTGTGCTGCTCTCAAGACAGAAAGGCATGGCGACACCACTTGGCTAGTCAGAAGAGGGTTAAAATAAAAATAGACACAGAATAATGAAAGCACACACAGGACAATGGCAGCACTTAGTGTCTCCCAACCGATATCCATCATAGTAATAAATATCATTTGTTTTAATTTTTGCATCCTTGTTGTCATCTCAGTCTCCCCCCTCAAAATATCCCCTTGGTTTATTCTACCCAGCAAACTGTCACATGACCCCATCGCCAGAATTCTTTAACCGTTCTAAACTCAATTTTCTCATCCCTGTTGTGTTTCCATGTGGTACACCATACACACAGAGAAATTCTCAGCGTGTTAAACCCGTAAGACGTGTGAGCGCCCCTCACAGCTCCCGAGAGCCTAACCCGTGGACATAGCAGCAAAACGTCACAAGTTAGGGTCTCAGGGATTGAGAGAGGTACATATCTTGAATTTGCTTTTTCATTCCTGTAAATGCACAGGAAGCGTGAGCATTAATAAAGGATGAGAAGACAACACTTGCATGCACACGTAATAACAATGGGACCACAGCCAGCACCCGCTACATTTTCATAGTTAAAATTTAATTCTCAATCTGGCTTTTGCACATTGCCCTACTGTGTGCAACACAAAACAAGTCAGCCCGACACAACACCGACCCGTCGCCTCCCCCCACCTCGGCCAGCACCCCAAAGCAACCACTTCTGCCTGCCCACCCACTTACCGAACAATACAACATTTTGAAACAAGCCAGGTAACTGAGCCATAGTGATGTGTTCATGTACGCTAACTCTTGCCCCCTCTGCTAGACATCAGTCTTCGCCATTATCCACCAAGTGACCCTAAAAATGCAAAAGGCATAAAAATGTACTGAATGATAAACTAATGAACGGAACGAAAACTAAATAAGAAACCCAAAAATGTCAGAAATCGGAAAACCTCGGTCTGTGTCACGTAACACTTCCATTGGTCATGATACAAACGCACAATGCTTTATCCTTCAGAGAACAAGAGACTTGAATTTGCCGCAGCTGGGTTTTTAGAAAAAAGGCACTGAAGACAGCAGGAATCAGATGCCACAGATGTGGGTGGGGTGAGACAGAGTGAGACGGAGTGAGAGAGAGAGAAATAGGGTGAACGACAGAACTCACCCTGTTTCTCGTTTCTCATTCCACCGAAGGCTGCAGCCACCAGAAAGCTGAGGGAAGAGAGGAAGATCTCAGATTTCAATCGTTGTCGGCTGGAGGACTAACGGTTCCGCAGAGGGGAAACCTGGCTTCCTAGGAGGCTGACGGAGATGGTGGCATTGGGCAGCGGGTATAGATTTGGGGGTGGGGAGAAAGCGTATTGGGGTGGGGATGGTTTCAACCGGTGACTGGAAACGAAACTAAGTGAAACGAAAGAGAAGGCTATGGGATCATTTGTTAGACCTTACAAGTGACCACGTGCAGTAAGGCGAAAGCGCGGTGAGAGCCTCATCATGCACTCGCAGAATTAATGGAAGAATAAACTCAGGAATGGAAAAATCCAAAACGGGAGAGAGCGGATACACTGCGGCATGTATAACACCATAAAAATATGGATACGTGAAGACGTAAGCTGTAACGCGGTAAAACGTACATTCATGCCTACACAAATAAATGGTCAGAGTGAAACATGCAGACGTGGGCAAATACGCAGACCCATGTGCACACACGTACACACAGAAAAAACATTACGGACGCATAGATAACACAGATACACGCATGATTACAGATTTCCACTCACATCACCTCTCTCTTCCTCTGTCTGCCCTTCCTTCCTTCTTTCACGTGTATCCTTATTTCATATCCAGCAAAAACCCGTGTAAGTCAGCTGTCATCTGATTATACCCAACAAAAAAGAATAATCCAAAGATGAATGAAAAACATGGAGAAAATTAAATGAGATGAATATGACTGCCTGCCACTGGCCGCCTGCTCTCCATTCTCCCTTTCTCTCTCCGTCTGTCTTAAGCGTATTCCTTTACTGTCTCCCCCTCTTTCTCTGCCCCTCTCTTTTGCTCTCATTGCAAAGAACAGACTGAAACGCAGGCAAATTTGGAAAGAGGAAAAGGAAAACACCACATCTGACACAAAGAAACATATTCTGTCCCCTCAAATCCTTCTCCAAAAGCAGGAAAAAAAGTTAAAGAGGAAGAGAAACATCATCCACTCATTTGCTCACACAGCTGTATACATTTGAACCCAAAGGAGTGAGCGAGAGAGCAAGAGAAAGAAAGAGACGGCGAGAGGACAGCAGCCGCTCACTTTTCTGTATTATTTTAGGTCCACATTTCAGCAAACGGATGCTCTTCCCCGGTGTCCTCCTTGCCTGTATTCTTCTCTATCATTTGCTCTCCAAATTGAAACCGGCAACAGTATCAGGATCTTGTGGGAGAAGCGGAAAGAGACAGAGAAGGGTAAAGAGAGAGGACTCTAGAAACAGCAACACGATGTGCTGGGCTTACAGAGGCCACATTTAATCTCGACTAGCTCCCCCAGGCTTCAGGAAAGAGAGAGAGGGAGGAAGAGGGAGAGAGAGAACAGAGAGGGAGGGTGAGAGAGCAAGTACAGGGAGAGACAAAGGGGGGAGGAAGGAGGCTGCTGACATACAACATGCAGCAGGCATAAATCAGTGACAAGAGGAAAATAATAAAAAAAAAAAAAAAAAAAAAAAAAAAAATCTCTAGACCATAGTGCGTCTCCCTTCCTTTTGCCATCGTTTCCACTGTCTTTACCTGCTCCCCCTCATCATCCATTCCACTATCACTCCTCCCTCTGCTTGGTTCACAGAAAATGATCCTGGTTAACTGACACGCGTACAGAGAATTGCCATCAGTATTCTTGGAACATCTGTAATTGATAATTTTCCAATCATCTTTCTCCCCACAGGACCTCTCACTAACTCTGTAAACCTTTACTGCACCTTCCTAAACCCCCTCCCTATTTTTTATACCCATTTATCACTTTCTTTTCATCCAGACTTTGGCAGCAGGGTCAGCAGTCTGGAAAGACAAGAAAACACATAGAGACATACAAAAAACCTGCACCAGCATAAGCACACACAAACACACACAGACATACAAGATACGCACAAATAAACTGAAGCACGTATACAGACATGCACGTATAACTCGCAAGACAAGAAAAGGCGTACACGCGGTACAAATAACACACCACACAGTACACCCAAGACAGGTAGTCAGTCCAGTAGCTCAAAGCTATTTCTTTTGCAACGGTGGAAACTACTTTTCACAACTGCATTTTCTAATGTTGATGCATTGTGGTCCACCAAGCTCAAGCAAAGGTCCAGGAAGATGATGCACAAATCAAACAGCAACAAACAGAATTGCACAAAGACATAATAAAAAACACATCCGTGAAACGTAAAGTTAGGATTTTATAAATACATACTAGCTTTTTTACATGGGTCTTCCATTGTTCTCACACAGCGGTAGTTCACCTGAACCTTAGGGGTCAAGCACTCACAAGCAAATCAATCCAAATGAATTAAAAGTGGATGAAGGACAGCGATGCTGGTTGAAGGACTGCAGACGGAGATGGTCCACTGGCAGGAGGCTGCGTCCCTTGGTCTTAATCACTGACGCAGATCACAAGGCAACTGGACAGAAATATTCTGCTCTGCTTTTGTTCCAAGCGATACATTACAGATATACCTGTAGTGTTTGTTTCTTTCGTTGGATAGAGGAGCCTAAAAACAGAAATCCATACAATGTCAAGCACACCCTGTACATGCAAACACGTGTTAGCGTACACCCTTCATATGATCACCAGGATGGTGAAAGACGTTTTCATGCCTTGCTATAGCACTGTGTTGAAACGGTGGCTGTAACAGCTAAGTAAGAGGGAGACAAGACAGGAGAGTGAAACAAAAAATAATTCAGTAAGAAGAAAAGAAGCAATAGCAGTACCCCGTCACACCTGTCTCCTATCTGACATGCCTATATGAAACCTCACTGTAGCCCCCCCAGCCACACCCAACATGGCCCATCCATCACAACAAAGGTTGTATTTGTACGACGGCATGGCCAGTCCAGGTTAGGACCCACCACTGCACATGCTCAGGTGTTATGCGGCACTGCTGTACCCATAAACACAGTTTATAACCAGTACAACTTCACAGACTACCTTGCCTACAAATACTGTACATGTGACAGTTAAATGACAGAAAGCATCTCAGTCCAGTGTATGTTGAGAGCACTACTTCAAATTTCGACGACTAAAAACAACTCTCTTAGGGCAGACAGGCACACTTCTCCATCTACACACGTAGAAAAAGACACACATAAGCATGCACCCACTTAAGTTAAATTCATTCCCAATTCCCATTCCTATTCAAGTGGATTCAAGGAAGGAAATATTAAACTATATAACAATGAACATTTATTGTTTTCCTCTATTAACAAGCTGAATGCAGCATTAACAGGTAAGGGGAGCTGGCTAGACTCAGTCAGCCAAATTCAGTCTCCCAAGAACACGGTCTCTCTGAATGGCTTTTTTGAGTCATCACCTATGCCAGAAATGATTAGATTACGGGGCAGGCACATCATGGTGCAAGCAGCAAGGAAAACTTTCAGTAGTAAACATAGTAGTGATACAAATCTGAGAAAAAATTCAGACAAAACACAGGAACACAAGCACATTTGTGCATGGGATGATACAGTCGCATACACAACTAATAACAAACATCAAGGTTCAGTGAAGCCCTTTAATTCTAAAAATTTAAGCAAATGATGGCACACAGAAGAAGCCAGTGGTCCACCTCTACCTCCTTAGCGCTCATGCAGTACAGCGGTTCCTGGCTCCCACCAGCTGGGGATGCCATTTCAGTCATTCCTCAGGTTGGACATGGCAGCATTTTGCAGCTACAAGACTTGTAGGACAGCATCCTGCTCAGCATGCAGGACTATCCTGTGCCATGGTTCACCTTCAAAATGCTTTTTGCACCTCAAAATCTCTCACCTTTATGGGCTAAAGAACCAGTTGTGCATACGTCCTCTTTTTGCTTTAGCTTACACTTGAAATGAACGTGAATTAACTGCTTGCTCCCATATAAAAAAAGTCAAAAACAAAACCACATATAACAAGAAAGAGTTAAGAACGTTAAAAATCACATTTTACTGTCTATTTAAGATCACCCCTATGCTCCTTCTGGGGGTCAGATTTCTCTTTAATGAATTTCAAGTTGGAGGGCGTGGTGGTGCGATGGTGCAACGGGTTTGGCCGGGTCCTGCTCTCTGGTGGGTCTAGGATTCAAGTTCTGCTTAGGGTGCCTTGCGACGGACTGGCATCCTGTCCTGGGTGTGTCCCCTCCCCCTTCAGTCTTTCACCCTGTGATGCCAGGTTAGGTTCCGGTTTGCCACAGTCTTGCTTGGGACATGTGGTTTCAGACAGAGTGTGTGTGAATTTCAATTCATCTCAATATAGAGTATAAACATAAAACAGAGTATGGTGTGCATTTTACCGGAAGCCCAGATAACATGTCCAGCAGAGAGCAGAGGAACAACACACAGGAACATACTGAATGGCAAATTATAAAATGGGATAACATTTCACTGAGAAATCATTTTTGTCAAAGCAATCCAGACCAAAAAATTATAAAGAGATTCAAAATTCCATAGTACACAAAAGATGCACTGGATGTCAAGAAAAACGTCTTTGCTAAATGAGGCTCTTCAGCAGTAACCCTTGGCACAGCTCCAGGGAGAAAACACTACCGGTGGCACAGCCTGGGGAACAAGAATGCCTCTTACTGTCTACTAAGGATAACTGATGTCATGTCACAGGTGATCCATCAGCCAGCCCAAATTACTAGAGACGGCTAAAGTTACTTAAAAACTGAGACTAAAGATTAGTCAGTTGTTATCATCTCAAAGCCAGGAAAACATTCTGTGATGTCAGTTTAGAAGTCAATTCCACAGCATTGTGTAGATTTCATGCTAAAGCTATCGGAACATTTAACTGACCTGGCAAGTAAAGTGAAAGGAAACAACAATCTCCACCAGGAGTCCAGTTTACCATGTCATGCCCACACATCATCAAAGGCACTCAGCAGTAACATTAACTTCAGTATGGATTTAATTTTTAGATTCATTCACTGCATAGCAAGTCACTTCCATTTCTTGCCTTTTCCCTTAAGTGTTGTTGCTGCCTGAATGATCTCGAGATGCAAGGTGTTGATAAAATCACTGCAGATCAAGAAAGAGCTCCATCTGGTGGCTGAAAAAGTACAACCAAAAACCTATTTGTCCATTTATGTAGGCGGCAAGTCACCGAATCAATAATTGATGTACTGTAAAACTCTTCATACTCTTTTCAAATCACTTATCACTGAACTTTACATCCCTTACTGAAAATTAATGCAGTTCTTAACAGTTTGTAAGAGTTATTAGCAAGCAGGGCAATCCAATTCACTTGTAGTTCAAATGGACATTTAGGTAATTAGAATCCTGTCACCTTTTTACAGTGTGCTATGTATTTGCAAAAGTTTGTTGTTGAGTTGTAATTCAACAATATGGCAAAAGACTTGTACAAATTGTCAGGTGAATTTAATTGTATACCCTATTGTTAAGTAAGCTAATGAACATTTAACCATTAAAACGAGAATGGAATGGAAAATGTGAAGGAAACCAAGTTTTACCTTTAGAGCCTGAGACCAATGTGAATCTTTCTTTATCAACAAAGCCAAGAACCTACTCTCAAAAGAAGACATTATTCAACCACTTAAGTAAGAGTGGTTGGTTGAGTTCTGAAGATAGCCCCAATAGTTCAGTCCACTGGTGGCCCATCTTGGCACTCCTGCAACATTTTGGCTTCGGCTCATCTCCATGCCTCCAAGCAATGAGCTCTGGGTTGGGAGCACCTGCCAACTGTCAAGAGGCCAGAAGGTCTGAGGACCAATGGAAGAGCAGCATGAGCTACCTGACGTACAACTAGACCCAGAGAAACAGTACTGAAATTATTAGAACATTTGGTCTTGTCAGCCACATTCCTCCACTAACAGCAAGAAGTTCCAAGCAGGATGTTTGGTTCCAATACAAAGTACTGGGCTGGGAGGAATCACTCTCATCAGCCTGTAGTCTGCATGCTATCGATGGAACATATGAAACTGATACTTCAAAGTACAGCAGCACAACCAGGCAAAGAGCCCACTAAATACATGTGTACATGTTTGTTATGTTTAATCATTTCTAACAACAATTTGTTTAATAGTAGAAAAACCTATATGCAACTACTCATCTAATGTATACTGGTTCATATTGTGGTATGTGACAAACTGAATGTACTGAAGAATCATGTGTCTGCATGCAAATTTCTCCTTTTGTTGGTCTAATGCACTTTTTTATTGTTCTTTGAGATGTATGTATGTATGTATGTATGTATGTACAGGGACAGCTGGCAGTGGAGTGGTTAGAGAGGTCGGTTCAATTCCCACCTCCAGCTGTAGTATCCTTTAGCAAGGTACTTAACCTAAAATTGCACCAGTAAAATTACCCAGCTGTATGAATTGGTAAATAATTTTTAATACCTTAGCACTGTAAATTGCTTTGGAGAAAAGCATCAGCTAAATATATAAATGTAAATAAAAAAGCTTTTCCAGAGCAAGGAAGAAATACTCATTTCCTTCACTCATTTTTATCGTGGAAATACTATTGTGTTCATATGTATTAAGAACTATATTGAAGATTGACACAGTGTCAAATAGAGTTGAATAGAACCACAACACAATGGACCTTCAACAGAACAAATGGCATTTTTTCCCTTCTGCCTATTAGTAATCCTACCTGTTTCTTTGTATTGGCACTTGTGGCTAAGTGGGTGGAGTGCAGTTTCTCCAACACATGATGACCAAAACAGGAGTTCTGCGCCCCCAGGGAAAGCTAGGAGGCTGTACAGTTATCTCCTGTGGTGTAATTCTGAACTATACAACCTACTACCTCATCCTGGAACCAACGCAAGGCTATGGTAGAGTGGGGGACTGCAGAAACATAGACAGAAACATGCACACATTCCTACAGGCACAACTTCGTGAAATTTGCCATCTTGTGTCAGTCTTTATGTTATTCTTCAGTTATTTCACCTGTTCTGGGCATGGTAAGGTTTCAGCCTTATTCATCTCCACTGTAGATTTCAAGGAATGGAGAGGAGAGCAGCAACACAGCAAAGAAAAATGAACCCAGCAATATGGAGAAGAAAAAAGATAATATTCAAAATCCCTTTATGCTGAAATCCACAAGTGCATCAAGTGGGAATCCAGTGTCTCCTATTGCAGTATGAAGGCTGAACTGGTTCAGGGGCACCCAGTCAGGCGCACTAGCCACGAAGACACACACCTGTAGACGCGAGCTTGTGTGGCCAGTCGCCACAAGTTCGGATCTACGGGTTTGTGGCAGCAGGCATGAATCTCTCAGGAGGAAGGCAGAAAGGCAACTACCTAGACTTGTTCAATTCATTGAACACAGGTGAAAACATGTGCATGAAGCATGAATTTCATAAAAACAACACTGCTGCCTTACCCAAACTTGCCACTGACATTGTTGAGAAAATATTTTTTTAAAAGGCAACACAATATTGTACAACCAATTGATGCCCCTTCATAAAGTCTGCAGCACCTTATTTCCATAATGCAACTGCTGCATCAAGTATTCATAAGCACAGAATAGAGATGATCTGAACTCCCATAACCAACTGACTGTATCATGGGTAAAAGCAACACAGTGCAAAATGGCTTGTAAAATCTGTAGTTAGTAGCACAATTGTAGCACATAAATTTATGTTTGCCCCCTCTTACCAACTGTGTCCCCTGCCTTCTCTAACTGTAAAAATACTGGCATAACTACTGCTCATTGACAGCATAGAGGAATGTGTCAGCGGCAGTATGTGATTCCTGCGTGTAACTAGACGGATCTTTACTTCAACCATTGCACATGTTGATTGTTAGAGAATCTTTATACCTCCAAATGAGTCATTTCGGTGTGACAGCTCCTTCAGAACTATGAATGCAGGCTGAGCATAAAGAAGTGCAATGTGAAAAATCATTTGCAGTTATTTTTCAGTATTGCTTTGTTCCTTCCAATCAGAATACGGATAAGTTTTGAATCAAAAGTGCATGCATGCTCTTAGAGTAAGAAGAGAGAATTCAGGGTATTTTTAATAACCTCAAGTAGTCTGGCAGACAAAACACAAGGCTGCATACAAATCTACTCTGGTCCTTTTCTTTTCAGGTTCATTTGCTCAATTCCTATTCATAAAGTTCTATTAGCATGTACTTCCTTCGTTTATTGTTAAAAAGAGCTACCACCTACTCCCATGATCCGATCCCTTTGCCTTTCCTACAAGACATTTCCAGACAACTTATCTTCCCATCTGACTTTAAAACTGCCCTCATTTCACCAGTGTTAGAGAACCCTTTCTGGATCCTGACTCAGTCCAGAACAGACTAGCTTCCCTCCTCCCTTTTTCTGTCAAAAACTCTGGAACCAGAAATGCTAATCAGCTGTTTGGGTTCCTGACCCAGAATGACTTCCTTGATGGGTATCAGTCTGGACTCAAAGGACATTCCACCAAGACAGCTCTCTTAGCAGCATCAGAGGCTCTCCAGGCAGCTAGAGCAGTCTCCCATTTGACACTGTCAACCACCAAGCTCTTCTCTCCTCTATTAGACAGCTTGGCATCAAAGGAAGTGCACTGAAATGGTATGAGTCCTACTTATCAGGTGGATCCTACCAAGTGATCTGGTGGGACCCTTGATCATTCCCTCAGCCTCTCTCAACTGGTGCTCCACAGAAGTCGGTATTAGGCCCCCCCCTCTTCTTAGTCTACACCTCTTCACCTCCTATGGATTATTTTACCACTTCTGCTCCAACAATACCCAGCTCTTCATTTCGTTCCTCCAGAGCTACAGACATTTCCTTATGCATCGCCACCTGCCTCTCGGACGTCTCTGCCTTGATATCTGATCACCACCTACAACTCAACTTCTCCAAAACTGAGATCCTTCACCTCCTAGCTGGTCCAGCCTCCTGTTGAGAACTGGACAACTCAGTCATTTTGCCTACATCACTGGCTCATCCCAAGAGCAATGACGGACTCAACACTTCTCTCAACACTTTGAAGCCACAATCCACTTCTGCAGATATATCATGGATAATATCCGCAAGATCCGACCTTATCACACAACAAACGCTACACCACTCCTGGTCCAGCCCATAGTGATATCCTGCCTGGACTACTGCAACTCTGTCCTGTCTGGCATTCAGGCTTCTGTTGTCAAACCTTTATAGCTGATACAGAATGCTGCTGCACGAGTTGTGTTTGACCTGCTGAAGCGATCCCATGTATCCCCTCCTCCTTGTCTCTCCTCATTGGCTTCCTATAGCTCCCCAGATCAAATTCAAGGCTCTGGCTACAGCTTACCAAACCATCAAAGGATTTGCTGGGAACTGGATATGTTTTTTGATGTTATATAACTCAAGGAGTATTTTGTTATGTTTAATAATTTTTTGTTACGTTTAATAATTTGTTTAAAAATGGAAAAGCCTATACTCATGTAATGCATACTGGTTCATACAATAATATGTGACAAATAGGCTGTACTCGAGAATCACGTCTCTCTATCCAAATCTCTCCTTCTATTGATGTAATGCACTTTTTGTATTATTCTCTGAGACCTACATAGCGTTGGAAAAAAAACCTCTGCTAAACGAATAAATGTAAATGTAAAAATTACAGTAAATGACATTGGCTAAAATACAACCCCATTTTAATAACTAGAAGCATTTGCTTATTTTTGTCTTATAGGACTGTGTGGTTAAACTATGTCAAATTCTTATTTTTTGTATTATTTCAAATTTATTTCTGGCAACCCAACAGCTACAACTACTACAAACTATAACTATAGCTAATGAGGGAACTGCCTGTTAAACTGACAGCTTTTTATTAATTTAATAAATGTCAAATTAATGTAACAGAGTTATTAATCTGGATACCTATTTACAGACTGAATATTAAAACTCAGTTCAAATTTTCAGAATGCTGCAGCTTTGTACACTTATTTGACAAAGGAAGGATTTTACAATATATCTGGTGGATGGTGAAGGAACTGACAACAGGTAAAGGAACATAGTGGGTTCAAAGTGGTGCTGACACAAGATGTTATCGTTCAGAAGGCCAAAGAGGGACCTACATGGAGGGCAGAGTCTGGCAGGGAGGACAGACTGGTTGAATCTTAGCAAAACAGCACCTGGAACAAGGAAGACACAGGCACTTTCAATAGTTTAGAAAAGGGAACAGGATAACCAAAAAACCTGCAAAAAAATAACCTGAAACATTCATATATACATGCTAACAAAGAAATTAATAAAAAAAAAAACAAAGGCATACGTAAAAACAGACTTCTGAGGCTGTGAGTTTCCTGCAGTGAAGCCAGTGTCCACAGGAGAAAAACAGCAAAATAACCATAATGATAGTCTCATATTTGCATTTTGCCAGTTGGCAAGCTGTTTTACTTTAAACATTCCTTCTCTTACTCAATGCCTCCTTGTCCTCAAGAAAAGGCATCAAAAATGAGAAGCACCCAGAAGAAAAGAAAAGGGAGCAGGCCAATTGTTTATGATTGCACTTTTTGATTTTGGTTCGGTGAAAACAAATTTGGAAATGGTTACTGTGTGGAGGGAAAAAATGCTTGTTAACCATGTTTTCCAAATATGTTGGTAGGGGTATCCCATCAAGATCCTGCACTCCTGTCTTTCTTCTGCATAGCAAAAATATCTGGGCATTTCCCTTTGCCAAAACACACACCCATGCATCTGAGTCTAACCCAGTATCTTTTTCCTTTTCTAGGTAGGATGATTATGAATTCTGCACTCACTCTTAATTACTTTAGGATTTACATTTATCCATTTATCCAGTGTTAAGCTAAGTACATTAATACCAATTATTTACACCTTTTATACAGCTGGGTAATTTTTTTTGGAAAGAGCCAAAATTATGTAAATTTTTCTAAGTAACTGACTGATACACTTCACTGACTGACTACCCCTGAAGACAGATAAAGGGTTTGACCTGGGGGATGTGCTACACAGTACAGCACAGGTGAAAGTCGGGACCAGTTAGACACAAAGTCTTTAGTCAGGAAAAAGGACAAAAAATTTATTCATTTCAGATACAATTACTGGGGGTCTGAATACATTTATCTGATGCTTTTTTCCAAAGCCACTTACAATGTATAGCTCTCTCACACACACACACACACACACACACACACACACACACACACACACACACACACACACACACAGAGTCAAAACCACTCGTCCCGGGAAGGGTTGCGGCGAACCAGAGCCTAACCCGGCAACACAGGGCGCAAGGCTGGAGGAGGAGGGAAAACACCCAGGATGGGATGCCAGTCCGTCACAAGGCATCCCATGCAGGACTCAAACCCCAGACTCATTAGAGAGCAGGACCCGGCCAAACCCGTTTTGCCACCGTGCCCCCCTCAATATATAGCTGCTTAGAATAATTTACCAATTTATACAGCTGGGTAATTTTACTGCAGCAACTTAGGGTAAGTACCTTGTCTGGGATACTACAGCCGGAGGTGGGAATCAAACTTGCGACTTATGGGTCAAAAAGGCAGCAGCTTCAACCACTATGCTACCCCTGTCAAAAAATGAATTTTAACAACAGTAAATATAAAATTGTACTTCTGATATTAAGAAAATCTTTACACTATGCACATTTCTTTCAATTTTTTTAAATCTATACACATTTATTTTCATCATGTACATTTTTATTTTCATTTTAGATTTTAAAAGATGTTTTATGGATATTCTGTGTTATATTGTACAAAAATAAGAAAGCATGTAGCTTGCTTTAAATATATGAAATATTGGTAAAGTACTAAATATTCTGTAAAATGTAATTTAAGGAAATGTATTATTTAAGCTGCAACATTATCCTCTAATATAAACTGAGTATCTGTATTTTAACAACTTAGAATGCAGGAACTTTTCTCCAAGAAGTACTACAGGTGAAACCAAAAGCATATGTTTCTATAGTTCTTCATCTTGTTTAAAAATAGATACTTTAACAAGATCAAAACAGTTTCCTTTCTGTGCAAAGGCTTAGACCAGGTAACAAAAAAGAATCTATTTAAGCTATTATAAAGAAATCATTCTTACATAATAGTAGCAATGGGCTACAGCGTGATATTACATTAATAGAGCTACACCGTGGAAAGCCAGATGAGACTGAGTAACACTTTTTAGTTGGCATATCAAAGGAAGAGAAATGAAAGCAATAGAACATCATAATTATTCCAAATTAGTATTAAGTGTTTCACTTAATAGGGGGGTGCAGTGGCGCAGTGGGTTGGACCACAGTCCTCCTCTCCGGTGGGTCTGGGGTTCGAATCCCGCTTGGGGTGCCTTGCGACGGACTGGCGTCCCGTCCTGGGTGTGTCCCCTCCCCCTCTGGCCTTACGCCCTGTGTTACCGGGTTGGCTCCGGTTCCCCGTGACCCCGTATGGGACAAGCGGTTCTGAAAATGTGTGTGTGTGTGTGTGTTTCACTTAATACTGTTGGTTTTGTTTTATATTTTGCATTCATAGAAGTCCAGATTCCATATTCTAGTGAAAACATTTTGGCTGTTTGATAGGGCCTAAAATAAGCCTTATTAATATTGATACATAGTGTTTTAAAAGCAAATGAAAAAAAAATTTTTTATGGTTTGCAGGCATTAAACATAAAATCTAAGAGAAAAACCCATCTACACAATGGTGGCTTTTGACTCAGAATCCTCAAAAAAATCCTCCCCACTTCCTTCCACTTGAATCTAAATGGATAGATTTGACTTTTAAGCGGCTGCCAAGGCTCTATAACTTGGCCAGTGAGGCCCATGCCAGGGGACTAAAAGTGACCTCGAAAATTTCCACACAAAAAAGATGGTGAGCCTCAGCAAACCCATGTACCTTTTCGCCAGGATAACAAGGATAAGCACCGTCTCTGGGTGAAAATGTGAGGCTTGGTGTGGGAGGCGTATAGACTGCACGTACCAGATCACAAATTTGAACACCCTTTCACACTGCCATATCTGAAATAAAAAGAAATACATCAAACCAAGGAAAAGTGGGCAAAGGTGGCCAGTACACTTGCTGGGGAATAAGTGACCAAAATTCAGAATAATGTCAGCAGATGCCAGATTCCACCAGGGACACCATCAAACCAGGGAAGCAGTGAGTAGGCCTTTGAGCACAAGGAAAGAAGAACCCTTCCATAACTCCATAAGAAACAACCAAATCTGACAAAATTAAAATCGCAAAATACTGACTTAAACTGAAATGCTGACAAAAGAGAATTTAAAAAGTTTCCCTAGATTTAAAGCATGTTAATAGAAACTTACCGATTGTCTCTTTAATGCTTCCGAATGGAGTCTTTCTACTCTCTGCGCCTACAGCACTTGGCAGCGGGATGGGTGCGAAGAGTCCGCTGGGGCCCGTGCGAAGGCGAAAGTAAACAAGCACCTAGCACAGCCCAAGAACGGGAGCACAACGTGAATGCAACTACAGAGCCAGTCAAAGAGAAAGAAGGGCAGGAGGACAGAAATGCAGGAAACAGGAATGAACAATTTAAAAAAAAAAAAAAAAAAAAAAAAAAGAAAAAACCTTTGTCCCCTGATTTTAAAATCTGGTTTCTAATTTTGTGGAAAAACAAACAAAACTATCAAAACGAAGGAAAAATGATTTTGTCCGGTAAAACCTCTATATTCTACTGAACGGGTGCCTGCTTAACAACCAAATGACAGGCAACATCTGTTTGTCAGGAAGCCAAGATCGAGTCTTAAAAAAAATTGGCTTGATTCACTAACTTGCTCTCTCTCCTTGCTCCCTCTTTCTCTAGTTCCCTCTCCTGGAAAAAGCGAAAGCAAAAAAGGAAAAAAAAGAGCAAAGATTCAACTGAGGTAAAACAGATTTGTGCCCTGTCAACCCTCTGTATTGCCCTGCCTTTCCCTATTGCCCACTGCAAAGGAGAAGCCAAGGTAACAGCAAGCCCCCCTCTCTCAACCCCCACCCTTCGATTCCAGCCCGCCCCAATGCCTCAGTACCGGACCCCCAAACTGCACACACAGACACACGTGCATGTCTTCCCAGCACCAAAAATAAATAACTATCTGTAACTGAAGTGGGCACCTATAAGCAGAGGTCTCTGTTGCAGCACAGCCTTGGTTCACTGGAAATTAGAAACTTACCCACAGTGAAAGTGCTGGACACAGATGTCCTTAAAAACACGGAAAATACAACGCATGTCCAATTCATGCTCTACACAGACGAGAAATCTTTTATTTCTAATTGTTGACTATGCATATATCGTATTTTGTGACCTTCCTCAAGTTGAATTCATTGCAGAAAGCACTACAGTATCCCTATATCCAAGTGAACAAGAGGAATGGGACAGAGTGAAAAAAGCAACTCTATATGAGACGGGCACAGAAGAATGGGTAACTCAAAGACTAGCAGTGAACCTCACCTTGCTATCACTGGGGCCCTCACTGTGGTGTCCTAGTCACCCTCCTGAGTCACCCAAAAGTTGAAGGGTCATTTAAAAGACTGAGGTACTCAGCCCCAGCGCAAATGCAAGTACTTTGCGAGAGCAAACTAATGTTCTGCACGTAAAGACGTTCCGCTGCGTCTTTGCGGCGAAACCAGACTTGTGCAACGTGAGAGCACGTATGTGTCTCTCTCCGTTTGAGTTCCCTGTTTCCCTTTCTCTCTCACCCGCTCGCTCCTTCTCCCACCCGCTCTCATATTCCGCTCACGCACAACTGCGGCAGCAGTCCGCCAATCCCTAGCATTAATCGAGACCTCAGACAACGCTGCCTCCACAATCTCGTTTCTCCCACAATGCACTTCAACCCTCAAACTCTCCCAGCTGCTGCAGCCCAGGCTCTCCTCCTGCCACACCCCAACCCCATCACCTCACACTGGGACTTTATAGAGACCTCACCGCCAGCTGTCTAAAGACAAATCCCTTCCCCTCCCTAACATTTCACCCCGATCCATGTTTTCTAACAAATGTTCATTAAAGCGATGGATGAAAGGAATTAGCTTACAACTCCGACGACTTTTTATAAATTTTTCTCATTTTTATCAATAAATATAGATGTATTTGAACACATACGAGAAAGCTCAAAATGATGATCCGGGGATTCAAGTCTGAAAACTGTGCTATCTGACTCTTTCGCCACTATGCCACCTGCTGCTGCTTGGGAATACCGAGGCCACCTTCTGCATCAAGTCAGTCAGACAGTTGTCTCTCCACTTGCTGTCCCAATCTGACCTGGGACAGCCCACCTCTAGAAAGTGGGTCTGCAGTCCTTCGCTGTGTGGTTATGTCCGCAATTTCTTGGGACTTGTTCACAGCACACATGACAACCTTGCTGAGGATCTCCAACAGACTGTACTCAGAGTTCAAAACCACACTTAATTTATATACACGTCACAGCTACTCAATTACCCAGTAATTTACAATTAGCTTACATTTTCACAAAACATTTACTGAAGGAATTAAGAGAGAGTAACTTCAAGGGCATGACAAGCAGAGTCCCACGGAATTGTGAACCAACAGCTGTATTCAAATTTATCAAGAATATATACCACCAAAAATCAAACTGCTACAAAAATGTCACTCATCTTAAAATGCATAGCCTCTGTGTAAAATAAATTTATTCAGCATTCATTCAGTTCAATAAATAAAAAATTAAAATAATAATAAAAACTAAAATAATAAATTCATTCAATAATTTCTTTTTCACAGTGTTTCAGATTGGTTGCGATCATTTTAGATTTTTGTTTGCCTGTGCAAGGACTAATTACATACTTCAAGATTAGTACTGAAGAAATGCTGAAATCTAGTACTTACTGGCGTAAAGTACTGGATTTCAGCAATGCAATTACCTTAGAATCCCCACATAAAATCCACATAAAATCCATCCCCAGTTCTTTCCCCAAATAAGAATACATAAATAACCGTGTACATATGTTCACAGAGGTGATGTGTCAGAACAGACTATCAGTGTTCTTGCAAAATGTTAATTTCCACAGCAAAATCATATACTGTAGAAACAATATAACAATACCTTTCAAATGACATTAAACTTTAAACTACACTAATTGCTTTATTAGTAAGCAACTAATTTCTATTCATTTTTAAAACGACTGAAATTACTTAATTATTGCTCTCAACCACATAGTACTAACGCATCACAGACGACAACCAGGTGCTCGGTGGTGTTTCAGAGGGATGAAGAAACACAGAGACTCACAGTGAAATTAGACTGACTAATTCCATTAAGCAGACAGCAGCCTGGCCCTAGGAAGGGCAAAAAAAACAACAAAAAAAAAAAAAATTACCGCTGGCAGACAGGGATTCTAGGACAGTGGCTGAGAGACTCTCCTCTTTTAACCCACATTTAAAAAGCACATCCAGGATTTGAGGTTTTGGATATCTTAGATCTTTATTTTGAAACAGATCCACTTGAACACTTAAAAAGCACCCTTTGTTTTGCTCTTTTTATCACAGTTATATTCTGTCTCTACCGAGTGATTTCATTCCATATTACTTAAACATCCCTTATTCCTTCATCTCCATACCATCTCTATACTGCTGCTACATGTCCCATTACCTCCCACACTCCCTCTCTGTCTTCCTCACTATCTCTTGCTCAGTCTTTAATTTAAATCCTCCAGCAAAGGACAGCATGAGAGGGCTCCATGGTAACCTGGCACCCAGCCATCTCATTTCACTGCCAATTGATTCTGGCCCACCACCCCACTGCTGTTCCCCAGCAGCATATTTCCCATCATGCACCTAAGTCGCACAGTCTGTCAGCTGCGCGGGACCACTGCAGAGTGTGTCCAACCCTCCTCATACACAGCAAGAAATACATGCAGGTGCATGCACACAGCACAGTCTTATAGAGGAACAGGTGCACACACACACACGGAAGGAGAGGGAGAGAGAGAGAGAGAGAGAGAAAGACAGAGAGCAAAGACATAAAAAGTGTGATCCTGACTTCAGTATAAGACAAAGCACACAAACACATATACCTAAGGATATTTTAAACTCTGACAGAATATTTTCAATGATTTTGCCCTACTTACTCAATGCAGTGTTCATGCAAAAACCACCGACGGACACAGTAAAGCAGCATTCCGTGTCCTTTTTATTAAAAACAGTAGAGGCTATACAACAGTGCTAGGTTATGATGGGACACTAGACTACCCTAGGTTTCTGTGTGGGGGTGCACACCTATGGCTAGAGGGAACAGGTCCGTGGGTAATTTTTTTAAACATATCCCTGCACACAAAGAGAAAACCATTGTAATGTCTTTAAATGGTAAAACAAATCTGCTGTTGGATGACAGTACAGGAGACAACTACACCCACCACTGTCATATATCAACTGTAGACGTAGAATGTACGCAAGCAAGTGTGCTGAGTAATGGTGCCCCCATCAGTCTCAATTTTTTTGATGTAGTAATAGCAACACAATATGAATCGTTGTGCAAGATCACTGTTATATAGCGCACTCTGTAACCACTTTGCGCAGTCTAGAAAATATATATTTACACAAAAATGTTTACCCATTTCCATTAACCACTCTGTGGTTGAGTAATTCATTCTTTCACTCTTATGTAAGTCCCACTTGTTCTATCAAGTGCAGTAGAAATGTACTTTATGCATGTGAATCACTGCACCAGTACCACATTTTCACTTTGTGAGCTTCAGCCGTAACAGCATCAGGTTGGGTAGCCTCCACAAGGCCAAACAGAGGGAGTTACATTACAGATGCTTGTTCCATAATAAATGTCACACGTACTGAGACTGCTTCATAGCACAAAGACAGCACACATCTGGCTCAGATGGGCTAAGGAAAGGGGTAGGGGGAGTGCAGTGGAAAGGTGGGAAGTGAGGAATGGTAACAATCTATCAGCAGCAAAACGTTCCAGCTGGGGAACATTACAGTTTATAGAGTAGGCACCCATGTGAAACCAGTATGGCACTGGAGTCCGAAACTCAGTTGCAATCAGGCTAAAGGGGTTTATTAGGTAAAAATGTTAAACACAGCTGTACTCTTGTGTGTTTATATCCCAGGAAGGGGTGAAAACTTAAGGTCACAGAATTGAAAAACAAAGGAAAGGAAATTAAAACAGCATTGTACTGGAGATGCATCAGGCACTCCACAGTTATATTCATTCACTCAAATCCATTCCCAGTTTTTATTACGGAGTATACCAGTTGGGTTCAGAGTGTCTCACTTTCTCAAATAATGAAACCAAAAGCACTGCAAGAAAAACTACTGAAGAATTTCCACACATATTTTGTTAACTACTTACAGAAGATTGTCTATTGCTTTATCTTAATTCCTCATTGTTGAGCAGATGTGAAAATATATTTAAAATAAAAGGTTATTTTACACCCGATTAGTATTTGTTATGATTTACTTATGAGACCTTCAGTCAAAGCAACCAATAAAGACCTTTAACATGATCAGCACCAATAACAAATGTATTTACACTGCTTCCAACCATTTAAACCATTTTAAAAACACAGAAATATTAAATAGACAGAACAAAAAACAGAAGTAGTTATCATACTGACTGTGACTTGTCTTTCACACAAATTCAAGTCGAAGTCTATGTACGTGTGGAAAATATTAACTAAGATAATTTACCCTGAAGGGATTAATAAAGTAACACAGCACATAACTCAATGCACATCACACACAGTAATGCCAGTTACTCTATACCCAGACACAACATGTAATTACAAATTAGTTACGCCAGAAGCATTTACACAAGAAAAAAAAAATCACCACATCCAGTTAATCAGTCACTAAACTTTCAGAAAAACAGAACATCCTTCAATATAAATACAAGCCTATGATTTATCTTGTATGAAGAGCTTCTGATTTTGATATTGACTTTGTAATAAACTATCTAGGAAGATTTTATCTCATCACCTGCCAACATTCTCTTCCATCCTTGCGCTTATATTTTGTTTACTTAACCATTCAATAAATAACACTACAGCATGAGTGTGAGATGCAGATGCAAATTGTTCAGTTTAAGGATGACTTTTGAGATTTCCAAAATTAAGAGAGAGAATTAAGACTGAACAAAGTGTGTCCCTTAACAAGAAAATGTTTCAACTACAGGTGATCCAGGGGAAACAAGACAGTTTACATACACTCTGCCAGGACAAAGTACGTGGAGAGATGTTATCTTTCCTAACCATAAATTAAAGAGAGTCTGACAGACACAGAATTTGTGGTGCTGAGCAGAGAGAATCCACCCACTCCCATAATGTGACATTTCTGTTATAGTATGACCACCAGAAATTCTGAACACAGAGTTACGATTCACCTTTATGAACATAAAAGCAGACTTGTTCAGTTAGTGTGCCATGTTAGCAATTATGGTGGGCTATTTAGATGAAGCAGGATATATTATATAGAGGGGAAAAGCTGATGTGTGCAAACAATCAGAGAGTGCTTTGCTAGCTAGAACTGTGGAGTGTCTGCAGGCAATTAGGATTGCAGAACTCTGCCAACGAGGGCCCCTTTAAAGCACACGGGTCGTCCGAGGACACGCAGGAACGTATGCTATTCGATCCTGACATGAGGCCGTCTAGAGGAGGCCCAGTCCTGGGAAAAAGCATGCCAAGAATTCAAATGCTGGGGCCGCTGGCTCAGCACTGCCACCAGATGTGCCGAGGCTACCTGGAGAAAGAAGACGCAGAAGACCTAGAAGATTCAGAGCAAAAAACTGGGGGGTGGGTAAGAGTGAGAAGGAGGCTCTTCTCCTCATAGAGTTCTGAGAACCAGCTTTCCTCCGGGAGAACAGAGTCTTTGGTCTGATGGCCATGCTGCTTGCAGTAACCCAATCATATGTATGAATTGTGAAGCTTGTCCAAGTGTACAGCAAAACAACCACAACCCTAAATCTTGATTAGCCACAGTCAGGCAAATCAGAGACAACAGCCCAAAACTGGCTTCAGTCATGCATAACCCCACAGGAGGACGCTATTTGCTCATCCAAAGGGTGCTGTTTATCTATTGCTCGGCGTACCTACCACAGAGGTAGTCGAGGGGATGCTGGCACATTTCTGACAAAGAAATAACCACCAAAATGAGACACAAACATACAAATCCCTGCAGCTGTAGAAAGAAAAAGGAAAGGAGAAGTACGATAAGAAAAGTGGGCAAGAAAAAACAAGCAAACAACCAGCCCATTATGCATAATTCTCTCCTTACCGGAATTAAATTGTTGAGACGACAAACAAATGATGAAATGTTCTCTGCTGAATTAAAGTAATTTTATAACATATAATAAAAAATGCAAATAGCAGCAGTTCTTCCATAAAACAAAAAAAAATAGTGTTTCAACTTCATTTGCTGCAGGCCCAAAATTTTAATAACTCATCGCTGTTGTTGCCCACAGACCAACATTAATAGATTATCTCACTATTTAAGGAAGAATGTCAATATATCCTCAGGCTTGTCATTTTTGATCATATTACTACAGCTGTCCACACAACAGAACTGTTGCTATGGAAAACAAAGCAGCATGGAGACGTTGGTTCCTCTTTTCTGAACACAGGTCATTGTCATTTAAGAACATAGCTACAATCAAAAGGAATGTTTCAAATATTGAAATGCTGGCAAAAAGGGCAAAAAGAGAAATCGGTTTTTTGAAGGTTTAAAAAAACAACAGAAATTGCTTTTCAAATGAAAATATCAAGAAATCAAATGTATTCCTTGGTTTTAGGGGCATTAGCAGCTTGGACGAGCTTCCTAAGAGGAACAGGATAATCTATGCAAACTAACTAAAAATCCAGTTTTTCCTAATAAAAATGGTTTGTTTTGACCAGTTTTAATTCAAGGGGGATTTGGTATGTACCTGATCTCTGGTGGGTCTGGGGTTTGAGTCCTGTTTGGGGTGCCTTGTGATGGACTGGTGTCCTGTCTTGGGTGTGTCCTCTCCCCCTCCAGCCTTGCCCCCTGTGTTGCTGGGCCAGGTTCTGGCTTGCTGCAATCCTGCTTGGGATGACTTTTGTGTGTGTGTGCGTGCGTGTTCATGCAATTTAGAGAAATAATGTATATAATGTCAGGTAGCCTTAATCAAGGACAGCTGGTAGCATAGTGGTTAGAGCTGCTATCTTTGGGCTCAAAGGTTGTAGGTTTAATTCCCAGCTATAGTACCCTTGAGCAAGGTACATGCCCTAAAACTGCTCCAGTAAAAATTACCCAACTGGGTAAATAACTGTAAATAACCTTAACATTGTAAGTCACTTTGGAGAAAAGCACCTGTTAAATGTAATCAAGGTGCCTCTAGTAGGCTGCTTCTTAAAGTTGAGATAAAAATCATTAAAAAGTACCTGGGTTTCAGAAATAGCCAGCAGATCCTACTGAAGTATTAAAATGCTTACTCTTCAGCTGTCCAATAAGCAGGTCAATGTCAATTTAAATAAATGAACAAGCAAACAGATAAATGGAGCATCTCTTCTGGGTTGGTCCTGAGATACAAAAGCAGAAAACACTGAAATGTAAAAAAGTAATTACTAGACAGGGTTTTGAAATATAAAAGAGTTTTGACACTGCCCACTGAAGGGGACAACTGATAGCGTAGTGGTTAGCACTGCTGCTTTTGGACCCCAAGGTTTTAAGTTTGATCCCGACCCCTAGCTGTTGTACCTGTGAGAAAACTTCTTACCCTAAATTGCTTCACTAAAAACACCCACCTCTGTAATTATGAGTAGTCTAACATTGTAAGGTGCTCTGAAGAAAAATGTCAGCTGGATGAATGAATGTAAAGACACAAAATATTTTCCTGGTTATTTATTAATTTTTAACTCTTATCTAAATTTTTTTCTTAGAGTGAAATTCTTCTGCATTTCAACACCTAGAAAATTACTTGACTGTTAAATGCCTTTTATATATACATCACACAGTGTATACAATAAGTGTGGGACTGCCTTCATTCAACTCTGTCTTACAGTGCTGGGGAGTCAGTCTGCAGAAAATCTGAAAATACATGTTTTTATTTGTCATATTAAAAATTAAAACTATTTTCTGTAGTTCAAAGTAAATAAAATGTATCTCCTCTACTCATCTCTCTGCACTGGCTTCCTGTAGCTGCCCGAATCAAATTCAAAACCCTGGTTACCGTGTACAAATGCATCAATAGAACTGCTTCCGGCTATTTACAGGACTTGATCAACTGGTACACCCCAGCCAGGCCCCTTCGCTCATCTACTTCTGCTCATCTACTTGGTGGTCCCACGCACGAAGGGCAAAGCTCAGAGGTTCTCGGTTCTGGGTCCGTTGTGGTGGAATGACCTTCCCCTCTCACTCAGAACTGCGGAAACTCTTGTCTATTTTCAAGAAGGTTCTGAAAACCCACCTTTTCCAGATCCACTTCGCCCAAGATCTCTCCAGCTCATTTATGGTGTAACTGTTCACGCATCGTAACTCCAGAAGCATCCCCAGATATAACCTTCATTCAGCCATTACTCTGGTATTATACTGCTCATTTGTGTACTATTTAATTTAAAAAAAAAAAAAAAAATTGGTATTGGGATTTGTCTGTGTCTTATGCACCTACTTGAACGATGAACCTCAGTGCAGCAAGTGGTAGGGAACAAACTAGGTTTGCTTGAGACTTTCATGTCTGCAGCTATGTCTCCTTCTCTCAGTGTAATGCATAAATTGTACTTTTGCTCAGATGTACGTCGCTTTGGACAAAAGTTTCTGCTAAATGAATAAATGTAAATGTAAAAAGTAGTTTTATATATTTATAGCTTGATCTGAGACGTTTACAAATCCTAACCCATAAATAAATCAAGGGATAGCTATTTTAGTACCATTTTGATTGTGTAATGATATAATGAAAATGATGATAATGAAAACTGAAAGCGACAACAAGCCAAAGAACATCTAATGTTTGAGATTAACTGGTCAGTTGATTAATCGGACTATTAAAAAAATACATTTTTAATTCTTTGAGAAATTTTTACTTAATTTTAATGTTGTTTTAAGTTAAAATAACACAAGTCTCCAATAAGCATTCAAACCTGTTCGCTCCTGCTTATGGTTTTGTGCTGACAGAAATGCCTTATCCCACAAGCCCACCACCCAGTCACTTTCCAATTCTGATTTCTTAGGAGAGAGGTTACTTTGCCCAAACTCCTCCTCCTTGTGGGGACCCACTGGGGGCATGAATACCCCAACTGTGAGCCCTTTCATTTCCTTATGCCTTGTTCTCTCACTGTCCCTGCCCATAGAAATGCCTGTAACATGAGGTAAGGGTACTCTGCATCATCAACAGCCAGAACACTGTCTCTTTGCTGGAGTTCTAGAAATATTAGGGAGCTTTCACTAAAAGGGAGCGATCTGGCCATTTTCAATTGTCGAGGTCATTGTAGAACTTAAATGTGATGAAACGCCTTAGATACTGACAAGAGTGCCACATGAGTGCCACTGGACCAGAGAATAGGAAATATTTTATCTTACAAATATTTCTGTTACTTCTGACACAGTAGAAAATAAATATATAAATTTGATACTGTTGCTATAGGCCCAACATGAAGAGATCATTTGAATTTTGCACTTCCAGGGACCTAGCATCATGCAGTCCATATGAAAGAACAACCACCCAGCAGGTCCTTTCAGGTCTTCATATCACTGATACCCAGAGCTACCGTCTACATGAGGAGGTAGGTGGGATATAGCTAGGGCCTGTGTGTCAGATAGGAACCAATCAGCCGTTTGTATTCACTGGCACAGGTACAACAGTGCAGGAGACAGTCAGGCTGGGCCAATTAAAACAAGCTGGAACAAAGCGCTGATCCAAGCATGTCTTTGTACAACCCGCTTTCACAGGGCTCTATCATAACTCTCCTCACTCTAGCCTTTTTTTATGAAGGTGGATGCTTTCCCAAGGTCAGTGCCAATGCTTCCAAAGAAAAGAGAACAGAGACGACCTGTTTTTTCCCCAATCTCATGAAACAGGGTCCGAAAAGGGCAGGATGAGAAGGCTGCCCAACTGGACCAGGTTAAATAGGAACTAAACACTTCTGCTTCTGTGACAAAAGAACAAAAGAGAAACAGAAAAACAGAGGAAAGAGGAGGACAGTTAACCCAATCGGTGCAAAGCATTCTGAAAGAAATTTTTAGTTCTGACCAAGAACAGCATGTTTTGACATCTCCTTTCTCCTTCTAATTAAGTTAATTTATGCAATTACCTTACAGTGTAAGACAAATGAAAAGATTTCAGTGAAATAATTTACCTACACACAAGCACAACAATGGTGCATTGTCCACCAAAGCTTATCTATCCAGAAGACTAAAACATATTGACTAAATGTAATAAATGTCCTATTGGCCTTGTAGTTAATACTTTCTTCTAATATCTAATGAAGCCTGTGACAGCTCTCAGTTTTAGGAGATCATCCAGCCAATTGAACAATATTTCATTCCTTCTTCATTATAATTTCATTTGACTCCTCCTCTCTTACACAGATGTGGTCACCTCTTTCCAAAGTACATGCTCATATATTCCTACTGTACATAATTCTGTTCCTCAATATAAAGACCTCTCAGCTTCCCTGAGAAACAGCTGTAATTAGCATAGTCATTTTGTTGACAAAAATCATGATATACTATTACAATAATACAATAATAAAACACTTGTTGCAAACAAGTCTCTCACCACTGGGAATCGTAGGTTATCAAATGATTACAGCTTCCACCAAAAGCTACAACTAGTGAAGTGAAGATAACTAAACAAGTTGGTCACTTTACATATGATCCTCAACTCAAAACATCTGCAGTATACTGTAGTGTCACAGGGCAAACATGATGGTAGTTAGACCACCAACCTCTCATTCTATATTTCCACCACTTGGAAAAAAATTCCAGAAATTAATCCGCAGAAACAGCGTACCAGATACTAACTACAGAAAAGCCTGTTGGCAGACTTGTGGTTCCTCAACACCTTAAATCCCTCCACTCCGGCTGCACCGTGCACTCTCCTTGGCATGGCGCTTTCTCTAGAAGAGTAGATTATTGATCAAAATGACACAACTTAAAAAAAAAAAAAAAAATACTTCAGTATTTTACGTGACAAAAAATTTTATTAATGTCTGTTTGAAATGTTAATGTTGTTATACTTAAAGAGTTGGCATCTAGGGTGCACCCTGCTTTACAGTCTATGCTTGTACGAAAGGTACTGGACCAGTGCAGAACTGTGCTGGACAACTGTGTTTGCAAAAAATATTTATATATCAATATATTTTCAGAAACCTGAATGCTTACAGTGTTTGCATATTCTCCCCATATCTGCATGGGTTCCTCCACAGTCCAAAGACATGCAGTTCAGATTAATGTTTTGTGTGTGTGTGTGTGTGTGTGTGAGACTACCCTGTGATGGACTGGTGTCCCATCCAGGGTGTACCCCTCCCAGCCTTGCATCAAATGCTTCTGGGATAGGCTCTGGATCACCGTGACCCTGCTCAGAATAAAGAGGTTATTGACATTGTATGAATGGATGAATGTTAAAAGCAATGCAAAGTTGGCTGGTTTTAGTAGTACTATCACGCACACATCATCCCTGAAAAGTAAAACTGAAATTCAGATGTATTATATTGAAAGAAATGTGTGTTTACTGAATACTAAAACTGTTACATTATTATTCAGAGAATCCTCAGCTTCCAAAGAATGGGAAAAGTTACACAAACACTGTCCTTATATCATTATATTAATAATATAATAATATTTTCTCTAATTATTTGGTCATAAAGAACTGAATTATAAAAATTACATTCTTAGGCAATATTTTCTGTGCTGCCACAGATTTTTACCATCTCAAACTGAGTTCTAAATCACTATGAACGGATTTAACTGTGAAAATAGTTAAACGACCAGAACAAACGTAACACTATTTGACAGCCTCTTGACTACTTCTGCAGGAATACTCAACAGGGCTATTTGGCAAGCCCCAGCAACTGGCATTAGCTATCATCTATTACAGGCAGTCGCTGGATTACGAACGAGTTCTGTTCCTAAATCTGTCTTTAAGTTGGATTTCTACGTAAATTGGAACACTTAGGTAAGGTTCGTGTCTAACATCAGTTTGTCAAATGTTTTTCTTAGTATATACTGTACCTTTCTTTGCAGAAAAACATTAAAGAAACACTTTCAGATACACGAAAACATCTTTGACATAATACAGTAATAATAATAACAATATAATGTAATAATAACAAGAATAATAATAAATGTAGCTACAGTATTTATAATAGAGAAAGAGATAATTGTTACTACAGTATTTATAGTAAAGAGAGAGAGAATGTGTGTGTGTGTGTGTGGGTATAAAAAAAAAAAAAAAAAAAACTTTCATGTTCATGTTTCCAATGTTTGTTGACGTTTCACTTTTTTCTGATCGCTTTATTATTTCCACTTTAGTTTCAATCATGATAATTTTCCTTTTTTTGATGTATCACCATCACTTGCATCACATTTACGCTTTGGTGCCATGGATAGGATGGTAAAAACAAAAAAATTAAATCCAAATACAGTAACACACACAAGATACTGTTAACATGCCATAGTGAGTGGGCAGGAGACTGAGGGAGGTAGGTAGTTAAGTGGGGGGTGTGTGTGTGTGTGTGTGTGTGTGTGTGTGTGTGTGGACCCAATCGCAGGACCTTTATTTTTGGTATACAAGAGACCAGGCAAGACTCATGGTCGGGGACAGGCGTGAGTCGGTCGATGCACAAACGTAGGTCTTGGGGAGAAGAATCCGATGTCGCGGTCAAGGAGGCGATGCAAGTGTCGGAAGCCGTGGATGTCAGGAGTGAACAAGAACATTAAAGCCAAATAGTGTCACACACATGACATTGTTAACAGCAACCTAGTCCAATTGAAAAGAACAAAGTCTTTGTCCTACCTCAGGCCCATGCGCCTACGAGTCAACGAACCGCTGTAGATGAGCAATGTTTTGATGCGCGTCATGAAGTAGTGCCCATTTGTTATTATGAATCATTGTATCTAACTCAAATTTTTAATATAGTAGGCTTTACGGGGAGCTGGTTCATAAGTACGGGTGTTACATAAGGCGGCCATTCGTAAGCCAGGGACTACCTGTACTTCATTTAGCTGACGATTTTCTCCAAAGCAACTCAAAACGATTTATGAATTTATACAATATAGCTGGGCAATTTTTACCAGAGCATTTTTTTAGGGTAAATACCTTACTTAAGGGTACTACAGCGGGAGGTAAGACTCAAACCTGCAACCTTCACTACCTTCAAACCTACCCACTACACTACTAGGTGCCCCATCTCTCAACAAAAATCCTGGACAAAAAAAACACAGCAGTGTTCTTGACTAAAACATGCAAAATACACACTGATACACAGTGTGGTGGCGCATTGGTAGTGCTGGTGCCTTACAACACCTGGGCTCCATGATTGCATATAGGTTTGATCTCAGCACAGTCTGTGTGGAGTTCCTGTGTTTCCATGGGTTTCCTCCAGGCTCTTCAGTTTCCCGTCACAGTTCAAAGACAGATATTTCAGGCTGATCGGTGACTCAAAAAAAAAAAAAAAAGGCACCTGGTGCGATTATGTTCAATAAATGTGTGTGCGTGCTAGTTATGATTAATAATTTTTAACAATTTGTTAATTGAAAATTCTATATGCAGCTACTCATAGAATGTATACTCGTTCCAATAGTGGTATGTGATTTGACTGTACTCAAGAATCACGTGTCTACATCCAAATCTCTTCTTCTGTTGGTGTAATGCAAATCTTGTATTTTTTCTGAAATGTACATTGGAGAAAAGCATCTGTTAAATGAATTAATATAAATGTAAAACAGCCTCAGGCCACTGCATACTGCGCCAGTTAACTTCTTGGTATGAAACCCCAAAATTCCATGCTTACCCATAGATCCAGCAGCACAGCTGATGCAAACCAATTCCAAAGATTTCACAAGATGAAAAAGATATCTTGAAATAGGTGTTGCAGTGATGGATTATGGCCACGTCTACATCAAAGCAGCACTGTCCTCAAAATGGCAGTGTTGTACATGGACAATTACAGTAAATTACACAATTTCTATGGGATTAAGAGCACTTGTAATATATATGGCTATACGTAATCTGTGATTGCTAATACAACACATTTCATCGGACTCAAAGTCTGCTATAACACACTGCCAATGCCATCTTATAGTCATGCAAATAAGGACAAGGTGAGGAATATGTCTCTAACGGTTTCTGAAATCAATGAAAATTTGTCATTTTTAAAGATCAAACCAGTAATCAAGCGACCTATAAATCCCAAGTTTCATCAAATGGAAACATTTCAGGTGAATAAGAGCTGTTATTAACTTTGTATGTGTAAATTTCAAAACCAGACCACTCAGAAGGATTATGGGTACAAGGACTAAACCATCAGTCAAACACCACTTTCAGAGTGGTATTTGGTTTAAACCTTGGTGATGCCTACTGTCACTGGCAATACAGCCAGTAATTGTAGGTTTTTAATAGGTCACATTATCTTAATTTTTTTTTTTTTAAATAAAAAAACTGCTTTCTTCCAGTGTCCAACCACATAGCTAACCAAAAAGAGGTCATCTTGACACCCTTCGCCCTTGCTAAAGCAGACAAGCCGTTACACTTGCAACAGTTAACAAAAAGTAGAATAGAGCTCTCCTTTCAAGATCTGGCAGATTTAATTACTCAACTGTCGACTGCTTTTCAAAGCAGCTCTTCAACTACCCCCCACGCTCTGAACACACGAAACCCCAGGAGGATCTCCAAGACAGGCCTGTGCCACGCAAAAAAGGGGATCAAAACCGGAAAGAAAGACAGACACATAAAAGGATATGCAAATCCAAACGTCTCGGGCCAACAAGCCTTAGCCAGCACAGGTTAGGGCTATTTTTAACTGTCATTCCTCTGCTTGGTCTCCGAAGGTGTGCAATGCCCTCCTTCTGCTTTAGCTGCATGGTCGCATTAAAATGCCTCTGTCATGCAGATGCCTACATGGGAATGAGGTTCCCAATTACAACAATTCCCACAATGATTAGAGAAAGGGGGGGAAAGAGCTGAAATACAAATCTTTACACAGGTATAGGAAACAGAAGGTATTGCACATCCACAGCAAACAGCATGTCCAGGTTAAAGCTTTCTATTACTGCCTGCTACAAACTTTGTGACTATAACTATGTCTGTGCATGTATTGCAAATTGCTGCAGATACATGTGGATTCACATGGGCACGTATATGAATTTCAAAGGTGTTTGTATAATATGTACATACTTGTCTATCAGTTGTGTGTTGCCCTAGTAGCAGCTGGAGGATGGGGTGAATGTAAAAACACAGACAGGGCTGAGTGTGTCCCACCTGAAAAGTTGCTGAAGCTGAGGTACACAATGTGTACTCTCATCTAAAGAAGATATATCACAGCCTTCGATCCATCCTGCTGCTAGATCCTGCTGCACATCACAAAAATTGCAATTGTTATAGTGTTGCTCAAAGTCTGACTCGAGCCAAACTTGACCGACTGGGGTTATTTAATATTAATCAGATATTTTCCTCTGCAGTATCATAATACAAATCACTAGTGCTTGGACATATCATCTCCACCCTCAGATAGACGATTTTGCTTCTATACTCTAGGCCAAAATAACCTTCAATCTTATATCTGGAAAGGGGGTCTAAATTGTGGACCACTAAAGCCTGAGTATGTGAGGGAAATATTTTCAGTCCCTCATTAAAAAGCTCAGTTAAGGAAATTTCTGAAATAAAATAATTTAAACCAACTAACGTTAAAGTACCATATGTTGTACCTGTGTCACTGCACCAGTGTCCAGTTTATCCTTTTGAATGAGAAAACTCTGAATTCACAGTGAGCTGAATAAGTACAATGAAAACAACACTCCCACAGTAATACCCACCAACAGCAAACACCAAAGAAAGGTAAGCAGGTGTTCTGAGGCCTCATTTTGAGATGACCTGAATGGTACAATGGTGGAGTTCAACATAAATTGTACTGATGTGTGAAGATTGAGCATATAAATATAAGGACACAGCTGCGTTCTGCTGACTGCAGTAAGGCACTTACTGGCATCTCACTTAGCCAGCTGGCCCACTAAAAACTCTTGACATTGACTGGTCGTCATAACCACAGGTACACAGGTTCAAATCTCAGCACAGAAAAGTGTCACCATGCCCTTCAATGAGGAAAAGCAGTAGCACACATGACAAACAATACAAAACAAGCATTTCACAAACTGTAAAGTCATCACTTTGGACCACACAGACTCCGATAAGTAGACAAGTAGGTAATATCGTGTTTGCAAGGCCTAAATCAAGGGACTTGAATGTTGTCAGTAATGGTCACTTCTTTCTGACCTTGAAACCTGGCAGTCAATCAGCATATATGAGTGAATCACAGGATGCAGCTCCAGCAGGCATCATGAAAGAATAGTTTGTTCTCAACTCCCTCCTGCCTCTGACCAGTTCCTTTGGTGTTAGCTTCTATGACAGTGGGCATGATAGCTGCAGCCTGGTGGGCAATGAGCTTATGTACACAGGCAATTTGGGAACTGTGAGGGGAAACAAAGTCAAAATGCAGCAGGGGTCACCAAGATGACTGGCTTCCTACCTTTAAACCCAGCTTCATCCATAATAATAAAGTTTTTCTCAATCGTTTTGACACATTTCTCCAAATGAATGTAATTTCTCTCAAAACAATTAACACAGCTAACTAAACACACTCTTACCTTGACCAAACAGCTCAATTCCACTGCATAAAGTACTGCCTTTTCTTCTACTAATGCATTTACTAAAATTAAATACTAACATCAAATGTACAATTGTGTGGTCGACTGATTGTATAACGTAGTCTGATGTACACACACAAATACATCAATGCAAATACACGTTTATCGTGAAGTTCTCTACTGAGGAGTTGTTGTATAACAGAAGCTACTGCCTCAACATCTCCACAGGCCTCTTCCATTGTTTGAAGAAGACTGTAAGGGTTGTGATCATACACTTTCCATCTCCAACAGGAGAATAACTCCTCAACTGAATTCAGGAAAGGAGAATATGGTGGAAGGAACACCATCCTAAAATGTGGGTGATGCTCAAACCACTCCCTCAGCAGCGCCGAATGATGGAATGGCACACTGTCCCAAACAACTACAAAATCTCGATCCATTTACTTCTGGTCAACCTGCGGGAAGAGGATTTCATTGAGGGAGTTCAAAAAAAATTCTTATCCTTTCGGTGTTGTATGGCCCCAACATAGCATTGTGTACCACAAAACTAGTAGCTGAAATTGTGGCAGACACGGTAATGTTGCCTCCCCGCTGTCCAGGGACATTGACTGTAGCACGATGGCTAATCACATTCCTCCCTCTTCTCCTTTTTTTAAGACTGAAGCCAGCTTCATCAGTATACAGGTACTCAAAATGAGTAGCACTGCCATCCAACTCTAAAATCCTCTAGAGTAAGAATACAAGGTACAATAAGTAAATGTTTTTTAAAGTAATGCCATTAATTGCAAAGTTTATACTGTAACTGTTGTAGAACAGTCTGGGTTCCCCGTTGGACACAACACTATGCCCAGAGATGCCTGAATTTTTCCAAATACAGTGGAATAGTATATAGACAATATCTTTGTATTTACAGTAAAAGTGCAGTAATTGTGTGGCTTAGATATACTTACACAAACTGGAATCGCAACTCCTTCACTCTGATGGAGTTCCTCTCACAGGGCACTTTGTATACCTGCTTCATCCGGATGGCATTTCTCCTTACAACATGATCAACTGTGGCAAGGCTGCTTTGAATATTTTGGAATACTTGGTTGTCCTGAGGGGGGTGCGGTGGCGCAGTGGGTTGGACCACAGTCCTGCTCTCCAGTGGGTCTGTGGTTTGAGTCTCGGTTGGGGTGCCTTGCGACGGACTGGCGTCCCGTCCTGGGTGTGTCCCCTCCCCCTCTGGCCTTACGCCCTGTGTTACCGGGTTGGCTCCGGTTCCCCGCGACCCTGTATGGGACAAGCGGTTCTGAAAATGTGTGTGTGTGTGTGTGTGTGTGTGGTTGTCCTGTATTATTCTTTGCTTTAAGGCGGATGGTGTTGTTCTGGACCACCATGTCAACAATGGCATGCTCTTGTTCAATTGAAGAGAGTCTTGTTTGTCCAGCTGAATGCTGTCAAACTTCCATTCTGACAAATGTTTGGATGAGTACGAACATTTATACTAGAGAACTAGAGTACTAGAGTCTAACCACAGCAGTACAACGGTATGGTTACTTACCAATTTTCACTCTGAAATGTGAGGATAATTGAAGTCACTGTGGATCTGTTTATGTTGGGATGAACTCTCTGCCCAGCTTCTCTGAAGGAGAGACCATGATTTATGACATGGTCAGTTAGGGTGGCCCTCATTTCATTTGAAACCCATCTGTACCCAATCCTTCTGCCTCTCCTCCCTCCTCTTCCACCCTGCTGTCCCCTTCCTCTCTACTCATGTCTTGTTACATTTTCTTCTCTTGCTCTTCCCACTCTACCATTGCCCTCCACTCTACCCATCTCTTCTCTCTCTACTCCTCTTCATACATCCTCACCTTCTCTCCCCTCATCTTCCTCTACCCTCTCCACCACCTCTCATTCTTACATGTCTTCCTTTTCCCCTTCTCATTCTTGTTCTTATTCTTTGTCTTTTTTCTTTTCCCCTTTTATAGGAATTGTGATAACTCTATAATCAATTAGGAAATTTGCATTTCCTGTGTTGTGTGTATTACTAAATCAGCAGATATCAATTTGGGGCTCACTGAGAACATACCGTGTGTAACTGAGCATTGAACAAATGACAAGAGTTTTGCTTGTTGTGGTTAGCAAAATGGTACATAAATGTTTGTGATTTGTGTTAAACCAATGAAAGACATGCAATTGCTGTTTTCCTGATATATTACAGTTCTGGTTGGCTGCATGAACTGTTGTGCAAACACTGCAGAATTTTGTGCAGTGTTTTAGGAAAATTATGCATCTCATTTGAAAGTAGTATGAGATAGACAAGAACTTACAATCTATGTAGGACAATGAATGAAGTGTTCAGACGGCTGTGTTAATTGTTTTGAGAGCAGTGACTGAAGTTTGGAGTAATGTGTCAAATCGATAGAGAAAAACTGTAATCTTGAGAAAATGGTACTTACAACAACAGAAATACATGAGCATCTATAACTATTGTATTAATGCACAGTTGTGAAACATACACCAGAGATTAGTTCCAAAACAAATTTATAGACATCTACCTCTGCACTCATAAGGCACAATGGAACTTTGATTGGCTGCCTTTAGCACTTGTAAGCAACCATTTCATTAGATTACATATATGTTATAGAATTCAAAGCAACCTAAAAAGACATGGAAAAAAAGAGTAAGGTTAATAATGTGGCACAAAATGGTGGCTCTTTTAAACATTTTAATACAGCATCACACAAGAAGTCTTCTAAAGTTGTTGGCTTGTGAAAGGCCACTTATATACTGCTAAGTCATACTGTACATGGATTGAAGAACAACATTTCAAATGGTGTCAGGTTCACATAAAGTCCCTTTACAAGGTCTTTAATGGGATGACTTTCAATTTGATTAGAAATACAGCTACAGCTGAGGTATGTGCAACTATTACTGTATTACCATTATCTGTATTATTTTAGCCCAGCACAGGGTTCCTAACATTGCTCATGCAGCACAGTCTCTTTAAAAACCAGAAGACAGCAATATCTCTTGAACCTGCTTTGTTTGGCATTTCTCCCAACTACAGGTTCAAAACTGAAAAACAGCCAAGGACAAGAGAAACTACAAACCACTCCAAAGTTACTAGTCAGGATTAAGTTTTCATTTCAACATTCAATATTTGATTCTAACCATTTGAGTGACAGTAAAACTTCCAGTGGGAGTGCGGTGGCACAGCAGGTTTGGCCAGGGCCCTCTGTGTGGCAGGTCTGGGATTCAAGTCCTGCTTGGAGTGAATTGCGGTGGACTGGTGTCCCATCCAGGGTGTGTCCCCTCCCCCCTTCAGGCTCCCAGAAGCAAGCAAATGAATATTTGTTTTTGTAGCAACGTAGACATATAAAAGAACATTTCATAATAAATAATTTTCCTGACCTCACATTTTAACTTAATTATTTAAATCAGGCTGACTAAGCTGATACCATGATAAACCATGTTAAATAGTTACTTGTGTGATGAACATTGGCGTATACAGTATGGTGGAAAGAGACTAAATGTACTTAAGAATCACACATCTGCAGCTATGTCTCTCTTTCTCCTAATGTAATACACAAATTGTATTTTCTATGAGATGTACGTCACTTTAGAGAAAAGCATCTGCTAAATGAATAAATGTAAATGGTTAGTGACCAAACTCATGAAACAGGCTTTTTTTGCTTTACGGTTCAGTATCATTGGCAATATCATCTTCTGCCTACATGTGGCTCTTGATGGCCTGGTAAAATGATCACGCTATAACTATCAGAATGGCAGATGTCCTCTGAGGTATCAGACTACATGCGAGACTCACTTGACAGTTGGTTGCCAAGAAAGAAAAAAAATTTCTCTGAAATAACAATGTGCTATAGATTGCTACAGATAACTACAGAGGAATTCCAAGTTTACAATTTATATTGCTGGGCCATTACTAATCTTTAACGGTAGAAGATGAAGACTGATGAAATTATACTAAATATTATGTGAACTTACAGTCACAGATTGAAATGTCAGTACATTTTATTAACAGACTACTTATCATGTTTTCCAGTTTCACAATAGCAGCATATGACAGACTGAGCCAAGAGACAAGGCATTTCACCACTGTCACAGGCTAAAGAGGACAATTTTAGACCACAGTGAACAATAAAGCAGCATGTATAAAAACCCCAAAGCATTTCTGGATACATTTTATATCACAACCACAGTGACTTGGTGCACATTTAGTGTGCCCTGCTAGAGTATAGATGTCATAAAGCAAAGACCACCAAAAACCTCCTCCTCTAAATGAGGGAGGGCATTACCGCATGTGATAATAGTGGCATGCAGCTTTCGTTTCTGTTTTTATTCTTGTTTGTCTGTTGTGAGAGTGGCATTTTTAGGTCCTCCCAGTTTCCTAGCACTACATAAGGTGGGGGCTGGCTAGCAGCGATGCAGAGGATATCTGCAGTGCCAGTGTTTAGTCGTCGTGGCTGGATGCGCAGTCATCATGAGGATATAAAATACATCCGCATGAAAGCAGTTCTTTTTCTTTTTTTTTTTTGCTCTGTGTCCTCAGATGCCCCGATGTCCCATTTTCTTCTTTCCCATTCTCTCCTCTCTATATGCAACAGTGCTCTGTTTTTTGAAGGCCCTAGTGCACCCCACCCAAGCTCAATTTTCCCCTTCCCTGTTCCCACCACAGCCCTACCAATCTATTGCTTCTGCATCATTTATTTATCCCGTTCACCTTCTTGTTCCAGACCTTGCATACTGACCCTCCAGGGTGCAACCATCCCAGCATCTTACTCTTTCCCTGTCACTGGGCTTTGCTCTCTCCTTCCAGTCTGCTAGTCCACTCCTCCGCTCATTGGCTGGAGTTCCTGCCATCCGTCACAATTTTGTTCCTGCCATTGTAGCCGCTTCCCAGTTCTTACCACTCTCTCTCCTGCTACTCCAGACTGGTGAAGCAAGGGTGGGGTAATCCGCACTGGTTGCCATGACACCAGACATCCCGTGCCTGCTGACGGCAGGCATCTAGTCCCTGCTCTACTGCCCCATCGCCTGGCAGTGGGAAGCAAATATATGCAACAGTAGCAGAGATAGCAGAGACTCTGCGTGTGTGTGTGTGTGTGTGTGTGTGTGTGTGTGTGTGTGTGTATAAAGAGAGAGAGTCAATGAATAAGTCAAAATATGTGAAAGCAAGTGAAGGACTGTGAACTCTATAGAACATACTATAGTACCAGCAATGTTTGATTAGTTGTTAATCAAAGTGTTAAAATTCAAGTTTGTTATTCCAGGAACAAGACCAGATGAGGTTCAATAACTAGAGTAGTCTATGATGTTTAAAATATAATGTTAATAATATGCAATTATATAATTTATTCAGAAAAATATTTTTTCACTGTTATGAATATCACATGAATTAGAGTTGTATTGTTTCAAACTAAACTGGTAGGGTTTAATCAGGTCAATTAACCAATCAGGTTAATTAATCAAGTTAATTGGGTTAAATCAAGCTTAGAACCAGTTACAGCTGCAAACTAGAATGGGATCCACGCCCAAGGTCATCTCAATCAGCCAATCAAATCAAAGCCAAGGAAGTTTCCAGCTTCCAGACCCATTATGAAGACTGATATTCAAACCAGCAACACATGCATTAAGCACCGATGATGTCACCTTGACTGGTGATGAAATGTTTGCAGTCCGAACTCCAAGCTTGGTGAACATCTGAATTGTTTCAAACCTTCAATGTCTCTTTATTCAAACACATCTATGAGGTGAAGGACACCTTCAGTTGATTCTATCGTGGGTCCTGAGAATGATGCTAGCAGTCTCTCTTTTGCTCTCCGTAACTATTGGCTCCATGTGAAAACAGCCCTGCTCAACCTCGACCCAAGGCTTCAAGCCTGATTAATAATTTAGCAAGTCTATATTTCCAGCCATCTGTTAATCTTCCTCTCAACATGAATGCCTCCAGCTCATCAATACTAAAACTGGCTGTTTTGTAAGCAGACTTGTGATCAAAACTAAAATATGCTTAGGCAGAAATGATGGAGGAAGTGTTGAACAACTGGACTTGAAAGAAAAAGGCAGAAAATCTAGATCTCACAAGGGGAACTAATGAAATCTTAAGCAAGGTACTTCAAATTGAGTTGACTCAGGAAATATCCAGCAATTTATTATAAAAAAATAATTCTCATAACAGGCCTAATAAACACATATAGCTCCATTAACTTTTTTGTACATTCAAAACTTGAACAGTTTTATTTTCTTCAATGCTATCTTGTCTCTTTGTAGGCTGAAAATAATACAATAATTTAAATACGAAACTTTTTTAAGCCTGCAGAAGTAGTTATTTAATTGTCACACTCTTAAGTATAGTATAATGGAAACAAAGGTACATCTCCCATAAACTGGTTTTCAAATGGAATCTAATGAAAAGCATCTGAATGTAAAATGGATGCTGGGAAGTTAGTTCAGTGGATGAATAAAGAATATGAAAATTAATTCAGAACTTCATCAGTCTGCAACTCCAAACATTCTGGATGGCTAAACTATCTAGTGACTTTTAAACAGGGTAGCTGCATCCATAACACAACTGCTTCAAAACCACTAGTCTATAGTTATCAACAAAAGACATAACAGCTTTTGCTCCATCTGTCCATTTACTTTAATGACTATTAGGGTACAAACCGTGTCCAAATTCAAGACACAATAACAGCAAGTGGAAACTAAAAAAATAAAAGAGAAAAATTTTGCCAAATGTGACCTATTACAATGCAGTACTGTGTGCTGAAAATTACCCATCAACACACTCCAACGTACAGGAATTGCCATTGTGAAACATTTCATTTCGCTTCGAGTGAATGAGTGAGGCAAGTCTTGGTCAGTGAGGTGAGAAGTTTTTCAGCCTCTTCTGGAGCTAAGTGTCTATCTCTCGAAAAAAAAATGAAATATCATGGGCCTGGTGTATGAATGGTACAATTAGCCTCTTTGTTCAGGTAAAATTCCTTACCCCACTATTCTTCCCCACACACGCTACAATCAGTGGGATAGGTTTACTCAGCTAAAAGAAATTAGAGCCCAGAGTCCGATTCCCACAGGCAACAGTTCTTGAGGAGGCTGCTGTAAAGCCCCTCCACTACACTTGCCCCACAGCAGCACAAGCAAGTGCAACAGAAAGCATGGCAAACACAGTTCTGGAAATCATTCTGTGAAAGAATGAGATCAGCTACAAGGCAACAAAGCAGAACATATATGGAGGCACACTGTCAAAAAAATGTCACAGTGCAAAATGATGATGTAGCACAAGTAACGATAAGGATATAAACTCATCCAAATGTTACTTCTGTGGTGAAAAAAATGCTTAAAGGAACATTTTTCCAAGACAGAAGTGTTAACAGTACATTCTGAACTGGTTAGAAAACTACACAGACACATGCACTGTTCATTCCAAACCCCAGCAATCCACATAAAACACCCCCATACCCCCCACATTTTCTCATCAGACACGTTACAGCATACATCCTCCAGGGACTGTCACATTTGGAGTGGATGTGGGGGGGGGGGGGGGACTGTCGGCTAAAAATGGCTGAGCTCAGACCACAGTAGAGATGAAGCCAAACATCCATTTTACCCTGCCTTCATGCATACCGACAGACGCTGTCCACTTTGATCTAACTTTAGCTGATCCATGGCTATCTACAATATCTGTCCAGAAAAAAGCTGGAAGCCTCTGCTCACTCTCTGAAGGTGAAATGAAACAATCAATACAAAATGCAGCACAAAGAAGGGATGTGTGACTCATACACTTTCTGGGAAAATCCTTCTCAAAAACCCAAGTAGTCGTTCAACTTTATAGAAACAACAAAAAACTGAAACTGTAAATCTGAAACTGTAAGTAACTTCAAGGTTCAATATCTATAAACTGTAGTTTTTTTTTTAAGCATAACATTGAAACTGTAAGCAAAATACAAAAGCCCTTGTAGTTAACTCATCAGCATTTGATGGCAGCTAGGGCTGTCACACTGCTGTCATTGTGGGATTTAGACTTATGAGAGAGCCAATAAGAAGGCTGAGAAGGAGGGGGCATCCTTACAAGGAGGCCATCGGGGGGCTGTGCACGCGCCGGCAGCTCCGTGGAGACGCTCAGGGCACCGCGCGGCCAGCACGAACTGAGTGAACTGCAGCCGAGCCTGCACTCTAAGGTCAGTGAGTCCAACATTCCTTCGGAGCCAGGGAGTGGGGGGCCCACTGAGGGGGTGCGAGGGGGACTACAGAGAAGAAGCTAGACCCGGGGCCTTGATACAGAACTACACCATACAACTCTGCTGGGACGCTGCAGTGCTGGTCCTGCACCTATATTTTATGTGCACAGCAGGAAGTCAAGCTTTACAGACCTCTGCCACAAGCATTCTCTGAGCACACAGAGAAAATCGTAACAAATGCTACAGTTCCCCCAAATCTCTACACCTGTTTTCAGTGCTAAGGTCATTTAGTGAAATTTTCAACTGTCAGTTCTAATCTGATGTCTTAATTGTTTCCGGCAAAACTGGCTGTGAAACAGTATACATTTAAAGGCCTGTTTAAATAAAAGAAATCAAACTTGGAAAACGTGTTCTGTGGCAGTAATTAGCAAAGGTGAATATTTAAAGAGAATATACAGCGATGCACCATGTTTTCAAATGCTGCAATGCTGGTTTCTGAGTTCTGTGTGCAATAAAGATTAACTGGGCCACTGGTCTCCACAAAGTGTCCTGAAACATATCATATGAAGACCAGTTCAAGTAAAAGTGCCAAAGAAAGAGCTTCAAAACCGGCAGTGCTAAGCAAGAGATCACATACTGAAAAAAGCTTATCTTGCTTTTTCATGCACCCATATTTCTGTTCCTGTACACAATTTAATAGAAATGCCAGAAAAGAAAACTGGTAGAAGATTCATTAAAATCAGCACTTTAAGCTCACAATATGTATCACAGGCATAGAGTACCAGCTGAAAAACTTCCCTTTTCATGAAATATTATTCAAAACTCTTTCTTGTAGAGCAGAGAAATTTTTTTCTGTAACAATTCAGATGAACAGTATATCACAGTTAACTTGGAGACATAAAAAGTCATTTTACTCCCTCTCCTGGTCAATCAGGTGTACAACCAGCTCAGAACACAGCTGCATTTTTATTACCATAATACAACAAATTCATGAAATCAGATTTTGTTATATTTATACTTATTCTGCACATATTGCATAACTTTCACTGGTTATAAGCAAAGGCAAGTCTGAAATAATGTACAGTGTTTACAAACATTACTTTTATAATTCATATTATTTGGTGTTGAGGGCTAAAGGTAAATAACCAAAGTTTTGCACATGTACCCCTACACCTTTCACTCAGCGTTGCCATACTCACCAAAGCAGGATGAGTACTTTTGATACAGTATGCTAGCGGGGACAAAGAGAGAATAAACTTCTTCACAACAAATCATTATCCATTTTGACTGCCAAAGCAATATTCATGTTACACAGTACTCTGCTGTCAGTAGCACATTTTCCCATAACCCCACTGCCAGAAGTAGTGTTCATGAAACAAGGCTTGAATAAGCTATAGAAAGGTATATAAAAAAAAAAAAAAAAAAAAACAAAAAAAAACATGAACTTAAGCACCACTAGGTCTCAGTCAGCATGGACAGATTTGGAGGCAGGAACATGAGGGTGGGGGTGGAATGTGTATTCTGACATGTTCAAATAGCATCAAAATTCAAAGCAAAAGAAACAGCAAAAATGTAATTTTAACAAACAAAGCAATGGTAAACATCTAGCACTGTTTTTCATTCAGATCATGACACCGGAAGATGAAGTCAGTCCTGCAGAACATAGTGACTAAGCATGCCCAGAAGTATATGACCATGATACATCACACACAAAAATCCAGCACTTTTAAATATCACCCACATTCACATTAATCACACTGGGGAAAATCTAGACAACCTGTAAAAACCTGAGTAAAACAGGTGCACTCTGTCATACAGTGCCCGATTTCCTTTTTGAACACAAGCAAATTACTTGTCCTTCAAACTAAAGTATAACTTGAGCCAAGAATGAATGGCTAATCTTCAAAAGGAATATAAACACATTTTATCAAGATGCCGAAGAAACGATGGATAGAAACTAACAAGCAAACAAAGGCAGAAGTGTCACACAAAGGAGAAATGCAAGTAAATTATGCCCGCACCGTCTCCCTGTGTTACATGTGTGTTTCCTTCCACAGCCCACAAGTACACCAGTCACTCTAAATTTCCTGTACTGTATGAACATGGGTCTTATATTGCTGTTGTGTATAAAAGGGGTGAATGATAGTACAGAGTTTAGTGCAGTCTATTCAATATTGTAAGTCACCTTAGATAAAAGGGTAAGCTAAATACTAGTTAATTATTATATGTCGCTTTGGAGAGAAGAGTGTTAAATGAATAAATGTAAATGCCTTGTGGTGCTCAGCTGACAGGATACACATGAAATCCAAACTTGGTATTGAAGTAGGGGTATTAAATAAACCTCCTTGTAATGTTAAATTTTCATAAATGGATACATCTTGGGGGATGACTATATATACCGTACACAGACGCTGTATAAATACTTTCTAGGCTCCTCACCTCTGGACATTGGTGGTCCTACATTCAAGAGGTAAAGAAAATCAAAAACACAAACTTTCTCAATTCTGATATCAATGTGGCGGAATGACCTTCCTCTCACTCTCAGAACTTCTGAATTCCTCTCAATGTTCAAGAATGGTCTCAAAACATCTCTTTCAGACTCTAATCAGTGGATATCCTGTCTTCTCCATAAATTTACATTATATTATTTGTTACCAACACCTTTGTATTTCCTATCAAATCTAGATGCTGCTACTCATGTAATGTAATTGTTAATGCTCTCCATTTTAAAATTTTGTCCCGTCTACCAATTATACATTCAGTTATCAATGCCATGTATGCTAGTTTAAACAGTGACATCACACAAACTGACTACTTCCAGAGTCACGTGTGTGGACTTGTATCTTAGTCTGTTGATGAAATGCAACTTTACCTTTGCTAAGCTGCATGTCGCTTTTGGAGAAATGCACACGCTAAATGAATAAATGTAAATATGAACACATATATAGTGTAGTTTACATGTTATAGTAAATATATACAGTACAGTTCAGGATTCAAAGTACTAGGCGGTACTAGTAGTTCTACTTCTAGTACCAGAAGGTTTCCTATAGCTGCAAATTCAAGACCCTGGTTATTGCCTACAAATGCATCAATAGAACTGCTCCCGGCTATTTACAAGACTTGATCAACCGCTACACCCCAGCCAGACCCCTTCACTCATCTACTTCTGCTCACTTGCTGGTCCCGCGCATGAAAAGTAAAGCGCTGAGGTTCTCGGTTCGGGCTCCATTATGGTGGAACGACCTTCCCCTCTCACTCAGAACTGCAGAAACTCTGTCTACATTCACAAAGGGTCTGAAAAGTTATCTCTCCAGCTCATGTATGGTGTAAATGTTCATGCACCGTAACTTCATGATCATCTCCAGATAAGCCTTTACACAGCCGCTACTCCGGCATTATTTCTTATTGTTTGTATACCCACCCACCCACCCACACACACACACACACACACACACACAGTCTGAACTGCTTGTCCCATACGGGGTCGCGGGGAGCCGGAGCCTAACTCGGCAACACAGGGCGTAAGGCTGAAGGGGGAGCGGACTGTTTGTATACCTTACTATTAAAAAAAAAAAAAAAAAAAAAAAAGTTTTGTAGGAGGTTATCAGGATTCATCTATCCTGCGTTTTATGCACCTACACGAGCGATGAACATTGGTGCATCAAGTGGAAAGTAACAAACTAGGTTTACTTAAGAATAACATGTCTGCAGCCATGTCTCTTTCTCTCAATGTAATGCATAAGCTGTATTTTTGCTGAGATATACGTCGCTTTGGAGAAAAGCGTCTGCTAAACGAACAAATGTAAATGTAAATATAAGTACCATGGTTCCAATAACACTGCTGTAGCTGCCTCAGGCAAGGTCGTTACCCTTACTCTAATTAAAATAACCCTGATGTATAAATGGGTAAACCGTAGTGAGCAGTTAAACATTTTAAGTCACAGTGAAGAAAAGCATCCCCTCAATAATGTTTTGTATTTTTTGTAGTTTTATATTTTTATTTGTATATTACACACACAGACACACACAGGTTAGAAAATACATTTTCAAAGAGCAGCATGATGACTTAATCATCTGCCCTATAATTCAACTGTTAGCTGAAATAACTGCAATTTTAATTAAAAATTTCTCACTACTATACCAGCAGTTCCCATCTTGTGACTGAAAACAGCAATCATGCATCTTAAATAAATCAAGGCAAGACACAAAATTTTTTTTTAAATCTTTCAGGTGGCTACTGAACATATCTTCAGCGGTTCACTGAAAATTCATATTCCCAATTATGGTTGGAACCGGAAACAAATCCACAGGCCCAGCATTCTTTTTACTTGACTCAATACAAAATGAAGTGATCTGTCATTGAAAATATTACAGAGGAAGTGCAAATTCTTTCCCCCTCAGAAAGGAACTACTATACTGGGGGTGTGTATAGCCGAGACTAAAATAATTACCTGCCATGAGAGATAGACTGGACCACAGTTATTTTAGCGCTGTGGAAAAAAATAGATTTGCTCTTTTACTGTCACTCACTCCTTGCAAATTTAGCTGTCAGAAACCCCACAGACAATGGTTTCAAAAGAGAAGCTTAATATTGCATATATGCAGCTATGTCCCATGTATATTTTTGAGCATCAGCAATACATGATGCTAGGTCAAAAAGCATCCGCAATAACCTGGATGGGGTGCCACGGGGGCACAGTTGCTTTTCTTCTAATCATTTTACAATGATTGCTAAGTAGAAGTTAACTGACACTTTTAATGAAGGTGACTAACAATGCTTTACACACAAAATCCCTACACTTATTCTTCCATCGATATACCAGAACAACATAACACACACAAATTACAGGCAATTAAGTTGCCAATTCAGATTAAACATGTCTTTTGGAGGAAACCCACACAAACATTGGGAAAACATGCCAACTCAACATAGATAAAGTGGGGATTGAACCCATGTTGAATAGCACAGCCTAGGTGCTGAAAAGCACCGAAATAATGACTGGAAACTGCCTTGATATTTTGCGTTATTATCATTGATGTTAACAACTGGAGTAATCGTGTCCTTTTGAAGGACATTTTGGTGATATTTTAGCATAAATGAGTTTTGGGGTGAGGAATGCATAAAAATTTTTACCATTGAAACTAAATGTAAAGACTAATGTCTAAGTTATGATTATTCCCTTTACAAAGCTTTCTTTTCCAGGAACATATTACTTTTGTAAAGTGTGGAAAAAATAATCTATATATTTAATAATGTATGAAGTTTAATTATTATGTGATTGCTTTATATTATCCTGTATTCTCATAAGCACTAGCATATGATAATCCTGAAATGTAAGTCATTACATTTCAGGGTCAGATGGTAGTGTATCAGTTAGTATTGCTGCCTTGGGACACAAAGGTTGCAGGTTCAAATCACACCTCCAGCTGTAGTACCCTTGAACAAGATACTAACCCTCCAGTAGAATTACCCAGATGTATAAATGGGTAACTGGATAAAATTGTATGCAGCTACTTGTGTTATGTATGTTTGTTCATATGGTGGAAAGTAACTAACTGTACTTAAGAATGATGTGTCTGCATCTAAGTCTTTTTCTGCTATTGTAATGCACAAATTATATTTTCTATGAGATATATGTCACTTTGGAGAAAAGCATCTGCTAAATGAATAAATGTAAATCTAATGTACATGTAATGTAAATGTAAATAATTGTAAGTAACTTAACATTGTAAGTCTCTTTGGAGAAGAGCATCAGCTAAGTAAATAAATGTAAGTCACCATGGATAGGGGTCAGTATTAGTAAAAATAATAAAAATAGGGTCAGTTGTGTCCAGTCTATCTCGAAGCCAGAAATTGCCCCATATTGCTCCCCCAGTTCTGATTTCCATCCTGGCATCCACTCCTATGCCCTACAGTCTGTTCTGATAGGAACGTGAGAACCATCCCTGCTCATGACCCTCATTAGCATATGAACTATGAGAGGAAGAACAGGAGTTAAGGGAATTACAGAAGGGAAGACAGGCCACGATACAGGGCCTTCATTCTCCGAGTAAGTCCTGATATTCAAAAGTTTACTTTAAAAAAAAAAAAAAAACATCAGGCTTTCTTCCCTACTCTTCAGGGGAAACTTAAGTGTTTAAAATATTACTCAATCTTTGATGAAAGGACCAGGAAAACATCAGCCATGATCTGCCTCCTCTGCCTTGCTGTTTAAGTCTCTGCATTGCCAATAAAATAATGCATCTAATTACATTTTTCCACTACCTGAAAATCATTTCAGAAATCTGTAGCCAAGACTTCACAATGCTTAGCAATAGGAACAATTTTTAGATAGTCCAAAAAAGGGAACTATAATACTATGAGCTGTGACTTAAGACACACTGCTTTAGCTGGCACTCAAGCTAGGGAAATTGCTAGAAAGACAGAAATTGACATGAAATTTCAGGTGAAAAAAGCTACATGATTCACCTGTCTGTTGATTCAGCCACATGAATCAACAACATGGATCACTTCACACGGATCTGTTGTCTGAAGTAAGTATTCAATGGTCACTACTGCTGCCTTAGAAAGCAGGTGTAATTTATAGCAGGCTAGTAACTCAGTGCAATGGCTTTTTCTCCCATTACTTGGTCATTCTGACTTCCATATGTGTCATTCACGCAATGCTGACCAAGGCACAACCACCAGTAAAATTGTATGTTTATGCACTCAACCCCCTGCATAACTCCCATCCCTGGTTATAGCCTCAGAACAGACATTCAGTACAACAAATTAAACATGTAATAAAGACTCATGAGAACATTAGAAAGCAGACCACAGTATATTAATTTAAATACGTAAAGAATTTTTACTTATGCTTAGTATAAGGAGAACAACATTCCATCACACCGGATCTCAACCAATGCTATAGGTGAGACAGCAAATTCAATACTAATAATTGCATTGTAATAATTAGCTAATAACTCCTTTAGCTCATGCTTTTCTCCAAGGCAACTTACAATTTTAAGCTGCTTACAACACACACACATTTTCTGAACCTCCTGTCCCATACAGGGTCGCGGGGAACCGGAGCCTACCCAGCAACTCAGGGCGTAAGGCCGGAGGGGGAGGGGACACACCCAGGACGGGACGCCAGTCCGCCGCAAGGCACCCCAAGTGGGACTCGAACCCCAGACCCACCAGAGAGGAGGACCCGGTCCAACCCACTGCGCCACCACACCCCCTGCTGCTTACAACTGTTTACCCAAATATACAGCAGTGTCATTTTTATTCCAGTAAGTCTTTCAACTGTGGAAGGAATCCCAGAGCACCTGGAGGAAACCTAAACTTTGTTAAGTGTACAATATGCAATAGCTATGAAAGAGCTGAATGTCTGCAGGTAGACAGCCATACAGTATTATAGAGTAATAATGTAGAGCGTTACCTTATGTTATGATAACCAATGTTATTGGTTTTGATTATATTTAAACACAAGCAGCTGTCACTTTTTCGGCAAAAATTTCTTACCATTGAAGCTAAATGTAATTACATTTATTCATTTAGCGGATGCTTTTCTTCAAAGCAACTTACAATTATTTACTCATTTATACAGCTGGGAAATTTTACTGAAACAATATCAGGGTAAGTACCTTATCCAAGGGTACTACAGCTGGAGGTGGGATTTGAACCTGCAACCTTTGGGTTCTAAGGAAGCAGTTCTAACTACACTGCAGACCTGATATAACATCTGTTTGTTGTTCACTCCCTCACTTCCCCTCTGACTTTGGAATTCTGGTCATGCTGCTACCCCTGCCCCCATTCCCACACAGGGGCCTGTTCATACATTAAAAGCTCTGCAGTACTTTCTAAACACACATAATATGGTGACATTTCACTATGCAAAGATTTAGGATAAAGTGCACATTCTTTTCATGCTGTCTTTTCACACAAATACTGCTCCCTGCTCCTTCTGTGTATGTTCTACTAATTGTGCCAACTACCGCCATTTTTGGACTCAGAAGTTCCCACAGCTTCATTCAAAATGTCTGCAGCCACACTTTCCAAACCAACAAGCCCTAAGTTTAATTCTTCTCTCAACATGTGTGCAAAGAACCTCACATCCCCACGTAGAGAGGATCTCAGGAAGAATGGTCCTTGTCAGTTTACCTTACTTTATTTAGCAGACACTCTTCTCTAAAGCGACTTCCAATAAACACTATGTAGTGTTATCAGCCCACACCTTATTGACCTACGGTGATTTACACTGTTATATAAACTACTTACAATGGGTCCATACATCAGTGAAACATACTCTCTGTCACTCACACACTATGGGTGACTCAGAGTCACCAATTGACCTAAACAGCATGTCTTTGGACTGTGGGAGGAAATAAGAGCACTTGGAGGAAACCCATGTAGACACAAGAAGAACATGCAAACTCCACACAGACAGAAGCCGGGCACTGTGAGGCAGTAGCGCTACTTGCCATGCCACTATGCTGCCCAGTTTAACACATGAGGAAGGTCAAAACCAAACTGAAGTCTGAGTATCGGTCACTTTTCTCCTTAAAACTTGCTATGTCGCTTCTGAAATGTGTTGACTGAATGTGCTCCACTGAAGTTCCAAAAGCTCCTCAAACCTTGGGCGGTCTGTGTGTACCCCTCAACTTTCTCCTAGAAGGTAAAGTAACAGCTCAGCACATTGTGAACCCCTGCTCCAAAGACATGATGTCACGTTCACAGACCTGCGGAAGAGCCCCACACACACACACACACACACACACACACACACACACTTTCTGAACCACTTGTCCCATACGGGGTCGCGGGGAACCAGAGCCTACCCAGCAACTCAGGGCGTAAGGCCGGAGGGGGAGGGGACACACCCAGGACGGGACGCCAGTCCGTCGCAAGGCACCCCAAGCGGGACTCGAACCCCAGACCCACTGGAGAGCAAGACCCAGTCCAACCCACTGCGCCACTGCACCCCCCCAGAAGAGCCACCAATCACTCATTTTTCAAAGTCAAATTTGAGATTGAGGTAGCCAGGTTCCCACCCCTCTCTGTTCTGGCAGTCAAGTAGGCACTGAGGCAAGAGAACTGAGGTACATGACTATTTTCCCACAGGAGATTTGAAGGGGGTGGTTGATGGGAGGGAACTACTGCTAGGTTCCAACCTCTAGATGTCAGACCCCTGAGCAAAACTGCTCCAGTACATTTATCCAGCTGTATAAAAGGGTAAACAGATGTAGACAGATTAACACCGTAAGTCACTTTGGAGAAAAGTGACAGCTAAATGAATAAATGTAAATGTTGTGGTACCTGACTAACTCCTCCAGTGAAGTACTACTGCAGATGGCCACTAAGGGGAAGAGGTGATGATGATCATCATCATCAGCAGGGAGCATGGCTCTCTTTCCCTGCCTAGCAAAAACACAACACACCATTTGGGGAGGTACAGACCACATAAGCTTGCAGCCTTTTCAAAGGAGTTCCACACAGCACGATGGATCCCCCGCACTCCTTTCGCTGGGAGAGAAAGGCCCTCAGCTCTCCGACTGTCATCCATCAGTTTTATGAGTGCTAGCTTCATGGGAAAAGCTGACTGTGGTTTGTGGCTAAGCCTGTGTTCCATACTTCGATATTTCCACCAAGTTCTACAGGGGCCTGTCTGACAGCACAAGGTATGTAAGCCTCCAAGAATACACAGCATAGTAATCCTGAATGTTACCATACATCTATATTTAGAGATAAAATGGAATCACAGTATCCTTCAGAAATTTCAAGTGCACACCCATATCTCTCATAACACACTATTACACATTTGTGTCCAGAAAAATGTATGAAAATTAAAAAAGTTATACATGCTTTGGGTTGTCATAAACATGTAGCAGACTGCAATATGGTCAGAAAATAATGTGATAGATATAGTGGCAGAACAGCTGAATAAACTGTTCAAGATTTTTTGATAAGTGAAGACTTGGTGAGTGCCTGCAAATACTCATGAGACAAATATAGTGATATAAAAATACATATACAGTGCATACATGTAACAACTATTTACTATAGAGCAAAACACAAAAACAGACAAAGCCAGATGACACATTCTACACAATGAGTCATAAGCAGCAACTCCAAAGTTTCAACAGTAAATACAAAACATCAGTGGGAACAGTAATCTTTAAGCAAATCATGTTTTACTTCAGATTACTGAAACCCTATATATACATAGCCCAACAGGGTCCTTGCGGACTAGAGCAAGCAGCAAACATTTTATTTATCATGCTGTCCTAAACTATGTGGGTTATTTACTCAACAGATCAGCTGCAACTCTGCTATATTGTTTGCAATTCTAGTTCAGCTTTTGTTTCCAAAGCACTGTGAATCCACTACTTACAGAATTAAAAAAATAACACTTCCAAGCAGCAGAGGTTTGCATAGATGGCGGTCAATGTGTCACCGTTATACAAGCCCAGCTAGAGAATTCTATGCAGTACCACACAGACTACCACACTTCTTGACTCATTTGACAGTAAAGGGTTTTACATTCTAAGATTGTTTGACAAAAATAAAGTAATTTGGACCATTCAGAAAATGAATTAAACAAACCTGAGTTTGGGTCCCATCGCAAAAGGGACTAGCACACAGCATCAGCTGTTCCCTCTCTGGCCATCTTCCTTCTTCTTTTTATCCACTCTCTCCCCGCTTCTCTCACATAATACCACTGAGCTTTCTTAAGTTCAGGACACCAAACAAATACAGACTAAGTCCCTTTTCCATTTTGTGCAAAAAAATACCTCTTTCAACCAGTTTTTCTGTCCTGTTCAAGTGCTCCAACACTTCCACACCTCTCGACTAGGCGGTAAAGAAAAACTGCCACGACAGATAGGAGGCTGGAGCATGCAGGGAGGGAGCGGTATGGAGTGCAACACTCACAGTCACAGCCCATGTAGGCGGGTCAAATCCCTCTGATTCTGCAGTAAGATGCCCAAGGGCGCATCCTTCAAGTTTAAAACCTCACTTTAAAAGATACCCCCAGCCTCCTAGCCTGTTCTTCACGGTATATAGTATTTCTTCTCATGCTGTTCAGTAGAGCAAGAATCATAACTATTGGAACCAAACTGCAGACTAGACCATACTCCACAGGATACTTAAATTGATGTTTGAGGAATTCTAGGTTACCAGACAAGCTCTTACCTGTTATCTTTAAAATAATTTCCCAAATGAATGTAACAGACTGCATCTTTCTAACTTCACACCAGCAGCATTAGATATAGCAGGAACTCTAGGATGAAATCACTTGCTTACTTTCAACATTTTAAAGCTACATTTTACAGACATGACGAAACAGCTGTAAAAAAACATCCTGCATGAAGACAGAAATAAAGTAACCTGAGCAGAACTGTTTTGCTGTACCATCAGCTCCAGCTTCCATTCCATGTCTATCTTCTTTCTCACACTCAGCTCTCTAGACAGTTGTGGAGGACGTTTATTCTGACACCTTTGCTGTCAGCAGGAGCATTTCACACTCCTCAGAAAACCTCATGTCTTACTACATGACTTCCACATGCCATTGCTGATGATTTTCATGAGCATGTTGCCAAGCAAACATGATGCACGAGTCTGGAAAAAAAAAAAGTACTATACAAACTGTAAGCATTCAGTTCATGAAACCATGAAAATAAACTGTGAAAATTGGTTTTAATACAGTAAGTTTGCCATTTGTGTACTTTTGAATTACACCTTTTTTTGTTTTGTTACATTGTTAAAACTTTTTGAGAACCATTTAATATCTATTCTTTAATAATAAGAGAGCTAGCATACCAGTTCTAATCATGTATCACAGTACCACCCAATGTGCCAATAGACAGTCATCGCATGTTCTTTTTAATTTTCTTGTAGTTACGCTTTTATTTTGTATAATTACACTTGCATTATGTATTAGTAAATTTCATGTGAAGCATGGGATAAAAGGGGATCCTGGAGCTACAAATGAGCACAAACACCCTAGTCCAGCTCCCAGCACAGTTCTTTATTGTGCTTTCATGCTTACACTGTGTCGTAAATAACTCCTGCCAGAGGTCCCAAAATGCCCAGGCAGTGCACAAGCTGCCCCAGCCAGAGGGAAGATTCAACTGGCGAACTTTGAATAACATACCAATCCTCAGTCCCAATTAAGTTCATAAGTAGGGGACCAGCTGTAATTACTTGGTTCTTTCACATATGTATATTACTTGAATAAGATACATCAGTGTTTTCTTGTGCTTTTTAAAGAAGGATAGATATATAACCACTATGTAGTAGCAAAGTCAAAATTATCAGCTCCAAGTAGGTTAATTACAGTGATCAGATTCAGCATATCTGAACGACTGTTGAAGTGGGATAGAACAGATACTATAGTTCCATTATAACTAACAGTAAACCAGCATTCAGCTTTGCATACTTGTGTTCCATTGTGCCACCCTGCAAAAGAGATGTAACACACAAATTCCCTGAAATACAGCCTTACCACTGATCAAAAGCAGATTTTTTATTACCATTATCCTTACAATTCAAAGGGTAACTGATATTGGAGAATGAATAAAAATTCATTCAAATCAAATCAAAAGCCTTGATTCTAGCCTATCAATGTGCTGAGACATGTTCACAGCTTGCTTGGGTACAACACGCAGCAAATGGTACAGGTGGTCCACTGCAGAAATTTGTGCTGCAAGTTCTTCTGTTTCAAATCTTTCAATAGTCTTTCACCAGCAACATGCTGAAGTTGTTCTGAAAGCAACCTCTTAGTGGTGCAATAGCAGGGAACAAGGTTGAAACCCACAGACACACACTGTAGAGGCCCAGGTAACAAAGTGGCTATGTTCTTTAGAATGCATATGATGCCCAGGGTTTTTTCCTCCTCATTGCTCACAGAAGTACCAATAATTGGAAGAATATTTTAATAATGCTCAATGAAACCTGCAGCTTGTAGAATTACCTGAAGTGCATAGCTTACAGATAGCAAATTAGAAGTATGTGCTTATGTTCACACCATCTGAGTTGCCATAGGATTTGCACTTCCAAGTAGGAGATATAATTGAGAGATAATGAGATCCGACATTAAAGAAAAACTGTTACCTACTGCATGCATCACCACCTGATCCACCAGAAGGTTAACAAAATACATGAAACTCCTTCAGGTCACCAGTAGATACAATACCTGACCCTTGTTACCCCACTTCTCCCACCTAACAAATGGGGGAGAAGTGAAATTTTTTGTAGGGTAAAAATTCAGTTGTGAAATTGCATCATTACAAATCTTTACAAAATCCAAAAGGGTTAGTTCTATGACCGTATCCTTTCTATTTAGCTTTCAAGACATTGGGATAAGATCCATTCAGGAGGTCAGAGGCTCTGTGTGAACCTCCTGAAATAAAATCCTCACAAGATTTCTTTACAGTGAAGTGTTTCCCATCCAAACTAGAAAACAAAACAGACAACATCAACAGAAAAGTGGTAAGTTGGTTTTTAAAAGATTTCTTTATCTATCCCATTTTCCTCTCATCTGTACTTCGGTCCCTTACTGTTTGTCCTACAAGCATGATGGGAAATAACTTTCATGCCCTACTTGGTAAGACTGACAAAACAGCAGCCATTAAAGTTAAACAGAAACATTATAACTTTGCCCCGGTTTCTCCTAAATTTTGTGACATGAATTTTCACACGATTTTGGAAATCCTGAATTACAATGTGTGAGACTGAACAACCGCCATTATTCTAACTACCTTAAAATATCCAAGTATCCTTTTTCCTGGCATGGCAAAAAATTGTACTGAATAGCTCAATTATATAACTGATCAAGGAACACTAGTAATTGCTAATAGGTGCTAAGCAGCAGTTTAGAGACTACATTTGCCTAATACTGCACTGTAATTGATACAAACCAAATGAAAACTCATGCGTAACCCAGGTTTCAGAATCCAGACAAGCATCTGTGAAACATTATGTAGTTAGTGTCAGCTTCCAAATTTCTCTTATAGTGGTGTGAAAACTTCTGGTTAGTTGTTGCAGACATCGCTCTTCGCACAGCCATGCAGAACAAACGTACAACATAAAGCCTCTGTATACATCACTTCAGAAATTTCACTGGAGCAGAATTACAGTAATCATGAAGAAAACTGGAAAATTTGGAAAGTGTAACAGAGACTATGGAAAGTTCTGATATGATGTGTAACAATTCACTTTTTGACAATTACTTAGTTTTCAGGAGATTGCATGTCTTCCACCATTAATTCATTAGTCTACTGAACTTCCCAGAAATCAGAGAAAAATCTGAATGGAAAATAATGACTGGAAGCACAAGTTTAAATAAAAATGTTCTTAATAGGCTTAGATACTATAAAATATTCAAAAAACAACATAAACATATAAAGCAATTCTATGTAAGCTACTGGAATCAAATGTATGTATTTGTCTGCATTTGAAGAACAGATTTTCACACTGATGAATTACTGCCCTCAGAAATACTATATTAATCACCTTGCACTGTGGACAAGATATTCCTCACAAGGAGGTGTGTACGCATCCATCATATAAATAATGTTTCAGAGAACAAAGAACCAACAGCAGCTTTCACCCACATTCTTCACCCCATACATCCAAGCTATATTTAATAGTCATGTAAACTGACAGTCTTTTCAAAGAACACAATGTGTTCATAATCCTACTGTTTCCAGCATTGTGTGCTGTATTTAATTCTAAGATTAAGTCAAGCAAAATGAAAATATGGTTAAAAATGACAATCATATCCCTTAAATTACACAAATCACAAGATTATAATTTTGCTGGGCCTTATTCAACAATTTAAACAAGAAGCCAGAGGGCAGCATGATGGCACAGCAAGTAGTGCTGTTGTCTAACAGTGCCTGGGTGGTGCGAGAGGACATGGGTTTGATCCCTGCTCAATCTGTGTGGAGTTTGCATGTTGTCCCCGTGTCTGTGTGGGTTTCCACCCATAGTCCACAGACATCCTGTTGGGGTTCACCCATAGTGTGTGAGTGACAGAGAGAGTGTGTTCCACTGATATATGGATGAGTGACCCATTGTAAGTAGTGTATCTAGCAGTGTACATCACCTAGGTGAATAAGGTGGTGGGGTTGATAACACTATATAGAGTTCATTGGATGTTGCTTTGGAGAAAAGTTTCTGCTAAACAAAAAACACACACACACATTTTCTCAAGCAGAGTCGTGGTGAGCTGGAGCCCAACCTGGCAACATAGGGTGTAAGGCTGGAGGAGGAAGGGACACACCCAGGATGGGATGCCAGTCTGTCACAAGGCACCCCAAGCAGGACTTGAACCCCAGACCCACTGGACAGCAGGCCCTCGCCAAACCTGCTGCACCACCATGCCCCCTCCCCCAAATAAATAAATGTAAGTTATTCCTGCCTATAAATAAATGACAACTAAGTGTATAGTCCCTCAATGTGTTTTCCAAAACAGGTATCTTTTCTATACCTAAATAAAATTAAACATGAAATACATTCAGGAGTTAATACCTGGGTTCCACAAGTACAAATGAGATGTTCATGGTTGGATTCAGCTGCAGATTTGTAACCTCAATGCCAGGCACTCTGCAGGCAAAATTTAGTGTTCCAAATAGACCTAATGAGGCCCATTTACTACACTGAGTCTAAAACACTTCTATGAAAGACATTTATTTTACTACAAAAAAAGGAAGTAAAAGAAGAAAAATTATGTATTTTGTAACAGAGTATATTAATTTTCACTACATTCCCATTTTCTCAGCACTCATTTCTGCAAACATAAAATTAATGATACATAGTAATAACATAGTTACAATATAAATAAAAGTATTCTTTCATGTTGACAAAATGTGGCATATTCATACACCACAGTACAATATGATATATAAGAGACAATAGATATTGATGCCTTTCATAATATAAGGTATATATGTAAATATACTGCATGACATTTCACATTCTTCTGTACATTAAAATATATAATTATGGATGCTGGAAAATTTAAGAAATATACAAAAATATATACTAGCTTCATACAGGTACCTCATGATCAGACAAATGATACATTTGTATTAATAAAGTCTTACTATATATATATATAAGTTCCTTTATAAAAAAGAACCTAAATATTTTTTTGTCACGAGTTTTTTTTTTTTTTTTACATAAAATAATCATGTTTATGTACAAGAAAACTCAAACCTTCAAGGCAAATAAGTTGCTCGCATGGAAAACATATCAATTATAAGATGTTTAAAGCCATCGCATCTGTCATGATAAATTACCAAAAAATGTGCTGCAGAAACGTATTTCTGAGCAGTTTTTCATATCGACTTAGAGGTTCCAGTGTAAGCCTTTCGAGTACTACAGCTGTATGATATTTGATATGACAGAACGACAAGACAGCGAAGTGGAGACCTCAGGTCGCACAACTCAATTGACCCAAGCTTCGACCTCTTACAGTTTAACGATGTCATGACAGCAGAGCAAATCCGCATCGAGGATAAGCGATGTCTTCATGGGCGGATGAAGTGGGCCGGTGATTAATTGGCCTCAGAGTAATTTAAAGGAGGTTCAATCAATAGGGGAGCCTTGGGTTGGGGGCGAGCTCCCGAAACTCAGCCGCGTCCAAACAACTTGTTGGGTGTTGCTATTGATATAACAAGAAACGTAAGCCGATATGATAGACAGGCAACACGGGTCAGGAGACTGCGATGCTGCGTGCGTGGTGTCCCATAGCCTATGCCATAGTTCCCTTCCTCCTAGGCTAGCGCCCAGTGATTCCGGATAGGCTTCGCTGCGACCTCGGGCGGGACAAGCGGTAAACCAGGGAGTGACTCAGTGAGAGCTCATGTCATGAGTCATGGGACCCCGCATCGGCCGAACTGTACACAAATATATGTGGGAATGCGAGTGCCGGAATGGGACTGGGAGTCGGGTACCTTCAACCTTGGCTTAGGCTGTGCTAGACACGCTGTGCGGCAGCTCGCCACCCACTGCCTGTGCGCCAAGTTCGGGAGTATTTACAAGAAACTACACGGCCCGGGAAGGTTACCACCGTGTTTTAGTATTTCAATTCAGTCGTCACAGCAAAAAAAGTTTCACAGCATGCTTTGCTTGCGACTAAAAATGCGGTTTTTTTCTATAAATGATTTTACTCAAACGTGACGTGTCACCGAGTCTTCGTCGTGTTACGTTGGATCTGTGAAGACCAGTTTATTACCTCAACCTGTACATGATACAGCATCATCCATACCGTTATACACGCTGTGGAGTAAATTGAAGTTGACCTACCTGATTTGCGTTGAAGCTGTTATTTTTAATGACCGTTCAGAACCAGTTCCGTTTTTCACATATGTATTTCTGTCAGACACCTTTGTTTTAAGATTCTAGATTAGATGGAGATCGTGGCGATTTGCTCATTTTCTTTTCCTCAAAAATCTGTCTGGAGCGGTGCCGGTGGCCGACGTTTTTGTTTTAAACATATTTTTGAGGTTGTCAAATTATATAAGAAACGTATAACTCAAGTCTTGGTTTTTATAATGAATGCGCGTAACTCTACAGTAGGCTAGGACCTAGATACTTCCCGCTTTGCAATTTCGTCCCAAGTTTGACTCGACAAATATGTAAACGGTTTCCTCCACTTTTTCGCCAGTCGCAACGGACAGGCGCGTGACACTCTGCTTCCACCTCGTGGGCTCCCGGCATCACTACCCTCAGAGGGATGTAGTCTGTTGCTGGGGGGGGTCGAACGTTGTTTCAGTTCCGCTCATCCAATCGGTTCCTCGAAACCGGTCTTCTCGAGAGAAACCAGAACCAATAAAGTTCCGGGATTCTAATAGTTCCATAGACGTCGGTTATTAACCCGGATTGAGTGGAGCTCTGGGATTTGAACGGATTTCCAACGGGCCCCAAGTTTAATGAGGAGAACGCAACTCCATTGAATTACTTGATTTAACTCAGTTTTATATTAATATTTACATCGAGAATTCTGCATAAGATACTCTAAAGACATGCTAGGCTGTTATTAAAATCAAAATCTTGCCCCCAAGTTTTCTTGAAGGCAAACAGTCCCACGACCTGTGTGTAGCAGCTAACTTATAAATATAGTTTACATTTATTAACTTTTCTTCATAGCAAGTCAGGGTGTTAAGATACATATTTATTCACGCATTTCTACAGTTGGGTAATTTTTGGGATCAGAAGGGCACATCTCTACTCTGGGCTAGCTGCTGTTTATTATATCATTGATTGTTTATAACTGGTGTAATCCTGAGTTAATATTGTACAGAGAAACAGGACACATGCTGTCAACCATATTTGTATTGAGTTTGATTTTCGGTTTGAGTACAGGAAGTGTTTTAAATCAGTCACACACACACACACACACCCTTTATTGTAATAGTTACTGGGACACAACAGCACAAAGACACTGAAGTGACTGCAAAGCACTAAGCACACTCAGCTGTCCTTCCAACCCTCCGTTTCTCAAATATTTATCCGTTTTGCTGAAACACAAAGTTACACAGCTGGAGTCAGACAGTGCTAGCCCACAGTGCTAAAAGGAACAACTTCATTCCACACAAAAGAGGAAAGCGGTAAAAAACAGGCATGTACTTTAGTGGCAATTTTAAATTTCAGTAGTTTCATAGAAGTCACTATAACACTGTTACTGGTGTTCTGTAAACACTGCATGAATTATAGGTGGTGTTAGAATATTAACGAGACATTAAATGTCACCTCTTGCATTCCATATATAATGTATTGTAAATATATTGTAAAAACAAGAGTTTTATGGGTTTAAAATATCAGTATTGGCTCCATAACAAAGCATCAGCATCTTTGGGAAGAACAATAAGATTTGTTTTGACAATCATGATGTAACAAAAGCAATAACTGGAAACACAAAACTAGACAAGAGAGAAGGTATTATTCTCTACAATAGCATAGCTTGACAGCAGTACATCAAGAACATACAGCCACTCAGTCTTTCACCCTCAATAAAATACATAAACTGGCTGTACAGCACAGCCAACAGCTTCTTCATTGTGTCGCACACCACTCCCAGTAACAATAACATACGTCTGTACAAAACACCTCAGGCTTAGAGGTTGCAACCCGTCAGTATGGTCAGGGAAGACATTCTTTCTGAGGCAAACATCCAAACTGCGGTGTAACTGCTCATTTTTATACAGTGTTTTGGAATTTTCCGTAATGAAACTGCTCATGATTTCACTCGATTACATCAACTATTTAAATTCAGAAGAAATCATATTTCCTTGAAAACCCATGTGAGGACAAACAAAAACAATTACACTGACATGTTCTGCTGCAACAAAGACAGAATTGTGAGGCAGATAAGATGTGACAGAAAATATTGTGATCTAGGCAAACACTGCAACATGTAAAACATTGAATCCCTGAAGCCTGACACATAATATACTGCAAAAAAGTATATCTTCTGAAATGGTGCACCAGTGAAAGGTTTCTTTTGGCCAAATGTGACAAAAAAGTTCCAGCTTCACCATCTTAAAGCACGTAAGATCTACCCCTAACAAATTTTGACAGGATTTGACCACATATTTTCCTTCAAAGGTGCTTTTCATTTGTGCAAACCTCATTAATATTGTTACTTTGCTTTTGTTGCCTTATGCATTATTGCAATTGCTCCCACATAGTAAGATAAAAGAGTTATACGACAGCATGTGTGGCATCCCTTGAGCTCGGTCAAATGCTAAGTCATATTTTCTTCAGCCTCATCTCAAATACAAACCATAGCCAAATGTTTACACTGCCATTTGTGCTTTATGACATTATAAAATGGACTTGATGGTTTGTGCTGGAGGAAGAACAGATTTTGCTTTCCACAGCAGCAAAAAAAGCAAAATGGGCTTTTCCCGTTTTCCCTCAAGATGAGACCACATTATGTTTGTTTTGAGAGAGGATCATCAAGGGTCAAAAGAGCTCCACACAAGTGGGCCAAGGCCATGAAGGAATACACCGGCCACATAACACTACCTTTGTCATAACTGCCAGCTAGCACTTTAAAGGGTGCTTTAACTCCCAGCATTCAACATTTTGTGCAATGTGGTCTAAACACTGGAGATTAACAGGCTACAAACATCTCACTGAACCTGGCAAAGCAGCAACTGTGCTGTGTGTGTCCTGAGCTGCAGCTCTGCCCTAGCATGTGCACTTTGGATATCAAAACCCAGCCTAAGGTAAAATATGTATGCTACTGTCAAATCAGACCAAAAGGTATATAAATATGTATGTAAAGGTACGTATATAAATATAAAGAGCATGAAGGTCTGACTTGAGAGCACTGTCCATGTTTATGACAGATGGGTCATACAAGAGGTGGAGTTCCTAGGCTGGGCTTCAGACAGTAGGCATGACTGTCTCAGTCCTGCAGCAGGGTCTCTCTCCAGCTGAAGCTGTGGTTCGGGCCGTGTGTGAGTGGTAGGATGGGTGGGTCCACCAACTGCCACACCCCTGTGTCTCCCTTCTCTTCACATGCACAGAAGCCCAGATATGGAATCTAGGATGGGATTGGATAAAGCAGGGACACTACACATAAGCAAAAATCAATTCTGAATTCAACAAAAGTACAGCAGACAGGATGCCGATTTTATTAAATTACAAAAGCGTGAACAAAATGCAGCAAAAGTAAGAAGAAAAGAAATTGTGAACTAGAAAAAATCGTTAACCCACATCCTCTCACACCACCAGGCGGCACAGTGGAAAAGCGAGTAGCACTGCTATCTCACAGCACCTGGGTGGTGCAAGATGACGTGGGTTAGATCCCTGCTCAGTCTGTGTGGAGTTTGCATGTTCTCCCTGTGTCTGCGTGGGATTCCTCCGGGTGCTCCGGTTTCCTCCCACAGGCCAAAGACATGCTGTTCAGGTTCCCCCACAGTGTGCGAGTGTCACGGAGTGAGTCTGTTCCACTGATGTATGGATGAGTGCCCATTGTAAGCAGTGTATCTAGTAGTGTAAGTCACCACGGTGAATAAGGTGCGTGGGCTGATAACGCTACATAGTGTTTGTTGGAAGTCGCTTTGGAGAAAAGTTTCTGCTAAATAAATAAATGTAAATGTAATGTAAACTAGGGAAGGTCAACTCACACACCTTCCGGACCACTTGTACAAAGTCCTTAGCATTCTGGGGACTGAGACCCTGGATCTGACGAGTGCAAGCCTCTAAGGAAGAGGCATGTGCCACAATCAGCACAGCGTTTCCTGTAAAAAAGAAGATACAGGAAATATCAAAACATGCTATGCAGCAACAGAATCTTTTCACTTCACAGGCTCGTTGCAGCTCGTACCCATGTTCTTGCATTCCAACAGGATGTCCTTGGTGACCTGGAAGCTCCGGCTGATGTAGGTGTCATAGGACTCAGAGACACCTAACTTGCTAACTGGAATATGAGGTCTGTGGAGCAGAATGGTTCAAATTACTCCAAAACAGATCACTGTACTCTTCATGCATGCAGACTGGATTAGTTTGCTACAAAAACTGGTGCAAAATGCAGAAATACAAATATAAATGAGAATGCTTTCATCTGTAATGACAGCAACCAGGCACTGCATTCAGAGCTGGTACATGTGGCTCTCCTTTTCTGTAGGTCTGTGGATGGCCGTTTCATTACCTGTATGTTGTGTCTACACTCAGGTTGGCCGAAATAAGGTCAGAAGGTGGCATCCAAGCAGGCAAGGAGGACCCCGAGACCCATTTGGTCCATTCAAAAAGCCCCGGTTCAACCCGAATCTTCCTCCTGCCTTCCTGCTGCATACCTAGCAGAAGTGTTAAAGAAGGTAGAGACTACAGGAATGAGGGTAAGGAAACAGACAAAGCTAATGAACTGGATTTGTGGTTGTAAGGTTATGGTATCCAACCCAAAAAGAGGAAATACTGCTGCACCTTTTAGCTTAATAGCTTGACAAAAGATTCGGCAGTGTCTGAAACGAAATCACAAGCTACCCAAGTCACTGAGTAAAGCTGTATTGTGAATAAACAAGACAGTCATAAGAGATTCATTAGCAATGAGTGTAATATTGGAAAGTATATGGCTTTATACCTTTCAGGATGTTTTGAGCTGTCTGTACACATCGCAGGGATGGCGAGCAGTACACAAAGTCAATTGTCGTGTTACTCTCCAGTAAAGCCGCCCCTGTGGTGAGCAAAAGTGCATACATACAGATAACAGAATAGTAATGTTTTATATTTAAAAGAAAAATTAAAAAAAAAAGTATATTCCAACTCTTTCAAATTCCACACTGATCAGCATAATATCTCCCTAGCCACAAGTTGGATATTAGACTTACTGTTATCTGTATAACTGGTTCTCTGCTGTAGTTATTTTAATGTATATATTTCTTCCATTACTAAATATTCTTGCCCATTATTAAGAGTATAATAAGAAAAAATGGTAAGATAGCAGAAAAGATTTGATGTTTTAGAGCAACAAAGGGACATGGCGGGGGAAAGCAGTCTTACAATGGACACACACTTCATACTAAACAAAACATTAGCCAAAACAAAAACCAACTTTCCCAACCAATGCTGGCAAATGATTTCCTTATTTAAAAAAAAAAAAAAAAAAAAAAAAAAAAATATGAAGGTCTTCACTCATTATACAGAACTTTCCCAGGCAGCTGCATTTGTTCAAGCTAAGAGACACATTCATTTACTTATGCACACATTGTATTAGCAGAAAGAGAGAATTAGATGTAGATGCGTGATTAAGAACAGTTCATTTCTTTCCACCATATGAACTAATGTACATCGCACAAATAGCTGCATGAAACTTTATCCGAATACAGAGGAAATGGCGCCGCGAATGGCTGCCTCGGTGTGGAGCTCCACAGTTGTTTTATTGTTTATCTTCTCATCTGTCTTGTCACTGTCATTCTGTCTGTGTTGTGGAAGTCTCTGTCACCAAGTCAAATTCCTTGTATGTGTGAACATACTTGGCAATAAAGCTCGTTCTGATTCTGATTAAACTGCAATTGCTTTGCTAATATAAGTATACAAAACAAGTAAGGTTGTAGTGTACATACCCACAAGTCGGGCCTGCGTGGACCCGAACACGGTGATAGGGGCATCCTTGTCATAGTCGCGATACCCCCCAGCCCGCAGAGGGAGAGTCTGGGGCATGTTGAGGTTGGTGCGCACATAACGCCCTGCTGGGCAACAAAATCTGGTCTGAATTTTCTTGATCAATGATTAATGGCCATAAGGCAATTAGTTCTTCAAACATTTGTTGAAAGTTGGAACAAATCTCAAAAACAATAGCATGTCAATGAATAAGATGTTAGGTCCTCATGGGATTTACACTGAACACTAGAAGTATTATGACCAGTGATAATCCCCCACCACACCTACAGCTTTACCTTTTCCATCTAGGCACTGGGAGAGCCAATGTTTCCCAAAAACCACATCCATCCTCTCCCCATGGCGACAGACAAACAATGTTCGCTTCGGTAACTGGGACTGGCCAGTAACTCGCAATACCTGAGGGAGTCAATAAATTGTATGTTACCCTGCGGCAGCACACCTGTTTTACTACTTGTAATAGAGAAGCAGGCATGCTGAGATAATTGTCATTCTGAGTTCGAAGGTATATCTAACCCCCCATATATTCCCCTACCCTGTACCTGCATTGGATGACACACAACGCCAAGTTGGCGCTGACTGATGGAACCGGAATTGTCAATGAAAGGGCCGTCCAGCAGCCCATCGCAAACTTCATTACCCACAGATAACAAGCTAGAGGGGGGTGTACAGCTGAGGAAAGAGTGGGACCTGCAGAGGAGATGGCATTGATTGGGGGGTGGGGTTGGAAGTTAGAGCATACTTCTGAACACCTAAACTTCTGACTCCACATGTAGACATTTACCAGGATAAGTTCAAAGATGAGTTCCAAATAAACAACCAACTATCTGCAGTGTTTCACTCTATATAAATATTTCAGCAATATTGTGACTAGTGGATGGCTAAGGTCCAGGGCTCACCCGTGGAAGACCCAAGTGTCCGACTCATCAGCCCGGGCAACGTAGTTCTCAGGCAGCAAGCCAGACAGGCCAGTATTCAGAGAGGTGCCACAGACCCAGCCTTCGCTGGTGCTGCCTTGCTCCATGGTAGATATAAAGATAAAGTCACCAGGCACCAGTTCCAGCTCATCCTCATTCTGTGGCACATAGGGGTACATGACCCGCAGCGTCTACACACAGGGACGCAGTCAACAAGGGGCATGCAGGTTAGGAAAAGGGCTTTACAGTTGTACTGAATATTGTCATTCATTAAGGGACACAAGAAGAGAACTTGCGACGAATGCATTTACCACACAGCTGACAGCTCCGAGTTCTCCTCAACAGTGTCAATATCACTAAACTCCAGTACAGGCAGTCCCCAGATTACGAACGAGTTGCATTACTAAGTCTGTCTTTAAGTCGGATTTCCATGCAAGTTGGAACAGTTAGGTACGTTGCGCATCTAACATCAGTCAGTCAAATGTTTGTCTTAGTATACAGTGTACCTTTCTATGCATGAAAAACATTAAAGAAACACTTCCAGATATACTAAAACATCTTTAATATAACAATACAGTAGTAATAATAATGCAATGTAATGATGTAATAATAATTGTAACCACAGTATTTATAATAGAGAGGGAGGAAGAGGAGGAGAATGTGTATAAAAAACAAAGAAACTAATGTTTGCTTTTCTAGTGTTCATTGGCATTTCACCTTCTTCCGATCGCGTTATTAATTCCACCTTAGTTTCAATCATGATCATTTGTGTGTTACTGTATTTGGCTTTAATTTTTGTAAAAACAAAAAAAATTAAAGCCAAATACAGCAACACACACGAGACGCTTAACAGCAACATGGTCCATGATATACTGAGCAGGCAGGAGACAGAGGGGTGTGTGTGTGTGTGTGTGTGTGTGTGTGTGTGTGTGTGTGTGTATACCCAATCATGGAATCTTTGTCAGTACACAAGGGAGCAGGTGAGATTCGTGGTCGGGGACAGGCGTGGGTCGGTCGATGCACAAACGTAGGCCTTGGGGAAAATCCAATGTTGTAGTCGAGAAGGTGATGCAAGTGTTGGAAGCGGAAACGAGGGATTGAGGAGAAGGAGGTACTTGGAAGGATGGGTGGAGTGCCGTGGGTTCACTCGAGAGCACTAAAGAGATGGATTTCTCAGATGAGATTACGCAACCAGGGTGTGCAGGTGCGGCTTCTTTACATCCCGCTGCTCTGATTTCGGGCAGATGCGGACGTTCGGGGCGAGGTTGTGGGCGTGACAGTCCGACTGAAAAGAAGGAAGTCTGTCCTACCACGGGCTCATGCGCCCACAAGCCGACAGCCGCTGTAGATGCGCAATGTTTTCATGTGCATTGCAAAGTAGAGCTTGTTATTTCAAATCATTGTATGTAATTTGAATTTTTAAAATAATAGGCTTTACATTTATTCATTTAGCAGATGCTTTTCTCCAAAGTGACGTACATGTCATAGAAAATACAGTGTGTATTACATTAGCAGAAAAAGAGACACATACGCAGAAGCGTGATTCTTAAGTGCAGTTTGTTTCTTTCCACGATATGAACCGATGTTCATCACACAAGTAGCTACATAAAACTTTTTTTTTTTTTTAAGAAAACATGGGGTGGTTCGTAATGACAGGTTGTACACAAGTCAGATGTTCCTAACCCAGGGGACTGCCTGTAAATCTATCTGTAGCAGACAGGTGAAGAGGAGCATACCTCATGACTGGCAAATCTGATATCCCGGGAAAGAAGGACAGCCAGCCAGTCGCAGCTCAGAGACACTTCAATTCCCTTTGCTAGCTTCTCCAGGGAGGACAAATGACTGGGCTGGAACTGGTAGGCCAAGGTAACATGGAGCTGCTTTTTATGAGGCTCCACATGGACATCTGTAGGCAGAAGAAAAGAAGCTTCTACTACCATAGTACTGAACTGTAGTACAGCACGCTGGGCGTTGGAGTCAGCGATAATGCCATGCTGCCTGTGTGCAATGGACGAGGAGTCTGTGTGCTCTACCGGAGCCCTCTTCTCACCTGCTTGTGTGGCAGCCTCCAAGGAGAAGTCAGCTGCAAACTTCTTCAGCACCTCAGCAACCTGCTCTTCCACAAAGAGGCCAATAAAGCTGGAGGAGGTGTAGAGCTCCAGAGGGAGCAGGCTGGGGAAACGACCTCTCCACTGGCCCACAGTGGTCTCCAGGGCCTCACACAGAGCCTCCACCTTTGTGTCTGCGCACTGGCAGAGCATTGGGAAAATTGACACACACATATGGTACAGATACTCACTGATGTGCAGCACAGTTGGACAGTGGCATTCAGTACAGTGCCATTGTAATACACAACACAGACCTGTCCTGGAATTGGAATACAGTAACCCTCAACATATGAGTTTTCAACTTACAAACTTTTTCTATAAATATAGGCTACAATATATATGCAAATTTATGGTGGGCTGTATGTTCTGTTTCTTGTCAAATTTCCAAGTGACAAGTTCAGCAACTTTAATAGAGGTGGAATTTCCACCAATTGCAAGTATGCCCAGCAATCTCAGAAGTCTCAGCAGTTCCATTTCTATCACTGCAGCATGTTTCATTCGGGCGATTTTGTTTTAATTTATTAACTGGATAATGTTTTGTCTAAAAAGTTCTGTTTGGGTGATAAGAAAAGCCCAGTTAGCAGAAAAAAGTAAAACTTAACTCATTTCATAAACGTAAGTGTTTCTTCAGTCTTTTCTATCAGACTTACAATACTGTATTTTGTGCTGTTTGCAACTGGTATTTTTCATAACCTAAAATCTCTCTCACCCTCTTCTCTATCCTCTGTTGCACTTTCCTCTTTCCCTTCTGCTGCAAAATTCTCTGAGCTGTCCACAGACAATCATCCCCCTCCACCTGTCTCAACTGGTGTCCCACAGGGGTCGGTATTAGGCCCCCTACTCTTCTCAATCTACACCTCTTCACCTCAGCCCTTTCATCGCCTCCTACAGATTCACCTACCGCTGCTACTCCAACAATACCCAACTCTTCATCTCTTTACCTCCGGAGAATCTCTCTCTACATTTAAGAAGAGTCTCAAAGCACCTCTTTAGGACTCACTTCTCCCCTGATCTTGTAAGTTCATGATAAACATGTACACGCCTGTTATATTTAATAATTTTTAATAAAAATTTGTTTAAAAATGGAAAAGCCTATATGCAGCTACTCATGTAAAGTATACTGGTTCATATGGTGATATATGGCAAAGATTGTACTCAAGAATCACATCTGCATCAACACCTCTTCTGTTGATATAATGCACTTTTTGTACTGTTCTCTAAGCTGTAATTCACTTTGGAGAAAAGCATCTGCTGAAAAAATAAATGCAAATGTAATAATTTTAACTGTACCAATTTGAGAGAGGTTGTACCTCACTCACCTAAATGAACAGACTTGGTTGCACAATGAATTTAGGGTGCGAATGACAAGTGCACGCTTATATGCATGTATACTATCGGCAAGTCCGCTGCTTTGGTTGGTCGGTTCAGTCCAAAAAAAAAAAAAAAATCCTCAACTTTCCCAGTTACCACCACAGCACTGATTCTATACTAAGAATGCTTTACTTTCCCCCAACCTTCAGAGCTACTCATTTTTTGAACAGTTACACAGATTGTAAGCCTGTGTGCGCAAACAGTCCCAGGAGAGGACAGATGTCTAGGTGGGCAGGTGAAGACAGTTCCTTTGGGGTCTCACCATGAAGAACTGGCAGAGCGTGATGTGGGGAAAGATGTTATGTGCCTTGTTCTTGCCGCAAGTGAGGCGCGACTGCTGCCAGAAGTGAGACAGCTGATGCAGCAGGGGTCCACTGGGCCGCAGGTACAGTACAAACTCCCGGGGCAAGGGGTCATCCAGAAATGGGTCATCTACATGAGAGAAGAGCCTGGGTGCAGAATCAGCAACAACAATACATAAGTCATTGTTTTGTTGGCATGTGCCCAAAGTGAGTTACTATTCCACATAGTTGTAGAGTTTTGCATTTTTACTGGAGCAACAAAGGTCAAATTGACAAATTAACTGTGTTTTAGAATCAGTGTTTGCATCCAACTCTCTCCTTCGGTTGATGTAATGCACTTTTTTTTTTTTGTTGAGATGTATGTCACCTTGGAGAAAAGCATCTGCTAAATGAATACACACAGATGTAAGTGAGATGTTAGAACCCCACAAATTTTTTACAATGCATTCTCATGGTGGTGTGGCTGTAAGCCACCCTAGGAGGGTTAGTGCAGCCACCAACAGTTGAACCTGCAGTGGCTTATTTTCTCTCCCAGTTTCTATGTGGTTTGTTTTCTTTTCCTCAGTATTCAGCTTTCTTCAAAATACCGTATCACGTTTATTCATTTAGCTGATGGTTTTCTCCAAAGGGACTTAGAATGTTGTTGTACAAAAAAATTATATACCCATTAGTACACATCAGTAATGATTTTTTTACTCAATGCACTCAAGGTAAGAATTTTCATCAACAACTCTAGAGCAGGATGTAAGATATGAACTTACAACATCTGAGTCCAACGGCAATAGCTGTAAGCACAACGCTAGCCGTTGCTCCTAGTACATCAGCACACAAGCCTCTTTATTTATTTTGACTCATACCGCGCATGTTAACTGTGCATGCTCCATTGTTCAGCTCTCTGCGACACTGGCACTGTTGAAAAGACTGATTTATGAAAAAAAAAATTAATTACCCCCTGGGTTTTCTCCTTCTGCTCATCATTGCAGCAGGGGGAAGCAGTAGCACTGAAAAAACCACAGCTTTTAGGTCAGTGGTTTTTGGGCTTGAGTTGTGACGTTCAGTCAGTTTATAGATAATCTGTATGTTACGTATGTTTTCTGTACGTGCGTCCATCTGCGCATCAACGGGGAAAGTTGTGTGCATGTGTACTCACCAGTCACAGGCGGCCTGCACACTCCTCCCCCCCGTGGACACCAGAGCTTTCAGGCTGGAGGAAACATAAGAAGACGTCAGTAGGCATAAGAAGACGGAAGAAAACAGAAGGGTGTTAGAAGTGTGCACCCAAGGCTTGCTGTAGATGTCTCTGCACGGTCAATTACAGCAAGCATGGTCAGTTCTCCTCATCTACATATCTCATCAAACAAAGCAGCAGAGCCCTCCTTCAGGCTACTTGGTCGTCTCTGTGCAAGAACTTATCATGCCAAATCAACTTTTTTTCTTTCCTCGAACGCAGCAGTTTCACATGTAACCTCCAAAATATACATACACACACACACACACACACACACACACCTACTCAATACTATATATACAGATGCACACAAGCAAACACATGCATTAGCTCCAATCGCTCACATTCAGACACATGCATGCTGGCTACTTCTCTCACAGACACACTCAGCTGTGCTGTCCACCGGTACAACATGGGACCATCAGGGTGTCTGGGAGTGTGGAGGAGAGCCACTAACCTCTTTTGATAAAGAAAAACGGGAAGAAAAGCATGGTTAACAAAACCCTGTGGCTTCTCTCCCTCCCACTCTTTCTCACCCACACACACACACACACACACACTCACAGAGATAAAGACACAGATGCACTTCTGCAACTCTCTCCATCTACATGCAGCCTCACATAATCACACACTCAAATTTTTACACAACCATCGACTGCCCACACACACACACACACACACACACACAGAATCACACTCCCACTCACAGAATCACACTCCCACTCACACACTGGTGGACACACATTGTTTGTTCTACTGGAAACAAAACTCTAGTGAGGCTCACACACCCAGCCCAGTACATTCAGGCTAATGTAGCACAGATAAAAATGTGCTTTTCTTCCACACCATTTGACGCCTGGCACTGTTCTTAATGAGCAGGGTGGGGGGTGGGGGGGGGGAGTCAATTAAATTACTCATAATGAGTCCTCTGAATCTAATTTCTGTCTTCTTAACAAAGACCTAAATAACAAATTCAACGTTCCACTCGAGGGACCAAACATCAGCCTTTCTCTAGAGGGATGCGCGTCAAAGAACTACTGAACTATTTATTCGTTGCTAGCCGTCCAGGCAAAATGCACCCCCATTTTATCCACGCACACAGTGAGACACTACTGTGCTGTTCGTGGCACTTTGGCGTAGCTCCCAAGCTACGGGTTGAGACGTGGGTTCAAACCCGGCTCGATTTCTGTTCTTGCCGTGTTCACTTGGGTTTGACCCACGCTCTCCGGTTTCCTTCAACAGTCCAGACATGCGTTTGAGATAAATCGGAGACTCTAAATACTGCACCTTCATAAGACAATGTACTTTAAGGCCACTGGAGGAATTCTGGTTCGGTACCAATCAGGGCCTGAGCACGACAGCACAAAGCTTGAGGGGAGAAAAGAAGGTGAGATGTGCCAGGGCCAATTTCAACCATAAGCAGGGTGGGGAATTCACAGCTACTGCAGTCTATAGGTGTGCGCATGTGTTTGCCTGTGCAGTGTGTAAATTGCTGTCTGGGTATGCGTTTCTGTGATTTTCAATCACACAAATCCAGACGTAATCCAAGACCCCACTCAGCCTTGCTTGTGCGTCCCTAATCCATTGCCCGTGTGACAATAACAGAGCACCGTTTTTTTTTTTTTTATTATCACCCCAGTGCATCTGCTTGTAGAGCCACATTGATTCATGAGAGAAAGAGAGATGAGAGAAAAGAGGCTTATTGACAGGTGCTGACTCACTTCCTCCATTAGCAGGAGCACACCCAACGCTTGCCCTTGGAGGGAGAATGGAGCTTCACATAATGTGACCGTTATTGATATGACAGAGTGCTGCTCATCTTTCACAAGGCACCCATTGTGACTCTATCCCAGCCCACCCGCCATGTGGGACTGCTCTGCAACACATCCGCATCTGGGCTTGTCCACTTGGGCCAAGAGCAGCGTGGGTGGGAAAAACTATCAGGAACTGGCCACCATGGAAGGGTCCCAGATACCATCACCTCTGACCTAATGCGGTTTGACCAGTGTTTTCACTCCCGTGGCTCCCACGTTCGGCCTTGCTCCCACACTCTCAAAGAACTCGAGCATGTGGACAAGACAGGCGGGGAAGGGTCCTCCAGATACAGATACCTGTGGGACACCAGCTGTTCAACAACTTGTGAACAGCACATGCAGGCCCACCCACAACCGTTCAACAGCGTCATGCTGTCACTGGAAAATGTTGAGAAACACGAAGACATTCCCCCCCTTACCCCTACATTAAACATCTGGGTTCACCCCACAAAGTTACAGACAAACCAGAAAGAGACACTCTCTTGCATGACTAATACACCGATGAACCCTCTATGTGTGCATGCATTGCACAGGGTTTGTCATATTTCCCCCCTCTACAATGGGCCACGTTCATTGCATTCCCCACCTCCTGCACCATACCAGGTGGGTAATTAACCACGTGGCTCTCAATCCTGAGGAACTGTGTCATCTCTCTCGCGACTCACAGATGTCCTTCAGAGAAGCAATTTCCCAGCAGTTAATTATGTAGCAGACCTTTTTCCAGTGGGATTTTCTTGCTGAAACAGTTCAATTTATGCCACACTTCCAATACTACATCTACGTGATCCCAGCCTGGACTGTTAATCTTCAACACTTCTGATGCAAGTCTTGCATTACCCATATTAACGTGCTTTAGGTCACAGCTTCCGTATCAGGCTGACGGGGGACTGACAAAGCAACATTTTTCGACCGGCCACAGGAAGTGCTGAGGACACCCAATTCGAGCATAAAACCACGCACAGACATGCTAGCGGTGCTTGGATGAAGCAACCGCTTACATCTGCTCCTGCAAGAAAGTCATTTGTCCAGATGTCTGTTAACCAGCATTCTTACTCGTTTGGTTTTACAACAAGGCAAAGGCTAATAGTAGTACTGGTGCCAACGCAGATACTGACAGGGGAAATACAAAGTGCTTTGTTCACCTTCCCTTCTTGTGTAAAACATGAGATCTACAGGTCAGGGCTACGATGTCCTGATTCTTGAGTAATACAGGTAAGACGGCATGAAAGGGGTGAGCGCACCATCGAAGGTAACGGACAAATCAATAAACTGGTTTCATGGAAGGGCTGCAAAAACAAACAAGAGCTTCTGAGAAAAAAACCCAACCAATCATTGGGCAGGTTAACATTGGGTGGCACGGTGGCTCAGCAAGTAGCGCTGCTGTCTCACAGCACCTGGGTGGTGTGAGAGAATGTGGGTTCAATCCCTGCTCAGTCTGCATGTTCTCCCTGTGTCTGTGGGGGTTTTCTATGGGTGCTCTGGTTTCCTTCCAAAGACATGCTGTTCAGATTCCCCCATAGTGTGTGTGAGTGTCATGGAGTGAGCATGTTTCACTGATATATGGATGAGTGACCCAGTGTAAGTAGTGTATCTAGCAGTGTAAATGACCTTGGTGAATAAGGTATGTGGGCTAATAACACTACATAGAGTTCATTGGAAGTCGCTTTGGAGAAAAGCATCTGTTAAGTGAATAAATGAGAAGCAAAAATATTTGGACAGAATTCCAACCAATAAAAGGACAGATTTTGTTTACTGTTAATTTTACTGGAACATTTTTCAGAGCCACTGGATGAAGGCTAGAAAAGTTGTCACAGTGAGGTAAATATTTTCAACTGGAGAGTGAAAATAACATTGCTAATAGAATAAAATCTCAACACATACAAACTCTTATGGGAAATATGTTATGGCAAAAAAAAAAGTGTTGCAAAAGCACCCAATATTTGCTTCACTTGCTCCAAATTCATTTACAGGATTACTTCAGTCTGCGTGATCTTAGCTGCAGGCAGAATAGCGGTTAGGAGAGCTTCACAAATGTCATCAAAAAGTCCCCAATGGGGCCTTAGCAGTCGCTTTTCCTTGTTCGTTTTGTCTTCGCAGAACTTGAAGCTCAGTGTAGGGCCACACTACCATTGCATTAAGACACATCACAGCTATTTCTACCGCTACCACAGTCAAAAAAAATAATAGCAAATAATACAAATAACGCCAAACATTTCACAACCTGTCTCGGGCTACTTGTATCGGGGGATGCAGCGGGAACAATTTCAATCTGGGGTGTGACTCTTCAGTTCTATTCACGGAAGGCAGTGTTTATACTCGGAGAGCTCGTTTTCAGTCGCACCGAATGAGTACGAGGGAGCTGCATTTCCTCCCCGGCCGTCAGAGCGCCGATACCCTCCTCTTTTCCTGTTCCAAACCACAGCTCCCAAAGCCTTTTGTTTCACACAGCCTGACAGGGAGACAGGGAGGAGCACACAGTCCATTGCATCAAAGTCAGGAGAGACTCAGAAAGAGAGACAAGGAGGGATACACAGAGAGAGGCAGAGAAAGGAGGGTGGTAGTGATAAAGACGATGTAGAAGGACAGCGATAGAGAAAGTGAGCTGAGAACCGACCACTACATACAGCGAGAAGCTTAAGTAGTTGGAGAATGAAATAAAATTGGTTATTTCTGCTGCATACTTATGAAACTTATATTTCAGATCATTTACATTCATTCATTTCACTGAAAGATTTCTCCAAAGTAATTTATAGCGTTAAGATACTTACAATTATTTACCAGCTGGGTAATTTTAATGGAGCAATTTAGGGTAAAGTACCTTGCCCAAGGGTACTACAGCTGGAGGTAGAATTCAAACCTGCGACCTTTGGGTCCAAAGGCAGCAGTTCTAACTATTGTGCTACCAGCTGCCCCTGCAGAAGATGAATATGAGGCTGAAGTACAGATGTTAGCTTTTATTTCTGGGTGATGTTTTTCATACAGGTTAAGCTGTGTTGGAACAATGTCACTTGTTGCGTTTAGTCCCCTGGTTACAGCTCATCATATGTGTCGGGACAAATAGGTGACAAGCGTTTCCAAATGCTCAAGTGCTCTTGTTCCCTTTTTTGTGAACCCTAAAGTAACAGGCAAAGAAAATCACCCAAAGTGTAGGGCTGAAAGTATCACGATTCACCACTCACAGAAGACGGAGACAACAAATACGTTTCATTAGCACAAAGAACAGAAAAGCCAAACTGCAATTTGCAAAGATGTGCAAAATGAGCAATGAAGAGTTTCATGCACAGATGCGACGAAGATCAACCTTTATCAACGTGATGGAAAGGGAAAAGTGTGGATAAAGTGAGGTTCTGCAAATGATCCCAATATTTACGCTCAGATGAGACATTGCTCCAACTTGGTTTAAACTGCATGAAAAACATTGCCTAGAAATAACAGCTGACACTATTTCCCATGAAAAGATGAATAAGAGGTCAAAGTACAAACTTCATGAGCACGGAACAAAAATAACCAATTTTACTTCACCGTCTGGATGCCGCATATTTGTAAAACCCAAGTTTTAAGCATTTACGTTTGTTCATGAGTAGATATCACAGTACAGGACACTGGTTCATAAGAGAGAAGAATAAAACATGAAAGATTTAGTGCAACTTTTCAACTATTTAATGACATAGCAGTTCAAGACAGACATGACTAGCATGTGGAAGGTAACCACTCCCAAAACTATCATTACGGCACTGTACTGCAAAAAACACTACAATAATTCAACTAAAAGTGGAAAAAAATCCCATCTGACACACGTGTTATGTATATTTGACAAAAATCGAGCATAGTGGGTGGATATGAAACTGATAAACTTCTAAAATAAGCTGACATCTGCCTTCGGAATGAGCGTAGAGCCTTGGAATTAGTTAAACTCCGCTGAAGCCTCACTGTTGTGGAAAGACCTTGTAGACCAGATAATTAGTGATCTCAGGGGGTGATCCTACTTATGCACATTTGTTTTCATAATTCTGTTTATTTAAACAATTATCTAGTTACTTAGCTATTTTCAACTGTGTCTTCCACTTCTCCATATTCTTTTCCCTTGAGGTTCTACTGGGAAGGACTGATGTTTATATGAAAAATTTCTACATGAAACTTTATAAGAACAAGCTGACAGATACATGTACACTATAGAAGACAGTTTATCACTGAATTCATGTAGCCCCTTCTGTGTCTGTGGCTTCGCATAGAAGAAGAAGAAAAAAAAAAAAAAACCCAACGGACAAAGATATTTTACCACCATCTTTGTGACTATTTTAAACAGTATATTCTCCTCTCCTCTTCTAACAAATACACATATACAACTATTCATGGTAACCTGAGTAAGAGTATCAGAATTTATTATGCTGATCAATATTTGGATTTCAAGACGTCGCCGTAATGTCTTTCATTCACAATTACCTCATAAACACCACCACAGACAGCCACAGGGAAGCCGGTGGGTTAGTTTTAAATGAGAAACATTTAAAACACTGCAATTACATTTTCCTGCAATGTAGAACCTTTAAGCCACCCAAACAACCTCTGCTCAATCACAGTGAAACTGCAGTATGGAACAACTTGCTGACTATGACCTCCTTGGTCAAAGATGAACTTCAAAGATGAGTTCACATTGACACTGAGGAACGCAGTTTTATAACACAAGCATTAAAAAAAAAAAAGCTCATTGCTGCCTGTTATAAACTGAATGAAGGAAGTTGGTTTGCAGAATGGAGTTGACGCAGAATAGAGCCCCGAAAGTGTTTGTGCGGCTGATAAACCAAATCGCTCGCACACGCTGTGGAGACGGCCGCCCACCAGTTGTCCCAAGGTGGTACGCAGTCCCGGAGACCAAACAACCGCCGTCACCACAAAGGCTCCCCATAGCTATCAGCGTTAACAGAGGTACATTGGGAAAAGATGCAAACTACCCTCGCAGTAAACGGTTCAAATAAAAGCTAGTAAGGAAAAGGGGCGAATCCCACTCTGGAAGGCTGAAATGACCATGGTGCCGTTTCCAAAGCTTTCATGGTTTGGGAGCCAATAATAGTCCACCTCAGCCGCTAAGGGCAGCGTTCAAGTAATCTGCCATGCCCAGAATTGGGACGAAACGACACAAATTTATAGGCAAGCCGGCTCCCTGGGTCACAAGGATCAGAGATAACACGAAACTGGGCCCCGAAGCCAAACGAACGAGAGGAATTTCCCCATGGCACCGAGATGCGCATCAGACGCAACACAAGCGGCCACTGTGCTTTGGATGCAGATAAGTGGAGCGTTGGACTGTGACTCCGACACAGGCAGCTGCATAGAGCGCAGCTTTCCCACAGCCACGCGTCTGCTTGCCAGACAGCAACACCCAAACACAGACCCTGGGGAACACATTCACAGTTACTTCATTCTTCTAGGTAAGTGTGCTTTTGTGTCTCCAGCACTTTCCATATGTCAAGGCTGCACTCTCTTTTTCTCTCTCGCTCGCTCGCTCACACACACACACACACACACACACACACACACACACACACACACACACTTCAGTTTGCACAGGCTATCCTGACACAACCCACAGGGTGATACTCATTATTCTGCAATTTAATAGCCCGAAGAAGAATATCAAGAACAAGAGGAATGGCTGACGCACAGACAAAATTATATGTATTATATATTATCATTGTTATTCGCTATAAATCATAATGGATCATTAATATTTGAACATCACATGAAAAACATTAACCATTGTAATATGCTGTTATATATAGTGAGGGTGTATCTGCGAGTGTGAATCTGAGGGCATTTCTGTGTCTCTCCCCATCGGTGAGATTCTTCAATTTAATCCCAGCCCTTCACAGACATCCATGAGCATGGATGCATTAATGATTAAAATGCCCTTGAGCAGAACCAAAGTGTTGGTCTAGAGTTACAGCAGGTCAGTTCTATGAAGACCAGTGCAAAGAGAGAAGGTTGCGAATGTCTATGATACAGCCAGACAGCAATGGGGTTGTTTCAAAATACTTGTGGTTTCACATGTAGAAAGTCTGTACGTGTCACAGGGACCAATTCTAAATTACCCACAACAGCATCCTTTGCATAAAAAAATAATTTAAAAGAAAACCCTTCACTACCCTGGGAACACAGGCAGCCCTTTCAGCATCAACATATCCCAGAATTCCCCACTTCAGCACCACACCGCAAGCCGACGTACCCAGAGGAAACCCCGGAGGTAGGCTTGACGATGGAAAAGAGGAGTCGCCGTATGAATCACCGCACTGTTCTACAGGGGACCGGTAATCAACGGCCCACAAACGGCGAGGCCCGCAACACCGAGGGGAGATCTTCCGAGGAGATAGTCACCACTCAGGTGCCAGAATCCCTCAGATGTCATTCTTGTAGGAATTAAATTGACTGAAATCAGCCTTTTGCTCAAGCTGCAGTTAAACAAAGGAAAAGCAGGGAGGTGGAATGTATACGGTGAAAAATTACGGAAGCACTGATAATGTACATTCCTGACAGCACGCAGCGCACAACAGATCCTGGGTCCAGGCCGCACAGCCTCTTTCACAAGTCACCAAGTGGGCAAGGTGCTCAGGTTTCCTTTCACACTGTCAGTTAATGCAAAGGCTGTTTGCCACATATGGAACATTCGCTGTTTTTAAGAGGAAAATGTGCTCTTTTTTTTCTTTAAACTGACACAGAACGGGGGGGGGGGGGGTGCGGTGGCGCAGTGGGTTGGACCACGGTCCTGCTTTCCGGTGGGTCTGGGGTTCGAGTCCCGCTTGGGGTGCCTTGCGATGGACTGGCGTCCTGTCCTGGGTGTGTCCCCTCCCCCTCCGGCCTTGCGCCCTGTGTTACCGGGTAGGCTCCGGTTCCCCCGTGACCCTGTATGGGACAAGTGGTTCTGAAAATGTGTGTGTGTGTGTGTGTGACACAGAACGGACTCTGCAGAGTTTACAAAAATCCCAAACAGCTTCTCTGTTAAGAAAATAAAGTGCACATATGTGAAAATCCTTTAATTAAGAACAAAAGAGAGAATGGAGGTACAGCTGACAGCAGCACCGAGGTCCCGGCGTCCAGCTCGGAACCGGAACCTTGTCCAACACCCTCCCTCCGCGGTGGTCCGATGAAGATGCGCTCCACGTGTAGGAGAGTGTGTGAAGACTCACTGGTTGGGGGGATCAGGTGTTTGTGGTGCACAGCAGAGCAGGCAGAGCCCAGCTATTGAGCTAAAGGCTTCATCATTCATGATGGACACCGATGGGTCGATGGATGTGGGCAGCATCACCAGCATCATCTCATCTGTCACTAAACAATTCAAACTAAAAAAGTGACTCGTACATCATCTTCCACCGACCTGTCTCTATTTCACAGTTATTCTCCAACAACATGTCATAAGTGCTGAGTACACTGTTACACAGTGCAGCTCAGTCCAGTAGAGCAGCACCCAGAGAGTGTGTGTGTGTGTGTGTCCGTCCACTACTAGTCTAGAGACAGGCCAATGAGCGACCCTGCGGACCGGGCTACTCACGCTCTGTCTTTCGGGAAGCCCATGGACAGCAGCAGCTCCAGGTTCGCTCCCTGTTTCAGGGCTCCAGGCCGGCTCTGCCGGAGCCTCCGCGGAGGGACTCCGGAGAGAAGGTCCTCCTTGGCTGCCATGGCTCACGACACGAGTCCCTCCTTCGCTCAGCAGCAGCAGCAGCAGCAGGACGCCGTGGTGGAGAACCGCAGACATCCGTGAGACATGATCACGATCATCATGCTCAGCTACGTGAACGGCAGACTCCTGTTTCAGTGCGCTCTCTTACAGCACACACACCGCTTCACTCACTGCCGCCCCGAAAACGTACAAAAAAAAAAACCGCGTGCGACACAGTGTCAACTGGGCTCTGTGACTGTGTGTGTGTTTACACACGTACACGCCGCGCTTCCTGGCTGATCATCAGCCTGATGTGGACCGCATCGATCGATCAAGTCATCGCCGCGCACAAGCCTCGGTACCTCCGCTCCCACGTCACTTTTTCACTCTTCCGACATAGTGGCGTCACTCTTTCCTGGAGTGAACCAGACCCTCTCCGTCCTTCCCACCCCCTCGCAAACGCGCACGTCTGTCCTGGAATTAATGGTCCGTTTGGCAACATTGCATCTGACCAACGATGTACTGATGAATGGATTATGATGGACGGTACGCTCCACCTATCAGCAAAAGAATTTAGCTAAACGCCTAGGAGCAGCTCCCGCCCTCTTTTAAAGGCACAGGCAGTGCTTTCAGAAATTTTGTTCATAAAATATTCTTCACGCTAATGTGTACTTCTGATTTTTTTCTTATGAACACACATTCAGTATTCTTTATTTTTATGCTTTTACATTATCTCTGATATAGCTGCCATATTGTCAGATTGGTACTGTTAGTACTTTTATTTGAAAAATGTCTACTATTTATTTGCATTCTTTTATACTTGCTATGTTTATTCATTTAGCAGACGCTTCTCTCCAAAGCGACCTACAATGATTAATAATTAGTATTTAGGCGACTTAGAATGCTATACACTGCACACCCTACAGTTATTACCATATTTATACAGCAATGTAATGCAAGAGTGACATATCAGGGGGAATTTCACATTCCCCAGTTACTCTGAAACACACCTCTTTGGACTGTGGGAGGAAACAAGAGCACCCAGAGGGGAAACTGGTAATCCAAGGGGAGCATGCGAATTCCACACAGACAGAGAAGATTGAAATCCAAATCAGAATGCATAGCCCAGGTGATTTGAGTCACAAGCACTACCTCCTAACCCACCTTATTGTCTCTATGTTATATTCCACTTTTTAGTGCTTTCACTGCTTTGTTGTATGCATGCTGCTGTAGCCATGTGCAATTTCCTTGCGGATTACTAATGTTTTTCTCAATCTAAAACAACGTCTGTGTGCTAAAACTGGACCATATTGACAGCCTGTCATTACTAGGGAGACAACATAGTCTAGACTTGTATTTACCATCTCGTGTTATTCTCCTTTATTTGGCTTTCTCCAAAGTAACTTACAGCATTAAGTAAACAACTTTTTTATCGTTTATTATTATTATTTAATCAGACCATCAGACTAAAAGGTGACAGTCTCAACCATTATACTACCTGCTGGCCCCAGGGTACAGCACAATTCATAGTACCCAAGTAAGCTGGTGAAACAAATAACTAAAACAGTAAAAAGTTAAAGCAGTTTGCTTTCAGTACCAAAAATACATTTTAAAAAAATGTACTTTAAAAAAAGAATAGCCCATACTTCTAAAGCTACAGTAAACAGAGTTAAGTGTACAGTTGTATGGGGTCACATTTAAAAGGCCTCTACTGACTGCTTCATGACAGAACCGTTCCACTTGTAATAATCAGTCACTTTTTCATGCCTCCATGTGCAGCTGATATGTCAGCATGGCAAAATTTTATGTCTGAGCGTGCATTATCCCAACAGGTTTTGGCTCCATTTTCATCCTCAGTTTGTTGAGGCTGTTGTGGAAGGGAAGCACTCAGCCTGACAGAGTGAACCACCCTTGTCAATTCCTGCACTGAGAACTGGTGGTGGTTGGGCTGAAAGGCACAATAACACAGAAAACACAGCCAGCCTCCTGGAAAGCATCCTTCATCGCCATCTGATGGTAAAACAGAGAAAATTAAATCACAACAGTGTTTACAAAGCTACAAAATGACAATCATGTAAGATATTTCTATATGGTGTAATTTATAGTACATATTTAATGATTTATAATATTGATTAATAACTTGATCAGTAAAATATTTTAGCTAAAAGTCACACAGATGCAGTTTTGTCCATTTTAATGATTTCTTCAAATGGGACATTCAGCAGTTCTCTTCACAAGGAAAGGTCTCAGGACCAGTTCTTTAATGGCAATCACTTTTCTAGTCATAGCAATTCAACATACCAGTCGTTCAGAGTCCAAACACAGCCCCACCACAGCTCCTCCGCTGCCTGGCAGCTTCACTGAAGACCCAAACTGTCACCACATCCCAGTACAACACACAGATGTGGGCAAAAGGTTTCATTAGATGCAGGTAGATGGGTAGCATGAGCTGCTACCTTTGGATGTAGGTAAAAATGCAAATTTAAGCAAAAAAAAAAAAAAAATAAATAAATAAATAAATAAATAAATAAATAAATACTCAGGTGTATAAATGGGAAAATCATTGTAAGCCAAATTGGAGAAAAGCATCAGCGAAATGAAAAAATGTCAATATATGTCAATCTGGTAGTGACCAGGAGCGCCACCAGAGAGGAATTACATGAAAGAGGTCTACCTGTCTTGCAAGCTGCACCATTTTGAGATTCCCAGGACCAAGGCATTCCTCTGTGTACACTGATCTATGTGGTGGGAAATGGAGCTAGAGTTAGATCTAAACTTCACCGATGAAATTATCCTTCATTCACAGACCTGTTAGAGCTAGCACTAACTGAGAACATCCTTTAAAAGAAGTACAACTTCATACTTGCAATTTGTAATTCACACTCTACTTCCACTGCACAGTACATAAGGTTCCAGAAACAGATAGCTTTCAGACTGTAAAAGTAAAGCCTTGACAGAAAAATCAGTCTGCTCACCTTCTCAGCTCAAAGTTCTCATCCATGAGTTCAGCCAGTCTGGGCCAGTCCTTGCGCTCAAGAGCTGATCTGTGCAGAACAAACAAAAAGAAGGTCATTTACATACCCCAAGAACGATACAGGTATTTTTAATATAATAATACATCCCCTCTGATTATTTCATGATGGGATATTAGCTGTCTACATGATCTAAATTAAACTAACAGTAAAAGTACTGTTGTAGAAATAGAAAAACCACACCTTGAATCTCATACGAACAGTATACATATAGCTACATTAACATGTCACACCACCAGACAGAAGGTGGCACTTTAAAGTTAAAAAAAAAAGCTGAAAAGTGAGAGTTCATTAGCAACTCACACCAACCTGGCCTGATCGGTGAGCTTAGCAAATGACTTCATGGCCTGAACCACATCAGCATCTCCTATAGGGAAGCAGGCCAGTTACATAAACCACTGGGAATGCTACATGTGCATATGCCACAGGGGGTGTTCCTCACACACACACACACACACACACGGGGCTCATTCATTGCAGTGGTCATGACACACACTACAAGAGCTGTTCCACACACACACACACACACACACACACACGAGACCAACACTTCCAAGTACCACACATACTGTTAGACACAGAGATCATTCCTTCCATCCCATTGGTTAACTGTGAGTAGGACTACCAGAGCAGCAGCACATGATAGCACTTGCTCATGCTACAGACTGAAGCCCCTGCATCACATCACCTGGGAAAATTACCATTTAGCCATCGCTGCCGCACGTTACTATGGATCCGACCAGAGTCACTTGGGTCACCGAGGTAGGCTAGCCAAAATGTGGGGAGGTCTCTCATGTCCATGGGAATATATTCCCCTGTACAACAAAAAGAAGCACATACATATATTCATTATTAATCTTTAAATTATTTGAAGCTTTTATACCAAGCAGCTCAAAGTATTTGACCCATTTATCGTGCTGGCTATTTCTACTATAGCAATTCAGCACAAGCAACTTTCTGAAGGGTACTTCAGCAGTAGTGGGAAGTGGAGTTTGAACTGGCAAGATTCAGGTTAATATTTACTAACACAATTATATGAGCAAAACGACAAATAGTATTTCACTCAGTATCAACTGGCCAAAGGTCCTTCTGACTATATTTTTTACAAAATCTTTAAAGCTTGGTGTTACTGTGAGAGTGTATGTGTGGTCTAAAACCAATAAAGAAGCAAAAATGGAATACCATATCCCCTTTTACCCATGAGCTCCTTGCTGAAGTCCATGTACACCAATCCCTCATACACCTGTGTACATTAATAAAACAACAACACCCTTTTTTATTACAACAAACCATAGCAGATTGATGTGTATTTTTCATGAGAAATGTAGAACTGCTAACCTGCACCACCCTGTCCTGCAGACCAGCTGTGATGAAAAGTTCATCTGTCTCCACATTAAGGATAAAATTGGCTCGAATGGGTTTTGGGAGGTCCTGTAACAGCCAAAAATGAGAAGCGTCAGGCTTCTCGATGGACTTATTCAGAGTGCCCTGAATTATGGAGAATCATTCAGACTGAAGACCACCAGTGGTCATGGCAGCAGTAGAGGCATCAACTGCATATAGTTCTATAAAAAGGCTCACAGAACAGTGAATACACACTCTGTCTGTGATGTTGAAGAATTTCATCAGGCACTTCAGAGTGGCAGATACAATGGCACTAAAGAAAGGAAAAAAAAATTTATACTAACATAAGCCTGCATTCAGTAATTTTCAAAATACATACGTATACCGAATTTAATTTATATGAATAAATCTAAATTAGAATAAAAAATACTGGCAAAAACCTCGAGGCACAGTGCCAGTCAATTGCTTCCATACTCATTAATTGAAAAAATTAATGCATTTCCTTTAAACCGTTATTAAATCGTTTTAATACACAACCAACTTACCTACTGCCTGCCAGGCCCTGAAAAAATAAAAAATAAAAAATTATATATAAAGAAATTGATTGAAAATAACAAAATTAGAGCATTCTCTTAAACTGATATAATAGTATAAAAACATGTAATAATTTAAATGTACTATCGTTCTGTAATAGGCCAGTCCTACTCACCACCTGCCGTGGAATGTTGGTGTCATACTTCAGAGTGAAGTTTTGCTTGGACAGTGCAATGCTGCAGAAAGCAACCTAGACATATCAGGCCCTTTTCTGTGTTTTTACCAGGAACTAAATTTGAGATTCAGGAGTGCATTTGGTATTGTACACTTAAGTTGAGAAGCTCAACAGCTTTGCTAAATAGCCAGCTGTATAAATGAGTAAAATGTAAAGTATGTGCAAAATGCATATGCCTTCCTCAGGAGTAGCCCTACACTCCTCCTCCTTGGAGTTTAAACTCCAGTTCTTTAGTAACATTTTTTTACAGTCAGGAGAAGAAACATGCAAGAAAACGTGCCTTACCCCTGCTCGGAGCAGAATTGGTAGAACTTTTTACAAGTGGCTTGCAGCAGTCTCAGTCCTCCCAGGTACCTAGGAAATGCGAATTGAGAAAAAGATCACTGGCTCAGGGGGAAGGAATAGTCATAATTGTTCAAGTTATGAAAGACAATAGACACCAGTACTGACCCTTCCTTGCAACTAATACAGTAGAGGTCCTGCAAGCTGCCAAACTCTGTTGGATCATTGAGGGGATGTGGCAAGAGCACCTGATGAAGAGATCCCAAAACAAGTTTATTTTCTCATTATCAAATGAAAACAAAAAACCAGAGAGACTCTGAAATGTAAATAGCTCAGCAAGGTAGAGGACTTTGAAAGCAATAACAGTGGTTATAGGAGATGTTGTGAGAAGGACTGAATGGTGTTCCTCACCAGACTCTGACTTTCTGTCAGTGTGACTTCAGCCCAGAAGTTGGAGACTGTCATGGCAATGGTTTTACCGTGGAAGCCATCCGAGGGGTTTCCCATGAGTCCAACTCTAAAGTGGCAATGTAACCACAGCGTTTTAGGCAAAGCTTATATTCAAATGGATACCAAGACCACAGACCTTAACTGGACAACGATCACTGAGCACATCAAATTTTTGTCTGTGCCAAATAAAAGCACAGATTTTTTCAGCCAGTCCATTTTGGTAGCACAATTTCATACTGTCTGCCTTCGAACCCAGTGTCCTTGAGACCATGGCATACCTGGCATAGGAGCGGTAGGAGATGGGCTTTCCAGCGCTCCCCTGTTGCTTGGCAGAGTATCGCGCCAACCACTTGGTGTAGTCATCCAGACCCTGCCACACAAGGGCACACAGTCCTTCTAGTCACTTCTTATGGATGTACACAAAAGACTAAATATACCTCCATACTCGGCAGTGGATCCCATCAGAGATCTATGGGTCTGCAGAGACACCAAATGAATTTTCTCATAGACCTATGGATTTCAATATAGACTAAAGGATTTCTAAACAGAATCAGTGATCTATCAGTGATCACTGTTAAATGAAAAAACAGTTTCTTATGACAATATAACCTGATGGCCTTTGTGGATTAAATGCATATGGCACGGCAACACCCACCACCTGTCCTATGAGCTGGAACCCAGTTGGCAGCTTCATCCCAAACACTGGTACTTTCTCCTCATTGATCAGCCACTCCTGGAGCACAAAAGAAACACAAATTTATACATTACACTTTGTACATCCTGTCTGAAAGTTCATCAATCCTCCATAAACACGTAACAGAATACACATAACTTTTTTTTTCCCCCCACATTACATTGTCAGAACATTGGCTGCTGACACACTCCCACAGCAATGACAGACTCAGACTGGCAAAGATGGTGGGATGCTGAATGTGTATTCCTCTTTGGTCTGTCTAAACTCACCCAGAACAAGCCCAGAGTTCGGTTTTGGACACATGGCTGCAAAGACAGGAAGCGTGAAAGATAGGGTAGTGTCTCCCTGCGCAGGCAATAGAAGACCACACTGGCCAGGCGGGATGTCGTCCGACCCTGCTGTGGCTTCTCCAAGAAGCACGTGACCCTAAAATACACCACAGAGGCTGCTAATGCCCTGCAGATACAATATAGGGCCAGTATATTGTCTAACATATTTCACAATGCATTACATTATCCATTTATGCCACAAATATTTTATCAAAAGCACTGAAAATAAATGTCTTTGTATTATTAATTTCACTATCTTTTCAAATTTAATGCTTACTTTAGAAATATGAGTGGTTTGCAGCTGGGATCCTGCTACTCGTAATTGAGTGCAATCAAGGAGCAAAAATAGCTGCTGCCAGTAGAGACTAATCCCACCATTTGATTATTCCCATCACACTCCACCACCAGAAATTCTTGATGTAGGTTACCTGTGAGTGTCTGGGCATACCTCTACAATGCCCCGGGAACTGCTCTTCTCTCCCTCCTCCAGTTCATAGTATATGACCAGCTCTCCAGGCTAACACACAAAAAGAAGCTTTAAGTGAACAGCCCTGCGCCCTGAGGGACACAGTCATCCTGTACATTAATTCATTTTTTCCCCCAACCAAATGATTCACCTTAGATCTGAAGAAGCGAATCACCTGCGCAATGTCAAAGTTCTGGTCAGCACAAAGCATATCTCCTGCAATCTTCAGGCACAAAACAAGCAAAGGCTTCAATGTCCCATGCTGAAATATGGCACACCTTCTTGTTCATTTGGAGGAGCCATAGCCTCCTTCCCCACAGGCTGCTAGACCATCAACCTGAGCTGAAAAATTTAAGGAGACGTTTCTTTTCCATTTTTCTGTTTTTATGCTTTCCAGCAAGCCTACGGATGTTTGAAAATGTGCACCCTACCACCATGATGTCATCCTGCAGTCTCCGGCTACGGATGGCCAGCTCCAAGTCTGCCACAGCACCCAGACGGCCCTCCAAAGTTGTTGTTCCATCGTTCACTACATTCTCCACGGGAAAGCCATTGGCAGTTGCCCAGCGTTCATAGTGTTTGTACCTGCAATAAAGATAACAACACATAGTTCCTTCAAGGACATTGTTCATCCAACAATTTTAACCATTTCCACCCGGAGGGGTGTATATTCTACCAAAGTTTCACAGTTTAAGTACTTAAGTACTTAATGGCCAATACATATAAGAACTAAAAGCAGAGGGGAACTAAACAGCACAACTCAGGCATACGCTGGCCAACAAAACAACACAATAACCCATTTCATAAGGTGACAGTCGAATTATGAAGAACTCACTTATCTGCATTTGTGACCAGATAGACTTCACTGAACAACTGCCGCCTACAAACAAACAGGAGATGGATGAGAAATGCCAGAGAGGGCAATGAATGACAGCGCTTCCTCGCATCTTCTTCAGTCTTAGCGCAACAGCCATCTACTTTTTCCTAATACGAAACTATGAAAGCGCGACAGCAAAGAACTGAGCTAAGCGCAAAGTTTTACTCACGTGTTGACGGTCTCCCACCAGAAATCCAGAACTTTCCTCCCACCGATCCCAGGCAGCAGGGCCTTGGGGACCCCCGCCAGGTGGCCGTACAGACCCGTGACGTCATTCTCCGGATACAAGTCGACCGGAAGTGCAGCGGGCAAGAAAGAGAGAGAGACCTGAGTCCTACTCACTGAAACACTTCACTTGGTGAAGATGTGAGACTGTGATCACGGAAATGTTCCTAACCGCTGAGCTCCAGTGAATATCACATTCTTTAGCACAACGTCTTAAGCCCTTAAGCTGAACGTGCATTTACACACTGACTAAATAATACTGGTAGCAGGCGATCACTGAATGTGTGTACAGAGTATGTTATTTCAGGAAGTTGTGCACCACTTGTAGCTATCATTATTCCTACAGAAAACTTATCGAAAGCGCATTTATCTTCACCGGGTCCCTCCGGAGGTTTGCGCTCACTGCTGTATTTTTGTACACTTCGTACTGGAGTCAGTGGACACAACATCAACATGCACGGCATTGCGGATTCGTAATATCCTTGGCTGAAACGTGTAGCTTCTTCAAATGAATTGACACATGTTTTAAAACAGTTAAACGTCTTATGACTCGTTTATTATTACAAACAAAGAGTGCACGAGGAGCGCGGAAAACCGATGAATTTTAATGATCCAGTTAAACACAAAGTCTACATTTCTCACACATTCTCAACTGTTACAGAATCGACACAATCTTCATATGCAACACATAACTTATGTGTAACTTAATTAAGTTAATGTGTAACCCTCATTACCAAAACCGACGGCAAAAATACAAAAAAAAAAAATTAAATTATGTCACCCAAAAATTATACGAGAATGCAACACCTACAACTATTATTAAACATAGCACACCATCTTAACACACACATGACACATTACGATAAACTTTTCACGAAACATGATTAATTTAAATCATGAAGCAAGAAACAAAGACTTCTTACAACACAACAATATCCAACAGAGTTTCTGGAACATCATGCAGCACCACTCTCACAAAATCGCTGTGGAAGTCAATGTTCATTTACCCCACCTGTACCCCATCTGTGCGCGCGCGCGCACGCGCACGCACGCACGTACGTGTGTGTGTGTGTGTGTGTGTGTACACACACACACAGCCAACCAGCCGCTCAGCCAGCCTCGATGACGATGCTGCTTCAGTCCTTTTACCACCGCGCGCCTCGTCCCGTGACTCACTCCGTTTCTGAACGGTTTAACCTCACCTACAAACACTAGTTGCTTGTGCATCGAGACCTCTTTTTAAACCAGTACAACAACGCCGGATGTGACCCCGAGACATTAACATTTTCATACCTTTATCTGTGTCTCAAGGACAGTGCCGTGACCAGCTACCAGCAGGATGCAGATCATCCTTTCAACCACTTACGGGGAAAAGACGCCTGTTGTGCGGACCTACCTTAAAACGTAGTGCACTATGGGATGTGGACCACTATACTGTACTTTGGATTTACAGCGTATACGAGGAGGGGCAGAAGAGGTCAACTACTTCCGGCCCCTTAAAGAAACAGAGAACTTCCGGTAAAACTCCGATTCAGCTCGAAACTGTAAATTTGTATCGTTTACATTTTATTAAGGAATTATTTCGGTGCCCTTACACCATTTTAGTAATTTAAGATGGGAAAGTATGTATAAAATAAAACAAAGAAAGCAAAACTGACAAAATATTCTCATTCCATACTAGTGACTAAACAAACTGACAATTGTTTTTTGTAGCAGGCTAAAAAAAGCCAAGAATAAAAAGAACAATTGTAAATTTACTTTTTGACATGTACAGTGAGTAAATGACAAATGACACTGTCATTGACAGTCCAAAAAATAGTGAAATGGAGAAATTTCAGGCTTACTCCCAGTTGCATTAATCATAATGGCTGGACACAATGTCTTTTCCTCTCCAGATCCTACTTCTGGAAATAATGAGCACAGTCTGTGCCGGAGAAAATTGCAGTCTGCATATATACAACACCTGTAACCATGACAGACAGGGAAAAGAGACCTGTGCTGTGGTATTTGGTGTTTTGGTCTTTTTTTTTACCCATTGACCCAAACAAAGCAAATACAGACACAAGAATTCTCTTTAAAAGAAGCATAAATATTATATTTTAGCCTGTACAGAACTGATTTAAATTATACATGTTTATATATCATGATGGAGAAGATATATAAAAACAAAAATCCAGAGTAAAAAAAAATGACTGTAAATCGTGTTGAAAATTTAAAATCCACAGTTTTCAGTCAAACTGTTCTTCCTCCATGTGTCTTCTGCTCCAGCAGCAATCAAACAACGAAAGAGGATTTCTGCTTGAACTCGCCCTGAAAGGATGCAGATGGTAGCTAATTAAACGCAGCAAAACCTTGGAAAACCAGACAGAAACATACTGAACAAACCTTTTAAAAACTTAACACTATGAATATCTGCAACAGTTCATCATTGACTCTGCACAAGCTGTCGGTATTGCTATACTTACGTCCTCTTCATCCGCAGTGCTCGGTGTTGGCTTGGCATAGCCAGCTTGAGACCTGCGGTAGGAGAGCACCCAATATAAAGCCAGTGAGCAGGCTGGTTCGACCAGCATTCTGCACTTAACTGTCCAACTCTATGAGGCAGCAGTGATGCCTCAATTGAATTAAATGTCACATTTGTCTGATGTGAAAATGTCAGCTAGAGTAATATGGACCTGTAACAAAGTTTCAGCTAGTCTAGCAGCACTGAGCCAAAGCATTTAGCATAATCTAATTTATATAAATGAGGAAATGGGAAACCTTACCTCTCGGTTTTACCTGCAATGAAATGAGAAGAGATTAAAAATTAAGAAACACACTTCTTCAAAATACTATCTTAGTGGACTGGAGAACTGGAAAACAAGGAATTTACTTTGCAGGTATCCTTTCCGGAAAGCAAACCAAAAGCCTAATGCCAGCAAGATCACCAGCAGCAGCGCCACGATCACACCTGCCACAATCCCGCCAACATTCACATCATCTACAGAAACACATGGCAAAAAGTTAACAAGCTTTGACTCTCTAGTATTTCACTTCTAGCCTCATGAAACACAATAATTTCCAAGACTCTTCCTGAACTCCGAAAGGCCTGGAATCATCTAGAATTAAGTACATTTAATGAAGACACAACGAAACTTTCACTGAAAAGGATGTAGCATATAATGCAAAACCAAGAGCACTGAGTGCACTGTAAAATGTCTGTCATTCAGGACTTTGTGAACTTAAACAAATGCAGCTTCCATTTTCAAATAGGTCTATTTGTAGCTTCAACAGAGACCAGGATCTCAGTAGTCCCAGCAGTGGATGATAACAAAACAAAAACAATGGTGTTACTCACAAACTATCATCTCCTGGGATAAGCAGGTCTGAGAGGGACCTGATGGGTTGCTGGCCATACATGAGTATTTTCCTGCATCAGCCTTGGTCACAGAGGGAAATGTCTGAAATGGGAAGAAAGACTTTGTGAAAGTCCACAGAATCACTGTGACAAACACAATAACTGCACTAATCTTCCCCTCCCAGATTACTGTTTATAACTGAGTACAGTACAGGATTTCCAAAGTAATCATTATTTGGAACTTAATATCAGTTCAGTTAATTTTCCTTCCACTTGTCCTTGAGAAGGTGGTGGTGGTAAGAGGCTGAGCAAGCAGGTCCAAACTTTTCTTTCCCCAGCAGGTCTCAGTTCCTCCTGGGGATTCTGAGGTGTTCACAGGTAGTCAAAAGATATAATCTCTGCAATGTGTCCCAGCTCTGCCCCAGTCTCTACTTCTCTATACCTCCTGCAGAAGCCTACTGGGGGCATTTTAGGATATGCTCAAACCACCTCAGTTGACTCATCTACATCTAGAGGCGCAGCGACTCTATGACAAGGGTCTCTTGAATCTTAGAACTTCACAGTCATTCACACAGAGGTTGCTCAGCAATCCTGCGATGGGACCTAATTTCAGCAGTTTGTGTCTGCAGTCTCATTCTTTCAGTCATTTTTCAAAGCTTATGAACATAGGTGAGGAAGGGGATGCAGACAAATCACAAAACGAAGAGCTTTGTCTAAAAGTTCAGCTACTCCAGAAACATACGGCAAAATCTAGGCTGAGAAATCCCTGGATGGATGTCAGTCCAAAGCTGTGTAATCATACATGCATACTGTATGTTCATATTTACACACTACATGCAATTTAGTGACAAGCCTATCTAAAATGCATACCTGTCAACTGCGGGAGGAAATAGGAGCATGTTGAAGAAACCTGCGTGAAACTTTGCACAGAATGAATGAAAATTAAATCTATGTGCAATTGCACTGTGCGGAAGCTGAGGTAACTGAGATACTCACTGCACCACCACACTGCCCTGGACCATTACATGCATCTTAGAAAAAATATTAGGTTGGGTAAAACTGAGCATTCAGATGCTTCACTGACCAGAGTGCCTTTTTTGGAGTCAACAGTATAAGAGAAGTTTTTGAAATCCACAAACTTGCTGGGGTCTTCAGGCAGTGGGGTTCCATCTTTGAACCACTTGTAGGTAGAAGGGGGGGAGCCAGTGGGATCATTGCAGGTAAGCACCACATGAGAACCTGTGGTTACAGATGGAGGGACCCCACAAACTGGCACAGAGGGTGGCACTACAGACAGAAGGGTGATAAAATCATGATCTACACCATTACATGCAATATAGATACACAGAAATTAATTATCAGTGCCAACTACAACACAAAAAAGTAATATCTTCTAATTCAAATGTTTGGTTATTAATCCATTTTAACATATGATTTGTCTTAATGATGGAAATTTCATACTTCTGGAATGTTTTGACTCTCTAAAGATGTCAGTATGTCCATTATTTTCATATAATCTGTACCTTCCACAATCAGGTGTATTTTTACATCTCCAAAATTATTAGCAGAGGACACCTCACAGATGTATTCCCCGGTATCCTTGCGTGTAACTGTGTTGAACCGCAATCCATCTTTATATAGTTCGACACGACCCTTGTATTTTTCTAAGGGGAAGAACAAAAACCAGCCTAGCAAAGATTACATTGCAAAAATTTTTCTTCAACCTGGTTTCTCAGGTAACTTAGACAATGAACACACAACCCTGCATTTTTTAATATAGCAAATTCTTTTCATTCTTGAAACTTCAATATATTTTTTCCATTTTAAATATGAAGTAATTGAATTGCCACAAATTCACATATACGCAGCTGTAGTGCACATACACATTGCATGAAAATTATACATTCTAGAGCAATACCGCCAGCTTACCAGTTGGTTCATTATCAAAGATGACATAGAGCTGTGACCCCTGCAGATCCTTGAATTTCCACTCTACCCTTGGACTCCCAAAATCAGCAGTATAGAAGCATTTCAGGTCGGCTCCTTGAAAAATGAGAGAACTTATATAAATAGTGCACCAAATAAATTGCAGGATGACAAAGCAAATACAATATACTAAGATGATCTGGAACAAATTCATTTATTGCACATTTTCCACATTTTGTTTGGAAAGATGCTTATCTTGTGCTTTTGCTCATGTGAACAACAACTTGAAGGGATCAAATGGAGCATTGTGGGACAGACCTGCATTCTCTGGGATGCTGAGTACAGGAGTGGAAGTAGACACTTCAAAGGCCTCTGTCCCTGTGGGAGGAAGGGGAGGAGAAAGAGCAGTCGGACAAGAGAACCACCAAGTTGCAGAAGCCACTGAGTACATTCACACAGGTGATGAGAGCATTAACTCAACCTTCTGTTGAGTCTTTTGCAGCACAGTGGAGCTCTAGAGCAATGTGATTAACAGACATGCTCAGGTGCATCGGCGCATCACCAGTCTGTCACTGGGTTCCTGCAGATCCTCCCACATATCACACTGCATGTTTCTAACCCCCCCACTGCGCACTGAACAAACTTCCAGCCCTGTAGATAAATGTCTGGAAGCTGCAGGCAACCCTGTTTAAGACAAAACTCAAGAAGATAGTGCCCTTTCTTTGCTAAGGGTTTTCACTTTAGAATAACAAATAAATATCCTCATGAATCCATGATCCTCAGGAACATCCTTATGAACTTCTGCTGTCCTTAAAATGAATACTCACAATTTACTGAAAAGGCCAAACAAAGGAGTGGCTACACTGCACATTATACATATAAAATGGTTATTTATTTGGGAAGGTCTGTTGTATCTGGTACAGCCACGCTTTCTTCTCAGTGTATTACAGCTCATTAGGATTTTGAACATAAGATTATTTGTATGGAAAGGTTATGAGTTAATCGAGACAGAAATTGGTGGTCATTTTTTCAGCCAGAACTTTCCCCGCATTATGAGTAAGAATGACTAACAGTTTCAACTTCCTCCTCATGTTCCCTTTTATTGGGAGTCAAGTTTCATGGGTAGGGCAGATACAGCTGATCAAGGGTCACCAGAAAGCACACATGAGACACTGAGTTTTGAGGCAATCTGAAAGTGCAGCTACATAGGCTGTTCCGAAGATTTCGTCAAATGATAATGTAGTTAATACAAAATAAAGTCAGAGACCATGTCCTGGGCGACAAATTTCATAGAGGACCAAAGAATACCAGCTTGGCTAAAATCAGCATTTTATTCAATAATTGTTTCACAGTCTATTGTTGAACCATTGGGTCATACCAGTTCCGTACAGGTGTAAAGATGGTGTGTTCTCAGTGAGAGAACAACAGAAGAATTCATAAGCACATCACCTTTTCACAGTACAAATAGGGTTAAGTTAAAGATTAACTCAAAGACCATCTTTCGTGACAAAGTAACCATGAAAATCACTTCCAGGAAGTATGAACTACGGGTACGAGAATTTATTCTATAAAAAATAAAAATAATAATAATAATAAAATTAGTTTTTAGATCAAATTATAATAAAATCATACTTCATTCCCTGATGTGTAACCTGCAGCTGCTTTTAAGTATAGGTATGACATTCTGTTCGTAGGTTTGTAAACTAAGCCTATGATACCACTGTCTACAAAGAATAAAATATATTCAACATTAACTGCCATTAGCTCTAAAACATTTCTACTACCTTAAATACCAGAAAAGCTCTAAATGGCAATTTTAATATGCAGGGTTTCCTAAAAACAACATTGGAACTCACAATTTTCCATGATATATGCAAAAAAAGCTACATTTTTCATCTTTATTTAGTTCATGCCTTTGTCCAAAGCAATTTACAATTTAATCTTACACTTATGTGCTCTAAAACAAATTTTAAGAAACATTTAGAAAAGCACTGACAGCTGCTCAGACACTGAGTTCCCTGTAGTATTTTAACTTGATAGATTTAGTACAGTTGGACTAAATTACATATGTCAAAGTAACATGTTCAATGCAGCTGTTTTCTAATTACAGCATTTTTATCCAATAAGTAAAATCCAGGAATAAAATCCATATGAAAGTAGTGAAACTGTAGACTTCTTACCTGTTCCTCCTGTTCCCAGTAAGATGAAGAATAAAAGACAGCAAAAAAACATTTTACTGTTCAACACCTTTTTTTCAGTCACCTTGGCAAAAATTATCATAACCAACGTGCGTGAAAGTGCTCAACACTTGTTCAGTTAGTCAAAAATGACTCTTTGAAACTGCACTGTGTTGAAAGTAAAGCACGCCCATTAAACCTGCACCTGAAGTAGGCAGGACTGGGCAATAATTACACATGACCTGTTTAAAATATGACGAAGTAACTGCACCAAGTTATTTGTTTTGGGGAAGGTCAGATTTGAACGTTCACAGCAGTCTATAGCACGCCAGAAGGCTACCACACTGCTAAGGCTTACACTTTCACTGGTAAAACATAGCAAGATTTATAATTTTAAGATCATTCAATATGTCATGGAAAATTTTTCAAAATAAATCACTGTGCAAAGCACATGGTTCAAGCAAACAGCTAACTCTCAACCTACCCAGAGTTTGTGTATGTGATTGTCCTACAAATGGGCTGGTACATCACACAGGGTGCACCCTGTCTCACCCCTGAAGATTCTAGTATATGCTCCAACTCATTGGGAGCAGCTGGACAAGTGGTTAGTGAAAATGGAAATAAATGGAAAAAAATGCTGCACTTCCCCTACCCCCAATTACTAAAAGCACTGTAATTTTATGAATATTAGTAATATATGCAGTCAAATATAGGACATAAAATACACAATAAGAGTCAAGAAGACAAGGGAGAAGAAATTAGTGAAATTTATTGAACATTAAATAGGTGTGATAAAACAGTACTTTTATGCTGAAGCAGGGTCATGCTTATGAAATCCCTGTCAGGGTTCGGACTCAAGCTGCTGTGTCTCATCTCTGTAAAAAAGATAGCAAGACACTGAAACAAGAGTATAAAAGCAATATAATTTTTTTTTTTTTGCCTTAACCTGGCAGTTATAAAATTAAAGAAATCATATTGGAATTTGTAGCACATACTGAAAATATTACTACAGTAAAATCCAAACAAATGCAGATCTAAAATTAGACTGAAATTGTGCATTACCTTTGCTTGCAACAAATCACTCATTAAATTGCCTTTCTTGAACACCCAACATGAAAATAATAATGGTTGGAACATAACCTGTCAGCAACGTGCAAGCCGTTAAAATATTTATGCCTCACTATGTCCAGTAGTAGAGTGGTGATCTGTATTTTAGCACAGACCGTCCCAGAAACTGACCTTAACAAGTGCCTTTGCTGTCTGACGTTCACGTCCATTGACAGCCAATCTTTCTTGACTTCTTAGTCAACACTGTGGGAGGCAAACCATCTCAGAGGTCACAGCAAACAAGTAGCACACAGAACCTAACCGTAAAATTGCACAAGATACTGATGTACTTGAGAAATGCCGAAAGACATTGGTGCAATCTCCATATGCACAGCACATACAGTATCTAACATTTATTTCTCGCGGCAGTCACTATAGTTATATTGACAACAGACTAACAGCAGTAATCTTAAAAGCACTTGTTCATTCTAATGCCGTGTCTGAATTAATGTGCACTTAAAGGGGTTTTATACAAATAAGGTACCCATACATGTACCCACATAAACAGTTTAGACCTGCTGATAATCAAGGTTAAGGACACATTATTTATCGTAACAAAAAACGTAATAGGTTATATATTTACAACTTCTCAGATGCCAGCTTTTGAACTGTATGTCTTCCCTAAAATATTAAAAAAACCAAATGTAATTTATGTATAACAGTCAAATGGTGTGAAATGTAACAGCTAAAATGGAAAAAGATTATGTACATGAATGAACAGTTCCTTCTGGCCAGACCTGAAATGACGAAGGAACATATGCAGAGCACTGCTGGCCATTAAACTGAAGTCTTTGGGACCAACTGGAAGAATATTTCTTTCAGACAGCCCTTCTCAACATCTTCATCAACTAGTAGAATGAAGCTTTTCTTCTGCTTTGGCCAAAAAGGTGGAACGATGAGGAAACCGTTAAGTTCTTAGTTGCTGTCTTGTTGCATCTTTCAGTGTCCACTGAAGAATAAATGCCCTGTCTTCACTCCTTCTCCTTCTCACTGGGGGTCTACACTCGTTGCTCCCACAAGACCATGCTGTCGCAACTGATTCCTGAGAATTTGATTCTTTGATTTCCAGTCATCTACCTGTGTAATGAAGGAGAGAACCACAATAGATAAAATTAGAGCTAAATCTGTTTAGCACAATAAACAAGATTAACATGACAAAAATTCAGTTCATTTCCTAATTTCAAACCAAAGTATAACCTCAATATAAATTTACTTTTTCAAGTCCACAGAATGAAGCATTAAGTGTACATCAGTGAATGTACGTCAAGAACATGCCATCATTTTACCATGGAAATCAAAAAAGGCCAGCATTTAAAATGTAAATACAAGTTAAAAATAAGAACAAATTATTATTTTTAGAACTGGAGCTTTCATAAGCACTACCTCTTGGCGTAGCAGCTGGTTGTCCATCCTGAGCCTCTCCAGGGTGTTCAGCTCCTCCCCCAATCGCATATTGCTCTGTCGCAGCTCCTGAATGTAGTCACAAGCCTTGGACAGGATGCCTCCTTTACTCTACAAAAGAACAGCCCTATGGTCCACATAAGCAAAAACAGCAGTAAACCCGGAGCCCTTGGGGCAGATGCTTACCTGGCCTGTCTTGGTGGAGTCCATGGTGCAGTCTGGGATGGTCTTGGATAGCTGAACAATCCAGTTATTGATCTTGTCTCTCCGCCTACGTTCAACTAGTAGACAAAAAGATTCCCACTGAAGGTGTCCTGATAACAACTAATTCAAAAAGGTATGATATAATTGGACTGTTTCTGAAAATGTGTACTAGAGAAGACACAAATATGTTACTTCTGAAACTTGAAAGCCTAATATTAACGTCAGTTTCAAATGAACATATTGGTTAGAGCTAATAATGAATTAGTGTCTCACCCTCATTGTGCTGGGCTCTCCTCTTTTCATCTCGAGAGGTTCGTGGTGCTTCAGATTTGCTGTTAAGAAACACAGTACAGTGAGTACAATACCAAAAGCATTCTTATACAGTGTGTCAGTACCACAGCTACCTGAATCCCAATGCACAAGCACAACAGAGACGGTGAATGGAAGAGGAAGCAAGTGTATTTGTTTGCAGTCAGGAATGGCCTAAAGTTGGCATACAGTATAGTGATTAGAGCTGCCACCTTCCACTTCCAGGACCGACATATAATAGCATTCCAACTATGGTATGCTTGAGCATGGTATTCACCCTAAGCTGCTCCAATAAAAAAAATTACTCAACCGTATAAATTGGCAAATGAGTAAGTAGCTTAAAATTATATGGTGCTTAGGAGAAAAGCATTAGCTAAATAAATAAATGTTTATTGTGCAAAACATATTGTAAATATCTACAGAGCTAAACTTGTGAGTGGGAGTAGACCTTCCTAAGAAGCTGCCATCTCTGTGTGGGAACCTGGACGTCGAGGGGGGAACGTTACGTGTTATATGGCTGTGTGCGAGGCGCAATGGACCTCTGGTTGGTTCCAGTGAGCACTTCCTGGGGTGACATCATCACATAGAGCTGCCCTGGGACACACAAAAAAAAATAATAATACATCTACATTTATTCACTTAGACACTTTATTCAAAGCAACTTACAATGGATACTATGCTAAACTATACTATAATATATAAATTAGAGTCACTCACAAATGATCGATCCAGGATATTCAAATATTAACCACTTGACATGGATCCTGGCTCTGGGATACAAACTAAATAACTGTAAATACAAGTTCCTCCTGTAACAGTGGCACTTACCAAGATGTAAAAAAACTCTTTAAATGTATGTGTGAACTTATTCATTAACTAGGCTGCAGTTTAACACATCAGCATTAGGACATGATTCAGCCCACCTCACCTGCTGGTGTGTTCTGACTCAGCAATGTATCTGGGGCCTGCACACTTGTCACCATGGTACCTGGTGTGGCATCAGAGATGGTAGCTGGGTAATAGGTATAATGGGTCTCAGTGCCATCTCCCTCCAGTGTTTCAGACTGTGAGAATACAGCCTGGAACACAGATGGCACATGTGTCCAACACACCGGGTAACACCACACTCCCAAAAGCCTGTCATACTTAGATCATCTGTCTGTACCACAGATGAGCTGTAAACAATCTTTGTCTTGCAGGGTGAAATGCTTTATAATAATCAATTTTCCTGATCTCTGGTATTAAGTAAAATGGAATTTTATACGCTGTAAACATATTGCACAAATCTCATATATACACATGTTCTTATCCCCACAAGTAGGCAAGAATACAACCCTCTACCTGTGTCACTGGCTGTGTCGCTGCAGGAAATCCAGTCACCACACTGACAGCTGCTGTTCCATCAGCCTGTCCTTCCAATTGTCCATCAGACACTTGGATCACCCGGTATGTCACCTGCAGCAGGAGGACAATGTGCACAGAACAAACTTAAGAGAAAACCCCAAGTTCTTAAAACAGACGGAATAACAAAGAAACTGGTGGTTTCTGAGGGATTAAAGAAGCTCACACAGTAAAATCATTTTACAAATACAAGAAGCAGAAAAACATTAACACAAAGAGTAGCAATATATAACATCTAAACCTCTCTGAGTGTGCCCAGTGCACTGTCATTCCGTATCAACCCCATTGGGAGGATGCAGCAACCTTACCTGACCCCCAGCTCCCTCTGTCTTGAACAGGTATTTAATTGGCTGGTCTGATGAGAAAGTGGCTGCTGATTGAATAGTAGCAATAGCTGAAGAGTCCTCTGCAGTAGCTACAGCACCTGAAAAAACAATGACAATTCAGAAAAGTTCCCAGGGACACCTAAATAAGGCTAAAATATATCTAAATAAAAATTATAAAACAATCATTTTTTAGAACCTTTACCTTCTTCAATAACAGGAACATTGCCATCTGGATCTGGACTCTTCTGTTGCCTGGAAAATCAGGTTACAAAAGACAAAAATGTATGTTTTACAACAACAGTTCGACTGAAAAACATTGCACTTAATGAATTACAAAGTTTCGGCTCTATTATTTATTTTCAAATATCTAAAAGAAGATGTATAGCACAGTATTGTTCATGAATTAATTAAACTGACTTCAAAAGTCTGAAAATACAAACAGAAGAGCTAAATCATGATCTCTTAAGTTGATGTAAGGTATAAATGTTCATGATCATCCTCAGATCAATCCTTTACAAAGCCACCGCCGCAATGTAACAAATGTTTACATGTATCTCAAAAGAAACTAACAACACTACTGGGAAGATAGGGTTGCCCAGGGCCTGCTTTGTGGTGTGTCTGGGGTTTGAGTCCCGCTTGGAGTGCCTTGTGACGGACTGGCGTCCCATCCTGGGTGTACCCCTTCCTCCTCCAGCCTTACGCCCCGTGTTGCCGGGTTAGGCTCTGGCTCGCCGCGACCCCACTCGGGACAAGCGGTGTCAGACACTGTGTGTGTGTGTGAGTGTGTGTGTGTGGACTGGGAAGATAATTTGGACTCAGCAATATTCCGGTAAAGCTTTATGCAGCTACCTGCGTGATGCACATCATTGCATATGGTGAAGGAAACAAACTAACTGTATTTAAGAGTCACACATCTGCAGATATGTCTCTTTCTTATAAGGCAATGCACAAATTGTATTTTCTATGAGATGCACATCAACTTGGAGAAAAGCATCTGCTAAATGAATAAATGTAAACACGAAGCTGTAAGTGTGAGATGGAAAAATCATGGCATTTTTCACAAAGATGTGGATTTGGATCTCACCCCTTCATTTCCAGAGAAGGTGTGGCTGGAGCAAGGTGGTCTCTCCTTCACACGGTTTAGAAGTGTGGAACAGAGCAGATCTTCAACAAAACACAAAAATCCAGATATAATAAATTAGCCTTATGGATGTATGGGACAAGCGGTTCTGAAAATGTGTGAAATGTGAAATGGATGTAATTTGTAAATCATCATGGCACATAAACAAAATCATAACTTGTTTAAATAACATTATTATGCTGATGCTGACTCAGTGACTGTCAAATGCAAATGTTGTGGAAGAAGTTTTAAAAGTTCCACTTTGCGTTCAGTTGAAAAATCTGAGTGTCTAACTAAGCTACTATTAGTACTATTTGTATTTTCCTTGTGAGAGAGATGGCAGGCAGCAATACAAATAAGCGAACAGAGAAAACGAACCAGCATGACGCACAGAACTGACTGCACACAAAGACTAAAGAGGAATTTGAAAAGTATTCAATCTCATTACAATAAATAGCATAACAAACAACAGATGTTACACCCACCGTTCCGAATTCCTCCCCCTTGTTTATTAAACGATGGCTTAGTGCGCATGCGCACAGAAACGAAATCGTGGCGACGCTGTTATGTCACTTTTAAGCGACGATCCAGTTGCAAGCATGGAAAGATGTGGTACTTACATGAATAATAAATTTAGAATCGCGATTAAGTTCTAGCGTCAGTTTCTGTACGGTATTTTCAAAAACAGAATAAGTGTGGCTGAAAATGTAATTTGTTACAGTTTTTTTTTTGTTTGACTGCCAACAAGGTTGAATGACAGGCTACTACATCTCAACAACTGAACTGGTCATTTTAACTTTGTGTCTGTGTGTGTATATCGACAAACTTATCGCAGTCATCTTCGTCTGTCTTTCATCGGTGTTTTCACTCAGGCAATTTTTGGGGTTTTCACGCTCATGACATGTACTTGCGCGTCTTTTTTACATGACATGTTTGTATTAGTGGTAAAGTTCATGTTTTTTCTTGAGAATTTCCTCACGATTTTTTTTTTTAAAGATTAATAAAGAAGTATATTTTCTGCCTTGTTACTACGTGTTGCCACTTGATTCATAGGTAAACTTTTAAGCGCGCCAAAGCAGGCTTAAACAGGGTGAAGAAACAGTAGTGCTGCGCTCTGGGTTCGTATGTATGTATGGGGTCAACGACAGCAGCAGGGAACACAGTAGTAGGAGATACAGACGCAAACACAACAAGGAAATGCTGTCGTTCCGATGAGCCCCTTCCTGAAAGAGCTACGCCTCAAGCCACCCTTCCAAACTTGCTTATACCTTTACATTTTTTTCTTAACCTTCTACGCTTATTTATATTTATTTAATTATCGTATGATCGGAAACAGATCTTTAGCAATGTCATAGGCAAGCTTTAAGTTGTAAAATTGGCTTCGTTCGTGTAGCCAGAGTTTAACGTCTGTGTCATCGATGTTCGTCAGATCCGCAGGCGTGGGTGTTGTGTTCCTTTTTGTGAAGTTGCTTGCATGGCAGTAGTGAGACCAGTTTGATGAATTTGAAGAGCGCTTAGCCGTCAGGGACGTTGCCCGGGGGTCACCGGAGCCAGAGGAGGTAGCTTCTTCTCGATCCCCACCTTCTGTCCAACAGGCACTCGCCCCCTTATATAGTCCCTGGCATGTCAGCCCCCCAGCAGTTGAACAACTATTTTCCCCTCTATTCCCATTCTTAACTATTTCCAATGAACATCTTTTCCCGCTCAATCGTGACGCTTCTCAGTAACGCGGGGCCTCTACAATATATAGTGGAGTAAAGATGTGTGTTAGTGTGTATTCTTTGAGATAGAATTAAGGTATTCACAGGAAAATATTAAATATCACGATGAATAAAATGCCCAAATAATTCTGAAAGAGACAGATATTAATTTGTCATTAAAATTTATTAATTGCAGTCATCATTGTAGGAAACAGTATGAAGCTTTCCACCGACGTTGCTAATCCACTTTGTCAGTCGAGATAACAGGACACATAATGTTGATTTACAAACATTCTCAAGGCGGGTGTATTATTTAAAGCGATTATGTTGGGGGTGTTCTCCACAATGAGTTGCATGTATAATTAACAGCAAATCTTATTTCTATGATCTTTTTGCTTCTGATAACTCCTGAGTTTAACACGTTTACTTACAGATAATGTGTACAAGGTGGTACATGTGTAAAATACATCTTGTGTTACTGATGACAGAAATATTCCTTCAAGATATTACATAAACTATATTTCTACAGTGCAAGGATTTTTGCATTTCAGTCTTAAGTATTTCACTCTGTGCTAAAGGAGATTTAAAAATTTTAATGGATGCCCGTGCTAACACAAACTGAATGGCAAATGAAGCGTTCGTTTTACTGACTGTAAACTCTGGAGACCGGAGAAAACCTCTTGTCTTCTTCTTAAGGGACCACATGTAGCAGCATTATGAGAGCCAGTGTTGTCCACAACAGTTTCAGGCTTGGATTGATCAGCAAACCAATAGAAGGGCACATTTTCAGGTTTTCTGGAAAATTAACAAAGACACTTAACCAATGTGGACTAAACCGTTCATCAGACCAAAATTCCTCTGTGTCCTCTCTCCTTTTAGCTGTATGTTCCCTTCCTAGCTGCTTAAACTCCTTTTGTAGTGCTGGTGCATTCATTGTATACCCAAGAACTTATCTCATTTTTTAGGCATCTTCTCATTTTGTTCTTGCTGCTTTGCAAAAGGAGACTAACAAATATAATTTAAACTATATTTACAGATATTACTTACTGTGATTTATATTTATTTTCTTTTGCTCTGTATTCTTTTGCCGTCGGAGTTCACATGTGTAATTTCTTGGCAAACTGATATTCTGCTGAAAGAGAAAGAGGCGACATTTCCCATCTTCTGTGATATTGAGTGAGGTTGTGTTCTTGAAGGATGGGTGTGTTGGCCTGCTAGAGTCATTGCTTCCCATCACCTGGCCCTCCTCTGTTAGGAAGGTGCAGTTGTATTGTGGCGAACCTGAGCAAATTGGGTACCAACAGTCCATCCTCAGCCTCTTGTCATTACGGCAGAAAGTGAACATCCCAAAATCATGTGTCTTCTTTGCAGAAAAGTATGCTGAAAATAAAAAAAAAAAATTCTTATGAGGCTAATCATGTTTTGGGATGTAGGCTTTTATTAACAGCCACCGGTGTCTGCCTTTCTGCTGATGTAATGTACACATTGTATCTTTTATGAGATGTACGTCACTTTGGAGAAAAGCATTGGCTAAATGAATAAATGTAAATGTTTTGAGTTTTGTGATACATGTTGTCCACTGATAAGAGAATGTGCGTTCTCGAGAGCTCATGAAACCCTGACAGGTTTAAATCTTGAATGATCACTGGTAAGTCAAATTTTAAATAAAAGAAGAGAAAAAGCTCTCCGTCTGCCGGGAGATAATTAAATATCATAGGGTATTGGATTAGAAACCTCTCCTGTTGTATGTTTTATCTTCCAAGAGACAATGAGGAGCCAGAATCAGCACTATATTTCTTACCAAAGTGCAGGAGAAAGAGGGTTGAGAGGACATTTGTCACTGTGTATCTCCTCCAAGTCATGACCTGGGAGAAAGTAAGGAGGTTCAGCCATGAGAGCTCAGGCAGGACTTTTACGACTCCTCAAACTCATTGCACAGGAGCGCCATTCTACCACAAATCATCCATTATGACCAAAAACAAACCGAGAGTTGACTTTTGCATTTCCATTTTGCCCACAGAATTCAGTAGATATGAGAACCACTACATTTCATGCAGGTGAGATCAGGTACTTTTAGAATTGTTTATTTTTCCAGATATCCATTCGAGATGCAAAATTTTATTCTGATCTTTTCCTCATTTATATACACACTCAACATGCTTGCAGTGGAGTTCTTAGTATTAAATAAATTCACTCCATAACTGCTGCAAGTACTTACTCACATGCTGCACACATGCTATACTGCACATATATAAAATACAGTTATTATGACTGTCTTGTTCAACAAGTTGCTTTTGTGTGCATAGAAAGAATTTCTGCCTTACCTCCGTTGGTAACTGTATTAGGTGATTGCAGAGTACGCGCTTATTGCCGACAATTTGCAGGGTGAAGAGTGTGGAGGCCAGAAATGAAGCAAGCACCAATGTTGTGGGTAGGGCATGAGGAGGAAGGAGTGAGCAGGGAGGGCGGGGGACCAGTGTTGATTTCACGTCTAATCAGGTTGCTCCTATTCCAACCCACAATTATAATGAGAATCCTCATGAAGAGCCAAGACAAAAAACTCTTCACAATAAGAGCACTGCTTTTACTGCCTCAATATAATTTAACTTTTGAACAATTTTGTTGTCAATGTAAGGAGAAAAAATGGCGTGGGACACGACGCAGGAGACAGCCATGACGTGCTCGTGCTCTTTTTATTTAATTGTGTCGCAGACAGTGGAACGGGTCATGGTGGAGGGAGTGGAGGAAAGAGGGGAACAGGGAACAGCTACGGAGAAGGGGAGTCTCGTTGGGCGTGTGGGTTTGTGCGGGGTCGTCGGGGTTCTTTGCGCTGTGTGCATCATGCATCCGTCTGCTCTGTCTCTGGTTCACTTTCTGGCTCCATCTCCGTCATTCACTGTTGGGCACAGGGGTTAAAATAGAGTTGGTTACTAGCGCGCCAGTGTGGCGAGTCCTTTCCGCTTTCCTCCCCCGCCTCCGGCAGCCCAGGCGCACCACAAATGGGTTCACTGAACTAAATGAAATTTGATTTTTTTGTACCGTATGCAGTTTGATGGGGTTTTTTTTGTTTGTCTTTTAATTTCACACTTAGTAAATGTATTGTTTCTGTGGGTCTATAAAAGGGATCATTTGGACATTCATTTTTGTGACATAGAAAATACGATTGCCTTTGCCCTGTACTATGATTCTATCGGAATCTTGTTTTCTTGCTGCAAAAAGCACATTTTATGCAACAAAAGTGTGATTTGCTTCATGGCTGATATCTCCTATATCCACCCCAAAATAATTTTTCCGGTCTCATGTCTTGTTTGCCACAGTGTCTTCATTGTCCATTGGGTTCCTGTGGGTTTCCAAATTGTCTATATCTATGTTACTGAGCATGTCTGTGCCAACAGTAGTTCTTTGATGGGGCCCAGTCTTGCTGGCTGCTCTTTGTTTGGGATATGTACTTTCCCTTCTCTCTCTAGTGAATTTCAAATTTGTTTCCAAGTACTTGTTCCATTATGTATTGAACCATTATGGACCTCATATTATAATTCATGACTTGTTTTAGAGACAACAACAATGCACTTGAAGTTCTTTCTAATGGGGGTGGGATGTTTTCATGTTGATGGATTCGGGTAGCAAGCATTCTGAATGCCACAGCCTAGGTTAAATTAGCACAAACTCAATGCCATCAGATTAAACTTTGAGTCTGGACAGTTCTGTGATGGAGAAGGGAAAGAACAAGAAATGTCTATGGAAATGTTAGTTATGAAAAAAATTTATTTTTTGATATTTATTTTTATTTATCAGATATTAATCATGGTTTAAATCTATGCGAACTAACTAAAAATCCAGTTTGTCTTAATAGAAATGTTTGTTTTTATCAGTTTTAATTCATGTAATTTAGAGAAATAATGTATATAATTTCAGGTATTATTAATTGGGAACAGCTGGTAGTGTAGTACTCAGCACTACTGCCTCTGGATCCAAAGGTTGCAGATTTGACCCCCACCTCTGGCTGTAGCACCCTTGAGTAAGGTACTTACCCTAAAATTGCTCCTGTAAAATTAACCAGCTCTATAAATAGGTAAATAACCATAACATTAACACTGTAAGTTCCTTTGGAGAAAAATATCAGCTAAATGTAATTAACATGTAACATACCTTTGTGCAAAGTGATTTTTAATTGTAGATAAACTGCACTAAACTACTTACAAGTTTCTTCAAATCCTCACAGCAGTGCAATGCAAACCACATAATAACACCAGAGGCTGTTTTTGAGTTAACAGTCCAGCTGGAATACATGCCTTTGGACTGTGAGAGGAAACCAGAGCATCCAGAGGAAACACAGGAACTCCCCACAAACTCCCCCCAGATCAAACCTTTGCCCAGTGGTGCAGCCCAGGCACTGCGATGCACTGGCACCACCAATTGGCCACCACACCATGTGACTTTAATCTGCCTGAGGAAGTATGTGAATTTGAGTGTGTATTTATGCGGTAACAAGAACCTTTTCATTGTCTTTTTGTGGCTACCTGTGTTGGTGCTACTTGTGTTCACACCCTATAATGGACTCTTGTGTTTCATATTAAACAAAATCTGAGGATAAAACCTTAACTGCAGGAAAAGGAAAAAAAAAATAGGTTACTGTGAAATGATGCAATAAAGGTAATAAAAACATTTCATTCTTCAGGTTCTGTACCAGGATTTTGAATTGCAATAGTAGGTTTTGTCATAAACCAATTGACATGGATGGTTTTAAAAAAAGGCCTAGGCCCATCTGTCTCTATTTCAGTTGAGTATCTTAAATGTTGCTTACATCTGTAGAACAGAAGGTGAAATTGAAATGGGGCCAAATTAGTGACCAGAGAGACTGTCACAGGAGTTCCTCAGGGTGGTTCCAAATGATCGGTTAATGGCCAAAACATAGAAGCCCAAATACCAGGAAAGGGAAGGAAGAGAAATAGGTGGAGTCGCAACAGAGACAGAGATGTGAGGTGAAAAATGAAATTAAAAGACAGATAAAATGCTGTTAAAATTATTATTCATTATTTTTTTTCGTGTACATGTACATCTCACAGAAAAATACAATGAGTGCACTACATCAACAGAAAAAGAGATGTAAAATATCAGTAAATTATATTTTCAGTTGCTCATTGATTGATAATTTTTACGTTAATGTTATTGGGGGCGGGGGGTGTGGTGGCGCAGTGGGTTGGACCACAGTCCTGCTCTCCGGTGGGTCTGGGGTTCGAGTCCCGCTTGGGGTGCCTTGCGACGGACTGGCGTCCCGTCCTGGGTGTGTCCCCTCCCCCTCTGGCCTTACACCCTGTGTTACTGGGTAGGCTCCAGTTCCCCGCAACCCCGTATGGGACAAGCGGTTCAGAAAATGTGTGTGTGTGTGTGTGTGTGTTATTGGGGGCGCAGTGGGCTTGGCCAGGTCCCGCTCTCTGGTGGGTCTGGGGTTCGAGTCCTGCTTGGGGTGCCTTGCGGCAGACTGGCATCCCGTCCTGGGAGTGTCCCCCTCCAGCTATGCGCTCTGTGTTGCCGAGTTAGGCTCCAGCTCACAATGACCCCGTATGGGACAAGCTGTTTCAGACAGTGTGTGCGATATTAATGTTATTGTTTTAGATATTATTCACTTGCTTGCCGTCCTTAACCACTCATCCAGGGCAGTTCAGAGTGGTCCAGAGCATATCTTGGAATCACCGGATACAGCTTACATGGGATGGCAGCAGCAGAGTGGCCAAGCACACACACACTCACTCACACGCTGTGGGTAATTTCGGGTCACCAGTACACCTGAAACACATGTCTTTGGATTGTGGAAGGAAATTCACACAAACAAAGGGACAACAGGCAAACTCCACCTACCTGAGCTGAATTCGAACCTACGACCAAACAGCCCAGATGCTGTGGGGCATCTCTGTGCTATCATTCTGCATTATTGTTTACTGATTAAAGAATAGTTGTTTTTTCCGATATTGTTTTTAATTTTTGTTAGGAATGATCGATTACTTATTTTCACATCACTTCGCACTCTCTGTTCTCCATGCCAGCATGCTGACAACTAAATGACAGAACAATAACAAACAACTCTGGATGTAAGAGGAACTCATCCTTTATTGTCCTTTATGTACAGGATGTTCCATAATTGGCAACTTGTTTTATACCAGTGCCACTTAAATTTACTACAAGATCTGGCTGATAAATGGTTCATAAACAGATAAACCTAGCTAATCTTATAGGCATTTTTGCATTTCCTATAATAAAATATTAACTCTTTTTGAAGATAAATGACAAATAACACAAAAATAACAGCAGTGCACTGTCTTGTATTGCTATTCTTATCTTAATAATATTGCTGTTCTTAATTGGCATGCAAATCATTCCATTCTTTTGAGGAGTTCTGTCATTGGAAGCATTCACAAGTGCAATGTGTAGGGACTAACAACAAGGTTAGATAGCTATACCAAGTAGTGAGCAGATCGTGCTGGTAGCACTGAACTGGCTAATATGCAATCAGAGGTCCCAGCAGCACAGGAAGTGAGATGACAGTCAGAAGCAGACTTGGCTTCCCTTGAAATACAAAATCAGCAGCAGAGCAGGGTGGAAGGGTCTCTGTAGAGAAACACATACACAGATCATTAATCTTTGATATATTAATATTTATGCATTTAGTTGACGGGGGGGGGGGGGGGGGGGGGGGTGCAGCGGGTTTGACCAGGTCCTGCTCTCTGGTGGGTCTGGGGTTTGAGTCCCGCTTGGGGTGCCATGTGACGGAGTGGGGTCAGTGGGGTGTGTCCCCTCCCCCCTCCAGCCTTCCCCACTCTGCTGCCGGGTTGGGCTCCGGCTCCCCGCGACTCCAAATGGAAGAAGTGGTTCAGATGGTGCGCGTGTGCACTTAGCTAACACTTTCTTCTCCTAAGTGACTTACAATTATTTACACAGCTGGGTAATTTTACTTGAGCAATTTAGGGTAAATACCATGCTCAGGGGTACGACAGCTGGAGGTCCAAATCAAACCTGCCGCCTTTAGATCCAAAGGCAGTAACATTAAACCATGACGCTACCAGGTGTCCCAGACATATATACACCTAGTTCTTCACTACTCTCTGGAAAAGCGGTTAAGATTCTCAGGTCCTCAGATGAGTTTAGCTACATATACTTTTAAACCCCAAGTGCAGAGTGTCACAAACCCTAGGAGGCATATTCCAGTGGTGCAGCTGGACTAGTCTTCCACCAAGTCCCAACATCAACACTGGGGCTGATCCCATTAGCAACTGTGAATTTATACTCTGTGTGCTCACTTTAGTTTCACAGATCTCCCAGTCCATTTCAGTGTGTATATTCCCCAGTACCAGTTTTTATTTGTGTTCACTTTCCCTTGTACCAAACTCCGCAACTGCATCCACCACCATTGCTGTCCCCTTGTTGTTGTGCTACAAATATAATTGTTGTCTTACTATAGGTTTGGTTAATATGAATTCCAAATGCTACAACCCAGTGTGAATTATAACAACATCAAATATTTATTCACCTTAATAATACTGTAAGAAGACTTTTAAAAAGCAAAATAATAAATGTTCATTCTCATGTAGTCACATCATGGCAAAGGGAAACATAACTTAAAATGAGTCACTTCTGATCAGCTATATTATGCACATTATGCAACTCTTACACCCCTGTGAAATCTCACCCCTCTGTGGGCTTGCACTCGGTGGGTTTACTCACTAATGTGTAAGGCCATGCTCTTCTTCTGCATGTCAGATTGCCGCAGCTGGCAGGTGTATGTGCTGGCCTTCTCGGTTATGTTGGCCACTGTGAGGCGACACACATTTGGCTGATGCCACATCACATTGATCTGCTTGCTCATCTCAGGTATCAACAGGTCACCGGGGTCAGTGGAGCCCAGCAGCTTTCCATCCTGCAGAAACTGGCAGTGGGACTGGGTAGTACTGTTGCTCAGCACAAATATGCAGTCCATCTGCAGGTTTTTTTCCTGAGTGAGGCAGGGCTGAAGGTCCTGCTCACTCACAGCTGGTGTCAGGGTTGATGTCAAGGCCACAGAAAGACCTGGAGCATGGGGAACATTGCATCTTCCAATGAACACCAGCCTAGTATTTTTTTCTCCACAGTCTTGTGGCTGCTAACATTGCAAACAATACGAAACTGGCTTTTAAAACAGTTTTCTTAAAGTGTCACATCACGCACGGTTCCCTAAACTGTCTCTAATGAAAGGATGAGGTCATTCTTACCGAGTATGAGAGCTTTCCACATGCACAGAAAGCGTTCCATAGCGCCTCAACAGCCTGCACCTACAGGACAAATGACAAAAGCGTTTAAATGACTGAAATAAGGTCACTGAGTAGAGTAGTCAAATACATCATCCATGGATTTAACTAACTTCAAAAAATAATACAGCAACAACATGTGTTTAGGTTATAGCAACAGGTAACATACCATAGATATACAGTAACCCACATAAGAGGGGATGACAAGGATTACCAATATATAGGACATCACTCTTTCCAAAATAATTCAGACTGGATTAACGAGTTATTCCAGAGAGGATCCTATAAATGGAAAGGTTGATTTGGTACAAGAATGAAATTTAGGGACGTGTAAACTGCCCTGTTTAAAGTCGGTTAAGGAGTAAGGGTGATAACATGATTCATATATAAAGAAGTTCCAACAGGATGTCCCTAACGCTAGTAAAAACGTATCTTTAACATTGATTGAAAAAAAGGCTACAGCATAGAGGCTCCGCTATTCTTTATAACATGCAGTCATAACGGTACGAGTTAGTGACCCAATAGCGCCATTCATTCATTCATTCATTCATTCACTATATTATGCAGCCCTGCGTGTACATCATCATGTAGAATCAGTAAATCAAGACTCAACTTGTGTACTCTGTAAGATGAGCTTTTCGTATTCACGAGAAGAATAACAGGAGGATTCGGAAAAGCAATGTCGAAATGGATCCAGGGGAATGGATTCAAAGAGAGCTCACACACACCCACGCGCCCACGATCAGGTCGGTTTACGCAGCGTGGGAAGGAAGCGCGCGCGACCAGAAACCAAGATGGTGAACGGTCTCCAAGAGCCAAGAATCCCGCACCAATGCAGTAGTACTAGCGGCAGCGCGATCGGGCGGTCCGGGAGACGAAACCGAATCATTTTGTCATGACATCCCTCCTACCTGTGGTCGCTGCAGCGGGTGCAATTAGGTCTAATGGAGCTGAAGGGCAGACGGCGCAGATGTGTGTGTGTGCGGAGCGGCTGGAAACAGGAGACTCCAGTGGGGGCGGCGGCTGGTTGGTCCGCTGCCTTGGGCGTTGTCCTTTCCACTCGCACACTGTCTGTACTGCGTCTGCTGTATGTCACTGCTTCGGACTGAGCGGAATTCGCACCTCGTGGCGGGATAAGTTCGCATATTTCACACACATTCCTTTACAGTTAGTTAGTTACACACTGCGATTGTCGAAACGGGGCGCGAATCCGCAACAGTGCGAGAAAGAACAAAATCTGTCGCAAATTCTTGGACAGATTCTCCCGACACAACATTTTTAGACTGATTTCATGGTGAAATATACAGTGTATATGTGATTGTTTACATGGAATTATAATTGTGTAAATACAGTGTGTTTCCGGCGTGAACTGAAACCGATAAATAAAATGTGTTTCTCTTCTACCACATAAGCATTTGTGGCACCGGTAAGAAAAAAAATTAAAGCTCCGTCACGACACGCTCTGGCTCTGTGGCTGTGTGTGAAGGTGTGTCCGGACACGCGCTGACGCCACACACTCACTTGTCAGTCGCGTGGCACTGAACACTTTTGCACTGATTTGCGTGGAGCGGAATTCAGCGGAAGGGCTCGAGAAAGCACTAGAATGCAGGTTCCCGGAGAATGGATATGATGGTCTTAACACCCTCTCCCACATCTTATTATTTTTTGTTTCTGTCTCGGGTCGCTTTATGGGTTATTTTCTTTTAACTGATATTTCTGAGCCAACAGCACAGAGAAGCAAAAAACGGTACTGAAAACTACATGTGCAGTTGCAACAAATGGGCTGAGCATTTCTGTGATGTATGATGTCTAAATAATACATGATGGAAATTATAAGTGGGGGGTTGGCCCAGGTCCTGCTCTCCAGTGGGGCTGGGGTTCAAGTCCCGCTTGGGGTGTCTTGCGATGGACTGGTGCCCCATCCTGGGCATGACCCTGACCCTGCCCCTCCCCCCGCCCTGTGTTGCCAGGCTAAGCTCTGGCTCCCCGCAACCCCGTATGGGACAAGCGGTTTCAGATGGTGTGTGTGGTTACAAGTGTTTGCACAGAATGCTAATAGCTTTGGTACTGCTTGGTTCAGAGCTCGAGTTCCTAGACATTAGCAGAGATGAGGTAATACCAATCAATCACACCATTTACTGTTAGCTGGAAATGGAAGCCCCTGAAGCCATTAGAATGGGTGGTGCTGGGGCTGGAGGGTTGGACAGGAAACATACAGTATGCTGAAAGCAATTGCTTTGAACAGTAACATTATTATCTTCCTTTAGCTGATACCTTTGTCAAATGCAACCCATTTAGAAATGCAGCTTTGAAACAACATTGATGTAACCATTTGTATAGCAGGATATTCGTACTGTATCAGTTCAGGGTTAGTACCTCAGTCTAGGGGAGGCGCGGTGGCGCATTGGGTTTGACCAGGTCCTGCTCTCTGGTGGGTCTGGGTTTTGAGTCCTGCTTTGGGTGCCTTGCGACGGACTGGCGTCCCGTCCTGGGTGTGTCCCCTCCCCCTCCAGCCTTACGCCCTGCATTGCCAGGTCAGGCTCCTGCTCCCTGCGACCCTGCATGGGACGAGTGGTTTCAGACAATGTGTGTGTGTGTGTGTGTGTGCGTGTGTGTGTGTGTGTGTATACCTTGATCAAGGAACCTACAGCAGGCGTGAGATTCAAGCCAGCGACTATCAGGTTGTAAGAGAACCGCCCTAACCAGGACACTGCCTATTACCCAAATGTGTAAGCTATAACATATAAGACAACCACTGCTATAGAATCCAATTTTATTAGGTTATACTGTGAGAGGTAAAGGATCATTACATTCATCTTATTCAGTGTGCGTTACTACTCAGGGGGGTGTGTGGTGGCGCCGCTGGTTTAGTGTCCCATCCTGGGTGTGTCCCCCTCCCCCTTCAGCCTTGCACCCTGTGTGGCCGGCTAGTCTCCGACCCATTCGGGACAAGCGGTTCTTGACCTTGGTTGGAGTTGATTGGCTCTACTCAGCCGCTTTTCAACTGGAACCACAAGGGGGCGCTTATCCTACTACGTATAGGCACCCATGCGGTCACATTTATTCACTTAGCTGACGCTTTTTGCCCCCCCCATAGACTTACATTACTTACATTATCTAGCTGTCTACAATTGTTTACCCAATAATTTCGTGTGAGTGCATTACTCAAAGATACGACATTGAGAAGGGGATTCAAACCTGCTACCTCAGTTCACACACGGACACTGGAGCGCTGAGGTTTTACTATCTCATGAGTTGCAACACTGGGCTCTGAAGCAAGACGACCTGCGTGGGGGTTCAGCCGATGTCGACATCAGCTGTGTACCTTATACACACGACGTGGGAGGCTACAGTGCATTATGGTTCCAACAGCGTTCCTATCATAGTCCCGAACAGTTATTTACATAATCGTACAGAAGTGTTTGTGCGCTGTCACTTTTGACTCAGAGAAGCAACAACTGCGTTACTTCACACTGTGCGCCAGAATGGTGGGCGGGGCGAGGGGACGTGTCCCTCCGAACCCCATCACCCCCCGCCGTATTTTATAGGACCCCCTCCCCGCCGCCACTAAGTAACACGTTGTAACGCTGCTGAAAAAGAAGGTACGGTTCACATGTGGTGTCTTACATTTACATTTACATTCATTCATTTAGCAGATGCTTTGTCCAAAGCGACGTACATCTCAGCAAAAGTACAATTTATGCATTAGATTAAGAGAAGGAGACATAGCTGCAGACATAAAAGTCTCAAGAAACCTAGTTTGTTCCCTACCACATGGCACCGAGGTTCATCGTTCGAGTAGGTGCATAAGATACAGGATAGACAAATCCTGATACCCTCAACCCTCCCACCAATTTTTTTTTTTTTTAATATAAGATACACAAATGAGCAAGTACAATGCCAGAGTAATGACTGAATCAAAGTTGTATCTGGGGATGCTTATGGAGTTACGCTGCATGAACAGTTACACCATAAATGAGCTGGAGAGATCTTGGGCGAAGTGGATCTGGAAAAGGTGGGTTTTCAGAACCTTCTTGAAAATAGACAAGAGTTTCCGCAGTTCTGAGTGAGACGGGAATGTCATTCCACCACAACGGACCCAGAACCGAGAACCTCCGAGCTTTGCCTTTTGTGCGCAGGACCACCAAGCGAGCAGAAGTAGATGAGCGAAGGGGCCTGGCTGGGGTGTACCGGTTGATCAAGTCCTGTAAATAGCCGGGAGCAGTTCCATTGATGCATTTGTACACGGTAACCAGGGTTTTGAATTTGATTCGGGCAGCTATAGGAAGCCAGTGCAGAGAGATGAGTAGAGGAGGTACATGGGAGTGCTTTGGCAAATCAAACACAACCCATGCAGCAGCATTCTATAGAAGCTGCAGAGGTCTGATGGCAGTAGCAGGAAGGCCACACAGAAGAGAGTTGCAGTAGTCCAGACGGGAAGTCACCAAGGCCTGGACAAGTAGTTGGGTGGAGTCAGTAGTGAGGTAGGGACGGATCCTACGAATATTATGCAGGATGTATCTGCAGGACCGGGTTGTGGCTTCGATATGTTGAGAGAATGACAGACTCGCATCAATCGTTACTCCCAGACTCTTAGCAAAGGAGCTAGGCGAAATGAAGGAGTGTCTTACGACAGAACAATACAGTGCAGCATAATTTCGGGTATGTTTTCAATATAAACTGTAACAGTAAATGCGCCGTTCTGGGAATGGGCAGATGATTTATTAATGAGTAGAACAGGATGGTCAAATTTGTCTAATGCGTTGTCATTTGACCCCCGCGATGCATGGGCGATGGTAGATCATCAACTCTCAGTCCATGAGCAAAGAGCAGGGCTTCTCACTCGTGTGTGTGTGTGTGTGTGAGCAAGCCAGCTGTAGAAAGAGGGCCATGACAAACCCGCTTCACTTTAGCCCTACACGTGGTGGCATTGCGAAATAATTACAACGAAACATACAGTAACTTGATCACAGGTTTTCAGTCTGATTGTGAGATTGTTGCACTCACCCAACACAGGAAACCCAAACGAAAAGCAGGGGTAGTCCTAGATAATGTTGCTTGAACATTAACAGTTCGAAACACACTTCCATCGGAGTACCATTATTACAGGTACTTACTGTTAAATCCACCATCTGTTAAACAACAACGTCCACACAAGGTTCACCGGATGGGAAACAAAACCACGTCTCTTTAATATTCGCTCTGCCGCACGCAAGCGCATGCTTATGCGCCAACGCATCAGCGCTGCGTAATGTTTATAACATACACAACACTTACCATGAACAAATGAAGTAATAATACATACTGGATAAAATGTTACATCATTGTCAAGTTAATTGCACAGAACACTGTAAGTTGCACTGCACACTCACAGCTCCTCACCATCATCTGCAATATTCATTGGTACATCTGTCCATAAAGTATCTCCATATGAGTCATTTACTAGTTGGGCTTTTTTTTTCTGAAAGGGCCACATACTTGTGTTTGAAGTTTTTTGCTTGAATATTGACACCATGAAGGAGCAACAGTTGTGTGTGAAGGTCGAAAACTGAACAAAACTTCCACCAGACTCTTCTATTGGCTTCACTGTGAAAACTTGTACAATCCCCCGTGCCATGCCGTGCAGTGCAACAGTATGTGGGCATCTATTAATTTATCCTCCATGTGGATGGATCAGTCATATAGACTCTGATTGTGACCATTTACGTTGTAAAGACCAGTGAAGCCCAGGCATCATGATGGTAACTGCGATGTTAATATGCATGGTGTTGACACCGGTAGACAACATGTCTAAAGCTGAAAAAAGTGGTCGAAGCCAAGGACTGATAAAAGCGGGTCAACGATCTCAATGTTGTTCGTTAAGGACGCGGGGGCAGTTCCTGTCATTACTGGGGCAGAAGCGGCCCCACCGACAGGGGGCAGCATGGCAGCCAAGCAGCGCAAACAAACGGACATGGACTGAAGCGGAGAATGTCTCCTATTGACAGCTTGTGTGGCCTTTTGGGACGATTGCAGCGTGTCAACTTTGCCCCCAGCGGCAGCAGCACGTCCATCGACCAAATGAGTTAATCTTTCCTGAAGAGTAGAAATGTCGACACGAGGCGAGGGGGCCGGTTCGGCCCACAGTCCCGCCCCGCGGGCACAGTGAGCTTTATAGCGTGGTGTGGGAGACCTCAGGGATTCGAGGAGTGGTCCACCCTGAGCTCTGCGTTCGAGGCTCCTGGGAGACATCCGCCCTCTTGCACAATGTGGACTGGGCTGTTGGGAGCCGTCCTACTCCTCTCCATCCACCGAGCAGCTGCAGCACCGTAAGTAGGAGCGCGTGCACCCGTGTATGACGGAGCAGTGCTCTGTGCAGCGAACACCTTGAAATGGCTTCCCTGGCTATCCCTGTATTTTATTTACTCAGCTAACGTGTTTTTAGGGTGACCGCAATGTGCTTTACATATATATATATTTATTGGCATAGTTAACACATTTTAGGGTGATGTACTTTACATTTAGATATATTTTTCAGATATATTTTTATTTTCATAGTTAACACATTTTTAGGGTGACCCAAATCATCTGGGTCTTAATTTGTATGGGACAAGTGTAAGGACATTGAGAAGGCTGTAAGAACAAAACAATGCATGCGATCACATGGCTGCTCTGACCCACTTTACTTTTAGGTCACTGTGAATTTCTCAGTGTCTTTGACTCTCCGGTTCATTTGAGCCCAGAGACGTGATTAATCCTCCTCTGTAACACACAATAATGCAGAACCGCATGTGTTCATATTGCATATTTCTAAGGTAAACCTTAAAGGCTCTACAGGACACCAAAACTTCTTTAAAATAAATTTAGCTTGGACACTGAATTACTTTGTTATTTTTGTATGCAAAAAAATGTACTTTTTAACCAAGTGTGTCCTGTAGGTGAAGGAAAAAATCTATAAATACATACAAGAAATGGAAATAAAAGCACTGAACAATGAAAGTTTTAAGGGAAGCATTAATAAGGCAAAATATTAACTTACAAAAAATATGTGTGTAAGTATTGGCCGTGTCATCAGGAAATGGTATTTAGATTCAGCATTTCCCACCTTTGTGTAGTTTGGCTGTACTGCCACTTCTCTGCATCATAACCAGTCAAGAAGACATGTATCACAAAGATGTCATTGTCACTTCTTATCCTCGAGGTTTATTCTTGCCCTTGCCAGTTTCTTCTGAAACTTCACTACTCTAAAGGACATACCTCTCAAGTATCCTGTGGTAAATTCATCTTCACTAGGATTTTGTTACTCCCGCAGTTCCCAACTATAAAGACATCTAAATGTTTTTTCCATGCCCCATAGACAACGAGGTCACTCATCCCATGTACATATGTCTCATCAAAAAACTTACAACAAGAAAGATCCACAAAAAAATGACACTTCAGTGGATTTATGCCTGATACAGATATGTTTTATAGAGTGGCTGAAAAAAAACTGCTTACAAAACACTAAAAATTACATCTATTCCACAAATACTGTGAGCTTCATGCAGCAATATTGGAAAAATGTTTCAGATTTCCTAAATGTTTCCTAAAACCTATATCATATCACTGACATGAATACTTTTTCTATATTTTCAGAATAGGTCTTCTCAATTCACTGAATACAATGTATAGTGTTGACCAGTACTCACGTGCAGCAAGGTACTGGCATTAGTGTAACTCAAGACTGCCTTGAGTTTCAGGGAATGTATGTATTTGTTAAACGCAGAAGCACACATTTAACGTGTAAAGATCCTCCTCCATTTCTTACCAGTGAAGAGAATATCATAATTAGAAAAATGACACGAGTTAACAATAGTAAGAATGACACATTTTAAATCCCAGAGTTGTTTATTTTTTGATAAAATAAGTCAGCTCATGAAATGCTGTGTTTCCAAACTTAGCTCTAGATAGAAAAATAAATGTTGAAACTGTTAGAATGCCAATTGTGGACCCAATTGTGGGACGTCATCAGAAATCTAGGAGCTCCTTAACGTGGTATGCCGGGGTCCCATCCACCTGTACCGGTGGGGTGGCTCCAATGTCTTTGGGGCCTGGAGGTGAAACACTTCATATGGTTTGAGCAGGGACACATGGAATGACGGATGGACCTGGAGAGACGAGGGCAGACGCAAGCGGTATGTGACGGGAGTTATCTGGCGGAGAATCCGATAAGGACCTATAAAGTGGGGGCTGAGCTTACGAGACGGGAGGCGTACTTTCAGGTTCCTGGTAGATAGCCAGACCCACTGCCTGGGGTGAAAGGAGACCTGATGCCGATGGCAGTCTGCTTGATGTTTGTGAAGTTGTGCACTGCGACGTAGCCGGACTGTGACTGTCTTCCAGGTCTCCTCGCTATTCCGGTACCATTCGTCGACTACCGGGATCTCGGTACGCTCTGGATGCTAGGTATTGCTAGGCTGGTACCCTAGAACACACTGGAAGGGCGTGATCTCAGTAGAGGAATGAGGTAGGGAGTTATGTGCGTACTCCGCTCAAGGCAGATATCGGGCCCACTGGTGCTGCTTTTGACTGCAGTAACACCTGAGGTACTGTCCAAGGTCTTGATGTAGCCTCCCGACCTGGCTGTTCGCCTGTGGATGATACCCTGATGTAAGACTTACGGCAACTCCTAGTTTCCACCAGAAGGCCTTCCAGAACTGTGAGGTGAACTGTGCACCTCGGTCAGAGATGATGTCCTCCGGAAGGCCATACAGACGAAACATGTGGCGGAATAAGGCTTCTACGGTTTCTAATGCTGACGGGAGCTGCGGCAGGGGTATCAGGCGACCGGCCTTAGAAAACCTGTCGAGGACAGTGAATATAACGGTATTACCTTGTGACAGGGAAAGGTCCATCAGGAAATCGATCAACACATGTGACCAGGGACGCGCTGGGATGGGCAGTGGTTCCAAGAGGCCGGCGGGCTTCTGATTATGGGTCCGGGCTTGGGCACACGTCTCACAGGCCTCAGCATACTTCTGTACATCCTCCTTCATAGACGGCCACCAATAGCGGCCGTGAAGGAGAGACAGTGTTCGTTGAGCGCCGGGATGTCCTGCTGCTGGGAAGTCGTGTGCCCATTGAAAGAGGAAAGGTCGGAGCCTGACTGGGACATATTCCTTACCCTCGGCTTGATCCGATGGTCCGGGATCCTCCTCACAGGCTTCCTGAAGCTCCTGGTGGACATGCCATTGAACCGGGGCCATTACTCATTGTTTTGGCAAGATCGGGGAGGGTTCTGCCGGGTCTGGATCTCTGCTGTGCATCCTCAACAGAGCATCTGCTTTACCGTTTTTCAACCCTGGTCGGTAGGTCGCTGTGAACCAAAACCGGGTAAAAAACAATGCCCAGCGCACCTGCCAGGAGTTCAGGCGCCGCGCTTTCTGCAAGTACTCTAGGTTTCTATGATCTGTCAACACGAGCAATGGGTGCGCTGGCCCATCAAGCCAGCGTTGCCATTCCTCCAAGGCTAGTTTAATTGCCAGGAGCTCTCTGTTACCGATATCATGGTTCTGTTCCGCCGGTGTCAGCTTTCTGGAGAGGTAAGCACAGGAGTAAAGGAGGGTTACCCTGCCTCTGGGAGAGGACAGCTCCAACCCGAATCTCCAAGGCATCCACCTCCACCACAAATGGGAGTGAAGGGTCAGGGTGTCACAAAATCAGGGCCATCGTGAACCTCTCTTTCAGGGTTTGGAAAGCTCTCTGCACATCTGCAGTTCACTCCAGTCTCCTTTTCTCTCCCTGTAAGAGTGCTGTGAGTGGGCGACCACCGAGCTGAATCCCCAATGAGGTGTCAATGGAAGTTTGCGAACCCCAGGAACCTCTGCAGGGACTTGACAGAGTGGGTTGAAACATTCAAGAACTGCTTGCACCCTCTGTGGATCCATTGCCACCCCCTCCCTACTCAGTATAAAACCAAGGAAGGTGACCTGCTGCTGATGAAACAAACACTTCTCCTCTTTCACATATAGGTGGTTAGACCTGTCTGACCAGATTAGATACAATACAATACAAGCTTTATTGTCACATCATCATCAACATAACATGTAGAGAAGAGTGAAAAATCTTGAGTGCAGCTCCAGAAAGTGCAGTATTAAGAGTATGTCATAAGTTACGTTAAAACCCAGTGTATATACCAATTGTGTTCGCAGATTATACAACAGAAGAATAAATAAATATATAAAAATAAATAAATAGAGAAATAAAAACAAACTATCTATATGTATGTACAGAGAATACGGGGAAATAAAACAGCGGATTTGAATTTTAGTCTCAGTCCTGCGTATTTAACAGTCTAATGGCCTGAGGAAAGAAACTGTCCCTCAGCTGACTTGTGCGGGCCCGGATGCTCCGGTACCGTCTACCTGAGGGGAGTAGGTGGACCAGTCCGTGACTAGGGTGGCTGGGGTCGTTAATGATCCTTTGTACCTTCCTCACACACCGCCTGTTGTAGATATCCTGGAGGGAGGGAAGCTCAACCCCCACAAAGTATCTGGCTGTCCTCACCACCCTCTGGAGAGACCTGCGATTGAGGCCAGTGCTGTTACCATACCAGGAGGTGATACAGCCAGTAATGATGCTCTCCACTGCGCAGGTGTAGAAGGTTTTGAGGATGTTCTGGTTCATCCTCAACTTCCTCAGCCGTCTAAGGAAGAAGAGGCGCTGATGGGCCTTCTTCACTACTGCATCAGTGTGACTGGGCCATGTGAGATTCTCGGTGATATGGACACCGAGAAACTTAAAGCTGGTGACCCGCTCCACCGGTGTCCCGCTGATGGTGATGGGGGTGTGTTCCCTCTCCTGCCTCCTGAAGTCCACGATGATCTCCTTGGTCTTGATGGTGTTGAGTAAGAGGTGGTTCTCCTGACACCAATGTGTCAGAGTGTGCACCTCCTCCCTGTAGGCCGCCTCATCACTGTGAGTGATCAGGCCTACAACTGTCGTGTCATCGGCAAACTTCACGATGGCATTGGTGCTGTGCGTAGCTACACAGTCATGAGTGTAGAGGGAGTACAGGAGAGGGCTCAGAACGCAGCCCTGCGGGGCGCCGGTGTCGAGGGTCAGTGGAGAGGAGATTTTACAGCCTATTCTGACCACCTGACGCCTGCCAGTTAAAAAGTCCACTATCCAGTTGCACAGGGAGTCGTTCAGACCCAAAGCCCAGAGCTTCACACTGAGCTTGGAGGGAACAATGGTGTTAAAAGCTGAACTGTAATCTACGAACAGCATTCTCACGTAAGTGTTCTTTTTCTCCAAGTGGGAAAGAACAGTGTGGAGAGTGAAGGCAATGGCATCGTCAGTGGAACGGTTGTTCCTGTAGGAAAACTGGAGAAGCTCTAATGAGGCAGGCAGCACAGAGCAGATATAGTCTCTAATCAATCTCTCCAGGCACTTACTGACTATGGAGGTCAGAGCAACAGGGCGCCAGTCATTTAAACATGTAATTTTTGATTGTTTTTGGACTGGCACAATGGTTGATGTTTTAAAACACAGTGGGGGACGACTGAGTGGGAGAGGGAGAGGTTAAAAATGTCCGTAAACACACCCGCTAACTGGACTGCACATGCTCTGAGAACTTGGCCCGGAATGCCGTCTGGACCCGCAGCTTTACGAGTCTTCACCCGACGGAAGGATCGGGCTACATACGCTACAGAGACAGAAAGTTGACTAACCTCTGCAGCCGCGGGAGCTCTCTCTGTGCTGGTGGTGTTGCCCGCCTCAAAATGAGCATACAAAGCGTTCAGCTCGTCAGGCAGAGAGGCAGCAGTGTCCGGAGCAGGGTGGTTATTTTCCTTTTTAAAATCCGTGATGTTGTTGAGCCCCTGCCACAGACTTCTGGCGTTGTTGGAGTTGAAATATCCCTCTACTTTGACTCTGTACTTGTGTTCGGCGGATCTGATGGTTGAGCGGAGGGCGTAGCTGGCTCGTTTGTACTCCTGCACACTTCCAGAACTGAACGCTGAGGTTTGCGCTCTTAAAGCAGCCCGTACCTCGCTATTGAACCACGGTTTCTGGTTCGGGTAATCCCGAATTGTTTTGGTCGGGACCACGTCGTCTATGCACTTCCGGATGAAACACGTCACAGCGTCTGTGTAGGCGTCGACGTCACCGTCAGAAGCGGACCTGAACATCTCCCAGTCGACGTGATCGAAACAGTCCTGTAACACATAGTCTGATTGGTCCGACCAGCAGCGGATCATCCTGAGGGTGGGCGCTTCTCGCTTCAGCTTCTGCCTGTAGGCAGGGAGGAGCAGCACAGAGCAGTGGTCCGATTTGCCGAAGGGTGGGCGGGGCAGGGACTTGTAACCCTTCGGGAAGAGGGAGTAGCAGCGGTCCAAGACCCGGTCCTCCCGTGTGTTGCAGGTTACATGCTGGTGGAGTTTGGGCGCTATTGTTCTGAGGTCAGCCTTATTAAAGTCCCCAGTAACAATAATCGCGGCCTCAGTGTGCGCGGTTTCCTGCTCGCTGATCCTCCCACACAGCTCCTAGAGCGCCTGCTCCGTGTCGGCCTGGGGGGGATGTAGACAGCTGTGATGATGACCGCCGTAAACTCCCTCGGTAACCAGTATGGCCGACACAGGAGCATGAGGTATTCCAGGTCAGGGGAGCAGAAGGACTTGATGAGATGTATGTTCCTCTGGTCACACCACGAGTTGTTCACCATGAAACACACACCGCCCCCTCTGCTCTTCCCCGAGAGCTCTCTCGTCCGGTCTGCGCGGTGCGCCGAGAAGCCCGCGGGCTCGATGGCCGAGTCCGGAACCTCTCCGGACAGCCAGGTCTCCGTGAGACAGATCACACAGCAGTCCCTCGTCTCTCGCTGGTAACTAATTCGCGCCCCCAGTTCGCCGAGCTTGTTCTCCAGAGACTGTACGTTGGCTAGCAGAATGGTGGGTAATGAAGGACGGAAGGCCCGCTGTCTCAGTTGTACGAGGACGCCGGCTCTCTTCCCCCTTCTCCGGCTGTGTTTCCGTCGGCGCCGCCGGGTCTCCCAGACAGAGGGCTCTGCTCCATTGTTTGTAAACAGAGCGTCGGCGTTTAGGAAATTAAAGTCTAGTTTACGGTGAGCAACCGAATGGCTTATTCTTATAAGTGTATCTCTGTCATACGTTATTAAACTAACTACTTCTACTACTAAAAGCAATAAATAAATAGCTAAAATAGTTAAGATGAACAGAAAACTGTATTGCTGTACTGGAGCATGCATCACGGCAGCCATCTTCGGCGCCATTTCGGTTCATTTGCAATCAGATCAGTATATCATCAAGATACACAATGACTCCCTGGTTCACAAGATCTCCCAACACATGGCTTACATAAGCCTGGAACACGGAAGGTGCGTTCGCCAGCCCGAATGGCATAACGAGGTACTCATAATGACCCAGTGAGGTGCTGAACGCACTTTTCCACTCATCACCTTCCCTGATACGGATTAGATTGTACATGCTGCGCAGGTCTACCTTGGTGAACACCCTGGCTCCGTGGACCTGCTCTAGCAATGCGGTGATAAGTGGTAAGGGGTGTGGGTATTTTACTGTAACCACGTTGAGCCCCCGATAATCGATATAAGGGCGTAGCCCTCTGTCCTTCTTCGCAACGAAAAAGAACCCGGCGGATGCAGGAGGTGGATGGCCGAATGAATCCTGAAGCTAGGGCCTCCTTGACATAATCTTGGAGCGCCCGTTGTTCGGGTAGGGACAGGGGATATACATGGTCCCTTGGCGAGGATGCGCCTGGCAGTAAATCGATAGCACAGTCCCACAGCCTATGTGGTGGCAGGACGGTCGCCTTACTCTTGCTAAAGACCTCTACCAGGTCCTGATATTCCCTGGGGACTACAAAACAGTCGGACGTGTCTGGGCTTTAAACAGAAGTGGCCCAGCAGGGCAAGGCTAGGCACGTGGTGTCACATTGTGGCCCCCAAGCTACCAGTTCCCCCTTACTCCATGAAAAGACAGAGTCATGCTTTGTCAATCATGTGAAGCCCAAAATTACAAGCATTTCTGGTGACTTGATCAGGTAAAACGCGAGGTCCTCTGTGTGACAAACGCCAACTCGGACCTGTAATGGTACGGTCTGTCTCTCCACTCTATCCATGCTCAGCGGCTGTCCATCCAGGGCCTTGATCCGGTAAACAACTTCGGACTCGCATATCGGGATGCCGTGGAGCTGCACAAAGTTAATATCCATGAAACAACTCGCGGCCCCTGAATCAACCAGCGCTCAGATCTGTATGTATGAGGACCCCCAGCTCGCCTCTAGTGGTACTGTTAGTTGGGCATCAAGGTGACGGATGGCACTCACCTCGGCTCCCTGACGGGGTTGGCTGGGGGGCTTCACAGGGCAGTTAGCTCGGAAATGTCCTGCTCCTCCACAATACAGGCACAGCTGGCTCTGGATCCGCTGCGTATGCCCCTCTAAGAGGTGCCCCCAGCCCAGCTGCATAGGTTTCAGGGCTTCCGATGGCATCACCGTCTCCATCGTGGGCAGCCCTGGACGGGGCAGATCTTCCTGAGCGAGGTTGTCTACAAGGATGGCATTTTCAATAAAACGGTCCAGGTTCCAATTCTCCTGATGGAACGCTAGCTCTGCCTGAATCCGGGGGTTCAGACCGCGGCGAAATGAGACTAGGAGGGCCGTCTGATTCCAGCCGCTCTTCTCAGCAAGCGTCTGGAACTCCAGGGAGTAGGCAGTTACGGTCCGATTCCCCTGCTGAATTACCATTAAGCGGTCGCTGGCTGCACGCATCGCAAATGGGTGGTCGAACACCACCCGAAATCGCTCTAGGAAGCGCTCAAAAGTGGTATTCTCTTTCTTCTCCCACACCGCCGTAGCCCAGTCTAACGCGGGCCCCGTCAGCAGGGAAATTACGTAAGTAATCCGACATGTCGGTTTAGTAAACCTGCGGCTGGCTCGCAAACACTAGCTCTCACTGAAGAATAAAACCCCGGCATCTTTCGGACGCCCCATCATACCTCTCAGGCGTGGCCCATTGGGGGTCAGTCGTTGGTAGGACCAGGACGAGTGCTGATGACACAGGAGTAGCGATGGCAGCACTTGCAGGTGCTTCCATGCCGGCTGGCGGGAATGCCGCGATGGCTTCCAGTTCCAGGATCATGGCCCTCAGATTCTCGAGCGCTTCCAGTATTTGCCGCAGGATCTGCTCATGTGATCCGAGCAGCGCACTCTGCGCAGACACCACCTTTTGTAGGTGCTCAAAATCCGCTGGGTCCATGATTAAGCCGGATTCTTCTGTCAAGCACAAGACAGGTGAGTTGTGGACCCAATTGCGGGTTGGCCTTTATTCTCGCAAATAAGGTTCAAGTGACAAGGCAAGATCAGGGTCAGGAACAAGCGTGGGTCTTTCCAGGGGCGAACGTGACAAGACAGGTAAATCAAACTCAAAGGTCAAAAGGAACAGGCAATGGTGAGAACTGGGAACAGTAGAACAGGCAAGACACAACGGGCAAGGCACTGATGCTGAAACCGCAAGACCACTAGGGCGACTGCAAGAATCTGCACCCGGGCATGGATGAGGAGCCTCTTGTATCCCCGGTCTTCTTGACTGGATGGAGGTGTTGCCGCTGTGCTCATTCCCAGGGCGTGCCATAGAGATTATTTTAAATTTGGCCTTGATATGTTAAGTTTCATTGAATTGAGCTCACCAACTTGATAGTTACTATAACTTTTTGTTGCTCTTGTTTCCAGGGGCTTCCTGGTAACATTTCCTGCAGTGATCCCAGCTGACTCCCAGGCAAAAGTATGCGCTAGTCTTCTTTACCCCAATGAGACCTTGCACATGAGTATCTTCCTGAAGCTGGGGGACCACGCCACCCTGCTGCTGGAGAAGAAGACAAATGAAGCCTTCTACCAATGTTTTCACTTCCAGGTGGGACCCATGAAGCATCTTTTCAGTGTTCAGTAACAGTTTCCCAATATAACTCCCATTCACCAAAGATAAAGGACACATATATTGGACTTTACTGGCACTATAAAAAACAAAATATATTAAAGGATATTTTTAAGGATACATCGTATTTAAGCTATACATTGTACATAAATATTGTATATTTTCAGGATACATTATATATGAACTGTAAATGACAAAAAGTTTGGGCATTTTTCATCATACATTATATACAAACTGAAAATGACAAAGAAGTATGGGGTATTTTTCAGGATATATTACATATATATTTTTCAGGATACATTATATATCAACTGTAAATGACAAAAGTATTAGAGAATTTTACAGGATCTTATTTATGAAGAAACAATTCTCAAAATTATGACATTAAGAACACGTCTCCTAACAACCGTATAGAAACGAGACACCGAAAAAACAAAGTTACAGGAAAAAGAAGGAAATAATACAATGAGGGTATAACGTCTTTCTGAAGGCAGAACTTAATTGAATTTAATATTGGTGACAGAGGAGGGATTGTTGTGTGATGTGGAGTCAAATGGCTGTGCTTCCCCCCAAACAGGCCCCTGCGGTGGAAAAAGAGTCCATACAGAGCATTAGGGTGGAGGTACGCGGGGAGTCATTTCAGATGATGAAGGACAGCTCAGTCATGTTCAAGCCCTACTCTGAAATAACCTTCATCCAGACTGACAAACCAGTCTACAAACCAGGACAGACAGGTGTTCTCCCAATTCCCTGCCACTTTCTTTGTTTAACTGAACAGAACGCGGTGCAGTCTTAGTTAAAATGTTGGATTAGATCATTAAATTTGTGTCCAGTCTTTGCTGGCGATGGTGACGTGTAAGAAAAAGAAGTGTCACGCTTTGGAAATGTTTTTAAATTGGAAATGTTTTTAAAAGAAATCATTGTAGAGGGCAGATAATATTAATTTAGTTTCTTGTCAGTAAGACTGGGTAACATGCTTTATTTGTGATTCCTCATAGTAATAACCTTTGTTTCTGTCAGTAGGACCGTAAACTATGTGGTTGACTGCTAGTTGCAACAAATTCACATATTCACATTGACAAATCTACCATATTTTGGATTCCTGACTTTCTCTGTCTGGGCTGTTTGTCTTTAGTGCATTTCCGAATTGTCACTCTGGATACACAGTTTGCCCCTGTCATTCAGCTGGTAAGGCCTTGAGTTTTCATACTGAGTTTATGTGTTTTCATTTCACGTACTCAGAGTAAGTATTGCTTAATTAATTCTCATTTTTATGGGATGTTGCGGTCATGTAGGACTGCACTGAATTTAACTTGAAGTTCTAGGTTGAAAGTACAGTAGTGAATGAATTGACATTATAGGCAAATGGATATTCTTGAAAGGACCGAAAGAACAGGTTGAAAAGGTGTGTTTTATTTTATTGACAAATAAATCCCCTGAATATCAAAAGCAGGCACATTTCAAGTGGGAGAATGTATTTCATCAGCATTTAGAGAAGGATCCAGGCTGTGCACTTCAGTCCATGCATTTGATCATTATTTGGTCAGTCCGCACAAACAGCGAGTTCAAGGCTACAAGAAAACTCTTGTATAAAATACCGAGGGAAAAGGGCTTTGCTGAAAACAAGCCCAATTCAAATGTGTTGGGGCAAATGTGAAGGTCTTCAAACATTTACCTTTGCAATGACTATTGCCACAGATGTTTACGCACAAAGTGGTGTGTTTCTTCATCACATGAATTTAAAGTAAGAGTGCTGCGTCCAACATAAAACTGCACAGTACATGCACTGCTAACTGTATGATTTTCAAGAGTGGAGATCATTAAGTTAATCTTTTCATGCTTTTTCTTTCACAGTACAGCACTGTGGAACTAAGGGTAAGGTTGGAATGTAGTTTCTCTTCACTTATCATTGATCTTTTTACATGGTGCAGCTATGACTGAATATGATAGTGTTCTATATATTTATCTGTTCACTTTTACATTAGCTGTATGCTTCACATAGTGAAATACACAAAGGCTGTTTGTTTCCCATTTGTGGATTTCTTGTCCCGTTGATGTATAAATGTGTGAGAACAGCCTCTTCTCCTGTCTTCTCGTACAGGATGTTCACCAAAACCGGATAGGCCAGTGGACTAACGTATCCACCAATGGAAGGATTCTGCAGCTTTCTCATCCCCTGAGCTCAGAAGCACCATTGGGCACCTACACTCTGTCTGCCGCTGTTGGTGAAACAAGGACACAGCACAGCTTCAAGGTCAAGGAATATGGTAAGCCTGTGAGATGTTTTCCACTTGTTAATATTAATTCCAGTTTTTACATACGTTCTATTAGATTCACAGCTTTGATTTGATTTTTCTTTTTTCTTCTTTAGTTTTACCAAGGTTTGAGGTGAAAGTGAACGCACCATCTGAGGTCAATGTTGCGGAGTCCGAACTTAAAATTGAAGTGTGTGGAAAGTAGGTTTGCCTTCACATACACAAACCCATACACAGGGTTTTCTGATGTTGAATAGCTACATTTCCTATTGAGGATTAAACATTTCAATGGCATATGTACAGTAAGTGCATCCTGAAAACTGTTCTGCAGATACACATATGGGCAAGCGGTGCCAGGCAAGGCAGAGCTGGAGCTGTGTCGGAACAAACCACGGGTTTCAATCAATGAAAGACCTTGTCACACTCAATCTGTTCAAGTAAGGAGGACGTTAATCTGTAACTCAGGGGTCATTTGGCTCCTCATTAACTCCGAAGTTGCATCACGTCTTTGAATTTGACATTTGATTTCAATGCCTTCCAGAAGATTTCATATGTTGCGAACGCCTTCTTGAATAACCTGTACACTCTTGAGTTCTCCATTTAGGGGAACTGCCAGTTTAGTTGGTCTCTGTTGCATTAATGCTTGTTATCTGCCCCCACCACCAGCTGGATAAAACTGGCTGTGGATCTCATGCCTTCAACATGTCCTATTTCCACAACCTCGGCAGCAATTTCCAAGGCACACTTGCCTTTAATGCCAAAGTAGAGGAACAAGGAACTGGTAAGCTGCACACTACTCTTCTAATTATGTTCAGCCGAAGTGATGAACATTTCCAAATATAACAGAGACTAGCTGAAACCCACGTATCTTGCCTAGAAGCAAAGTGTGTGCTGGTTATGTTTTAACAGGTGTTATTCTGCAAGAAAGTGCCAAAGTACATATTAATTATACGATTGGGAGAGTCAAATTTGTCGAAACACCTTCGTTTTATGACCCTGGATCTAACATTGAGGGAAAAGTAAGTGGTATGAATTGATATTTTGTGTAGTCTTTTCCAACTTTGGTTGAAAATGAAGTAGCAATGTATGGCATATGTAAACACTGTGGTGCCAGTTGCAAAAGCTTTTTTATTGCTCTCTCCCAGATCCAGGTGGTTGATTTTAAGGATTTGCCAGTGGTGGACATGCCAGTCTACCTGTATAGGGGCTCCTGGAGCTCTGACGTGATGCTGAATCTCACAACCGACCAGCATGGCATGGCCTCATTCTCTCTCAACATGACAGACCATAATGATCACCTGAATCTAAGGGTGAGAACTCAGTTCTCCCTCACAGTTTGTCAGCTTCGTGACCTCACCCACTGACCTGAAGACTCTTGTCATCTGCAACTTATATAAACCTTCCTTCCTTCTACAGGCAAGCTGCTATGGACCCAATATTTTGCGACCCAGCTTTCAGAACAAGTATTATGAGGATGCGAGACAGGCCATTTCACCGCTACAGCCTGTAACTGTTCAGAGACCCTCAGTCAGCTCTGTGGTCCTGCAGAACGTAGAGCAACCTTTGGCATGTGGGAAGGTGGCACATTTTACTGGGAAGTATGTTGTGGTTGGAGAAAAGGCTCAGGACAGTCCCCTGTATTTTTTCTACCTGGTGAGCTCTGAATCACAACGTGCTTTAACCAAAATACTGCCTGAGGGGAAACTGCTGTTGTACCCTTGAGCAGGCTATGTGGGGCTTATTTAGTCTGCTCATGTTCAGTTTGGAAAGTAGGTCAAACTAAAAGTTATACAAGTATGTGGGATAGAAAAGCCATAAGTGAAAGTTCAGCGTTTACTGACGTTGAATAAAATGCTCTGGTGATGATTTATAGGCTGGTTGTTTGTTGTAACGAGAAATGAAAAAATCGTGTCTCTCTTTCCAGGTCATGTCTAGAGGTTCCATTGTTCATCATGGTAGTTTTTCAGTTGCTTGGCACGAAGGCCCCTGTGAGTTCTGAAGGGAGAAATTTGGTTTCTGGGTGTGATGGTGTCCATTTGGAAGGTGTCAGCCTTGCGACTAAGAAAGCCCTTGTCTGTCTGGTAGTGCTGCAGGGTGAAGTATCCTTTGAGCTGATGGTGGACCCGGAGATGAGCCCAGTGTTGCAGGTGCTGGTGTACTCAGTTTTACCCAGTGGAAATGTAATTGCTGGGAACAAGGATTTCGAGACTGAGAAGTGCTTCAAACACAAGGTGCACAAGGGCATTTTTTTCATTTTCATTTGTTTTGAATTTTTTTTGTTGATCTTAAAAGATGTCGTAGTTATATAATTTTTTTGTCTTTGTTGCTGGAAAGATGTCTCTGTTCTGTGTCTTAGGGCTGAGAAGAGTGTGTGCGTGTTTGTGTATGTGGATGTGTGCTCCTCTTTTAGGTGTCCCTGGAATTCTCGCCCCCGCGGGCTGTACCTGCAGAGCAGGGCACACTGAAAGTCACTGCACAGCCAGGTGCTCTGTGTGGGCTGAGCTCCGTGGACCAGAGTGTGTTGCTGTTGGAACCAAACAAACAACTTGATGCTGACAAGGTGAGAAATTCACTGTTAGCCCCTTGCGTAAATCTGTAAATCCACTCTGCACACCATAGCTGAGGACAGTGTTGCACACTGTAGCCTGAAAAACACAGACCCCCTTAATTTCAGTCATTAGTTTCATGAAGATGTTTGTGGGGGTTCTCTGTAGCTGGTGGTGGTGGTATCTGTGCTTTCTGTTTGATGGCTGACAGGTCAGGTCTTTTGTTCCTTGAAGTAAATTCTCATAAACAGAACTTTTCATTTTAATCAGTTTAATGCAAAAAAACATGATGTGTTCCTGAGCCACAAAAGGGTCACCCATTTTTTCCATGAAACATGTAAAATTCTTTCCTGTCTTATCTTTTAAACACAGAGATAATATTACAAAGCAAATGCTGAATGTCAGAATTGCTATGGACACCTTCAAGTCAAGGCTCAAGACACACATGGTCCAAGTTGCAACATGTTCTTTTGGTTATCCCCTCTCCCTCTCATAATTGGCTTTGCTGTTATTTTCTCTTTTTAATTTTTGCTCTTTTAATTCTGTTTTTATATAGCACAGTGTGTGCCTCACAGCTCCTGGTTGTAATTTCAAACACGGTTCACCCTGATGTTAAAAAGTCGAAGTGCTTTCAGAAGCTAGTTTTAAATGTTATATGTAAAATAAAGGTGGGGGCCGCGGGGGCGCAGTGGCGCAGTGGGTTGGGCTGGGTCCTGCTCTCCGGTAGGTCTGGGGTTCGAGTCCCGCTTGGGGTGCCTTGCGACAGACTGGCGTCCTGTCCTGGGTGTGTTCCCTCCCCCTCCGGCCTTCCGCCCTGTGTTGCCAGGTTAGGCTCTGGCTCCCCACGACCCCGAATGGGGCAAGCGGTTCAGAAAGTGTGTGTGTAAAATAAAGGCTGTTATTATTAGAACTCTACCGAACGTGGCAAGTCTCATAATCACTGTATATAGCAGGGCCTGTCTTTACAGTCGACATGCCGAGTGTGGGGAAGGGATGCTGCTCACCATTTTTGGTGCAGTGTCACACAGGCGTGTATTTTGATTTGAAATATCAGCTCTTGTAAGGCATTTCTCATGACAGCTGACAGCTCCTTCTGCAAATTTTACAGTACAATTTGCTTTTGCTGTTAAGGCAATATTCTCATAAAAGAAACCATGTAGTTTGTGTATTTAACCAAATGAAAATTTAATTGTACAGCTGAATGTTTATTTTTGTCTTTACAGTTCAGGTTACTGTAAGAAAGATGCCATCTGGGCTTTCAGCTAGAAAAATGTACATCTTTGTCCATACTTATCATGGTCCATGCTGTCCTGTGTCAATTTCTGTGATATTTACTATTGAGATTGAACAGTTTTCATTGTCTTTTTGTAACAGATACAAATTTTATCCCTATAATTCCTTGCCAGATATTCAGTTTGTTACCAGTCCAAAAAACAACACATGTGCCATACAGCCTGGAGGACCGTGACATCTGTCTGCATGTGAGGTCTAAACGTTATGTAATTTCAAGTGAAAAAGATGCTCTTTATGTTTTTATGGTAAGTGTTCCTTAAAAAATATGATTGTATTTATTTTATGAATTTTATTAAATATGATTTTGTGATTTGTTTTATTAATTGTTTCATGTTTTGTAATGCATTTCTTGGGAGTTTTAGTTTTTGCAATTTAAGAAATGCCTTTTTTTTTCCAGGGCTTGGGACTAAAGATTGCCACTAATTTTTTCATAGCAATGCCTCGTTGCCTGCTTTTCAGGGGACAGACATATTATTACGATCGATATTCTGGTGAGGAGAATGGTTGTTTTGGATCTGTAATGTAGTAACATGTCAGTTAAAATCAAGAAAATCTTTAGGTTGTTGAGAATTCTAGTACCTTAGGTATATGGAAGCAGAAGACTAAACGTGTAAAATTTTAATTGGAAAAAAATTGAAATTGGTAGTTTGGTTATTAGATGCTGAAGAAAATCTTGTTTCATTGTAGCCACCAATGTTTTAAATGAGAGGGAACAACACACTTGGGTTATTACATGACTGTTGTTTTTTTGCAAGGTATGCCATTCAGCAATCCAGTTGGAGGCTTCTCCAGGACAGCGTTATTCCCACAGATGTCGTTTCCTCCCACTGAGACCGTGCGTACATTCTTCCCTGAAACGTGGATCTGGGATCTTGTGGAAGTGGGGTATGTGGCATGTGTCCTGAGTTCCAGCAGATCTGCCTTTAGTCACAAGATGCTTCTAATGGACTTTTTTAAGGTCATGACATGGACAATGGAATGCATCAGGTCAAGCAGTAGTGTACAGGACTTCATCAGAGTGGTACATGTGACCAATATGGCAAACTCTTCTATTCAGTCTGGCTGCCTATTACAATAGCACTGAAACCCGTCCGTCCATCTTGGTACACTATATGGAGGCAAGTAGTACCAGTGGACTGGACCTGAAAAGAATTAATTGCATGAAGCTGCATAAATGACTAAAGCTGGAGACATATCCATGCAGACAAAGAAAATAAAAAGCCATAAAAAAAAACATGAACTGTATGGTAAGGACAATGCTCTTGTCACGAAAGCACTACTTGTTGACTTGAGCTAGTGAGGTTTTGGAGATGTTGAATTATTTTGGGATATGTGACCACATGATCCACCCAGTGTGATGAATGTACGCTTGCCCTCAAACATCTTGCAGGGAGTCTGGGTCCACGGAGGTCCCTATCACCGTTCCAGATACCATCACTACATGGGAAGCAGAGGCCTTCTGCTTATCCCCAGTTGGTCTGGGCCTTGCCCCCTCTACGCAGCTTACAGTGTTCCAGCCTTTTTTCTTAGAACTCACTCTGCCCTACTCCATCATTCGCGGGGAGCGCTTTGAGCTGAAGGCAACTGTCTTCAACTATCTGCCCAAGTGCATCATGGTATGTGCTCGTGCGAGCCTCGTCGAAGGATGGCCCAGGTGTTTGTATGCGCCTTTGCTGTTCTTGAGTCTCTGTGCCCTGTCAGGTGTTGATGACCGCAGCACCGTCCTCCGACTACAAACTGGAACCTCACCCTGGCTCTCAGTATTCCTCTTGCCTATGTGCCAGTGAGACAAAGACATTCCAATGGGGTTTGGTTGCCTCGGCACTTGGTAAGTCTGCGCTCAGTCAGACTGCATTCTGTGGCCTGCTGAACTCCCTGTCTGATCACAGTGCACTTTCATTTTTTTTTTTGAGCAATTTGCTGCACACACCCTGCTGCCCTTAACAGTTTTGCCTGCAGCCCAAACTGCAATCCAAGAGGGTACTTTGAGTGTCTGAGTCTTGGGCGTGAACACGATGGCCCCACAGTTCACGTGCACCTCATGAAATGGTTTTGTTCCTTGTGCTCAGGAGCCGTGAACGTGACGGTGAGCGCAGAGGCAGTGCCGTCACAGACCGAATGTGACAACGAGGTTGTAAGTGTACCGGAGAAGGGTCGCATTGACAGGGTTACACGCGCCTTGCTGGTTAAGGTGAGAAGTTGTCGTGCATTTTAGCATTTACTCATTTACTCCTCTTGCTGATGCTTATTTGAATAAGGGAAAAGGCACAGAACCATATGCCAGAATATCCATTTTTAATTTTTTATACAATAGCCAATTTCTTCACAGGTAAGACCAAAGTCCAGCAAACAATGTTATGGGTAATATAAAGCAGTGTTAATATAAAGCAATTCCTCTTGTAGAAAGAAAAGTAGCAGGTTATAGGATAGATAAAACAAATTTGCACACTATTTTCCCAATTTGGTCAGCCAACAAACAGTGGCATGATTCTTTGCAACTGCAGGCTGAGGGAATGGAGAAGACTGACAGTCACAGCTGGTTGTTGTGTCCTAAAGGTGGGTGGTGTGTCTCTGTGAGTGAGAGAAACAGATTTTTCTCAAGAGTTTAAAAGACTATATATTAACATTTATCCATTTAATGAAGTGAAAACTAGAATCATTCAGGTGTGTCTTAGGTACAACAGAAGGTTTAGTAATTTATAGATTTCTGGTATATTGGAATGTTTTGTCACAAGTCCATTTTATTTTACTACTACACTATATGATGACCTGCAAATTTTTTGTAAAGGAGAGAGTTTTTTGTAAATGAGTACATGCCTAGCTCAAAATGATTTGACTTTTCAGCGGATTTGAGAATGTCGGCCATTTGTGCGGCTCATCCTGCTGGAAGAGTTGGATTTGCTGGTTTCCTTCATTCTACACTGTGTCTACAGGAGAGGAAATCAAGGAAGAGGTGAAGCTGGAGCTCCCAGAGAACGTGGTGGAAGGATCAGCCCGTGGTTCGGTTTCCGTTATTGGTAAAATACAACAAACAAAGGCCGTACGATCAGATGCACTGTACAGAATGCTCACCCGAGAACACCAGCAAGTTGGACACTCTGATGGCTAGCCATGGACATCACATACTGACAGCTCCAATCTATTAGTTTTTTTTTTATGTCACCTAGTGTATAACAGACATGGACCCACTCCAGATTTCTCCTTCTTTCAATACAGGAGACATATTGGGTCGGGCCCTTCAGAACTTAGAGGGACTGTTGGCCATGCCTTATGGCTGTGGGGAGCAGAACATGGCTCTCCTGGCCCCCAATATCTACATTCTGCACTACCTGGAAGCCACAGGCCAGCTCACTTCAGCCATCAGTGAGAAGGCCACACCATTCCTCAAGAGTGGTAAGAGTCCTTGGTCCTGTTGGATACCCTCCTTCCCAAATACAGGGTTGGCATCTCAGTGGAGTGAAGTAATAATTGACCCCGCGCTGCAATATGTTGCACGTTTTTTTTTTGAAGATTACACAAATGAGAGCTCTGGGTTCAAAGGTCAACAGATGTATAGTAAACTTGTTTAGAAGTGGTCACTTCCCAGGTTTGCACTTCACTTCCTTTTTGCTTTCCATTTGTACAACTTCCAGTGGTCTTTCAATTAATTAGGACATACTTATTAACTTGGAGGAGATTCCAGGTCTCCGTGTTGCGCTTAAGCGGATGCAGTTGGTAGCACGGTGGTTAGCGTTGCTCCCTTTGAACCTAAAGGTCTCAGGTTCAAGCTTCACCTTCAGCAGATGGGATGCTGGTCTGCTGCAAAGCACCCCAAGCAGGACTTAAACCCCAAACCCACCCCATGGCAGGCCCCTGCCAAACCTGCTGCGCTGCTGCTGCTGCTGCTGCTGCACCCCCCTGAACCTGTAACTCTTTTGTACAAATCCAAATGGGGACCAGCTGTCAGCTACAGTAGGCCTGCTGTGATGGATGTAATGAGCGATTGAGTGTGCTTTTGCACACAGGAATGTGCTGTTTGTCATTCTCAAAAATTCCTATGGCCAGGTTACCAGAGACAGCTGAACTACAAGCATCCAGATGGCGCCTTCAGCACCTTTGGTACGGGAAGTGGGAACACCTGGTGAGCACTTTGATACCGTGCATCTCATATACGTTCTAGAGAAGGGTCTGTGGTTTCCATTAATATGCATGATTGCAGCTTTGAGATTTTAGTCTGACATTTTTCAGTTATTCACGAAGCATAATTCTTGATTATCCATCCGCAGGTTGACTGCTTTTGTTGCCAAGTCTTTTGTCAAGGCACAGACATTTGTTTTTATTGACCCCACGATTGTTGAGCAAGCACAGACATGGCTTTTAAAAAATCAGAAGCCAGACGGCTGCTTTAACACTGTGGGGAAACTCTTCAACAACAGAATGAAGGTCAGAGTGGCAATAAGTAAAGTAATAACTTATTTAACAGAAAAGCATCTGCGCGCCCTGTATATGCTTTGAATTCAAGAATGTCTTAACTGGAACTATATAAATCACTATGCAGCAATGTGCAAAATAGGATTTTCACACAAGTTACGGTTTCAATAGGGAGGGGTAGCAGATGATGTGACCCTGACGGCCTATATCACCGCAGCTTTTCTGGAGAGCAAGACATCAGTAAGTGCACTCGGTGGGATCTTTGGGCAGCAGTGTGGGCCGTGAAGACTAGTCACCACTCAGCTTTACCGAGGAGACTTTTCCACAAAGACAGTTGTTTGAATCGTTGTCTGCTAAATTTTTCTTCTGACACATGAAGCACTCCGCACTGAACAACAGCTTAGCCTGCCTGAGGTCAGACACCAGCTACTTGACCAACACCTACACCTCAGCCCTGCTGGCCTACACCTTTAGCCTTGCTGGAGACCATGAGAAACGGGACGAACTGTTGGAACACCTGCACCGCCTGGCCTTGGAACAGGGTATGCCGTGTGTGCAGGCGCATGGGAAAGAGTCTCATGCTATGAGTATTTTCCTCATTTTGTGTGTGTCTATGTATGTGTGTTTTTGCACCACCTTCAGGAGGCCTCCTGCATTGGTCCCAGTCAACAACAGAGATGACCTTGTCTGTGGAGATAAGTTCGTATGTGCTGCTGGCAGTCCTCAACAAATCTCCACTGACCGCTGAAGACATGGGTTATGCTGTCAGAATTGTCCGTTGGATGGCTGGGCAGCAGAATTCATACGGAGGATTCTCTTCTACGCAGGTACTCGGTCCCCATGTGCATTTCCTGGTCTTCTTTTCTACATGATCAGAATGGCTGAAAAAATAAGTTGTGGAATGACCTAGTCAAAGTTTTAATGTAAATCTGAATGGGACGTTGTGGCAAGGCCCCAAAAGAGCTGCTAATTCTTGAAAACCACTAAATATTGGTGAAACAAAGCAAGTCTCCTTGGATGAATGAGCCAGAATTCCCCTGAATAATGTGAGACCCAGGTCACCAGCTATATTAATTAGTTGCACTCATCACAGTTAAAGTAATTAATTAATCAAACTTTATTTGTACAGGTAGAATAACCACTTCCTGATATTGTAGGGAAAATTTGCTTTTCACAAAGGGTTTACATTTACTCATTTGGCAGACATTTTTCTCCCAATCAGCTTTCAATGAACGTTATGTAGTGTTATCAGCCCACACCTTATTTACCAGGGTAACTTACACTGCTAGATGTACTACTCACAATGGGCCGCTCATCCATGTACCGGTCAAATACACATAAGGATCGAGCCCACATCTTCTTGCACTACCCAGGCCCTGTGAGACAGCAGCACTACTCGCCGTGCTACCACGCCAGGTCATTTACTGGTGCGTTGTTGTAATTAAACATTATTTATTACACTGTTTTTCTTGGCTTCATATTGTCCAGTATTAGGAGTAGTTGACGAGCTAACTGAATTCACAATAAATATTTTTTCATGAAGTTGGTTTAAGTCTAAACACAAACTTTTAAGTGGATATTGAATCGTGTGTGTTTGCACAGGACACGGTGGTAGCCCTGCAGGCGCTGGCGCTCTTCTCCACGTTGGCGCACACTTCCGAGGGCTCCAGCACAGTTACGGTGCAGTCCACTAGTGGAGAGCAGCACCGCTTCCTCGTTGACCAAGGCAACAGACTGCTTTACCAGGAGAGGGCTCTGAAGGACGTCACAGGGCAGTACAGCATTGCAGTACAGGGCACTAGCTGTGCATCTGTGCAGGTCCGTGTTTTGCACCCCATTTTAATTTGCTTCTGTTTTTGGGCCAGACTTTTCCATTAAGTCTCATTTACACGACACGACTGACTTATTTCTTTGCCATACTTGCAACGTTTGCTTTCAGACAACCCTCCGGTACAATATCCCCACGCCGGCTGTTAATTCCACCTTCAGTGTTGCTATCAATGTGAGCAGCGAGTGCAAGGGTGTCCCCCGTGGAGAAAAAGTGATTCTCAAATTTAGTGTGGAGTGAGTATAGCCCCCACAGGGTGTGCAAAGGTGTCACAACTCAGTGAGGCAAAAGTCACACCAGCCAATTTTGTGTTCCTTCACTCCAGATACAATGGGTTGCTAGAAAGCACCAACATGGTGTTAGTGGACATAAAGGTGCTGTCAGGATTTGTCCCGGATCCACTGTCATTGACTCAGGTGAGTTAACAAAGCAATAACACTTGGAATTTTGCTTACGAACAAGTCAGTATTTGGTCTTTGAGTGACATGTTCAGTTAGTATTTAGTCCATGTGTTTTAACCTGAAAAATGTGTTTGACCAACAGCTAAAACGCTCTGAGCTGGTGGAGAGGGTCGATTCTAAGGGTGATCACATTGAAATGTATCTGAAAGAGGTGAGTTCAGATTAGTCGTATTCATTCATTTTAACATTTTTTTTACTGTTTAGCATACACTCAGCCCTCATATAATGGGATCCTGTACATCCATAAAATCACAATTGCTTATAAAAATATATGCCCCTTTTATAGCACATTAACTGTATTATCCAGAACAATGTCATGGTTGTGCAATCATTTTATTTCCACACAAGTTTTTTATCCACTACCTACTATGTCTTTCATACTGCAAAGCACATAGACACTGTGCTTCTTCCACAGTAAAACCAGCTACTGTATATATTTAATTCATATGAAAATGAGACTCAACCAATCACAATTATCAATGAAGATAAATTTAATATCATCTAATATCAAATAATACAGCAGATTTGGATATTTACTGTTTTTATTTTCATTTCATTTAGCTGCTTCTTTGCTCCAAAGTGACTTCCAGTATAAATCTTCTTACAATTACTTACCCATTCATAGAGCAGTTTTTAACAAAGCAATTCATTCATTACCTTGACAAAGGGGTACTACAGCAGGAGCAGCAATGAAAACATTTTCTTAGTAATGCTACACAATGCCTTAAAACACAGTATTTAAAAACATACTGGGATAAAGACATGTATCCAGGTGTGTCATATTTTTAACTTTTCAGGAAGACGTGACTTGACAGCTACATTTTGTTTTCACAGTTGACAAGAAATATACCAAAGTTCTATAAACTCCAACTGCAACAGGAGCTCAAAGTAAAGAACCTAAAAGCTGCAGTGATCAAGATGTATGACTACTACCAGCCCAGTAAGAATACTGTCTTTATACCTTCAATCAGCAAGCACTGGACATTGTCCAATAATTTTTTTGAACAATGCACAAGAATAGCATGTCATATCACTTCATGTCATCCAAAATTGTGAATATGCAACACATTGATTCTGATTATTGCACATTGCTCCAGCTCCTTTTGTGTGCATGTATTTTATTCAGTGTCTGTTTAATCTTTTTCAGGTGACTACGTTTTGACTGAGTATTCCTCCCCATGTGCTGACCGTATGTTATCCCTGTGAAGTTATAGTTGACAAAAGGGTTAAATTATGTGTCTTAGAAGAAGGGGGCGGGGGAGGGATGTTCACTTCATGAGAATCATTTTAATGTTTAGTGTTACAACTCCGATGGCAAAAACTTTTCACATGACCACAGAGCTCAACGCTGAAACTTATCCACTGTCTTTTTTTCTGCAGATGTTGGAAATGAAGAACAATAACGAAGTATATATATAGTAAAATCCGCCCCAAACTTTCACTTTCATAACTGCAATAAACTTCAGTTTTTGGCAAAAGTTTCTTTGTTATCATATTCTCTTTCCACAATCAAGAAATCGGGATGCTGGAGATGCCAGTTGAGTATTAGTCCTTTAGTATTTTAGTATAACCTGATGTTATTCATGTTTTTTGAAGTTTAGCCTTTAAAGACAAATCCAAAATAAATTTTTTACTTCAATGAAGTAATTTAGTTAGTGGAAAGCATACAGAAGGTGAGCATAGAAATCAAGCAGCTTTCCCTGCATTTCTGGAAATGATGAATACTAAGGTCTGTTTCAGGACAGTAGTGTCTGACTTATAGCTACATTTACATTTATTTAGCAGACACTTTTCTCTAAATTGACTTCTAGTGAAGTCTACGTAGTGTCATCAGCCCACACACATTATTCACCAAGGTGACTTGCACTGCTAGATACACTACTTACAATGGGTCACTCATCCATATATCAGTAGAACACATTCTCTCTGTGTCACTCGCACACTATGGTAAACCTGAACAGTGTGTCTTTGGACTGTGGCAGGAAAACTGCACAGACACGGGGAGAACATGCAAACTCCGCACACACTGAACATGGATCAAACCCACATGCTCTTGCACCACTCAGGCACTGTGAGACAGCATTGCTACTCACTGTGCCACCGTGGCACCCATACCTGCAGCTAAACCCTAACCCTCTGGTCTAGTGATGTTTTGTGTAAAACATATGAGGTTCTCATTAAATCATAACTCTAAGTGCTGCAAAAATGCACAAGCACACACACACACACAATGAGTGCAACCACTTGTCCCAGGCAGGGTCGCGGTGAACCGGAGCCTAACCCGGCAACACAGAGCACAAGGCTGGAGGAAACACACTCCAGGACAGGACACCAGTTTGCCACAACGCACCCCAAGCAGGACTCAAACTCCAGACTCACCACACAGTGGGTTCTGGCCAAAGCTGCTGCACCACCACCCCCCTCACCCCCCCACTGCACAAATGTGAAATTTAAAATTGTAATTTATTAAATATTGTGGGTCTGGGGGTTTGAGTCCCGCTTGGGGTGCCTTGCCGCGGACTGACGTCCCGTCCTGGGTGTGTCCCCTCCCTCTCCGGCCTTACGCCCTGTGTTGCTGGGTAGGCTCCGGTTCCCCACGACCCCGTATGGGACAAGTGGTTCAGAAAATGTGTGTGTGTGTTTAAATGCAAGCTTAGACATATATATGATTACAAACAGACCAGAAGTTATTCTGTTACACTGTTTAGAGCTACAGCCAATTGTTGTCCTGTTTTGCTTCCATATTTTTTTGCGTAGGGAGTCAAACAAACATATTACACAACAAAATTTGATATTACAATTGCAGGTACATTCTATAACATTTTCCATGCCAGTTCATGCATAAGCTTTATGTGAGACAGACTTACATATTGACCAGTCTGCGGCTGGAGTGGACTGAGACAATCCCACACATATTATTACAATATAAATAATTGCCATTCGGTAGACCTCAGTCCAATTTTGAAAATGTAATCATAAAACTTCAAAACCTTATCCTTATGGGATAACCACTTAAAACAAAATTTATTACCCAGCTAATTTATTTTGTTTAAGGTTTCTAAGTGTTGAAATATGTCGACACACGTAAGCAGCTCCTGAGTCTTTTACCGGTTCTGAACTACGTTAGTAGGGAATAAAAGAATGACATAAGAAAATATGACAGAATATCTCCGCTATATAAACTTGCAGCAAGGTGTTTACATCCGTCACCAAGGCGACCGTGAAGGGGGCGGATCTTTGATGACGTAAATTTATGGGAAAAGGCCAATCAACGACAGGTATTGACGAGCTGACGTCAGAGTTAAAGGGAGAGAGCCGTTATTCTGCGAGCCTCAAACTGGACTGCAATACAAGGACATGATTATAGAAAAATAAAAGTATCTTTGCATTTCATTTAAAGCCATTTTACTCGCTTTGCCGGTGTTGTGTTGAGCCGAAAGAAAGTAGGAGAGGCGAGCGAGTAGCGGGGAGACGCGCGGCCCGGTGAGATGCGCCCGGGCGGCGGTGAGTGGACTCTCTCTGCTTCTGCTCTGCTCCCGACCCGATCGATTCTCCACTTTCTGTCCTCTCTTTTCGGGAAAGGTCCGTATGCCGGAGCCGGCGGGCCGCGGGTCACACTGCGGTCTGGCGAGCGATGTTGTAGTGATGAGTCAAGAGCATGGCAGCTGAGAATGAGTCAACTTATCATGAGTCAAAATGCATGGGCACATAGTGACACATGCCCGCCGCTTTTAACAGTACGTCGTGTGTCTCGCGCGTTTGTCTTGTGAGTGCGTGCGTGGTAAAAGTGAGTGAGCGATCGATCCGTTCGTGCGCGGACAGTATACTATATTTTGCCTGCTGCAATCATGAATAAGGGCAGACTTACCTATCCCTATATACGCAATGAATTATTTAAATTAGTTGTGCACTGCAGCTAATTTCATATGCTAGATAACGCAAGGCATTATCATTGTGTAGTTCATGCTGTCACATAACAGTACGCGTGAGCGAAGTGTAGCAAAAGGCTGCCGAAGCCTGCGCATGCGCGTCTCTTCTGCGCGCTCGCGCACCGGTGGGTGTGCAGCCTCCGCGTGCATCACTTAAGGGAGCGTTGAAAGTTGAATGGCAGGATTTGGACGAGCTGTCATCCAGAAATGCGCTGACAGATGTTCCAGCTGTTGTCATGCGAAGTTCATGGTTTCGACACTATTGGAATCTTGACAAAATTGTTCAAACTGGGATCATTTTGTAAAAGGCAATCAAGCCTTGTCACACACATGTTGGGTAAATATTTAGGGATTTATTCCTCTACTTAAGAACTGATCTCTTCTTAAATTAAAATTTAAAGCTTTTCATGGAGCGGACTTCAAGAATTCGGAAGGGTACACGTTCAGTGAAGGTCTGGAAAACAGAGGAACAGTTAAAAAAAATCACAGTTTGTCATTCATTGGCCGGTGTTCGAGTTTGTCATCTTTCTGTTCGGCCAACGCACATGATTTTGTATACACACGTCTATAGTGTTTTGCATAATAGACGCGGACACGAAACGTTCGTGTTTCCTGATGGTCTCTCAAAGTATTGCTGGAAAGTATCTTAACATCTGAATGTAATAGACATGTTGACTTAACAGGGGTCATTATGTGCTGTACCTTTCAGAGCACTGTACGAATACATTTCTGCAGCAAAAATGCTCAGTATCAGCCTATTGTGTATACTGTAAATAAATATATAACATTGTTTCTTTCAATGCAAGTAGTGTTGTACAGGTATGAAGTAATCAACTTAGATCAGCTGTTGGTCTACATTGTGAAATGAAAATGTTAATGAAATGTACTTATTTCTTCAGTAGAGACATGTTTCACATCATCTAAAGTACAGTAATGGGTATTAAAAGTTCCACCGTTTAAGATGCTCAAAATGGGGCTGTTGTCAGTCCTGTGTAAAGAGCTGTGGTGGCGGCTGGTTGGTCCGCTGCCTTGGGCGTTGTCCTTTCCACTCGCACACTGTCTGTACTGCGTCTGCTGTATGTCACTGCTTCGGACTGAGCGGAATTCGCACCTCGTGGCGGGATAAGTTCGCATATTTCACACACATTCCTTTACAGTTAGTTAGTTACACACTGCGATTGTCGAAACGGGGCGCGAATCCGCAACAGTGCGAGAAAGAACAAAATCTGTCGCAAATTCTTGGACAGATTCTCCCGACACAACATTTTTAGACTGATTTCATGGTGAAATATACAGTGTATATGTGATTGTTTACATGGAATTATAATTGTGTAAATACAGTGTGTTTCCGGCGTGAACTGAAACCGATAAATAAAATGTGTTTCTCTTCTACCACATAAGCATTTGTGGCACCGGTAAGAAAAAAAATTAAAGTTAAAGCTCCGTCACGACACGCTCTGGCTCTGTGGCTGTGTGTGAAGGTGTGTCCGGACACGCGCTGACGCCACACACTCACTTGTCAGTCGCGTGGCACTGAACACTTTTGCACTGATTTGCGTGGAGCGGAATTCAGCGGAAGGGCTCGAGAAAGCACTAGAATGCAGGTTCCCGGAGAATGGATATGATGGTCTTAACACCCTCTCCCACATCTTATTATTTTTTGTTTCTGTCTCGGGTCGCTTTATGGGTTATTTTCTTTTAACTGATATTTCTGAGCCAACACTGCAGAGAAGCAAAAAACGGTACTAAAAACTACATGTGCAGTTGCAACAAATGGGCTGAGCATTTCTGTGATGTATGATGTCTAAATAATACATGATGGAAATTATAAGTGGGGGGTTGGCCCAGGTCCTGCTCTCCAGTGGGGCTGGGGTTCAAGTCCCGCTTGGGGTGCCTTGCGATGGACTGGTGCCCCATCCTGGGCATAACCCTGACCCTGCCCCCCCCCCCCCCCCCCCGCCGTGCGTTGCCGGGTTAAGCTCCGGCTCCCCGCAACCCCGTATGGGACAAGCGGTTTCAGATGGTGTGTGTGGTTACAAGTGTTTGCACAGAATGCTAATAGCTTTGGTACTGCTTGGTTCAGAGCTCGAGTTCCTAGACATTAGCAGAGATGAGGTAATACCAATCAATCACACCATTTACTGTTAGCTGGAAATGGAAGCCCCTGAAGCCATTAGAATGGGTGGTGCTGGGGCTGGAGGGTTGGACAGGAAACATACAGTATGCTGAAAGCAACTGTCTTCAAAAGTAACATTATTATCTTTTTCAAAGGCAAGTCATTATGTTAGATGAGCATCTTTGAAACAACATTGATGTAACCATTTGTATAGCAGGATATTCGTACTGTATCAGTTCAGGGTTAGTACCTCAGTCTAGGGGGGCGTGGTGGCGGACTGGGCTTGACCAGGTCGTGCTCTCCAGTGGGTCTGGGGTTTGAGTCCTGCTTTGGGTACCTTGTGATGGACTGGTGCCCCGTCCTGGGTGTGTCCCCTCCCCCTCCAGCCTTACGCCCTGCATTGCCAGGTCAGGCTCCGGCTCCCTGCGACCCTGCATGGGGCGAGCGGTTTCAGACAATGTGTGTGTGTGTGTGTGTGTGTCTCTGTGTGTGTGTGTGTGTGTGTGTGTGTGTGTGTGTGTGTGTGTGTGTGTACCTTGATCAAGGAACCTACAGCAGGCGTGAGATTCAAGCCAGCGACTATCAGGTTGTAAGAGAACCGCCCTAACCAGGACACTGCCTATTACCCAAATGTGTAAGCTATAACATATAAGACAACCACTGCTATAGAATCCAATTTTATTAGGTTATACTGTGAGAGGTAAAGGATCATTACATTCATCTTATTCAGTGTGCGTTACTACTCAGGGGGGTGTGTGGTGGCGCCGCTGGTTTAGCGTCCCATCCTGGGTGTGTCCCCCTCCCCCTTCAGCCTTGCGCCCTGTGCTTTTTTACGTTACACTGCTGCTCCAGATAATCATTCATTACTTACTTTTTCAAGTTTTTCAAATGTTTAGAATACTGTTCCAGACTATGTGGACTTAGTACGACCTAAGTAATTACTAATGGGTTAGCATGATTTTCATTTTAGAACACTCTTCCCGATCATGATTAGTTCCTGAAGAACTGTGTGGTAACTCAGTAATTACTAAGGAGTTACCAGGATTTTCTTAATAGTTAATAATAAAAACGTAACCCCCAGTCATTATGTAATTTACTCATAAAAAGTAATAAGCAGAGATGTCCCAAAGAAAACAGAGGTAGAACATATGGAATGTGTATAATTTTTATAAGGTAAGTTGTCTAGTGATGATTTTCCACAAAATGGGATTAGAGGAGGTTTATTTCTTACAGTTTTTCTCGATCGATTTGAAATATTACTCCAAACTCCAGTCACTGCTCTCAAAACAATTAACACAGCCATCTGAACACTTCATTCATTGTCCTAAATAGATTGTAAGTTCTTGTCTATCTCATACTACTTTCAAATGACATGCATACTTTTCCCAAAACACTGCCACAAAATTCTTCAATGTTTGCACAACAGTTCATGCAGCCAACTAGAACTGTAATATATCAGGAAAACAGCAATTGCATGTCTTTCATTGCTTTAACACAAATCACAAACATTTATGTACCATTTTGCTAACCACAACAAGCAAAACTCTTGTCATTTGTTCAATGCTCAGTTACACACGGTATGTTCTCAGTGAGCCCCAAATTGATATCTGCTGATTTAGTAATACACACAACACAGGAAATGCAAATTTCCTAATTGATTATAGAGTTATCACAATTCCTATAAAAGGGGAAAAGAAAAAAGACAAAGAATAAGAACAAGAATGAGAAGGGGAAAAGGAAGATGAGTGAGAGGTGGTGGAGAGGATAGAGGAAGGTGTAGAGGGAGATGGAAGAGGAGGTGAGGAGTAGAGGGAGAAGAGATGGGTAGAGTGAAGGGCAATGGTAGAGTGGAAAGAGCAAGAGAAGAAAATGTAACAAGACATGAGTAGAGAGGAAGGGGACAGCAGGGTGGAAGAGGAGGGAGGAGAGGCAGAAGGATTGGGTACAGATGGGTTTCAAATGAAATGAAGGCCACCCTAACTGACCATGTCATAAATCATGGTCTCTCCTTCAGAGAAGCTGGGCAGAGAGTTCATCCCAACATAAACAGATCCACAGTGACTTCAATTATCCTCACATTTCAGAGTGAAAATTGGTAAGTAACCATACCGTTGTACTGCTATGGTTAGACTCTAGTACTCTAGTTCTCTAGTATAAATGTTTGTACTCATCCAAACATTTGTCAGAATGGAAGTTTGACAGCATTCAGCTGGACAAACAAGACTCTCTTCAATTGAACAAGAGCATGCCATTGTTGACATGGTGGTCCAGAACAACACCATCCGCCTCAAAGCAAAGAATAATACAGGACAACCAAGTATTCCAAAATATTCAAAGCAGCCTTGCCACAATTGATCATGTTGTAAGGAGAAATGCCATCCGGATGAAGCAGGTATACAAAGTGCCCTATGAGAGGAACTCTATCAGAGGGAAGGAGTTGCGATTCCAGTTTGTTCAAGTACGTGTAAGCCACACAATTACTGCACTTTTACCATAAATACAAAGATATTGTCTATATACTATTCCACTATTAGTGGAAAAATTACAGTATCAACTTTGCAATCAATAATACCATTACTTTAAAAAACACTAACTTATTGTACCTTGTGTTATTTTTACTCTACAGGATTTTGGAGTTGGATAGCAGTGCTACTCATTTGAGTACCTCTATATTGATGAAGCTGGCTTCAATCTTAATGAAAAAAGGAGATGAGGGAGGAATGTTATTGGCCATCGTGCCACAGTCAATGTCTCTGGACAGCGGGGAGGCAACATCACCATGTCTGCCACAATTTCAGCTTCTGGTGTTGTGGCACACGATGCTGTCTTGGGGCCATACAACACCGAAAGGATAAGAATTTTTTTTGAACTCCCTCAATGAAATCCTCTTCCCGCAGGTTGACCAGAAGTAAATGGATCGAGATTTTGTAGTTGTTTGGGACAGTGTGCCATTCCATCATTCGGCGCTGCTGAGGGAGTGGTTTGAGCATCACCCACATTTCAGGATGGTGTTCCTTTCACCATATTCTCCTTTCCTGAATTCAGTTGAGGAGTTATTCTCCTGTTGGAGATGGAAAGTGTATGATCACAACCCTTACAGTCTTCTTCAAACAATGGAAGAGGCCTGTGGAGATGTTGAGGCAGTAGCTTCTGTTATACAACAGAACTCCTCAATAGAGAACTTCACAATAAACGTGTATTTGCATTGATGTATTTGTGTGTTTACATCAGACTATGTTATACAAGCAACAGACTAGACAACTGTACGTTTGATATTAGTGTTTAATTTTAGCAAATGCATTAGTAGAAGAAGAGGCGGTAGTAAGAGTGTGTTTAGTTGGCTGTGTTAATTGTTTTGAGAGCAATTCCATCATTTGGAGAAATGTGTCAAAACGTTTGAGAAAAACTCTAAGTTTCTTTCTGGTTAAAGATCCATTTAATTGATGGCAATACACAATCTTAGTGAGTTAGTCAATTCAGTATGGTGACACATGCATGTAGGGTGCCAAGTAAAACCAGCCCCATAGCAACCACCTGTGTCGTTTTCGAGGCAACTCAAGTGAGGAACAGCGGTGGGTTGACAGGTCCATCCTCTGTAGGTTGGGGGAGGCAAATGCAGGGAGACGCACAGAGCCGCCACTGTGCACTCCAACCAGGACTTTTACCCGACTCGCCACACAGTAAGTCACCAGTCAAATGAACCACACCACTGCACCACTACACCCCCCTCTTAGTCTGGTGATAGGGGACATACAAGGTTGAATATACTCTGACCAACCTCCTGAACTGAAATAGTTATCTGAAAATTGTATCATTAATAATAAATAGGACCGTATATAGCCTGTTTATTGCCATAGGTAATTTTGTGTGACTGTAATTCATAGTTTTTTAAATGAGCCTCAGTTAACGTGTAGTACTGCAGGAGGCATACATTTAACAGTTTTTAGTAACTACTAAATAAGTAATAATTATCTTATTGTTAGTACTGTGTGGGTCTGGGGTTCGAGTCCCGCTTGGGGTGCCTTGCGACGGACTGGCGTCCCGTCCTGGGTGTGTCCCCTCCCCCTCTAGCCTTACGCCCTGAGTTGCCGGGTTAGGCTCCGGTTCCCCGTGACCCCGTATGGGACAAGCGGTTCTGAAAATGTGTGTGTGTGTTAGTACTGTAGGACTGAGTAGTTATTAGTAACTACTACATAACTATTACTTAATTGTTACTTGCCGCAAGTGTTACCTACTGATTAGTTAATCACTTTTCCTCATTATCAGTAGTAACTGCAGTGTTCATGTAGCACCACCCATTAGTTCTGCACTAGTTCCTGCGTAACTGCCTATGAAGTATGGAACAGTATTCTAAAGTGTTACCGAATTCTGTCAGCAAGACTTTACACTCGTCTTCACTTCACACACGGACACTGGAGCGCTGAGCTTTTGCTATCTCACGTTGCGACAATGGGCTCTGAAGCAGGGCCGTAGCAAGGGAGTTCTGGGCCCCCTGAAAAAATATTGATGTGGGCCCCCACCGTCCTCCAGCCATATCATATACAGTGTAAAATATGGGCATGGAGGCCCACATCTATGGTGCCATACAAATCTGTTGTTGCAGGACATATTATTTTGAAAGCTTAATATCATGACTTTGACACAGTCTGTTTACTTGTAACAGAACATGGTAATGTTGTTAACACTTTTATTTCATATAGCATAAACTACTGGATTTAGTGGGGCCCCCTGGGCAGTGGGGGCCCCTATATTTGTCACCACCTTTCACCCCACTAGCGGCGGCCCTGCTCTGAAGCAAGACGACCTGCGTGGGGGTTCAGCATATCAACCTCAACTGTGTACCTGATGCACTCGTGGGAGGATACAGCTGTTTATAGAGGGCCATGACAACCCGCTTCACTGTCACCCTATGCGTGGTGGCGTCGCAAAATAATTACAACGAAACATAACTTGATCACTGATTTTCGGTCTGATTGTGAGATAGTTGCACTCACCCAACACAGGAAACACACGAAAAGCAGGGGCAGTCCTACATAATGCAGTCTGAACGTTAACGGTTCGAATTCCATTTCTACCGTAGTACCAGTGTTACAGGTACTTACTATGAACTAATACAGTAACAATACATGCTGGATTAAATGTTACATCATTGTCAAGTTAATTGTGTAAGACTGTTAGTCACACTGCGCACCCACAGCTCCTCACCATCATCTGCAATATTCATTGATACATCTGTCCATAAAGTATCTCCATATGAGTCATTTACTAGTTGGGCTTTTTTTTTCCTGAAAGGGCCACATACTTGTGTTTGAAGTTTTCTGCTTGAATGTTGACACCATGAAGGAGCAACAGTTGTGTGTGAAGGTCGAAAACTGAACAAAACTTCCACCAGACCCTTCTAGTGGCTTCACTGTGAAAACTTGTTCAATCCTCCATGCCGTGCAACAGTATGTGGCCATCTATTAATTTATCCTCCATGTGGATGGATCAGTCATATGGACTCCAACTATTCACACTGTAAAGACCAGTGAAGCCCAGGCATCATGATGGTAACTCACTCACACATACACACATCATCTGAACCACTTGTCCCATAGGGGGTCACAGGGAGCCAGAGCCTAGCCTGGCAACACAGGGCGTGGGGCTGGAGGGGTAGGGGACACACCCAGGACAGGACGCCAGTCCGTGGCAAGGCACCCCAAGCGGGATTCGAACCCCAGACCCACCGGAAAGGAGGACGAGATCCAATCCACTGCACCCCTCCATGATAATAGCTGCGATGTTAATATGCATGGTGTTGACACCGGGAGACAACATGTCTAAAGCTGAAAAAAGCGGTCGAAGCCAAGGACTGATAAAAGCGGGTCAACGATCTCAATGTTGTTCGTTAAGGACGCGGGGGCAGTTCCTGTCATTACTGGGGCAGAAGCGGCCCCACCGACAGGGGGCAGCATGGCAGCCAAGCAGCGCAAACAAACGGACATGGACTGAAGCGGAGAATGTCTCCTATTGACAGCTTGTGTGGCCTTTTGGGACGATTGCAGCGTGTCAACTTTGCCCCCAGCGGCAGCAGCACGTCCATCGACCAAATGAGTTAATCTTTCCTGAAGAGTAGAAATGTCGACACGAGGCGAGGGGGCCGGTTCGGCCCACAGTCCCGCCCCGCGGGCACAGTGAGCTTTATAGCGTGGTGTGGGAGACCTCAGGGATTCGAGGAGTGGTCCACCCTGAGCTCTGCGTTCGAGGCTCCTGGGAGACATCCGCCCTCTTGCACAATGTGGACTGGGCTGTTGGGAGCCGTCCTGCTCCTCTCCGTCCACCGAGCGATCGCAGCACCGTAAGTAGGGACGCGCGCGCGCGTGCACGACGGAGAGGGGCTCTGAGCAGCGAATAGCTTTACATATGATATAAATTTTATTGGCATTCTTAGACTTAGCACATTTTACGGTTATCTTAATGTATATTACATTTAGATATATTTTTATTTTCATAGTTTTAGTTAACACGGTGATCATCCGGGTCTTCATTTGGTTTTTCCCCCTCTAAGATTAGTTTATTCGATCGATTTGTCATTTGACAGATTTCTCCAAATTAATGTAATTGCTCTCAAAACAATTGAATTAACGCAGCCAACTAAACACACTTTTATCTTGGCCAAAGAGTTAAATTTTGCTGCGTAATTTAAGAGCTGCATTTTATTCCAAGAATGTCTGTCTGAAACCGTTTTATGCCAGGCATGCGGGGTTGCGGGGAACCGGAGCTTAAGCAGGCAGCACAGGGCGTAAAACTGGAGGTGACACACCCAGGACGGGACGCCAGTCCGTCGCAAGGTAGCCTAAGACGGACTCGAACGCTAGATCTACCGGAGAGCAGGACCGTGCGTGCCGCTCAAATCCACTGCGCCACCGCGTCGCTTTTGTTAGTAATGTATTTATTAAAAATAAAGACTAGCATCAAAACTACAAGTGTGTTCTCTTGTTGATTGTATAACATGTTAAGCTGTAGACATAGAAATACATGAATGAAAATACATGTTTATTGTGAAATTCTTTAAGAGGAGTTTTTGCATAACAATGAGTTTTCTGAAAGAAAAAATTGGAACTGGACATGATTGTCCCAAACAGCTAAAAAATTTTCCTCCATTTGCTTCTACTCAGCCTGCAGAAAGAGGATGTCATTGAGGGAGTTTAAAAATTTTGGTTCCTTTTGGTGTTGTATGACCCCAAGACAGCATTGTGTGCTACAACACCAGTGGTTGAAATTGCAGCAGATATGGTGATGTTGCCTCCCCGCTGTGCAGGGAAATTCACTGTGGCACCATGACCAATAACATTCCTCCCTCATCTTCTTTTTTTGTTAAGATTGAAGCCAGCTTCATCAATATAGAGGTGCTCAAATGAGTAGCACTGCTATCCAACTCCAAAATCCTGTAGAGTAAAAAGAACACAAGGTACAATAAGTTCGTTTTTTTTTAAAGTAATGGTATTGATTGCAAAGTTGATGCTGTAACTGTTGCGGAACATTCTGAGTTCCCACTTTGACGCAGCACTATGCCTAGAGACGCTTGAATTTTTCCACTTAGAGTGGAATAGTATACAGACACATAACTTCCAGGAAAACAATATCTTTGTATTTACAGTAAAGGTGCAGTAATTTTGTGGCTTTCATGTACTTGAACAAACTGGAATCGCAACTCCTTTACTCTATGATAGAGTTCCTCTCTTTGGGCACTTTGTATACCTACTTTATCCAGATGGCATTTCTCCTTACAACATGATCAGTTGTGGCAAGACTGCATTGCTGAATATTATGGAATAGTTGATTGTCTTGCATTATTCTTTGCTCAATTTCTTTGAGGCAGATGGTGTTGCTCTGGACCACAAAGTCAACAATGGCATGCTCTTGTTTAATTGATAAGAGTCTTGTTTGTCCACCTGAATGTTGTCGAACTTCCATTCTGAAAAATGTTTGGACGGACAAGTAGGAACATTTGCGGTAGAGAGCTAGAACTAGACTAGTAGACTCTAACTATAGAAGTGGAATGGTATAGAAGTAGTATGGTATAGTTACCGGTTTTCACTCTGAAATGTGCAGATAATTGAAGCCATTATGGATCTGTTTATGTTGGGCTGAACTCTGCCCAACTTCTCTCAAGGAGAGACCATGATTTATTACATGGTCAGTTAGGGTGGCTCTCATTTCATTTGAAACCTGGCTGTACCCTATCTTTCTGCCTCTCCTCTTCCACCCTGCTGTTCCCGTCCTCTCTGCTCATGTCTTGTTACATTTTCTTCTCTTGCTCTTTCCACTACACAATTGCCCTCCACTCTACCCATCTTTTCTCTGTCTACTCCTCCCCTTTCTCCTCTTCTTACACTTTCTACTCCTCTCCCCTCATCACTTTCTATGTCTTCTACTCTTCTTCTCATTAATACTCTTCTTCTCATTAATACCCTTCCTGTACCTTGTCCACCACTTCTCACTCTTACACTTCTTCCTTTTCTCATTCGTGTTCTTATTCTTTGTCTTATTTTCTTTTCCCCTTTTATAGTTGCTGTAATTGTGATAGCTGTGTAAACAATTAGGACATTTGCATTTCTAGTTTGTGTGTATTACTAACTCAGCAGGTATCAGTTTGGGGGCTCATTGAGAATATATCATGTGTCACTGAGAATTTAACAAATTACGGAGTTTTGTCTTCTTTGGAAAAATGGTACATAAATGTTTGTAATTTGTGTTAAACCAATAAAAAAGCTGCACTTGCTTTTTCCCTGATATACTACAGTTCTGGTTGGCTATGGGGGGGCACAGGGGATTTGACTGGGGTCTGCTCTGTAGTGGGCATGGGGTTCGAGTCCTGCTTGGGGTGCCTGTGGCAGGCTGCGGTGGACTGGTATCCCATCTGGGGTGTGTCTCCTCCCCCTCCAGCCCTGTGCCCAGCACTGTCGGGTTAGGCTCGGGCTCACCGCGACCCCACTCAGGACAAGCAATTGTAGACATTGTGTGGTTGGCTTTATGAACTATTGTACAAACACTGAAGAATTTTGTGCACAGTGTTTTGAGAAAATTATGCATGCAAATTGTAATTAGTATGAGATTGACAAGAATTTACAATCTATTTAGGGCAATTACAAAGTGTTCAGATGGCTGTGTTAATTGTTTTGAGAGCAATGACCTGATTTTGGATTAATATGTCAAACTGATCAAGAAAAACCGTAAAATTTTAGTTAATGTTTTTACTGAAGTTTAGATTACTCTGCTGGGTTTGTGTACTGTTTGTTCTGGGTCTTAATTTGTATGGGACAAGTGTAAGGACATTGAGAAGGCTGTTAAGAACGAAACAATGAGTGAGATCACATGGCTGCTCTGACCCACTTTACTTTTAGGTCACTGTGAATTTCTCAGTGTCTTTGACTCTCCGGTTCATTTGAGCCCAGAGACGTGATTAATCCTCCTCTGTAACACACAATAATGCAGAACCGCATGTGTTCATATTGCATATTTCTAAGGTAAACCTTAAAGGCTCTACAGGACACCAAAACTTCTTTAAAATAAATTTAGCTTGGACATTGAATTACTTTATTTTTGTATGCAAAAAAAATGTACTTTTTAACCAAGTGTGTCCTGTAGGTGAAGGAAAAAATCTATAAATACATACAAGAAATGGAAATAAAAGCACTGAACAATGAAAGTTTTAAGAGAAGCATTAATAAGGCAAAATATTAACTTACAAAAAATATGTGTGTAAGTATTGGCCGTGTCATCAGGAAATGGTATTTAGATTTATTTTTTCCCACCTTTGTGTAGTTTGGCTGTACTGCCACTTCTCTGCATCATAACCAGTCAAGAAGACATGTATCACAAAGATGTCATTGTAACGTTGGCTTACTAATCATTCTGGCATAATCTGCATATTTCTGACTGTGATGATGATACTCCTAAAATTTTCTACATTTCCCATCTTTGAGGTTTGTTCTAGCCCTTGCAAGTTTCTTCTGAAACTTCACTACTCTAGAGGACATACACCTCAAGTATCCTGTGGTAAATTCATCTTCGCTAGGATTTTATTACTCCTGCAGTTCCCAACTATAAAGACATCTAAATATTTTTCCCATGCCCCATAGACAACATGCTCACTCATTCCATGTACATATGTCTCACATCAGAAAACTTACAAAAAGAAAGATCCACAAAAAAATGACACTGCAGTAGATGTATGTCACACAGTTGGGCTGGAGACAGGAGGTAAGGGAATGGACCCAAGTGCGGGTCGGCTTTATTTCAGGAAGGGTTCGCTGGGACAGACGAAAACAGTGGTCAGGGACAGGCAAGGATCATTCTAGGTGCAGTTGTCGGTAAACAGGCAAAGCAAGACTCAGTAGTCAGGCGAACGTGCGAGGATCAAAAGCCAGGAGGTCAGAACACAGAGCTGGGACTAACGCAAGGAGAAAACGCTGATTCTGCACAATCCACACAAGGAGGCGTTAGCAAGAATCCGCACCTCTGTGCGGTTATGGAGCTCCCTTTATGCCAGACCGGGTTAATAAGCTGCAGTTGTGGTCACTTGGCTTGATCCTGGGGGCATGACAATTTATATCTGATACAGGTATGTTTTATAGAGTGGCAGAAAAAAAAAACTGTTTACAAAATGGTAAAAATTACATCTGTTCCACAAATACTCGGAGCTGCATCCGACAATATCGGAAAAGTGTTTCTTGTAAAACCTATATCATATCACTGACATGAATACTTTTTCTATATTTTCAGAATAGGTCTTGCCAACTCACTGTATACAATGTGTAGTGTTGACCAGTACTCATGTGTAGCAGGGTACTGGCATTAGTGTAACTCAAAACTTCCTTGAGTTTCAGGGAACGTATGTATTCGTTAAACACAAAAGCACACATTTAAGGTGTAAACATCTTCCTCCATTTCTTACCAATGAAGACAATATCATAATGAGAAAAATGACACTGGTTAACAATAGTAACAATGACACATTTTAAATCCCAGAGTTGTTTATTTTTTGATAAAATAAGTCAGCTCATGAAATGCTGTGTTTCCAAACTTAGTTCTAAATAGAAAAATAAAAGTTGAAACTCTGAGAGAATTTGGCCTTTGTATGTTAAGTTTCATTAAACTGAGTTCACCAACTCGATAGTTACTATAACTTTTTGTTGCTCTTGTTTCCAGGGGCTTCCTTGTAACATTTCCTGCAGTGATTCCAGCTGACTCCCAGGCAAAAGTATGCGCTAGTCTTCTTTACCCCAATGAGACCTTGCACATGAGTATCTTCCTGAAGCTGGGGGACCACGCCACCCTGCTGCTGGAGAAGAAGACAAATGAAGCCTTCTACCAATGTTTTCACTTCCAGGTGGGACCCATGAAGCATCTTTTCAGTGTTCAGTAACAGTTTCCCAATATAACGCCCATTCACCAAAGACAAAGATAAAGGACACATATATTGGACTTTACTGGCACTATAAAAAACAAAATGTATTAAAGGATATTTTTAAGGATACATCGTATTTAAGCTATACATTGTACATAAATATTGTATATTTTCAGGATACATTATATATGAACTGTAAATGACAAAAAGTTTGGGCATTTTTCATCATACATTATATACAAACTGAAAATGACGAAGAAGTATGGGGTATTTTTCAGGATATATTACATATATATATTTTTCAGGATACATTATATATCAACTGTAAATGACAAAAGTATTAGAGAATTTTACAGGATCTTATTTATGAAGAAACAATTCTCAAAATTATGACATTAAGAACACGTCTCCTAACAACCGTATAGAAACGAGACACCGAAAAAACAAAGTTACAGGAAAAAGAAGGAAATAATACAATGAGGGTATAACGTCTTTCTGAAGGCAGAACTTAATTGAATTTAATATTGGTGACAGAGGAGGGATTGTTGTGTGATGTGGAGTCAAATGGCTGTGCTTCCCCCCAAACAGGCCCCTGCGGTGGAAAAAGAGTCCATACAGAGCATTAGGGTGGAGGTACGCGGGGAGTCATTTCAGATGATGAAGGACAGCTCAGTCATGTTCAAGCCCTACTCTGAAATAACCTTCATCCAGACTGACAAACCAGTCTACAAACCAGGACAGACAGGTGTTCTCCCAATTCCCTGCCACTTTCTTTGTTTAACTGAACAGAACGCGGTGCAGTCTTAGTTAAAATGTTGGATTAGATCATTAAATTTGTGTCCAGTCTTTGCTGGCGATGGTGACGTGTAAGAAAAAGAAGTGTCACGCTTTGGAAATGTTTTTAAATTGGAAATGTTTTTAAAAGAAATCATTGTAGAGGGCAGATAATATTAATTTAGTTTCTTGTCAGTAAGACTGGGTAACATGCTTTATTTGTGATTCCTCATAGTAATAACCTTTGTTTCTGTCAGTAGGACCGTAAACTATGTGGTTGACTGCTAGTTGCAACAAATTCACATATTCACATTGACAAATCTACCATATTTTGGATTCCTGACTTTCTCTGTCTGGGCTGTTTGTCTTTAGTGCATTTCCGAATTGTCACTCTGGATACACAGTTTGCCCCTGTCATTCAGCTGGTAAGGCCTTGAGTTTTCATACTGAGTTTATGTGTTTTCATTTCACGTACTCAGAGTAAGTATTGCTTAATTAATTCTCATTTTTATGGGATGTTGCGGTCATGTAGGACTGCACTGAATTTAACTTGAAGTTCTAGGTTGAAAGTACAGTAGTGAATGAATTGACATTATAGGCAAATGGATATTCTTGAAAGGACCGAAAGAACAGGTTGAAAAGGTGTGTTTTATTTTATTGACAAATAAATCCCCTGAATATCAAAAGCAGGCACATTTCAAGTGGGAGAATGTATTTCATCAGCATTTAGAGAAGGATCCAGGCTGTGCACTTCAGTCCACGCATTTGATCATTATTTGGTCAGTCCGCACAAACAGCGAGTTCAAGGCTACAAGAAAACTCTTGTATGAAATACCGAGGGAAAAGGGCTTTGCTGAAAACAAGCCCAATTCAAATGTGTTGGGGCAAATGTGAAGGTCTTCAAACATTTACCTTTGCAATGACTATTGCCACAGATGTTTACGCGCAAAGTGGTGTGTTTCTTCATCACATGAATTTAAAGTAAGAGTGCTGCGTCCAACATAAAACTGCACAGTACATGCACTGCTAACTATGATTTTCAAGAGTGGAGATCATTAAGTTAATCTTTTCATGCTTTTTCTTTCACAGTACAGCACTGTGGAACTAAGGGTAAGGTTGGAATGTAGTTTCTCTTCACTTATCATTGATCTTTTTACATGGTGCAGCTATGACTGAATATGATAGTGTTCTATATATTTATCTGTTCACTTTTACATTAGCTGTATGCTTCACATAGTGAAATACACAAAGGCTGTTTGTTTCCCATTTGTGGATTTCTTGTCCCGTTGATGTATAAATGTGTGAGAACAGCCTCTTCTCCTGTCTTCTCGTACAGGATGTTCACCAAAACCGGATAGGCCAGTGGACTAACGTATCCACCAATGGAAGGATTCTGCAGCTTTCTCATCCCCTGAGCTCAGAAGCACCATTGGGCACCTACACTCTGTCTGCCGCTGTTGGTGAAACAAGGACACAGCACAGCTTCAAGGTCAAGGAATATGGTAAGCCTGTGAGATGTTTTCCACTTGTTAATATTAATTCCAGTTTTTACATACGTTCTATTAGATTTGCAGCTTTGATCTGATTTTTCTTTTTTCTTCTTTAGTTTTACCAAGGTTTGAGGTGAAAGTGAACGCACCATCTGAGGTCAATGTTGCGGAGTCCGAACTTAAAATTGAAGTGTGTGGAAAGTAGGTTTGCCTTCACATACACAAACCCATACACAGGGTTTTCTGATGTTGAATAGGTACATTTCCTATTGAGGATTAAACATTTCAATGGCATATGTACAGTAAGTGCATCCTGAAAACTGTTTTGCAGATACACATATGGGCAAGCGGTGCCAGGCAAGGCAGAGCTGGAACTGTGTCGGAACAAACCATGGGTTTCAATCAATGAAAGACCTTGTCACACTCAATCTGTTCAAGTAAGGAGGACGTTAATCCGTAACTCAGGGGTCATTTGGCTCCTCATTAACTCCGAAGTTGCATCACGTCTTTGAATTTGACATTTGATTTCAATGCCTTCCAGAAGATTTCATACGTTGCAAACGCCTTCTTGAATAACCTGTACACTCTTGAGTTCTCCATTTAGGGGAACTGCCAGTTTAGTTGGTCTCTGTTGCATTAATGCTTGTTATCTGCCCCCACCACCAGCTGGATAAAATTGGCTGTGGATCTCATGTCTTCAACATGTCCTATTTCCACAACCTCGACAGCAATTTCCAAGGCACACTTGCCTTTAATGCCAAAGTAGAGGAACAAGGAACTGGTAAGCTGCACACCACTCTTCTAATTATGTTCAACCGAAGTGATGAACATTTCCAAATATAACAGAGACTAGCTGAAACCCACGTATCTTGCCTAGAAGCAAAGTGTGTGCTGGTTATGTTTTAACAGGTGTTATTCTGCAAGAAAGTGCCAAAGTACGTATTAATAATACGATTGGGAGAGTCAAATTTGTCGAAACACCTTCGTTTTATGACCCTGGATCTAACATTGAGGGAAAAGTAAGTGGTATGAATTGATATTTTGTGTAGTCTTTTCCAACTTTGGTTGAAAATGAAGTAGCAATGTATGGCATATGTAAACACTGTGGTGCCAGTTGCAAAAGCTTTTTTATTGCTCTCTCCCAGATCCAGGTGGTTGATTTTAAGGATTTGCCAGTGGTGGACATGCCAGTCTACCTGTATAGGGGCTACTGGAGCTCTGACGTGATGCTGAATCTCACAACCGACCAGCATGGCATGGCCTCATTCTCTCTCAACATGACAGACCATAATGATCACCTGAATCTAAGGGTGAGAACTCAGTTCTCCCTCACAGTTTGTCAGCTTCGTGACCTCACCCACTGACCTGAAGACTCTTGTCATCTGCAACTTATATAAACCTTCCTTCCTTCTACAGGCAAGCTGCTATGGACCCAATATTTTGCGACCCAGCTTTCAGAACAAGTATTATGAGGATGCGAGACAGGCCATTTCACCGCTACAGCCTGTAACTGTTCAGAGACCCTCAGTCAGCTCTGTGGTCCTGCAGAACGTAGAGCAACCTTTGGCATGTGGGAAGGTGGCACATTTTACTGGGAAGTATGTTGTGGTTGGAGAAAAGGCTCAGGACAGTCCCCTGTATTTTTTCTACCTGGTGAGCTCTGAATCACAACGTGCTTTAACCAAAATACTGCCTGAGGGGAAACTGCTGTTGTACCCTTGAGCAGGCTATGTGGAGCTTATTTAGTCTGCTCATGTTCAGTTTGGAAAGTAGGTCAAACTAAAAGTTATACAAGTATGTGGGATAGAAAAGCCATAAGTGAAAGTTCAGCGTTTACTGACGTTGAATAAAATGCTCTGGTGATGATTTATAGGCTGGTTGTTTGTTGTAACGAGAAATGAAAAAATCGTGTCTCTCTTTCCAGGTCATGTCTAGAGGTTCCATTGTTCATCATGGTAGTTTTTCAGTTGCTTGGCACGAAGGCCCCTGTGAGTTCTGAAGGGAGAAATTTGGTTTCTGGGTGTGATGGTGTCCATTTGGAAGGTGTCAGCCTTGCGACTAAGAAAGCCCTTGTCTGTCTGGTAGTGCTGCAGGGTGAAGTATCCTTTGAGCTGATGGTGGACCCGGAGATGAGCCCAGTGTTGCAGGTGTTGGTGTACTCAGTTTTACCCAGTGGAAATGTAATTGCTGGGAACAAGGATTTCGAGACTGAGAAGTGCTTCAAACACAAGGTGTGTGGCATTGTGTGTGTGTGTATGTGTGTGTGTGTGTGTGTGTGTGTGTGTGTGTGTGTGTGTGTGTGTGTGTGTGTGTGTGTGTACCTGCATTAGCATTTTTCTGTAGGAATGTGTAATTTCAAGAGCATTTTTTTCATTTTCATTTGTTTTGAATTTTTTTGTTGATCTTAAAAGATGTCGTAGTTATATAATTTTTTTGTCTTTGTTGCTGGAAAGATGTCTCTGTTCTGTGTCTTAGGGCTGAGAAGAGTGTGTGCGTGTTTGTGTATGTGGATGTGTGCTCCTCTTTTAGGTGTCCCTGGAATTCTCGCCCCCGCGGGCTGTACCTGCAGAGCAGGGCACACTGAAAGTCACTGCACAGCCAGGTGCTCTGTGTGGGCTGAGCTCCGTGGACCAGAGTGTGTTGCTGTTGGAACCAAACAAACAACTTGATGCTGACAAGGTGAGAAATTCACTGTTAGCCCCTTGTGTAAATCTGTAAATCCACTCTGCACACCATAGCTGAGGACAGTGTTGCACACTGTAGCCTGAAAAACACAGACCCCCTTAATTTCAGTCATTAGTTTCATGAAGATGTTTGTGGGGGTTCTCTGTAGCTGGTGGTGGTGGTATCTGTGCTTTCTGTTTGATGGCTGACAGGTCAGGTCTTTTGTTCCTTGAAGTAAATTCTCATAAACAGAACTTTTCATTTTAATCAGTTTAATGCAGAAAAACATGATGTGTTCCTGAGCCACAGAACAGTCAACGATTTTTTTCCATGAAATGTAAAATTCTTTCCTGTCTTATCTTTTAAACACAGAGATAATATTACAAAGCAAATGCTGAATGTCAGAATTGCTCTGGACACATTTAAGTTGAGGCTGAAGACACACGTGATCCAAATTGCAAATGTGTTCACATGTTCTTTTTATTATCCCTGCTCCCTCTCATAATTGGCCTTACTGTTATTTTCTCTTTTTTATCTGTTACAGCTGTTGTCAGTTAAACTCTAACTAATGTAGGAAATCTCATAATCACTGTATATAGCAGAGGCTGTCTTTACAATTGTCATTCCAAGTGTGGGGAAGGGATTCTGCTCACCCTGTTTGGTGCAGTGTCACCCAGGCGTGTATTTTAATTTGAAATATGAGTTCTTGTAAGCCCTTCCTGGACTGGGGCCTTGTCATGGCAGAAGGGCTTGCATGATCTAAGGATCTCCAGAGCTATATCGTCGGGAGCAGTATGCTCTTGGTAGGCTCTGCCATGGCGACCAGGACTCGAGTGATGATCCAGGCTAACACAACCCAGAAAACCCCTCTGACAACCGTAAACAAGTCACTGCTTTCCCTGCCCTAAATCGGGCTACCAGGACCTTCTCCTGGAGCCAGGCCTGGGGGTAGGGTTCCTAGGTGAGCGCCTGGTGGCCGGGCAGCCCATGTAACCTGGCTCAGCTCGAAAAGGCAACATGGTGAGGCCACGTGGGCTCACTATCGGCAAGTTCCAGCATGGGGGTCGGATGGAATGCCTTTCAGGCAACAGGAGGGGGCAGGGTGGCACATGGCGTCACGGACCCTCGCTGCATAAACTGGCTCTTTGGACGTGGAATGTAACCTCACTGGGGGAAGGAGTCGGAACTGGTGCAGGAGGTTGAGAGATACCAACTAGATACAGTTGGGCTCACCTCAACTCACAGTGTTGGCTCTGGAACCAAAGTCCTTGATAAGGGGTTGTCTTTCTCCTACTCAGGAGTTGCACAGGGTGACCAAAACGCATAGTGAGGGTATGCTGGGAACGACTGTCGGAGGACCCTGTCCGGAATGATTTTAACTCCTTCCTCCGTGAGAACTTTTCCCATGTCCCGGAGGTAGGGGACACGGCGTCTGAATGGACCTTTTTCAAAACCTCCATTGTGGAAGCAACCAGGCGCTTTCGTCCTCAGATTGAAGAGGAACCATATACAGTAGTTTCTGTCCATGCTGTGGATCAGCTTTTCACCTCCTCGCAAATAACTGAGCGGGCATGGGAGTTCTCTCACCCAGTCTACATGTGTTTTGTGGACTTGGAGAAGACCTACAGTCGTGTTCCCCGAGAAATTCTGTGGAAGGTGCTTCGGGAATATAGGGTGCCGGGGCGACTGTTGTGGGCCATTCGGTCTCTGTACACAGGGGGCGGGAGCTGTGTCCGCGTACTCAGCATTAAGTCAAGCCCGTTCAATGGGGGTGTTGGACTCCTCCAAGGTTGTGCCTTGTCCCCACTCCGATTGTGGTTTTCGTGGACAGGATATCAGGGCGTAGCCAAGGTAAGGAGGGCATGCTCTGTGGGGAGCCAGAAGGTGATGTCTCTGCTTTTTGTGGATGATGAGGTCCTTTTGGCACCATCACATGGATGCCTCCAGCATGCACTGTAACGGTTTGCAGCTGAGTGTGAAGCGGTTGGTTTAAGGATCAGCACCTCCAAGTCTTAGTCCACGGTTCCCTCACGGAAAAGGATGGCATGCCCCCTTCAGATAAGGAGAGAGAATTTGCTCCGGGCGGAGGAATTTAAGTATCTTGGGGTCTTATTCACGAGTGAGGGGTGAAGGGAGCGTGAGATTGGCTGCAGACTGGAAGCAGCGGCAGCAGTAATGCGGTCGCTGTACCAGGCTGTAGTGGTGAAGGGGGAACTGAGCCATAAGGCAAAGCTCTCTATTTACCGGTCAGTCTATGTCCCGACCCTCTCTTATGGTCACGAACTCTGGGTAATGATAGAAATGAAAGAATAAGATCGCAGATGCAAGCGACTGGAATGAGTTGTCTCCACAGGATGTGTGACTCACTTTCCATGAAATGGTGAGGAGTTCAGCCATCCAAGAGGTACTCAGAGTAGATCCGCTACTCCTCCGCATTGAAAGAAGCCAGTTGAGGTGGTTCAGGCATCTGGGAAGGATGCCCTCTGGGTGCCTCCCTTTGAAGGTATACTTGGCACAGCCAATGGGGACAAGGCCCGAAGGTTGGCCTAGGACCCGCTAGAGAGATTATATCTCCCAGTTGGCCTGGGACCGGCTGGGGATCCCCTGGGTTGAGCTGGAGGAAGTTGCAAGGGACAGGGACATCTGGGCTTCTCTGCTCTCCGTATTATCATCGCAACCCTAGAAGGACTAAGCGGCCTAGAAAATGGATGGATGGATGGATGGATGGAAGGATGGATGGATGGAAGGAATTCTTCTAAGGCATTTCTCATGACAGTTGACAGCTTATTATGCAAATTTTACAGTACAAAGTGCTTTTGCTATTAAGTCAGAATTCTCATGAAAGGAACCATGTAGTTTGTGTATTTAACCAACGGAAGATTAAATTGTACAGCTTAATTTTTATTGTTATCATCACAGTTCAAGTTACTGTAAGAAAGATGCCTTCTAAGATTTCAGCTAAGAAAATGTACATCTCTTTCGTCCTTACTTATTGTCAATGACGAGGGCGGGAGACAGAAGGTACGGTTTGGACCCAAGTGTGGGTGCTTTTATTTCCACGCCAAAACACAGGAGCAATCAGAGACTGAGGTCAGGGACAGGCGAGGGTCTTCCGAGGTACGAATGTCGTTTCAGGGGCGAAGCAATACTCAGTAAACGGGTGAACAAGCCAAGGTCAAAAAGCCAGGAGAATCAGGAACTTTAAACAGGGAATAAGGTACTGGGAAACAGAACGCTGAATTCACAAGCCAGTACGTGGGGACTGTAAATTCCACACCCGTTGCTGTGACGGCGCGGCCTTTATACCTGGCTGTGCTAATCAGCAACAGGTGCTGTCACTGAGCTTGTGGGTGTGGGCGTGACACTTATCATGATGCATGCTTTCCTGTGTCAATTTCTGTGATATTTACTATTGAGATTAAACAGTTTTCATTGTCTTTTTGTAACAGATCCAAATTTTAACTCTATAATTCCTTGCCAGATTTTCAGTTTGTTACCGGTCCAAAAAACGACACACGTGCCATACACCTTGAAGGACTCTGAAACCTGTCTGCATGTGAGAACCAGACGTTATGTCATTCCACATAGAAATGATGCTCTTCGTGTTTTTACGGTACGTTAGAGATAAAAATATATGATTATGTTTATTTTATTAAATATGATTTTGTGATTTATTAATTGTTTTGTGTGATGTAGTGCATTTCTTTGAGAATTTTAGTTTTTGCAATTTAATAAAAATGTTTTTTTTTTTTTTCCAGGGCTTGGGACTAAAGACTGCCACTAATTTTTTCATAACAATGCCTCATTGCCTGCTTTTCAAGGGACAGACATACCATTACACTCAACATTATGGTGAGTGGGATGGTTGTTGTAGATTTGTAATGCATTAACATGTCAGTTAAAATCAAGAAAACCTTCTGGTTGTTCAGAATTCTAGTACCTTTAGTATATGGAAGCAGAGGACTAAACATGTAATATTTTAACTGGAAAAAGAAATTAAATTGGTAGTTTGGTTATTAGATGTTGAAGAAAAATCTTGTTTTTTTGCAGCCTCTAGTGTTTAAAATGAGAGGGGACAACACACTTCGGTGATTACGTTACTATTGTTTTTTTCTGCAAGATATTGCATTCAGCAGGCACACAGTAGGTTTATCCGGGAGAGTGTTTGATCCATCACTGGAGCATCAACCCATTGAGACCGTGCGTACATTCTTCCCTGAAACGTGGATCTGGGATCTTGTGGAAGTGGGGTATGTGGCATGTGTTCTTAGTTCCAGCAGATCTGCCTTTAGTCACAAGATGCTTCTAATGGACTTTTTTAAGGTCATGACATGGACAATGGAATGCATCAGGTCAAACAGTAGTGTACAGGACTTCATCAGAGTGGTACATGTGACCAATATGGCAAACTCTTCTATTCAGTCTGGCTGCCTATTACAATAGCACTGAAACCCGTCCGTCCATCTTGGTACACTATATGGAGGCAAGTAGTACCAGTGGACTGGACCTGAAAAGAATTAATTGCATGAAGCTGCATAAATGACTAAAGCTGGAGACATATCCATGTAGACAAAGAAAATAAAAAGCCATAAAAAAAAAACATGAACTGTATGGTAAGGACAATGCTCTTGTCACGAAAGCACTACTTGTTGACTTGAGCTAGTGAGGTTTTGGAGATGTTGAATTATTTTGGGATATGTGACCACATGATCCACCCAGTGTGATGAATGTACGCTTGCCCTCAAACATCTTGCAGGGAGTCTGGGTCCACGGAGGTCCCTATCACCGTTCCAGATACCATCACTACATGGGAAGCAGAGGCCTTCTGCTTATCCCCAGTTGGTCTGGGCCTTGCCCCCTCTACGCAGCTTACAGTGTTCCAGCCTTTTTTCTTAGAACTCACTCTGCCCTACTCCATCATTCGCGGGGAGCGCTTTGAGCTGAAGGCAACTGTCTTCAACTATCTGCCCAAGTGCATCATGGTATGTGCTCGTGCGAGCCTCGTCGAAGGATGGCCCAGGTGTTTGTATGCGCCTTTGCTGTTCTTGAGTCTCTGTGCCCTGTCAGGTGTTGATGACCGCAGCACCGTCCTCCGACTACAAACTGGAACCTCACCCTGGCTCTCAGTATTCCTCTTGCCTATGTGCCAGTGAGACAAAGACATTCCAATGGGGTTTGGTTGCCTCGGCACTTGGTAAGTCTGCGCTCAGTCAGACTGCATTCTGTGGCCTGCTGAACTCCCTGTCTGATCACAGTGCACTTTCATTTTTTTTTTTTGAGCAATTTGCTGCACACACCCTGCTGCCCTTAACAGTTTTGCCTGCAGCCCAAACTGCAATCCAAGAGGGTACTTTGAGTGTCTGAGTCTTGGGCGTGAACACGATGGCCCCACAGTTCACGTGCACCTCATGAAATGGTTTTGTTCCTTGTGCTCAGGAGCCGTGAACGTGACGGTGAGCGCAGAGGCAGTGCCGTCACAGACCGAATGTGACAACGAGGTTGTAAGTGTACCGGAGAAGGGTCGCATTGACAGGGTTACACGCGCCTTGCTGGTTAAGGTGAGAAGTTGTCGTGCATTTTAGCATTTACTCATTTACTCCTCTTGCTGATGCTTATTTGAATAAGGGAAAAGGCACAGAACCATATGCCACAATATCCATTTTTAATTTTTTATACAATAGCCAATTTCTTCACAGGTAAGACCAAAATCCAGCAAACAATGTTATGGGTAATATAAAGCAGTGTTAATATAAAGCAATTCCTCTTGTAGAAAGAAAAGTAGCAGGTTATAGGATAGATAAAACAAATTTGCACACTATTTTCCCAATTTGGTCAGCCAACAAACAGTGGCATGATTCTTTGCAACTGCAGGCTGAGGGAATGGAGAAGACTGACAGTCACAGCTGGTTGTTGTGTCCTAAAGGTGGGTGGTGTGTCTGTGTGAGTGAGAGAAACAGATTTTTCTCAAGAGTTTAAGAGACTGTATATTAACATTTATCCATTTAATGAAGTGAAAACTAGAATCATTCAGGTGTGTCTTAGGTACAACAGAAGGTTTAGTAATTTATAGATTTCTGGTATATTGGAATGTTTTGTCACAAGTCCATTTTATTTTACTACTACACTATATGATGACCTGCAAATTTTTTGTAAAGGAGAGAGTTTTTTGTAAATGAGTACATGCCTAGTTCAAAATGATTTGACTTTTCAGCGGATTTGAGAATGTCGGCCATTTGTGCGGCTCATCCTGCTGGAAGAGTTGGATTTGCTGGTTTCCTTCATTCTACACTGTGTCTACAGGAGAGGAAATCAAGGAAGAGGTGAAGCTGGAGCTCCCAGAGAACGTGGTGGAAGGATCAGCCCGTGGTTCGGTTTCCGTTATTGGTAAAATACAACAAACAAAGGCCGTACGGTCAGATGCATTGTACAGAATGCTCACCCGAGAACACCAGCAAGTTGGACACTCTGATGGCTAGCCATGGACATCACATACTGACAGCTCCAATCTATTAGTTTTTTTTTTTTTATGTCACCTAGTGTATAACAGACATGGACCCACTCCAGATTTCTCCTTCTTTCAATACAGGAGACATATTGGGTCGGGCCCTTCAGAACTTAGAGGGACTGTTGGCCATGCCTTATGGCTGTGGGGAGCAGAACATGGCTCTCCTGGCCCCCAATATCTACATTCTGCACTACCTGGAAGCCACAGGCCAGCTCACTTCAGCCATCAGTGAGAAGGCCACACCATTCCTCAAGAGTGGTAAGAGTCCTTGGTCCTGTTGGATACCCTCCTTCCCAAATACAGGGTTGGCATCTCAGTGGAGTGAAGTAATAATTGACCCCGCGCTGCAATATGTTGCACGTTTTTTTTTTGAAGATTACACAAATGAGAGCTCTGGGTTCAAAGGTCAACAGATGTATAGTAAACTTGTTTAGAAGTGGTCACTTCCCAGGTTTGCACTTCACTTCCTTTTTGCTTTCCATTTGTACAACTTCCAGTGGTCTTTCAATTAATTAGGACATACTTATTAACTTGGAGGAGATTCCAGGTCTCCGTGTTGCGCTTAAGCGGATGCAGTTGGTAGCACGGTGGTTAGCGTTGCTCCCTTTGAACCTAAAGGTCTCAGGTTCAAGCTTCACCTTCAGCAGATGGGATGCTGGTCTGCTGCAAAGCACCCCAAGCAGGACTTAAACCCCAAACCCACCCCATGGCAGGCCCCTGCCAAACCTGCTGCGCTGCTGCTGCTGCTGCTGCTGCACCCCCCTGAACCTGTAACTCTTTTGTACAAATCCAAATGGGGACCAGCTGTCAGCTACAGTAGGCCTGCTGTGATGGATGTAATGAGCGATTGAGTGTGCTTTTGCACACAGGAATGTGCTGTTTGTCATTCTCAAAAATTCCTATGGCCAGGTTACCAGAGACAGCTGAACTACAAGCATCCAGATGGCGCCTTCAGCACCTTTGGTACGGGAAGTGGGAACACCTGGTGAGCACTTTGATACCGTGCATCTCATATACGTTCTAGAGAAGGGTCTGTGGTTTCCATTAATATGCATGATTGCAGCTTTTGAGATTTTAGTCTGACATTTTTCAGTTATTCACGAAGCATAATTCTTGATTATCCATCCGCAGGTTGACTGCTTTTGTTGCCAAGTCTTTTGTCAAGGCACAGACATTTGTTTTTATTGACCCCACGATTGTTGAGCAAGCACAGACATGGCTTTTAAAAAATCAGAAGCCAGATGGCTGCTTTAACACTGTGGGGAAACTCTTCAACAACAGAATGAAGGTCAGAGTGGCAATAAGTAAAGTAATAACTTATTTAACAGAAAAGCATCTGCACGCCCTGTATATGCTTTGAATTCAAGAATGTCTTAACTGGAACTATATAAATCACTATGCAGCAATGTGCAAAATAGGATTTTCACACAAGTTACGGTTTCAATAGGGAGGGGTAGCAGATGATGTGACCCTGACGGCCTATATCACCGCAGCTTTTCTGGAGAGCAAGACATCAGTAAGTGCACTCGGTGGGATCTTTGGGCAGCAGTGTGGGCCGTGAAGACTAGTCACCACTCAGCTTTACCGAGGAGACTTTTCCACAAAGACAGTTGTTTGAATCGTTGTCTGCTAAATTTTTCTTCTGACACATGAAGCACTCCGCACTGAACAACAGCTTAGCCTGCCTGAGGTCAGACACCAGCTACTTGACCAACACCTACACCTCAGCCCTGCTGGCCTACACCTTTAGCCTTGCTGGAGACCATGAGAAACGGGACGAACTGTTGGAACACCTGCACCGCCTGGCCTTGGAACAGGGTATGCCGTGTGTGTAGGCGCATGGGAAAGAGTCTCATGCTATGAGTATTTTCCTCATTTTGTGTGTGTCTATGTATGTGTGTTTTTGCACCACCTTCAGGAGGCCTCCTGCATTGGTCCCAGTCAACAACAGAGATGACCTTGTCTGTGGAGATAAGTTCGTATGTGCTGCTGGCAGTCCTCAACAAATCTCCACTGACCGCTGAAGACATGGGTTATGCTGTCAGAATTGTCCGTTGGATGGCTGGGCAGCAGAATTCATACGGAGGATTCTCTTCTACGCAGGTACTCGGTCCCCATGTGCATTTCCTGGTCTTCTTTTCTACATGATCAGAATGGCTGAAAAAATAAGTTGTGGAATGACCTAGTCAAAGTTTTAATGTAAATCTGAATGGGACGTTGTGGCAAGGCCCCAAAAGAGCTGCTAATTCTTGAAAACCACTAAATATTGGTGAAACAAAGCAAGTCTCCTTGGATGAATGAGCCAGAATTCCCCTGAATAATGTGAGACCCAGGTCACCAGCTATATTAATTAGTTGCACTCATCACAGTTAAAGTAATTAATTAATCAAACTTTATTTGTACAGGTAGAATAACCACTTACTGATATTGTAGGGAAAATTTGCTTTTCACAAAGGGTTTACATTTACTCATTTGGCAGACATTTTTCTCCCAATCAGCTTTCAATGAACGTTATGTAGTGTTATCAGCCCACACCTTATTTAGCAGGGTAACTTACACTGCTAGATGTACTACTCACAATGGGCCGCTCATCCATGTACCGGTCAAATACACATAAGGATCGAGCCCACATCTTCTTGCACTACCCAGGCCCTGTGAGACAGCAGCACTACTCGCCGTGCTACCACGCCAGGTCATTTACTGGTGCGTTGTTGTAATTAAACATTATTTATTACACTGTTTTTCTTGGCTTCATATTGTCCAGTATTAGGAGTAGTTGACGAGCTAACTGAATTCACAATAAATATTTTTTCATGAAGTTGGTTTAAGTCTAAACACAAACTTTTAAGTGGATATTGAATCGTGTGTGTTTGCACAGGACACGGTGGTAGCCCTGCAGGCGCTGGCGCTCTTCTCCACGTTGGCGCACACTTCCGAGGGCTCCAGCACAGTTACGGTGCAGTCCACTAGTGGAGAGCAGCACCGCTTCCTCGTTGACCAAGGCAACAGACTGCTTTACCAGGAGAGGGCTCTGAAGGACGTCACAGGGCAGTACAGCATTGCAGTACAGGGCACTAGCTGTGCATCTGTGCAGGTCCGTGTTTTGCACCCCATTTTAATTTGCTTCTGTTTTTGGGCCAGACTTTTCCATTAAGTCTCATTTACACGACACGACTGACTTATTTCTTTGCCATACTTGCAATGTTTGCTTTCAGACAACCCTCCGGTACAATATCCCCACGCCGGCTGTTAATTCCACCTTCAGTGTTGCTATCAATGTGAGCAGCGAGTGCAAGGGTGTCCCCCGTGGAGAAAAAGTGATTCTCAAATTTAGTGTGGAGTGAGTATAGCCCCCACAGGGTGTGCAAAGGTGTCACAACTCAGTGAGGCAAAAGTCACACCAGCCAATTTTGTGTTCCTTCACTCCAGATACAATGGGTTGCTAGAAAGCACCAACATGGTGTTAGTGGACATAAAGGTGCTGTCAGGATTTGTCCCGGATCCACTGTCATTGACTCAGGTGAGTTAACAAAGCAATAACACTTGGAATTTTGCTTACGAACAAGTCAGTATTTGGTCTTTGAGTGACATGTTCAGTTAATATTTAGTCCATGTGTTTTAACCTGAAAAATGTGTTTGACCAACAGCTAAAACGCTCTGAGCTGGTGGAGAGGGTCGATTCTAAGGGTGATCACATTGAAATGTATCTGAAAGAGGTGAGTTCAGATTAGTCGTATTCATTCATTTTAACATTTTTTTTACTGTTTAGCATACACTCAGCCCTCATATAATGGGATCCTGTACATCCATAAAATCACAATTGCTTATAAAAATATATGCCCCTTTTATAGCACATTAACTGTATTATCCAGTACAATGTCATGGTTGTGCAATCATTTTATTTCCACACAAGTTTTTTATCCACTACCTCCTATGTCTTTCATACTGCAAAGCACATAGACACTGTGCTTCTTCCACAGTAAAACCAGCTACTGTATATATTTAATTCATATGAAAATGAGACTCAACCAATCACAATTATCAATGAAGATAAATTTAATATCATCTAATATCAAATAATACAGCAGATTTGGATATTTACTGTTTTTATTTTCATTTCATTTAGCTGCTTCTTTGCTCCAAAGTGACTTCCAGTATAAATCTTCTTACAATTACTTACCCATTCATAGAGCAGTTTTTAACAAAGCAATTCATTCATTACCTTGACAAAGGGGTACTACAGCAGGAGCAGCAATGAAAACATTTTCTTAGTAATGCTACACAATGCCTTAAAACACAGTATTTAAAAACATACTGGGATAAAGACATGTATCCAGGTGTGTCATATTTTTAACTTTTCAGGAAGACGTGACTTGACAGCTACATTTTGTTTTCACAGTTGACAAGAAATATACCAAAGTTCTATAAACTCCAACTGCAACAGGAGCTCAAAGTAAAGAACCTAAAAGCTGCAGTGATCAAGATGTATGACTACTACCAGCCCAGTAAGAATACTGTCTTTATACCTTCAATCAGCAAGCACTGGACATTGTCCAATAATTTTTTTGAACAATGCACAAGAATAGCATGTCATATCACTTCATGTCATCCAAAATTGTGAATATGCAACACATTGATTCTGATTATTGCACATTGCTCCAGCTCCTTTTGTGTGCATGTATTTTATTCAGTGTCTGTTTAATCTTTTTCAGGTGACTACGTTTTGACTGAGTATTCCTCCCCATGTGCTGACCGTATGTTATCCCTGTGAAGCTATAGTTGACAAAAGGGTTAAATTATGTGTCTTAGAAGAAGGGGGCGGGGGAGGGATGTTCACTTCATGAGAATCATTTTAATGTTTAGTGTTACAACTCCGATGGCAAAAACTTTTCACATGACCACAGAGCTCAACACTGAAACTTATCCACTGTCTTTTTTTCTGCAGATGTTGGAAATGAAGAAGAATAACAAAATATATACTGTGTATCGCAAAATCTCCCCCAAACTTTCAGTTTCACAACTGTATTAAACTTAAGTACTTGGCAAAAGTTTCTTTATCGTATATTCTATTTCCATAATCGAGAAATCAGAATGTCAAGAATACAGAAATATGAAATAAATTTGGCAGCACGATGGCACAGCAAGTAGCGCTGCTGTGTCTTTACTGTTCTCACCTTCTGCATGCTTTCCACTAACTAAATTACTTCACCAAAGTCAAAAACTTATTTATTTATTTAGCAGATGCTTTTCTCCAAAAGTGACTTCCAGTGAACTCAATGTAGTGTTATCAGCCCACACCCATTATTCACCAAGGTGACTTACAATGACAGTTACTCTACTCTACTTACAATGGGTCTTTCAACAATACATCAGTAGAACACACTCTCTGTCACTCGCACACTATGGGTGAACCTGAACAGTATGTCTTTTGACTGTGAAACCGGAGCACTCGGAGGAAATTCATGCAGACACGAGGAAAACATGCAAATGCGGCTGGAGTGGACGAGACAGTCCCATACATGTTATTACAATATAAATAACTGCCATTCAGTAGGCCTCAGTCCAGCTTTGTATTTCTGGAAAATGTAATCATACTTAACACCAATTTATTACCCAGCTAATTTAATTAATTTTGTTTAAGGTTTCTAAGTGTTGAAATATGTCGACACACGTAAGCAGCTCCTGAGTCTTTTACCGGTTCTGAACTACGGTAGTAGAGAATAAAAGAATGACATAAGAAAATATGACAGAATGTCTCCGCTATATAAACTTGCAGCAAGGTGTTTACATCCATCACCAAGGCGACCGTGAAGGGGGCGGATCTTTGATGACGTAAATTTATGGGAAAAGGCCAATCAACGACAGATATTGACGAGCTGACGTCAGAGTTAAAGGGAGAGAGCCGTTATTCTGCGAGCCTCAAACTGGACTGCAATACAAGGACATGATTATAGAAAAATAAAAGTATCTTTGCATTTCATTTAAAGCCATTTTACTCGCTTTGCCGGTGTTGTGTTGAGCCGAAAGAAAGTAGGAGAGGCAAGCGAGTAGCGGGGAGATGCGCGGCCCGGTGAGATGCGCCCGGGCGGCGGTGAGTGGACTCTCTCTCTGCTTCTGCTCTGCTCCCGACCCGATTCTCCACTTTCTGTCCTCTCTTTTCGGGAAAGGTCCGTATGCCGGAGCCGGCGGGCCGCGGGTCACACTGCGGTCTGGCGAGCGATGTTGTAGTGATGAGTCAAGAGCATGGCAGCTGAGAATGAGTCAACTTATCATGAGTCAAAATGCATGGGCACATAGTGACACATGCCCGCCGCTTTTAACAGTACGTTGTGTGTCTCGCGCGTTTTTCTTGTGAGTGCGTGCGTGGTAAAAGTGCGTGAGCGATTGATCCGTTCGTGCGCGGACAGTATTTTGCCTGCTGCAATCATGAATAAGGGCAGACTTACCTATCCCTTGTAGCTATATACGCAATGAATTATTTAAATTAGTTGTGCACTGCAGCTAATTTCATATGCTAGATAACACAAGGCATTATCATTGTGTAGTTCATGCTGTCACATAACAGTACGCGTGAGCGAAGTGTAGCAAAAGGCTGCCGAAGCCTGCGCATGCGCGTCTCTTCTGCGCGCTCGCGTACCGGTGGGTGTGCAGCCTCCGCGTGCATCACTTAAGATGAGTAAAGGGGCCTGGTTGGGGTGTACCGGTTGATAAAGCCCTGTAAATAGCCAGGAGCAGTTCCACTGATGCATTTGTACACAGTAACCAGGGTTTTGAATTTGAAGCCAGTGCAGAGAGATGAGTAGAGGAGATACATGGGAGCACTTTGGCAAATCAAACACAACTCGTGCAGCAGCTTTCTGCAGAAGCTGCAGAGGTTTGATGGCATTAGCAGGAAGGCCACACAGAAGAGAGTTGCAGTAGTCCAGACGGGAAGTCACCATGGCCCGGACAAGTAGTTGGGCGGAGTCAGTAGTGAGGTAGGGACGGATCCTACGAATATTATGCAGGATGTATCTGCAGGACCGGGTTGTGGCTTCGATATGTTGAGAGAATGACAGACTCGCATCAATCGTAACTCCCAGACTCTTAGCAAAGGAGCTAGGCAAAATGAGTGAGTTGTCCAGTTTGATTGAGAGGTCGTGACAGGAGGACAGGCCAGCTGGGAGGTAAAGAATCTCTGTTTTGGAGAGGTTGAGTTTGAGGTGGTGATCATACATCCATGAAGAGATGTCCATTAGGCAGGCAGCAATGCGTGCGGAGATGTCTGACGCACCAGGTGGAAAGGAGAGGAAAAGCTGGGTATCATCAGCATAGCAGTGGTATTTGAATCCATGGGAGGCTATGACCGGACCGAGGGAGGAGATGTAGATGGAGAAAAGAAGAGGACCCAATACCGAGCCCTGCGGAACACCGGTTGAGAGAGGCAAAGGAGAAGAGTGAGTGCTCCGCCAGACCACTTGATAGGATCTGTCAGAGAGGTAGGACTCAAACCATCTGAGTGTCGCATCTTTGACCCCAAGCTGGTTAAGAGAGGAGAGTAGAATCTGGTGTTTTACAGTGTCGAACGCTGCAGACAGATCAAGGAGGATGGGGACTGAGGAGAGGGAGACAGCTCTAGCAGCTTGGAGAGCATCAGATACCGCCAGAAGGGCGGTCTCAGTGGCGTGACCAACTTTGAAACCAGACTGATAACCATCAAGGAGATGGTTCCAGGTGAGGAAATCGGACAGTTGATCACAGGCTGCCCGCTCAAGGGTTTTGGACAGGAAGGAGAGGGGAGAGACCGGTCTGTAATTTTCAACCATATTGGGGTCCAGGGAGGATTTTTTTTAACAGAGATGAAATTAGAGCAGTTTTGAAGGCAGCTGGGAAACAGCCAGTGGAGAGTGAGGAGTTGATGATAGAAGAGATGAAGGAGGAGAGTTACAGGGAAATGTTCTGAAGGAGTGACGACGGGATCGGATCAAGTGAGCAGGTGGTGGCTCTGCGCAATATCAGGAGGTCAGCGACTTCAGATTCGGAGAGCGGCTTGAAGTTGGAGAGGATAGCTTTGCAGGGAGGTCCAGCGCGAACCAGGCAGATTGGTGGTGAGAATTTATCAGTGATCGCTTTGACTTTGTCTCTGAAAAATAAAGCAAAGTCTTCAGCAGTGAGAGAAGAGGGAGGAGGAGGTGGCAGGGGACACAGAAGGGATGAGAAGGTGGCAAAGAGACTGTGTGGTTTTTTGGATGCAGACTGTATTTTGTTGTGGAAGAAGGAGGTTTTAGCTGAAGAGACAGCGGACTGAAAAGCAGCTAAGAGCGACTGGTAAGCATCTAGGTCCGATGGAGTTTTGGATTTGCGCCATCTTTGCTCTGCCGCCCGTAGATTTGACCTGTTAGCACGTAACGTATCAGACAGCCATGGGGTAGCAATGGGGCGTGCTGGTCTAGAAGACAGAGGGCAGAGAGAGTCAAAGTGGAAGACAGGACAGAGAGGAAAGTGTTAGTGGCATCAGTCTGTAGATAGATCTGAGAATTGTGGAGCAGAAGGGAGAGCGGCCAGAGTAGCAGAGGCAAAGCAGTAAGGTGAGAGAGATTTTAAGTTGCGGCGAAAGGTGACAACGGGTGCAGGAAGAGACGAAGAGTTAGTGGTGAGAGAGGGTTGAAAGGAATTGAAGAAGTGGTCAGAGACATGCAGTGGCATGACAGAGAGAACGGGACAGCCACAGTTGCGGGAAAATACAAGATTAAGACAGTTGCCCGCTTTGTGAGTAGCAGGGGATTGGGACAGGGAGAGATCAAAGGAGTGTAGGAGCAACAGAAGACCGCTTGCATGAATGTCATCAACATGCAGGTTGAAGTCACCCAGGAGAATCAGCAGAGAATTGTCCCCTGGCACAGAGCTCAACAAGATGTCAAGGTCATCCAGGAAGCAGCCAAGAGGGCCAGGAGAGCAATAAAGGACAACCACAACAAGAGTGATTGGGGCAGTGATAGAGACAGCACGCCATTCAAAGGAATATAGATCATGTAGGTGAAGAGAGAGAACAGAATATTCCCACTGGGGAGAGATGAGTAGGCCTGTGCCTCCACCTCTGCCAGAGGAACGAGAGGTGTGAGAGAAGGAGTAGTTAGTGGAGAGTGCTGCAGGTGTGGCTGAGTTGTCTGGGGTGATCCAGGTTTCAGTTAGGGCCAGGAGGTCCAGTAAGAGATGGGAGGCATAGGCTGGTATGAAGTCAGCTTTTCTCACAGCAGACTGGCAGTTCCAGAGACCCATAGAGAAAGTAAAGCAAGATGGAAGGTTTGACGTGCGAGGATAAACCAGATTGCTGTAGCAGCGAGATCGTCCAGGTCTCCAGCGGTGGTGAAATCGCACGGCTCGCTTACCGTAGAAGACTTTGATGACCAACATGTTGGACGCATGATCCCTTGAGGACAACTGTAATGGTGGACTCCCGCAGGTAGACTCCCTTGTCTTTGTACCCTGAGTCTTCGCACCAAGAAGCTGCCGCAACCGCTGCTGCTACGGGTCACCAGCTGCTATTTAAACTGGGCTACTGCCTATCAGCTGACTTCCTAATTGAAACCGAAACTACACCAACAGTGGCGACCAAAACAAACAACCAACCAGACGCGATTAATCGAATTCACGGAGTCACACCCTCTCCCGCTACAAGACACAGAAATGATCCGGAGAACAGTTGTCTTAACAAACCACTAAATACTACTTAACAAACAAAATAATTACAGTGCCATGCAACGCTACAGAAATACACAACCGATTATATCTATCAACCTGCACAGCTACACGACACGAATGACCGCCGGCGGGAAAAGCGGTAGCAAAACAACTACACTTACCAGAAACACCACGAACAGCAGCGACGCATCTCCAACGCAAAATATAAGAATTGATCTCTTGTTTAATTAAAATTTACAGCCTTTCATTAAGCGGACTTCAGGAATTCAGAAGGGTCCATGATGAAGGTCTGAAAAACAGAGAAACAGTTCAAAATATCACAGCTTGTCACAAATTAGCCAGTGTTTCATTTTGTCATCTTTCTGTTCAGCCAGTGCATGTTTTGTATACGCATTTTGCATTATAGATGCGGACACAAATTGTTAGTGTTTCATGATAGATTCTCAACATATTGCTATAAAGTATCTTAATATGTAAATGTAGTACACTGTCATGCCCTCATCCACCAGTCTCTCAGCAACGCCTGCTGCTGAACAAGGGGACTCAGCATAAAAGGGCATCCCGGAAGCTTGTCAGTGCGGAACCTACCAGAGAGACACCGCAGCACTCAGTTGCTGTGTTCTTCCTGCTCCCTCGTACGATTGCTTCCTCGGTTCTTGATCCTTGCCTTGTTGACTACGTTTCTTTTTTCTCCAGACAATGTTTGCTCATCACATAACCCTTGCCTCTTCCCTGACTATTCTTTTGTCTGGCCCACACTGTTCAATAGAACAACTAGCACCGCACTTGAGTCCGTTGCTCTATTCACTCTTCTGACATGATAGAAGGTTCCACCTCCACCACGGACTCAGAGGAGCCTGGCCACCTGTGCAACCCTGTGGGAGCTTGTTGGGATCCCATAAGCAGTCTCTAAAACGGATCAAGGGGACTCTACGTGACCTGATTTCTGTGCTCCAGGCCAGCAGGTTCCTTCAGCCCACGGAGGACGCCAATGAGAACCCCCTTCATGACAGCATGACCACGGGACTTCCGAACACCCTGCTGCCTGACCCACACATCACCACCCCTGAGAGGTACGATGGCTCGCCGGATCATTACCAAGGGTTCCTCGTGCAATGCAAGCTGGTGTTCAACTGCACCCCCAAATGTATCAGTCAGACAAAGCCAAAATTGCGTACCTGTTGGGCCTCCTCACTGGACCTGCGCAATGCTGATCGACAGTAGGCTGGTGCACCTGCATGAAAATCACGTATGATGACTTCCATAAGAAGTTTAAAGCCATCTTTGATCATCCGCTGTCAGCGCACGCCACCAGCGACCACCTCCTGTGCATTCAGCAAGGTAATCGGACGGTACGCCTTGGAGTTTTGGACGCTGGCAGAACAAAGCGGATGAAACACCGCGTCCCTCTGGGTCTGCTTCTGAAACGGGCTTCAGCCCCGGCTCCAGACCGATTTGACGTATTGCGGGGAGGAGTGGACTTTTGAATGCTTTGCGGAGACGACCGTGGCAGTGGATAGCCAAGCCCATGAGCGAACCCCAAAGTGATAGACAGTCGCCCCAGCCCCGGCATCCCAGGAGGAGGAGCCAGAGGGATGCAGCTGAGGCAGGGACAGTTAGACCCTGAGGAGAGATGGCATCGCTTCTAGGATCGACTTTGTCTCGGGGGCTGCCGGCTGTTTCGTGGACACTGAATTCGCTCAGGCAAACCATATTCCAGGCCAGGATTGTGATGTCACATTGCAGGTGAGCACACTAGACGGGCAGCCCCTTAACTTGGGGTTTGTGGAATCCTGTACTGAGGCCCTCCACATAACGGTCGGGGTGTTTGGTGTCATGGTGTTTTTTCTTATACAGGCCTCAGACACCCTGGTTGTACTAGAATTCCCCTGGTTGGTACGGCATGACCCGGTGTTCCAGTGGAATACGGGGGAACTGGTATCATGGGGAAACCGGTACGTGTTTATGCTTGCAGCTTCCGTGCCTGGCTACCTCAGCGGAAGGGGTGGCAGGGGCTCCCCCGGTGAAGATTTCGCGTGAGTATGAGGACCTGGGTCTTCAGTATGACTCAGGCAGCTGAGCTTCCCACTCATCGCCTGTGGGATTGTACAGTTAACCTCTTGCCTAGGACCACTCCCCCCAAGAGCTGCGTGTACCCCTGTCCCTGCAGGAACAGAAGGCGATGCGGGAATACATCATGGAGGCGCTGAATGCAGGGATTATTAGGCCTTTCACATCACCTGCCTCCGCTGGGTTCTTTTTCATAGGGAAAAAAGATGGGGGGCCTGCGTCCATGCATCGATTATCAGGGGTTGAATGCTATTACGGTCTGCTACCCACACCCTTTGCCATTGATCACTGTGACTTTAGAGAGAATCCATGCAGCAACGGTGTTTTCCAAACTAGATCTGAGGGATGCGTACAGTCTCATTCATATCCGCCAAGGGGACAAATGGAAGACCACTTTCAGTACATCCCTGGGCCATTATGAGTACCGGGTAATGCTATTTGGTCTATCCAATGCTCCCTCAGTCTTCTAGGCCTTCATGAATCATGTGCTTGGGGACCTGATCAGCCAATGCATGCTGATCTACCTGGATGACTTCCTGGTCTTTTCCAGGACCAGGGAGGAACACATTCACCAGGTGAAGGCAGTGTTGCTCTGGCTCTTAAGCAATCGCCTCTGTGTCAAAGGGGAGAGATGCCTGTTTTACCAGCCCCAGGTATCCTTTCTGGGGTACATTCTGAGCTGAGAGGGAGTAGCCATGGACCCAGAGAAAGTGCGCACAGTGACAGAATGGCCTAGACCCACCATGGTGAAGACTCTTCAACGCTGTCGGGGGTTAGCGATTTTTTTATTGACAGTTTATCTGCAGTTTCACTGTTATCTAATTCACTGTATCTAACTTTTAGATTTGTTTGTGGTTTTTGTTGTTTTCTGTTTTTTTCATTTTTAATTTTTTTTTTCATTTATTTTGCAGCTATTTAGTAACTATATTTTATAAAAGGGGCAGGTCTTGACAGAGACTGTGCATAGAACTATTGACATCACTGTATTATTTACAGCATTAGCTTTCTGTTCATTTTAGAAAATTCTGTCATGAACTCATCCATGTCCAGTCCATGTGTTACTGCTTTTTCATGAGCTAAAAGTACAAGGTGTTTTTTTCCTCTTATGAAGCATTGTTCGGCAGAATGGTGCCAAAATTCTTGGCAGAGTGAAGAATGAGCTCTCACATGAAGCAGTAGAGACACCCATTACCACTGCAGATACATAGAATTTATGAAGATTTGCAAATGCATCTTTGTATTCCTGCAAGAGTTTGCAAACAGCAGGAAAAGTGAGCATCAGTTGAAAGCTTTTTGGACAGCATTGGTCTGGCAACAAGAATTTCACTCTTCAGTTCATTTCTTGCAATCCCTGCAAGACCACAGAGAGGATCAAGCTGCTGAATGTCAAGAAATTTGTTGGATTTTGGCATCAAACATGAGAAGGCTTGTATCAGCTCTAAATTCTTTGTGAAAAACCTGTTTTCCTTCTGTATTAAAGCTGTATCTAGTATGTTCAACATCTGTCACCTTAGAGCTTTAGTGGCACATTCAGAGCCTGACTGCCCTTCTTGTCCTAAAGGTGAAAAAATGACAGAGTCGACATAAGAAAGATTAATAGTCCTTAGACGTTTTGGTGAGGGCTCAACAGTAGATATGCCAGTGCAGTACTGCTGCAATTCACTGTAATTTTCTATGAGATTTCTCAGTGCACCAAGAGATCCCTGCACTACTTCAGCTGCACTGCACAAATCAACATGCTGAGACTGTAGGATGGCATTTGCTGGTTTCAAAATGGCAAGAAGATGTTTCAGAAATTTGCCAACTTCAAAAAAATGGTGTCGCTTCAGCTGAAAGAGAAACCCAGAGGCTTCTTTTGCAAGGTCAACTGAGGCATTGTCTTCACTGGAAACCTTGGAAAGAATGTCAAGAATGACTTCCTCATTCTCCACAACACACTTCATGACTTCAAAATGGCTTGTCCAATGGATTTCTAACAAGGTCTTGAGATACGGGCAACTGTACCTCTGACAGACAAAATGATGCCTGAAAAAAGAGTACAAGGAGCCTGACAAGTCAAAGAATCTTTTGGCACAAGGTTCACTTTGAATTGCATGTATGATTGAGAGGTGAAGCTGGTGGTTATAGCAGTGAATGAATAGGATATGACTGCCCAACCTTCTTTGTAATAAAGCCTGAACATCACCTTGCACCCCACTCATCACTGATGCTCCATCATAACACTGGCTCAGTATATTGTCAGCACTGAACCCTGTTTCAGACAAGTGTTGTAATATTTCAGTGGTGATGTAATCTGCATCAAGCTGCTGGAGTTCTAACAAGCCAACAAGATGTTCCTCTGGCACACTTGCACACAAAGCAGATTACAACAGACAAATTTTCAATGCTGCACCAATTCCTTGTGCAATCGCTTTTTAAACAGAATGCAGCTGAATCAGCAGTGTCATATTTCTGTTTTATTTTTTTCAGAACCATGGATGCCAAAATTTCAATCGCTTTATTCTGGATGGTTTTAGAAGTGTACTTTGCATCTTGTGGGATATTTGATGTAATGTCAGCAAGATATTTATCTTTTTTCAATGTGTATTTAAACAACTTGACAAAAAGCCCGGAAACTATGCAATCCTCCTCATTGTCAAATGCTTCCCGATCCCCACGTAGTGGAAGGTCTTTGACTGTTAAAAATTTCACAACACCTGCAACACTTTTTATGTAATAGTGATTCTTTTCTATCTGTTGGGGACCAAGCAAATATACTACGGTCTCCCCCGACACCTGTCGGTGGCAAAACTCTGTCCATGCGGTTGAGGCTTGTAAATGTGCCTGGCTACAAGCATGTTTTTGAAGACCGCTATCACGTTCTAATGCTGCTTTCCAGTTTTTAAAACCTGTCAAAATGAAAGTGTCTTATTCGGAGCAGCACCAAACACTCGACACGGAAAACAAAAGCACGCATCGCGCGCTACAGAATATTCATGCCAGGGTCATGACTGATACCAAGTGGCTGAAAAGTATGGCCCTCTCCCTCCAAAAAGAGTTTGGGGATATGATTTCAGATCCGGCTGATGAGGATTTGCCCTGTTTAAATCATTTGGGACAGAATTGCTGCATTTTTGAGTGGGTGTAATTGTGTTCTTGACACCATCAGAAGCTGCTGATGAACTTTACTCGTCTATTTCTCTGACCTCATTGCCAGAAATGGATGAGGTGGTAGTTGTGTCCTGCTGAGCTAAAATGGTTTTCTTTTGTCCTGTCGGAACAAGAAATCTGTCCATGTTGTGTTGTCTTAGGCTACTAAAGTATGTAGTAGTAATAAGTTTGCTAATAATTCTAATACAGTTCCCTGGCTGTTTCTGTCGTTGCTTTGTAATTTAGCATGTCCGTTAACCTCAAAGGTAGCGAAGTGAATGAGGCTAAGGCTATTTGTCTCGACAGCCTAAATAAATAAATAAATAAGAAAATATCTGGAGCTGAACTGAATATCGCACCAATTTTGTGATTAGCTGTGGGGTGTGGGGTCAGGGTGGGCCAAGCTTCTGATTGGGTGGATCAGGCCCACCATGGCCCCCCTGTGGAGCTGGGCCTAATGAAATTTAGTTATTTTTTCAGTAAAGACATGTTTCACATTATATAAATCTAAAGTACAGTAATATGTATTAACAGTTTCACCGTTTAAGATGCTGAAATGGGGCTGCTGTCAGTCCTGTAAGCGCAAACTGGAATGCCAGTGAGTGCTGAGTGACCTGTTGAGGTTACAGGCGACTGCTATATTTACCGGCGTTGAAAGCTGATCCTGGACACCCAGTATCATGGTGTTCCTGTCAGGGTTGATGTCAAGGCCACAGAAAGACCTGGAGCATGTGCAACATTGCACCTTCCATTGAACACCAGCCTAGTGTTTTTTTTTCTTTTCACAGTCTTGTGGCTAACATTGCAATCAGTATGAAATAGTCTTTTAAAATAGTTTGCTCAAAGTGTCGCATCACGCACAGTTCCCTAAACTGTCTCTAATGAAAGGATGACATCATTCGTACCAATTATGAGAGCTTTCGACATGCACAGAAAGCATTCCATAGCACCTCAACAGTCTGCATCTACAGTACAAATGACAATAGTATTTAAATTACTAAAATAAAGTCACTGATTAGGGCAGTTAAATACATCATCCATGAATCTAACTGACTACAAAAAGAACACAACAACACATGTTTAGGTTCGGGGGGGCGCGGTGGCGCAGTGGGTTGGATTGGGTCCTGCTCTCCGGTGGGTCTGGGGTTTGAGTCCCACTTGGGGTGCCTTGTCACAGACTGGTGTCCTGTCCTGGGTGTGTTCCTTCCCCCTCCCGCCTTGTGCCCTGTGTTGCCGGGTTAGGCTCCAGCTTACTGCGACCCTGTATGGGACAACTGGTTTCAGATTGTGTGTGTGTGTGTGTGTGTGTGTGTGTGTGTGTGTGTGTGTGTGTGCGCTTAGGTTCTAGCAACACATAACATACCATAGCTGTAGTAATCCACATAAGAGTGAATGATAAGGATTACCAATATAAGGCATCACTGTTACCAAAATAATTCAAACTAGATTTCTGAGTTATTCCAGAGAGGAATAAATGTACAATGAGGATACTATAAATGGCAAGGTTGATTTATAGGGTACAAAAATGAAATTTAGGGAGCAATGGATGTGTAAACTGCACTCTTTATATGTTTCTTTATTCATATATAAAGAAAGTACCAACAGGATATCCCATTTTAACGCTAGTAAAACGCATTTTAAAACGTTGAAAAAGGCTACAGCATAGAGCCTCCGCTATTCATTATAACATGCAGCCATAATGGTACGAGTTAGTGACACCAATAGCAAGTATTCCATGAGGAAGACTTAGTGTTTTTCCTCATCCATGCCCCGGACATGCTGGTGATACTGGGTTTCTCATGGTTAGTGTGGCACAACCCGATGTTTAAATGGAGTACTGGAGAACTTGTTTCCTGGGGAACCCAATGCAAGATTTCTTGTTTACACCTTCCCTGTCGGGTCACCTCAGTAGAGGGCGTTGAGGGCGTTGAGGGGGCTCCTCAGGCAGAGATCCCCAGAAGAATGATGAGCTTTGAGGCATTAAGCGCGGGGATCATCAGGCTGTCCACGTCCCCAGCTTCCGTGGGTTTCTTCTTTATAGGAAGAAAGGATGGGGGCTTACCTCCCTGCATTGACTACAGGGGCTTGAACACCATCACAGTTCGGTACCTACACCCACTTCCTTTGATCATCTCTGCTCTTGAAAGGATCAATGGAGCCATCATTTGCACAAAGTTAGATCTTAGAAGTGCTTACAACCGTATTTGAATTAGGAAGGGGGGCAAGTGGAAGACTGCGTTCAGCACCTCCCTGGGCCACTATGAATATCTGGTCATGCCGTTCGGTTTGTCCAATCCTCCCCTCTGTTTTCCATGCGTTTGTGAGCCACGTGCTCAGAGACCTGGTCAACGAGTGCGTATTAGTATATCTTGATGACATTTTAATCTTCTCCTGGACCAAGGAACAGGATGTGCAACAGGTGAGGATGGTGTTACAACAACTATAATCAAACTGACTCTTTGTTAAGGGGGAAAAATGTCTATTCTGCCAGCCTCAGGTGTCTTTCCTGGGCTACATCCTCGGCAAGAAGGATGTAGCTATGGACCCTAAAAAGGTTCGCACTGTATTGGAATGGCCCAGGCCCACCACCGTGAAATCATTTCAGAGGTTCTTGGGTTTTGCTAATTTCTACTGCCGGTACATCTGGGTTTTAGTACCATCACCACCCCCCTCGCAGCCCTCACTGTGATCACAGGATCCCAACTGAACTGGACCAACCCTACCGATCATGCCTTCTGAGACGTCCAGTCCAAGTTCACCATGGAGCCAGTGCTAAAACACCCTGATCCCTCCTTGCTGGTCATGGTCGAGGTAGATGCCTCGCTTGTGGGGGTAGGGGCAGTCCTGTCCTAACAGCAGGGAACCCCACCAAAACTCTTCCCCTGCGCATTTTTCTTCTGCAAGCTTTCACCAGCAGAGCTCAACTATGACACTGGCAACCGTGAGCTATTGGCCATTAAGTTGGTGCTGGAGGAGTGGAGGCACTGGCTGGAGGGCGCTGCACATCCCATCCTGGTGCTAACCGACCATCGGAACCTTGAGTACCTGCAAAAAGCTCGCAGACTGAACCCTCACCGAGCCCACTGGGCGCTGTTTTTCACTCAATTTCAGTTCACCATATCCTACCGGCTCCGCTCTAAGAACACAAAGGCCAACTCCCTGTCCCACATACACGACCCTGAACCAGTATCCGAGAACCCAGAGCAGATTCTGCCCGAGCAATGAGTGGTCGACCCCGCCCGATTGCAGTTGTTCCATGATCTACAGGAAGCCCAAGCAGCCGAGGCGGGCCCCCTGGACTGCCCCGATGGTAAGGAGTATGTGTCAATGAGCCTGCATGCCTCCCTCCTTAGTTAGACCCACAGCGCACTAGCGGCCAAACACCCTGGCATTCAGGGGACCCTATCCCTCCTGCAGGGGCACTTTTGGTGACATTCCATGGCCAATGACATCCAAAAGTATGCTGAGGCCTGCACCACGTGTTCTCAAACCCGGACCCCGACGTTAAAGCCCGCTGGTAAGTTGGAGCCCTTGCCTATCCCTTCCTGTTCTTGGTTCCATGTGGCAGTAGATTTCCTAGTTGATTTACCTCCGTACAATAGTAATACCACGATACTCACCTTGGTGGATTATTTCTCGAAGTCCTGTTGCCTGATCGTACTCCCCAAGCTTCCAACCCCCTTGGAGTTGGCGGAAGCATTGTTTCAACAGGTGTTCTGGTTATTTGGGCAGAGAGAGGGCCCCTGTTCACTTCACAGCTATGGAAGGCCTTCTGTGACAAGTTGGGGGTCAAGGTGAGCCTGACGTCTGGGTATCATCCACAAGTCCATGGGCAAGTGGAACAGTTCCAGCAGGACATCTCCAGGCATCTCCAGGTCTATTGTGCTCACAAACAACATCAATGGGCCCGGTTCCTGCCCTGGGCAGAGTATGCCCACAATGCCCTCTCTCACACCTCCATGGGCTTGTTGCCGTTTCAGTGTGTCTTGGGCTATCAGCCTGCCTTATTTCCCAGGCAAACCTCATCTAGCCAAATACCAGTTGTGGATGACTGGTTCCAGAACGGTGACAAGACCTGGCGTCTTGTCCGGACACACCTCCAGGAGAGCACAGAGAGGTACAAGCAGCTGGCAGTCCATCACTGACAAACCCTGTCGTTCATGCCTGGACAATAGGTTTGGCTTTCCACCCAGAACCTGAAGCTGCAATTACCCCCGAAAATGCTCAGCCCTCGGTACATTAGTCCCTATAAGGTACTCCGCCAGGTGACTCCAGTTAAGTACCAGCTCCAACTACCCCCGGGGATGCACGTGTACCCCACCTTCCATGTCTCCTTGTTTATGCCATGTGGGACCTCTCTGCTCCAGCCTGTAAGTTCCAGTGCACCTCCTCCGGCGTTATTGGATTGCCAGCAGCAGAACAGGCAGCTCCAGTACCTCATCGACTGGGAAGGCTACGGACCAGAGGAGCGATTGTGGGTGGCTGCTTGTGACATCCTGGACCCTTCACTGACTGTTGACTTCCACAGGGACCACTCAGACCGGCTGGCACCTTGCCCCCGGGGCCACCCCCGTTCAGGGCATAAGGTGGCCTGAGCCACCTATGGGGGGGTACTGTCACGCCCCCTCCATCAGCGCATTGACAACACCTACGCCGAATCAAAGGACCAGTGTATAAAGGGAAGACTCACCAGCCTCACTGATACAGATCCTCATTTCTGAGTCACCATAATGCTCTGTGCTTCTTTGGTTTCCATGCCCCTTTGTCGCTGTGTTTCCTGGTATGACGTATCACTTGTGCCTTCTCGACCTTGAGCCTGTTTGTTCCCCTTGGAAGACAATTGACATTCGACCAACCCTTGCCTGGAACTCGACTACGCACTTGCGTGTCCCCTTTGCTGGTGAACAGAACAAACTCACACCTGAGTCCTTCACTCTCCCGAACCCCCTCGACCATGACGCACGTGTGTCATGGTCAGGGGGTTTGGAGAGTGACATTTAACACTTTTATATTGACTTGTGTGTAGGGAAATTCAGCAAAAAGCCTCAAGAAAACATTAGAATGCAGATTCTCGGAGAATGGATAGGATGATCTTAACACTCTCTCCCACATTTTACTAATCTTACACAGCTTACAAATTTTCCCCAGGTTGCTTTATGGGTTATTTTCTTTTAACTGGTATTTCTGAACCAACACCACAGAGAAGCAAAAAATTGTACTAAAAACTACAAGTGCAGCCACAACAAATAGGCTGAGAATTTTTGTGATGTATGATGTCTAAATAATAGGTGAAAGTTACAAGTATTTGCACAGAATGCTAATAGCTTTGGTACTGCTTTTACAGCGGGGGGGTGCGGTGGCACAGTAGATTTGGCCTGTGCCTGCTCTCTGGTGGGTCTGTAGACACACACTGTCTACAACCGCTTGTCCCGAGCAGGGTCATGGCGAGCCAGAACCTAAGTCAACACTATAGGGTGCAAGGCTGAAGGGGGAGGGGACACACCTCGGATGGAACGCTAGTCTGCTGCAAGGCACCCCAAGCAGGATTCAAACTCCAGACCCACCACAGAGCATGCCTTGGCCAAACCTGCTGCAGCACTGCGCCCCCTGTACAGGGACCCATGCGGTCACATTTATTCATTAACCTGACGCTTTTTGCCCCCAAATAGACTTACATTATCTAGCTTTCTGCAATTGTTCACCCATTAATTTTGTGTTAGTATATTACTCAAGGATACGACAGTGAGAGAGGGATTCGAACCTGCCACCTGTGAGTCCAAAAGTGGTAGCACTAACCAGTACGTTGGTTAATAAACTAGAACTGGGTTCTGTAGAAAGAAGAATTCTGTCAGCGAGACTGTTTATATTCATTTTCAGTTCACACACGGACACTGGAGCGCTGAGGTTGTCCTATCTCATGAGTTGCAACACTGGGCTCTGAAGCAAGATGACCTGCGTGGGGGTTCAGCCGATGTCGACATCAGCTGTGTAGCTTATGCACACGTGGGAGGCTACAGTGCATTATGGTTCCAACAGCGTTCCTATAATAGTTCCGAACAGTTATTTACATAATCGTACAGAAGTGTTTGGACGTGTGTCGTGAAGTGACAACTGCGTTCCTTCACACTCAGTGCCAAGAATGGTGGGCGGGGTGGGGCGAGGGGGCGAGGGGGCGTGTCCCTCCAAAACCCTATCAAGCCTAATTATATGTCGCCCACTTGGTAAATTATTTTATTGCACCCCCTCCAGTAAGTAACATGCTGTAACAATGTTGAAAAAGAGGGTTCAGTTCACATGTGGTGTCTTTCGACACAACCATACAGTGGAGTGTAATTCCAAGTATGTTTTTCAGTCTAAATTGTAGCAGCCTAAATGCACCATCCTGGGAATGGGCAGATGATTTATTAATGAGCAGAACAGGATGGTCAGATTTGTCTAATGCGTTGTTGTGTGGCCATTTGACCCTCGCAGCACATGGGTGATGGCAGCTCCTCTACTCTCAGCCATTGAGCAAAGAACAGGGCTTCTCACTCTGTGTGCGTGTGTGTGTGTGTGTGTGTGTGTGTGTGTGTGAGCTGTAGAAAGAGGGCCATGAAAAACCCACTTCACTGTAGCCCTACACGTGGTGACATTGCAAAATAATTACAATACAACATAACTTGATCATAGGTTTTCAGTCTGGTTGTGAGATAGCTGCACTCACCCAACACAGGACACACATACAAAAAGCAGGGGCAGTCCTACATAATGCTGTCTGAACATTGACGGTTAGATTCCCACTTCTACCATAGTACTGCTGTTACAGATACTTACCATGAACTAATACAGTAATAATACATGCTGGATCAAATGTTACATCATTGTCAAGTTAACTGTGTAAGACTGTTAGTCACAGTGCGCACCCACAGCTCCTCACTATCATCTGCAATATTCATTGATACATCTGTCCACAAAGTATTTCCATATGACTCATTTACTAGTTGGGCTTTTTTTCTGAAAAGGCCACAAGCTTGTGTTTGAAGCTTTCTACTTGAATGTTGACACCACATGAAGCAGCAACAGTTGTGTGTGAGGTCAAAAAGTGAACCACACTTCGACCAGACCCTTCTACTGGCTTCACTATCAAAACTTGCACTATCTGCAATCCCCGTGCCGTGCCTTGCAATGCCATGACAATATGTGGCCATCTGTTAATTTATCCTCCATGTGAGTAGATCAGTCATATGGACTCCGACTGTGACCATTCTACACTGTAAAGGCCAGTGAAGCTCAGACATTATGATGGTAGTTGCAATGTTAATATGCATGCTGTTGACACTGTGACGTTGACAACGTCTAAATCCGAAAAAAGCGGTCGAAGCCAAGGGCTGATAAAAGTGGGTCAACGATCACAATGTTGTTCGTTAAGGATGCGGGGGCAGTTCCTGTTATTATTGTGGCAGAAGGGGTCCCGCCAACAGGGGGCAGCCAGGCAGCCAAGTAGCGCTGCACAAGAAGGCAGCACAAACAAACGGACATGGACTGAAATGGAGAATGTCTCCTATTGACAGCTTGTGTGGCCTTTCAGGACAATTGCAGTGCATTAACTTTGCCTCCAGAGGCAGCAGCATCTCCATCGGCCAAATGAGTTAATCTTTCCTGAAGAGTAGAAATGTCGACACAAGGCGAGGGGGCCGGTTCGGCCCACAGTCCCGCCCCACGGGCACAGTGAGCTTTATAGCGTGGTGTGGGAGACCTCAGGGATTCGAGGAGTGGGCCACCCTGAGCTCTGCGTTCGAGGCTCCTGGGAGACATCTGCCCTCTTGCACAATGTGGACTGGGCTGTTGGGAGCTGTCCTGCTCCTCTCCGTCCACCGAGCGACCGCAGCACCGTAAGTAGGGCCATGCGTGCGTGTGCACGATGGAGAGGCGCTCTGAGCAGCGAACACCTCGAAAAAGCTTCCCTATACTTGCTGTCGCTGTATTTTATTTAGTCAGCTAACATGTTTTTAGGGTGACCTTAGTGTGCTTTACACATATTTTATATATATATGTATATATATAGTATTGGTATAGTTAATACATTTTTAGGGTGACCCAAGTCATTCAGGTCTTTATTTGGTGTTTTTCCTCCTGTGATGTATTAAAATTTTAGTTAATGTCTTTACTGAAGTTTAGATTACTCTGCTGGGTTTGTGTACTGTTTGTTCTGGGTCTGTATTTGTATGGGACAAGTGTAAGGACATTGAGAAGGCTGTTAAGAACGAAACAATGAGTGAGATCACATAGCTGCTCCGACCCACTTTACTTTTAGGTCACTGTGAATTTCTCAGTGTCTTTGACTCTCTGGTTCATTTGAGCCCACAGACGTGATTAATCCTCCTCTATAACACGCAATAATGCAGGACTGTTCACATTCCATATTTCTAAGGTAAACCTTAAAGGCTCTACAGGACACCAAAACTTCTTTAAAATAAATTTAGCTTGGACATTCAGTTACTTAATGTTATTTTTGTATGGGGGTTGCGGTGGCACAGTGGGTTTGGCCAGGTCCTGCTCTCTGGTGGGTCTGGGGTTTGAGTCCCACTTGGGGTGCCTTGTGACGGACTGGCATCCAGTCCTGGGTGTGTCATCTCCCCCTCCAGCCTTACGCCCTGTGTTGCCAGGTTAGGCTCTGGCTCGCCGTGACCCTGCTTCGGACAAGCGGTTTCAGCAAGTGTGTGTGTGTGTGTGTGTGTATTTTTGTATGCAAAAAAATGTAGTCTTTAAACAAATGTGTCCTGTAGGTGAAGAAAAAATGTATAAATACACAAAATGGAAATAAAAGCACTGAACACCGAAAGTTTTAAAAGAAGCCTTAAGAAGGCAAAATACTAACTTACAAAAAATACGTATAAGTATTGGCTGTGTCATCAAGAAGTGGTATTTAGATTCAGCATTTCCGACTGTAGTGTAGTTTGGCTGTACTGCCACTTCTCTGCATCATAATCAGTCAAGAAGACATGTATCACAAAGATTTCATTGTCACTTCTTATCTTCGAGGTTTATTCTAGCCCTTGCCAGTTTCTTTTGAAACTTCACTACTCCAGAGGACATATACCTCAAGTACACACACACACACACACACACTTTCTGAGCCACTTGTCCCATACAGGGTCATGGGGAACCAGAGTCTAACCTGACAACTCAGGGCATAAGGCTGGAGGGGAGGGGACACACCCAGGACGGGACGCCAGTCCGTCACAAGGCACCCCAAGCGGGACTCAAACCCCAGACCCACCAGAGAGCAGGACCCGGTCCAACCCACTGCGCCACCGCATCCCCCAACACCTCAAGTATCCTGTGGTAAATTCATCTTCACCTGGATTTTGTTACTCCTGCGGTTCCCAACAATAAACACATCTAAATATTTTTTTCATGCCCCATAGACAACATGGTCACTCATTCCATGTACATATGTTTCCACAAAAAAAACGACACTGTAGCTGTAGATTTATGTCTGGTATAGGTATGTTTTATAGAGTGGATGCAAAAAAAAACTGCTTACAAAACAGTAAAAATTACATCTATTCCACAAATACTCTAAGCTGCATTCAGCAGTATTGGAAGAATGTCTCCTGTAAAACCTGTATCATCTTACTGACATGAATTGTCGTGATGGCAGTCAGAATTGAGCGACGGACTCAGATGCAGGCTCGTCTTTCTTATGTGCAATAAGGGTCAGGCAAAGAATAGTCAGATTCCAGGTGAGGGTCAATCAATGAGAAAATATTGTCCAGAGGAGAAATACAAGAATCATCATCAGCGAGGCAATACAGAGATCAAAAACCAGGAAACCAATAACACAGGGGACAAGGAAACAATAAGGAATAGAGCACTGCGGTTTCTCTTCAGAGGTTCTGCACTGAGGAACTTCTGGGACTCAACAATCAGAGCAGGGTCCAATTTGTCACGAGTAGCTACCCAAGACAGTTCCTCCGGGCCATAACCCTCCCAATCAACCTGATATTGCATCACTCCTCTCCGGGACCAGGAATCCAGCAGTACCCACACCCTATAAGCGGGTTCCCCGTCCACCTGCACTGGTGGGGGAGGAGTACCAGTGGCAGAAGGCTGGAGGAGAGATGTCCTGCAGGGCTTGAGTAATGAAACATAGAAGGTAGGACGTATGAACATTCCCTGGGACAGTTGGAGTTTGTGCGAGACAGGTGTTACCCCAGTGGAGTACTTTGTAGGGCCCGGTGTACTGATGGCTGAGTTTCTTCGAGGGCAGACTTAACTTCAGAGCCCAGGTGGAGAGCCATACTCTTTGCCCTGACACGAAGGACAGGGTACGTCTACATGCCTGCTGTTTGTACTGTTCAGTGCTCTCTTGGAGGTGATCCCAAACCGACCGCCATGTCTCACTGCTCTCCTGGTACTATTTGTCACTGCTGCCACCTGGCTAGGGGAAGTCCGGCAAGGGAACAAGGTAGGTTGTACCCCAACAAACATTGAAAGAATGACTAACCGGTGGAGGAGTGTGACAGCTCGTTGCGGGCGTATTCAGCCCAGGGCAGGTACCGAGCCCACTGTTGCTGCTTCTCGGCACAATACGTTCAAAGGTTTCTAGAGAAGTCCTGCTGTAGGAGTTTTACTTGGCCATTACTCTGTGAGTGATACCCCGAAGTGAGGCTTACCTTGACCCAACTTGTCCCAGAAGGCCCACCATATCCTTCACATGAATTGGGAGCCCCTGTCTGAGACAATGTCTTCAGCCAACCCAAACAGCCGGAAGACCTGGTGGAACAGGACCTCGGCCATCTCCAAGGCAGCTGGCAGCTTGGGGAGCGGGATGAGGCAACAGGCTTTAGAAAAATGGTTAACCAAGGTGAGTATGTTGGTCTTACCTTCCGACAGGGGGAAGTCAACCAGGAAGTCGACCACCACAAGGGACCATGGATGGGAGGGTATCGGCAGGGGTTCCAGCAGGCCCACGGGTTTCGGTGTTGAGGTCCTAGTCTGGGAACATGTGGCACAGGCTTCAATGTAGTTCTGAACATCTTCCAACATGGAAGGCCACCAGAAGTGCCTTTGCAAGAGAGAGAGTCCAATGGATGTCCTGAGGTGGGAGAGTCATGTGCCCACTGCAACAGAAAAGACCTCTTTCTGGTTGGTACATATTCCTTGCCTTTCGGCTTGTCTGACGGACTTGCCTCTGTAGCCTGGGCCTCCTGTAGTTCTCAAAAAAACTGCTATTTCACGGGAGCTACCACGCAACACTTGAGGAGGATCAGCTCAGAGTGTTTGGGTGCGGGGTCTGGGTCATGTATTCATGACAGGGCATCTGCCTTGATGTTCTTGGACCCTGGCCGGTATTACAGAGTGAACTTGAACCAGGTAAAAAACAGAGCCCAGAGGGCCTGATGAGCGTTGAGCCAGTGGGCCTTTTGAAGGTATTCCAAATTTCTGTGGTCAGTTAAAACCAGGAATGGACGAATGGCGCCCTCAGGCTAGTGCCTCCACTCCTCCAGGGCCAACTTGATGGCCAGCAACTCTCGGATGCCGATGTCATAGTTCCACTCAGAAGAGCACAGTTTGTGGGAGAAATACGTGCAGGGGTAGAACTTCGACGGATTCCCCTGTTCTTGGGAAAGGACAGCTCCTACCTCCATGAGCAAGGCATCCACCTTGACCACAAATGGTAAAGAGGGGTTGGGGTGTTTCATCACCGGGGAAGAGGTGAACCAGTCCTTCAGTTCCTGGAAAGCGTGGTGAGGAGAATTGGTCCAGGTTAACAGGGAACCTGGCAATAGAAGTTGGCAAACCCCAGGAAAAGTTAAAGAACCTTAACCATGGAGGGCCTGGGCAATTCCAAAATGGCACGGACCTTCTCGGGGTCCATGACCACTCCCTTCTTGCTGAGAATGTATCCCAAGAAGGACACCCGTGGCTGTTGAAGCAGGCATTTTTATCCCTTGACATAGAGGCAATTCTGGTGGAGCCGGTTCAGCACTGCCCTCACCTACCATATGTGTTCCTCTTTGGTCCGGGAGAAAATCAGGATGTCATCTAGGTAAACCAGCACACTCTCGTTGACCAGGTCCCTGAGCATGTGGTTCATGAAGGTTTGAAACACTGAGCATTGGACAGACCAAATGGCGTGACCAGGTATTCGTAATGGCCCGGGGAGGTGCTGAAAGCGGTCTTCCATTCGTCCCCTCTGGCGTAAATGAATGAGGTTGTACATGCTCCTCAGATCTAGCTTGGCGAACACGGTTGCCCCATGGATCTTCTCTAAGGCCATGGCGATCAATGGCAATGGGTGTGGGTATCGGACCGTGATGGTGTTTAACCCTCTATAGTCTATGCAAGGGTGCAGTCCCTCATCTTTTTTCCCAATAAAAAATAACCCTACGGATGCTGAAGATGTGGAAGGCTGAATGATGCCTGGATTCAGAGCCTCAGTAATGAAGTTCACATTACTTTCTGCTCTGGCAGCGACAGGGGTACACGCAGCCTCGATGTGGAGCGATCTTGGAAGCGGCATCATCTTTCATCAGGGTTCAGTTGACTCCATCCAGTCTGCATTGTTTCGGGGTTTTCTTCCTGAGAGGCCATAACCAGGGTGACCGTCCATCGCCTCGGGACTCTCTTGCGGGCAAGGTTGTCCACAGCCACAGCAGTCTCCAGAAAGCAGTCAAAGGTCCACTCCTACCCGCGACATACAAGCTCTGTCTGGAGCCGGGGTTGGAGACCGTTCCAGAAGTAAGCCAGGAGGGATGCGGTGTTCCAGCTGCTTTGTTCTGCCAGCATCTGGAACTCCAGCGCATATTCGGCAACTAGGCAGTTACCTTGCCGAATCCGCAGGAGGCGGTCACTGGCTGCGTGTGCCAAGAGCGGTTAGTCAAAGACCACCTCGAACTTCTTGCAGAAGTCGACATACGTGGCTTTAGTATGGGTGCGCCAGCCCGCCGTCACCCACTGCCATGCTGGTCTGGTCAGGAAAGCCACCAGATAAGCAATCTTTGTTTCATCAGACTGGTAGACCTGGGAGGTGTCGGAGAACACCAGCTCGCACTGCATAAGGAAACCTTGGCAGCTGTCCAGCGATCCGTTGTACCTTTCCAGAGTAGCGAGATGTGGGTCAAGTAGCGGGACGCTCAGAGGTTTCACTGTTGCGTCACCACTAGTGGGGCTTTCTGCAGAGTCCTCTATGCACTGTATGAGCCTGTGGACTGGAAAGCCTATATCAGTTCATGGAGCGTTCCCTCGATCCACTTCAAGGATCGCTCGTGGAATCCTAACATGGCGTCTTGCACTGAGACGGCGTGGTGCAGACGTCTGAGCTACGCTGAGTCCGTGGGTGAGGCGGAACCTTCTGTCATGATGGCGGTCGGGATTTAGCGATGGAATCAGGTGTGGGCTCGTCTTTCTTTATTTGCAATAAGGGTCAGGCAAAAGAATGGTTAGATTCCAGGCGAGGGTCGATCGATGAGCAAGCGTTGTCCAGAGGAGAAACACAAGAATCGGCAAGATAGAGATCAAAAACCGGGAAAACAAGAACACAGAGGACAAGAAAACAATAAGGAACAGAGCGCTGTGGTTTCTCTTTGTCTTCCGCACTGAGGAACCTCTGGGACGCCCTTTTATGCTGTGTTCCCCCAATTGGCAGCAGGTGCCGCTGAGGGGCTGGTGGACGAGGGCATGAGAATGAATATTTTTTCAATATTTTCAAAATAGGTCTTGCCAGCTCACTGTATACAATGTGTAGTGTTGACCAGTACTCATGTGTAGCAGGGTACTGGCATTAGTGTAACTCAGGACTGCCTTGAGTTTCAGGGAATGTATGTAGGTGTTAAAAACAAAAGCACGCATTTAATGTGTAAAGATCTTCCTCCATTTCTTACCAGTGAAGTGAATATCATAATTAGAAAAATGACAGTAGTTAACAATAGTAAGAATGACACATTTTAAATCCCATAATCTTTTTTTAGTGAAATGAGTCAGCACGTGAAATGCTGTGTTTCCAAACTTAGTTCTAGATAGAAAAATAAAAGCTGAAACTATTAGAGAATATTTTAAATTTGGCCTTTATATGTTACGTTTCATTGAATTGAGTTCACCAACTCGATAGTTACTATAACTTTTTGTTGCTTTTGTTTCCAGGGGCTTCCTTGTAACATTTCCTGCAGTGATTCCAGCTGACTCCCAGGCAAAAGTATGCGCTAGTCTCCTTTACCCCAATGAGACCTTGCACATGAGTATCTTCCTGAAGTTGAGGGACCACGCTACCCTGCTGCTGGAGAAGAAGACAAATGAAGCCTTCTACCAATGTTTTCACTTCCAGGTTGGACCCATAGGGCATCTTTTCATTGTTTCAGTGACAGTTGCCCAATATAACGTTCATTCACCGAAGACAAAAATGAAGAATGCATATAGTACAATGGACTTTACTGGCACTGTAAATAACAAAATGTATTAAAGGGTATTTTTGAGGATACATCATATTTAAACTACACATTGTACATAAATATTATATATTTTCAGGATACATTATATATGAACTGTAAATGACAAAAACAGTGGATATTTTTCATCATACATTATCTGTGTACATCATATATTATGTTGAATTTAATATTGGTGACAGAGGAGGGATTATTGTGTGATGTGGAGTCAAATGGCTGTGCTTCCCCCCAAACAGGCCCCTGCGGTGGAAAAAGAGTCCATACAGAGCATTAGGGTGGAGGTACGCGGGGAGTCATTTCAGATGATGAAGGACAGCTCAGTCATGTTCAAGCCCTACTCTGAAATAACCTTCATCCAGACTGACAAACCAGTCTACAAACCAGGACAGACAGGTGTTCTCCCAATTCCCTGCCACTTTCTTTGTTTAACTGAACAGAACAAGTTGCAGTCTTAGTTAAAAAGATGGATTGGATCATTAAATTTGTTTCCAGTCATTGCTTGCAATGGTGCCATGTAAGAAAAAAAGTGTCATGCTTTGAAAACGTTTTTTAAAGGAAATCAAACAATGGTAATATGACAGCATTCACAAATCTACCATGTTTTGGATTCCTGACTTTCTCTGTCTGGGCTGTTTGTCTTTAGTGCATTTCCGAATTGTCACTCTGGATACACAGTTTGCCCCTGTCATTCAGCTGGTAAGGCCTTGAGTTTTCATACTGAGTTTATGTGTTTTCATTTCACGTACTCAGAGTAAGTATTGCTTAATTAATTCTCATTTTTATGGGATGTTGCGGTCATGTAGGACTGCACTGAATTTAACTTGAAGTTCTAGGTTGAAAGTACAGTAGTGAATGAATTGACATTATAGGCAAATGGATATTCTTGAAAGGACCGAAAGAACAGGTTGAAAAGGTGTGTTTTATTTTATTGACAAATAAATCCCCTGAATATCAAAAGCAGGCACATTTCAAGTGGGAGAATGTATTTCATCAGCATTTAGAGAAGGATCCAGGCTGTGCACTTCAGTCCACGCATTTGATCATTATTTGGTCAGTCCGCACAAACAGCGAGTTCAAGGCTACAAGAAAACTCTTGTATGAAATACCGAGGGAAAAGGGCTTTGCTGAAAACAAGCCCAATTCAAATGTGTTGGGGCAAATGTGAAGGTCTTCAAACATTTACCTTTGCAATGACTATTGCCACAGATGTTTACGCACAAAGTGGTGTGTTTCTTCATCACATGAATTTAAAGTAAGAGTGCTGCGTCCAACATAAAACTGCACAGTACATGCACTGCTAACTATGATTTTCAAGAGTGGAGATCATTCAGTTAATCTTTTCATGCTTTTTCTTTCACAGTACAGCACTGTGGAACTAAGGGTAAGGTTGGAATGTAGTTTCTCTTCACTTATCATTGATCTTTTTACATGGTGCAGCTATGACTGAATATGATAGTGTTCTATATATTTATCTGTTCACTTTTACATTAGCTGTATGCTTCACATAGTGAAATACACAAAGGCTGTTTGTTTCCCATTTGTGGATTTCTTGTCCCGTTGATGTATAAATGTGTGAGAACAGCCTCTTCTCCTGTCTTCTCGTACAGGATGTTCACCAAAACCGGATAGGCCAGTGGACTAACGTATCCACCAATGGAAGGATTCTGCAGCTTTCTCATCCCCTGAGCTCAGAAGCACCATTGGGCACCTACACTCTGTCTGCCGCTGTTGGTGAAACAAGGACACAGCACAGCTTCAAGGTCAAGGAATATGGTAAGCCTGTGAGATGTTTTCCACTTGTTAATATTAATTCCAGTTTTTACATACGTTCTATTAGATTTGCAGCTTTGATCTGATTTTTCTTTTTTCTTCTTTAGTTTTACCAAGGTTTGAGGTGAAAGTGAACGCACCATCTGAGGTCAATGTTGCGGAGTCCGAACTTAAAATTGAAGTGTGTGGAAAGTAGGTTTGCCTTCACATACACAAACCCATACACAGGGTTTTCTGATGTTGAATAGGTACATTTCCTATTGAGGATTAAACATTTCAATGGCATATGTACAGTAAGTGCATCCTGAAAACTGTTTTGCAGATACACATATGGGCAAGCGGTGCCAGGCAAGGCAGAGCTGGAACTGTGTCGGAACAAACCACGGGTTTCAATCGATGAAAGACCTTGTCACACTCAATCTGTTCAAGTAAGGAGGACGTTAATCCGTAACTCAGGGGTCATTTGGCTCCTCATTAACTCCGAAGTTGCATCACGTCTTTGAATTTGACATTTGATTTCAATGCCTTCCAGAAGATTTCATACGTTGCAAACGCCTTCTTGAATAACCTGTGCACTTTTTAGTTCTCCATTTAGGGGAACTGCCAGTTTAGTTGGTCTCTGTTGCATTAATGCTTGTTATCTGCCCCCACCACCAGCTGGATAAAACTGGCTGTGGATCTCATGCCTTCAACATGTCCTATTTCCACAACCTCGGCAGCAATTTCCAAGGCACACTCGCCTTTAATGCCAAAGTAGAGGAACAAGGAACTGGTAAGCTGCACACCACTCTTCTAATTATGTTCAACCGAAGTGATGAACATTTCCAAATATAACAGAGACTAGCTGAAACCCACGTATCTTGCCTTGAAGCAAAGTGTGTGCTGGTTATGTTTTAACAGGTGTTATTCTGCAAGAAAGTGCCAAAGTACATATTAATTATACGATTGGGAGAGTCAAATTTGTCGAAACACCTTCGTTTTATGACCCTGGATCTAACATTGAGGGAAAAGTAAGTGATATGAATTGATATTTTGTGTAGTCTTTTCCAACTTTGGTTGAAAATGAAGTAGCAATGTATGGCATATGTAAACACTGTGGTGCCAGTTGCAAAAGCTTTTTTATTGCTCTCTCCCAGATCCAGGTGGTTGATTTTAAGGATTTGCCAGTGGTGGACATGCCAGTCTACCTGTATAGGGGCTCCTGGAGCTCTGACGTGATGCTGAATCTCACAACCGACCAGCATGGCATGGCCTCATTCTCTCTCAACATGACAGACCATAATGATCACCTGAATCTAAGGGTGAGAACTCAGTTCTCCCTCACAGTTTGTCAGCTTCGTGACCTCACCCACTGACCTGAAGACTCTTGTCATCTGCAACTTATATAAACCTTCCTTCCTTCTACAGGCAAGCTGCTATGGACCCAATATTTTGCGACCCAGCTTTCAGAACAAGTATTATGAGGATGCGAGACAGGCCATTTCACCGCTACAGCCTGTAACTGTTCAGAGACCCTCAGTCAGCTCTGTGGTCCTGCAGAACGTAGAGCAACCTTTGGCATGTGGGAAGGTGGCACATTTTACTGGGAAGTATGTTGTGGTTGGAGAAAAGGCTCAGGACAGTCCCCTGTATTTTTTCTACCTGGTGAGCTCTGAATCACAACGTGCTTTAACCAAAATACTGCCTGAGGGGAAACTGCTGTTGTACCCTTGAGCAGGCTATGTGGAGCTTATTTAGTCTGCTCATGTTCAGTTTGGAAAGTAGGTCAAACTAAAAGTTATACAAGTATGTGGGATAGAAAAGCCATAAGTGAAAGTTCAGCGTTTACTGACGTTGAATAAAATGCTCTGGTGATGATTTATAGGCTGGTTGTTTGTTGTAACGAGAAATGAAAAAATCGTGTCTCTCTTTCCAGGTCATGTCTAGAGGTTCCATTGTTCATCATGGTAGTTTTTCAGTTGCTTGGCACGAAGGCCCCTGTGAGTTCTGAAGGGAGAAATTTGGTTTCTGGGTGTGATGGTGTCCATTTGGAAGGTGTCAGCCTTGCGACTAAGAAAGCCCTTGTCTGTCTGGTAGTGCTGCAGGGTGAAGTATCCTTTGAGCTGATGGTGGACCCGGAGATGAGCCCAGTGTTGCAGGTGCTGGTGTACTCAGTTTTACCCAGTGGAAATGTAATTGCTGGGAACAAGGATTTCGAGACTGAGAAGTGCTTCAAACACAAGGTGCACAAGGGCATTTTTTTCATTTTCATTTGTTTTGAATTTTTTTTGTTGATCTTAAAAGATGTCGTAGTTATATAATTTTTTTGTCTTTGTTGCTGGAAAGATGTCTCTGTTCTGTGTCTTAGGGCTGAGAAGAGTGTGTGCGTGTTTGTGTATGTGGATGTGTGCTCCTCTTTTAGGTGTCCCTGGAATTCTCGCCCCCGCGGGCTGTACCTGCAGAGCAGGGCACACTGAAAGTCACTGCACAGCCAGGTGCTCTGTGTGGGCTGAGCTCCGTGGACCAGAGTGTGTTGCTGTTGGAACCAAACAAACAACTTGATGCTGACAAGGTGAGAAATTCACTGTTAGCCCCTTGCGTAAATCTGTAAATCCACTCTGCACACCATAGCTGAGGACAGTGTTGCACACTGTAGCCTGAAAAACACAGACCCCCTTAATTTCAGTCATTAGTTTCATGAAGATGTTTGTGGGGGTTCTCTGTAGCTGGTGGTGGTGGTATCTGTGCTTTCTGTTTGATGGCTGACAGGTCAGGTCTTTTGTTCCTTGAAGTAAATTCTCATAAACAGAACTTTTCATTTTAATCAGTTTAATGCAGAAAAACATGATGTGTTCCTGAGCCACAGAACAGTCAACGATTTTTTTCCATGAAATGTAAAATTCTTTCCTGTCTTATGTTTTAAACACAGATAATCTAACAAAGCAAATGCTGAATATCATAATTGCTCTGGACACATTTAAGTTGAGGCTGAAGACACACGTGATCCAAATTGCAAATGTGTTCACATGTTCTTTTTATTATCCCTGCTCCCTCTCATAATTGGCCTTACTGTTATTTTCTCTTTTTTATCTGTTACAGCTGTTGTCAGTTAAACTCTAACTAATGTAGGAAATCTCATAATCACTGTATATAGCAGAGGCTGTCTTTACAATTGTCATTCCAAGTGTGGGGAAGGGATTCTGCTCACCCTGTTTGGTGCAGTGTCACCCAGGCGTGTATTTTAATTTGAAATATGAGTTCTTGTAAGCCCTTCCTGGACTGGGGCCTTGTCATGGCAGAAGGGCTTGCATGATCTAAGGATCTCCAGAGCTATATCGTCGGGAGCAGTATGCTCTTGGTAGGCTCTGCCATGGCGACCAGGACTCGAGTGATGATCCAGGCTAACACAACCCAGAAAACCCCTCTGACAACCGTAAACAAGTCACTGCTTTCCCTGCCCTAAATCGGGCTACCAGGACCTTCTCCTGGAGCCAGGCCTGGGGGTAGGGTTCCTAGGTGAGCGCCTGGTGGCCGGGCAGCCCATGTAACCTGGCTCAGCTCGAAAAGGCAACATGGTGAGGCCACGTGGGCTCACTATCGGCAAGTTCCAGCATGGGGGTCGGATGGAATGCCTTTCAGGCAACAGGACGGGGCAGGGTGGCACATGGCGTCACGGACCCTCGCTGCATAAACTGGCTCTTTGGACGTGGAATGTAACCTCACTGGGGGAAGGAGTCGGAACTGGTGCAGGAGGTTGAGAGATACCAACTAGATACAGTTGGGCTCACCTCAACTCACAGTGTTGGCTCTGGAACCAAAGTCCTTGATAAGGGGTTGTCTTTCTCCTACTCAGGAGTTGCACAGGGTGACCAAAACGCATAGTGAGGGTATGCTGGGAACGACTGTCGGAGGACCCTGTCCGGAATGATTTTAACTCCTTCCTCCGTGAGAACTTTTCCCATGTCCCGGAGGAGGTAGGGGACACGGCGTCTGAATGGACCTTTTTCAAAACCTCCATTGTGGAAGCAACCAGGCGCTTTTGTCCTCAGATTGAAGAGGAGCAATATACAGTAGTTTCTGTCCATGCTGTGGATCAGCTTTTCACCTCCTCGCAAATAACTGAGCGGGCATGGGAGTTCTCTCACCCAGTCTACATGTGTTTTGTGGACTTGGAGAAGACCTACAGTCGTGTTCCCCGAGAAATTCTGTGGAAGGTGCTTCGGGAATATAGGGTGCCGGGGCGACTGTTGTGGGCCATTCGGTCTCTGTACACAGGGGGCGGGAGCTGTGTCCGCGTACTCAGCATTAAGTCAAGCCCGTTCAATGGGGGTGTTGGACTCCTCCAAGGTTGTGCCTTGTCCCCACTCCGATTGTGGTTTTCGTGGACAGGATATCAGGGCGTAGCCAAGGTAAGGAGGGCATGCTCTGTAGGGAGCCAGAAGGTGATGTCTCTGCTTTTTGTGGATGATGAGGTCCTTTTGGCACCATCACATGGATGCCTCCAGCATGCACTGTAAGGTTTGCAGCTGAGTGTGAAGCGGTTGGTTTAAGGATCAGCACCTCCAAGTCTTAGTCCACGGTTCCCTCACGGAAAAGGATGGCATGCCCCCTTCAGATAAGGAGAGAGAATTTGCTCCGGGCGGAGGAATTTAAGTATCTTGGGGTCTTATTCACGAGTGAGGGGAGAAGGGAGCGTGAGATCGGCTGCAGACTGGAAGCAGCGGCAGCAGTAATGCAGTCGCTGTACCAGGCTGTAGTGGTGAAGGGGGAACTGAGCCATAAGGCAAAGCTCTCTATTTACCGGTCAGTCTATGTCCCGACCCTCTCTTATGGTCACGAACTCTGGGTAATGATAGAAATGAAAGAATAAGATCGCAGATGCAAGCGACTGGAATGAGTTGTCTCCACAGGATGTGTGACTCACTTTCCATGAAATGGTGAGGAGTTCAGCCATCCAAGAGGTACTCAGAGTAGATCCGCTACTCCTCCGCATTGAAAGGAGCCAGTTGAGGTGGTTCAGGCATCTGGTAAGGATGCCCTCTGGGTGCCTCCCTTTGAAGGTATACTTGGCACGGCCAATGGGGACAAGGCCCGAAGGTTGGCCTAGGACCCGCTAGAGAGATTATATCTCCCAGTTGGCCTGGGACCGGCTGGGGATCCCCCGGGTTGAGCTGGAGGAAGTTGCAAGGGACAGGGACATCTGGGCTTCTCTGCTCTCCGTATTGTCATCGCAACCCTAGAAGGACTAAGCGGCCTAGAAAATGGATGGCTGGATGGATGGATGGAAGGAATTCTTCTAAGGCATTTCTCATGACAGTTGACAGCTTATTATGCAAATTTTACAGTACAAAGTGCTTTTGCTATTAAGTCAGAATTCTCATGAAAGGAACCATGTAGTTTGTGTATTTAACCAACGGAAGATTAAATTGTACAGCTTAATTTTTATTGTTATCATCACAGTTCAAGTTACTGTAAGAAAGATGCCTTCTAAGATTTCAGCTAAGAAAATGTACATCTCTTTCGTCCTTACTTATTGTCAATGACGAGGACGGGAGACAGAAGGTGCGGTTTGGACCCAAGTGTGGGTGCTTTTATTTCCACGCCAAAACACAGGAGCAATCAGAGACTGAGGTCAGGGACAGGCGAGGGTCTTCCGAGGTACGAATGTCGTTTCAGGGGCGAAGCAATACTCAGTAAACGGGTGAACAAGCCAAGGTCAAAAAGCCAGGAGAATCAGGAACTTTAAACAGGGAATAAGGTACTGGGAAACAGAACGCTGAATTCACAAGCCAGTACGTGGGGACTGTAAATTCCACACCCGTTGCTGTGACGGCGCGGCCTTTATACCTGGCTGTGCTAATCAGCAACAGGTGCTGTCACTGAGCTTGTGGGTGTGGGCGTGACACTTATCATGATGCATGCTTTCCTGTGTCAATTTCTGTGATATTTACTATTGAGATTAAACAGTTTTCATTGTCTTTTTGTAACAGATCCAAATTTTAACTCTATAATTCCTTGCCAGATTTTCAGTTTGTTACCGGTCCAAAAAACGACACACGTGCCATACACCTTGAAGGACTCTGAAACCTGTCTGCATGTGAGAACCAGACGTTATGTCATTCCACATAGAAATGATGCTCTTCGTGTTTTTACGGTACGTTAGAGATAAAAATATGATTATGTTTATTTTATTAAATATGATTTTGTGATCTATTAATTGTTTTGTGTGATGTAGTGCATTTCTTTGAGAATTTTAGTTTTTGCAATTTAATAAAAATGTTTTTTTTTTTTTTTTCCAGGGCTTGGGACTAAAGACTGCCACTAATTTTTTCATAACAATGCCTCATTGCCTGCTTTTCAAGGGACAGACATACCATTACACTCAACATTATGGTGAGTGGGATGGTTGTTGTAGATTTGTAATGCATTAACATGTCAGTTAAAATCAAGAAAACCTTCTGGTTGTTCAGAATTCTAGTACCTTTAGTATATGGAAGCAGAGGACTAAACATGTAATATTTTAACTGGAAAAAGAAATTAAATTGGTAGTTTGGTTATTAGATGTTGAAGAAAAATCTTGTTTTTTTGCAGCCTCTAGTGTTTAAAATGAGAGGGGACAACACACTTCGGTGATTACGTTACTATTGTTTTTTTCTGCAAGGTATTGCATTAAACAGGCAAAATGCAGACTTACACGAGATGGCATTTGGTGCATCGCTGGAGAATCAACCCATTGAGACCATGCGTACATTCTTCCCTGAAACGTGGATCTGGGATCTTGTGGAAGTGGGGTATGTGGCATGTGTTCTTAGTTCCAGCAGATCTGCCTTTAGTCACAAGATGCTTCTAATGGACTTTTTTAAGGTCATGACATGGACAATGGAATGCATCAGGTCAAACAGTAGTGTACAGGACTTCATCAGAGTGGTACATGTGACCAATATGGCAAACTCTTCTATTCAGTCTGGCTGCCTATTACAATAGCACTGAAACCCGTCCGTCCATCTTGGTACACTATATGGAGGCAAGTAGTACCAGTGGACTGGACCTGAAAAGAATTAATTGCATGAAGCTGCATAAATGACTAAAGCTGGAGACATATCCATGTAGACAAAGAAAAAAAAAAGCCATAAAAAAAAACATGAACTGTATGGTAAGGACAATGCTCTTGTCACGAAAGCACTACTTGTTGACTTGAGCTAGTGAGGTTTTGGAGATGTTGAATTATTTTGGGATATGTGACCACATGATCCACCCAGTGTGATGAATGTACGCTTGCCCTCAAACATCTTGCAGGGAGTCTGGGTCCACGGAGGTCCCTATCACCGTTCCAGATACCATCACTACATGGGAAGCAGAGGCCTTCTGCTTATCCCCAGTTGGTCTGGGCCTTGCCCCCTCTACGCAGCTTACAGTGTTCCAGCCTTTTTTCTTAGAACTCACTCTGCCCTACTCCATCATTCGCGGGGAGCGCTTTGAGCTGAAGGCAACTGTCTTCAACTATCTGCCCAAGTGCATCATGGTATGTGCTCGTGCGAGCCTCGTCGAAGGATGGCCCAGGTGTTTGTATGCGCCTTTGCTGTTCTTGAGTCTCTGTGCCCTGTCAGGTGTTGATGACCGCAGCACCGTCCTCCGACTACAAACTGGAACCTCACCCTGGCTCTCAGTATTCCTCTTGCCTATGTGCCAGTGAGACAAAGACATTCCAATGGGGTTTGGTTGCCTCGGCACTTGGTAAGTCTGCGCTCAGTCAGAGTGCATTCTGTGGCCTGCTGAACTCCCTGTCTGATCACAGTGCACTTTCATTTTTTTTTTTGAGCAATTTGCTGCACACACCCTGCTGCCCTTAACAGTTTTGCCTGCAGCCCAAACTGCAATCCAAGAGGGTACTTTGAGTGTCTGAGTCTTGGGCGTGAACACGATGGCCCCACAGTTCACGTGCACCTCATGAAATGGTTTTGTTCCTTGTGCTCAGGAGCCGTGAACGTGACGGTGAGCGCAGAGGCAGTGCCGTCACAGACCGAATGTGACAACGAGGTTGTAAGTGTACCGGAGAAGGGTCGCATTGACAGGGTTACACGCGCCTTGCTGGTTAAGGTGAGAAGTTGTCGTGCATTTTAGCATTTACTCATTTACTCCTCTTGCTGATGCTTATTTGAATAAGGGAAAAGGCACAGAACCATATGCCACAATATCCATTTTTAATTTTTTATACAATAGCCAATTTCTTCACAGGTAAGACCAAAATCCAGCAAACAATGTTATGGGTAATATAAAGCAGTGTTAATATAAAGCAATTCCTCTTGTAGAAAGAAAAGTAGCAGGTTATAGGATAGATAAAACAAATTTGCACACTATTTTCCCAATTTGGTCAGCCAACAAACAGTGGCATGATTCTTTGCAACTGCAGGCTGAGGGAATGGAGAAGACTGACAGTCACAGCTGGTTGTTGTGTCCTAAAGGTGGGTGGTGTGTCTGTGTGAGTGAGAGAAACAGATTTTTCTCAAGAGTTTAAGAGACTGTATATTAACATTTATCCATTTAATGAAGTGAAAACTAGAATCATTCAGGTGTGTCTTAGGTACAACAGAAGGTTTAGTAATTTATAGATTTCTGGTATATTGGAATGTTTTGTCACAAGTCCATTTTATTTTACTACTACACTATATGATGACCTGCAAATTTTTTGTAAAGGAGAGAGTTTTTTGTAAATGAGTACATGCCTAGTTCAAAATGATTTGACTTTTCAGCGGATTTGAGAATGTCGGCCATTTGTGCGGCTCATCCTGCTGGAAGAGTTGGATTTGCTGGTTTCCTTCATTCTACACTGTCTCTACAGGAGAGGAAATCAAGGAAGAGGTGAAGCTGGAGCTCCCAGAGAACGTGGTGGAAGGATCAGCCCGTGGTTCGGTTTCCGTTATTGGTAAAATACAACAAACAAAGGCCGTACGGTCAGATGCATTGTACAGAATGCTCACCCGAGAACACCAGCAAGTTGGACACTCTGATGGCTAGCCATGGACATCACATACTGACAGCTCCAATCTATTAGTTTTTTTTTTTTATGTCACCTAGTGTATAACAGACATGGACCCACTCCAGATTTCTCCTTCTTTCAATACAGGAGACATATTGGGTCGGGCCCTTCAGAACTTAGAGGGACTGTTGGCCATGCCTTATGGCTGTGGGGAGCAGAACATGGCTCTCCTGGCCCCCAATATCTACATTCTGCACTACCTGGAAGCCACAGGCCAGCTCACTTCAGCCATCAGTGAGAAGGCCACACCATTCCTCAAGAGTGGTAAGAGTCCTTGGTCCTGTTGGATACCCTCCTTCCCAAATACAGGGTTGGCATCTCAGTGGAGTGAAGTAATAATTGACCCCGCGCTGCAATATGTTGCACGTTTTTTTTTTGAAGATTACACAAATGAGAGCTCTGGGTTCAAAGGTCAACAGATGTATAGTAAACTTGTTTAGAAGTGGTCACTTCCCAGGTTTGCACTTCACTTCCTTTTTGCTTTCCATTTGTACAACTTCCAGTGGTCTTTCAATTAATTAGGACATACTTATTAACTTGGAGGAGATTCCAGGTCTCCGTGTTGCGCTTAAGCGGATGCAGTTGGTAGCACGGTGGTTAGCGTTGCTCCCTTTGAACCTAAAGGTCTCAGGTTCAAGCTTCACCTTCAGCAGATGGGATGCTGGTCTGCTGCAAAGCACCCCAAGCAGGACTTAAACCCCAAACCCACCCCATGGCAGGCCCCTGCCAAACCTGCTGCGCTGCTGCTGCTGCTGCTGCTGCACCCCCCTGAACCTGTAACACTTTTGTACAAATCCAAATGGGGACCAGCTGTCAGCTACAGTAGGCCTGCTGTGATGGATGTAATGAGCGATTGAGTGTGCTTTTGCACACAGGAATGTGCTGTTTGTCATTCTCAAAAATTCCTATGGCCAGGTTACCAGAGACAGCTGAACTACAAGCATCCAGATGGCGCCTTCAGCACCTTTGGTACGGGAAGTGGGAACACCTGGTGAGCACTTTGATACCGTGCATCTCATATACGTTCTAGAGAAGGGTCTGTGGTTTCCATTAATATGCATGATTGCAGCTTTTGAGATTTTAGTCTGACATTTTTCAGTTATTCACGAAGCATAATTCTTGATTATCCATCCGCAGGTTGACTGCTTTTGTTGCCAAGTCTTTTGTCAAGGCACAGGCATTTGTTTTTATTGACCCCACGATTGTTGAGCAAGCACAGACATGGCTTTTAAAAAATCAGAAGCCAGACGGCTGCTTTAACACTGTGGGGAAACTCTTCAACAACAGAATGAAGGTCAGAGTGGCAATAAGTAAAGTAATAACTTATTTAACAGAAAAGCATCTGCACGCCCTGTATATGCTTTGAATTCAAGAATGTCTTAACTGGAACTATATAAATCACTATGCAGCAATGTGCAAAATAGGATTTTCACACAAGTTACGGTTTCAATAGGGAGGGGTAGCAGATGATGTGACCCTGACGGCCTATATCACCGCAGCTTTTCTGGAGAGCAAGACATCAGTAAGTGCACTCGGTGGGATCTTTGGGCAGCAGTGTGGGCCGTGAAGACTAGTCACCACTCAGCTTTACCGAGGAGACTTTTCCACAAAGACAGTTGTTTGAATCGTTGTCTGCTAAATTTTTCTTCTGACACATGAAGCACTCCGCACTGAACAACAGCTTAGCCTGCCTGAGGTCAGACACCAGCTACTTGACCAACACCTACACCTCAGCCCTGCTGGCCTACACCTTTAGCCTTGCTGGAGACCATGAGAAACGGGACGAACTGTTGGAACACCTGCACCGCCTGGCCTTGGAACAGGGTATGCCGTGTGTGTAGGCGCATGGGAAAGAGTCTCATGCTATGAGTATTTTCCTCATTTTGTGTGTGTCTATGTATGTGTGTTTTTGCACCACCTTCAGGAGGCCTCCTGCATTGGTCCCAGTCAACAACAGAGATGACCTTGTCTGTGGAGATAAGTTCGTATGTGCTGCTGGCAGTCCTCAACAAATCTCCACTGACCGCTGAAGACATGGGTTATGCTGTCAGAATTGTCCGTTGGATGGCTGGGCAGCAGAATTCATACGGAGGATTCTCTTCTACGCAGGTACTCGGTCCCCATGTGCATTTCCTGGTCTTCTTTTCTACATGATCAGAATGGCTGAAAAAATAAGTTGTGGAATGACCTAGTCAAAGTTTTAATGTAAATCTGAATGGGACGTTGTGGCAAGGCCCCAAAAGAGCTGCTAATTCTTGAAAACCACTAAATATTGGTGAAACAAAGCAAGTCTCCTTGGATGAATGAGCCAGAATTCCCCTGAATAATGTGAGACCCAGGTCACCAGCTATATTAATTAGTTGCACTCATCACAGTTAAAGTAATTAATTAATCAAACTTTATTTGTACAGGTAGAATAACCACTTACTGATATTGTAGGGAAAATTTGCTTTTCACAAAGGGTTTACATTTACTCATTTGGCAGACATTTTTCTCCCAATCAGCTTTCAATGAACGTTATGTAGTGTTATCAGCCCACACCTTATTTAGCAGGGTAACTTACACTGCTAGATGTACTACTCACAATGGGCCGCTCATCCATGTACCGGTCAAATACACATAAGGATCGAGCCCACATCTTCTTGCACTACCCAGGCCCTGTGAGACAGCAGCACTACTCGCCGTGCTACCACGCCAGGTCATTTACTGGTGCGTTGTTGTAATTAAACATTATTTATTACACTGTTTTTCTTGGCTTCATATTGTCCAGTATTAGGAGTAGTTGACGAGCTAACTGAATTCACAATAAATATTTTTTCATGAAGTTGGTTTAAGTCTAAACACAAACTTTTAAGTGGATATTGAATCGTGTGTGTTTGCACAGGACACGGTGGTAGCCCTGCAGGCGCTGGCGCTCTTCTCCACGTTGGCGCACACTTCCGAGGGCTCCAGCACAGTTACGGTGCAGTCCACTAGTGGAGAGCAGCACCGCTTCCTCGTTGACCAAGGCAACAGACTGCTTTACCAGGAGAGGGCTCTGAAGGACGTCACAGGGCAGTACAGCATTGCAGTACAGGGCACTAGCTGTGCATCTGTGCAGGTCCGTGTTTTGCACCCCATTTTAATTTGCTTCTGTTTTTGGGCCAGACTTTTCCATTAAGTCTCATTTACACGACACGACTGACTTATTTCTTTGCCATACTTGCAATGTTTGCTTTCAGACAACCCTCCGGTACAATATCCCCACGCCGGCTGTTAATTCCACCTTCAGTGTTGCTATCAATGTGAGCAGCGAGTGCAAGGGTGTCCCCCGTGGAGAAAAAGTGATTCTCAAATTTAGTGTGGAGTGAGTATAGCCCCCACAGGGTGTGCAAAGGTGTCACAACTCAGTGAGGCAAAAGTCACACCAGCCAATTTTGTGTTCCTTCACTCCAGATACAATGGGTTGCTAGAAAGCACCAACATGGTGTTAGTGGACATAAAGGTGCTGTCAGGATTTGTCCCGGATCCACTGTCATTGACTCAGGTGAGTTAACAAAGCAATAACACTTGGAATTTTGCTTACGAACAAGTCAGTATTTGGTCTTTGAGTGACATGTTCAGTTAATATTTAGTCCATGTGTTTTAACCTGAAAAATGTGTTTGACCAACAGCTAAAACGCTCTGAGCTGGTGGAGAGGGTCGATTCTAAGGGTGATCACATTGAAATGTATCTGAAAGAGGTGAGTTCAGATTAGTCGTATTCATTCATTTTAACATTTTTTTTACTGTTTAGCATACACTCAGCCCTCATATAATGGGATCCTGTACATCCATAAAATCACAATTGCTTATAAAAATATATGCCCCTTTTATAGCACATTAACTGTATTATCCAGTACAATGTCATGGTTGTGCAATCATTTTATTTCCACACAAGTTTTTTATCCACTACCTACTATGTCTTTCATACTGCAAAGCACATAGACACTGTGCTTCTTCCACAGTAAAACCAGCTACTGTATATATTTAATTCATATGAAAATGAGACTCAACCAATCACAATTATCAATGAAGATAAATTTAATATCATCTAATATCAAATAATACAGCAGATTTGGATATTTACTGTTTTTATTTTCATTTCATTTAGCTGCTTCTTTGCTCCAAAGTGACTTCCAGTATAAATCTTCTTACAATTACTTACCCATTCATAGAGCAGTTTTTAACAAAGCAATTCATTCATTACCTTGACAAAGGGGTACTACAGCAGGAGCAGCAATGAAAACATTTTCTTAGTAATGCTACACAATGCCTTAAAACACAGTATTTAAAAACATACTGGGATAAAGACATGTATCCAGGTGTGTCATATTTTTAACTTTTCAGGAAGACGTGACTTGACAGCTACATTTTGTTTTCACAGTTGACAAGAAATATACCAAAGTTCTATAAACTCCAACTGCAACAGGAGCTCAAAGTAAAGAACCTAAAAGCTGCAGTGATCAAGATGTATGACTACTACCAGCCCAGTAAGAATACTGTCTTTATACCTTCAATCAGCAAGCACTGGACATTGTCCAATAATTTTTTTGAACAATGCACAAGAATAGCATGTCATATCACTTCATGTCATCCAAAATTGTGAATATGCAACACATTGATTCTGATTATTGCACATTGCTCCAGCTCCTTTTGTGTGCATGTATTTTATTCAGTGTCTGTTTAATCTTTTTCAGGTGACTACGTTTTGACTGAGTATTCCTCCCCATGTGCTGACCGTATGTTATCCCTGTGAAGCTATAGTTGACAAAAGGGTTAAATTATGTGTCTTAGAAGAAGGGGGCGGGGGAGGGATGTTCACTTCATGAGAATCATTTTAATGTTTAGTGTTACAACTCCGATGGCAAAAACTTTTCACATGACCACAGAGCTCAACGCTGAAACTTATCCACTGTCTTTTTTTCTGCAGATGTTGGAAATGAAGAACAATAACGAAGTATATATATAGTAAAATCCGCCCCAAACTTTCACTTTCATAACTGCAATAAACTTCAGTTTTTGGCAAAAGTTTCTTTGTTATCATATTCTCTTTCCACAATCAAGAAATCGGGATGCTGGAGATGCCAGTTGAGTATTAGTCCTTTAGTATTTTAGTATAACCTGATGGCAGGGGGTGCGGTGGCGCAGTGGGTTGAGCCGCAGTCCTGCTCTTCGGTGGGTCTGGGGTTCGAGTCCCGCTTGGGGTGCCTTGCGACGGACTGGCGTCCCGTCCTGGGTGTGTCCCCTCCCCCTTCAGCCTTACGCCCTGAGTTGCCGGGTTAAGCTCCGGTTCCCTGTGACCCCGTATGGGACAAGCGGTTCTGAAAATGTGTGTGTGTGTATAACCTGATGTTATTCATGTTTTTTGAAGTTTAGCCTTTAAAGACAAATCCAAAATAAATTTTTTACTCCAATGAAGTAATTTAGTTAGTGGAAAGCATACAGAAGGTGAGCATAGAAATCAAGCAGCTTTCCCTGCATTTGTGGAAATGATGAATACTAAGGTCTGTTTCAGGACAGTAGTGTCTGACTTATAGCTACATTTACATTTATTTAGCAGACACTTTTCTCTAAATTGACTTCTAGTGAAGTCTACGTAGTGTCATCAGCCCACACACATTATTCACCAAGGTGACTTGCACTGCTAGATACACTACTTACAATGGGTCACTCATTCATATATCAGTAGAACACATTCTCTCTGTGTCACTCGCACACTATGGTAAACCTGAACAGTGTGTCTTTGGACTGTGGCAGGAAAACTGCACAGACACGGGGAGAACATGCAAACTCCGCACACACTGAACATGGATCAAACCAATTTGTTGTCCTGTTTTGCTTCCATATTTTTTTGCGTAGGGAATCAAACAAACATAACAAAATTTGATATTACAATTGCAGGTACATTCTATAACATTTTCCATGCCAGTTCATGCATAAGCTTTATGTGAGACAGACTTACATATTGACCAGTCTGCGGCTGGAGTGGACTGAGACAATCCCACACATATTATTACAATATAAATAATTGCCATTCGGTAGACCTCAGTCCAGTTTTGTTTATCGCTGGAAAATGTAATCATAAAAGTCAAAACCTTATCCTTATGGGATAACCACTTAAAACAAAATTTATTACCCAGCTAATTTAATTATTTTGTTACGCCCTGTGTTGCCGGGTAGGCTCCGGTTCCCCGTGACCCCGTATGGGACAAGCGGTTCTGAAAATGTGTGTGTGTGTGTGTGTGTGTGTGTGTTTAAGGTTTCTAAGTGTTGAAATATATCGACACACGTAAGTAGCTCCTGAGTCTTTTACCGGTTCTGAACTACGTTAGTAGGGAATAAAAGAATGACATAAGAAAATATGACAGAATATCTCCGCTATATAAACTTGCAGCAAGGTGTTTACATCCGTCACCAAGGCGACCGTGAAGGGGGCGGATCTTTGATGACGTAAATTTATGGGAAAAGGCCAATCAACGACAGATATTGACGAGCTGACGTCAGAGTTAAAGGGAGAGAGCCGTTATTCTGCGAGCCTCAAACTGGACTGCAACACAAGGACATGATTATGGAAAAATAAAAGTATCTTTGCATTTCATTTAAAGCCATTTTACTCGCTTTGCCGGTGTTGTGTTGAGCCGAAAGAAAGTAGGAGAGGCGAGCGAGTAGCGGGGAGACGCGCGGCCCGGTGAGATGCGCCCGGGCGGCGGTGAGTGGACTCTCTCTCTGCTTCTGCTCTGCTCCCGACCCGATCGATTCTCCACTTTCTGTCCTCTCTTTTCGGGAAAGGTCCGTATGCCGGAGCCGGCGGGCCGCGGGTCACACTGCGGTCTGGCGAGCGATGTTGTAGTGATGAGTCAAGAGCATGGCAGCTGAGAATGAGTCAACTTATCATGAGTCAAAATGCATGGGCACATAGTGACACATGCCCGCCGCTTTTAACAGTACGTCGTGTGTCTCGCGCGTTTGTCTTCTGAGTGCGTGCGTGGTAAAAGTGAGTGAGCGATCGATCCGTTCGTGCGCGGACAGTATACTATATTTTGCCTGCTGCAATCATGAATAAGGGCAGACTTACCTATCCCTATATACGCAATGAATTATTTAAATCAGTTGTGCACTGCAGCTAATTTCATATGCTAGATAACGCAAGGCATTATCATTGTGTAGTTCATGCTGTCACATAATAGTACGCGTGAGCGAAGTGTAGCAAAAGGCTGCCGAAGCCTGCGCATGCGCGTCTCTTCTGCGCGCTCGCGCACCGGTGGGTGTGCAGCCTCCGCGTGCATCACTTAAGTGAGCGTTGAAAGTTGAATGGCAGGATTTGGATGAGCTGTCATCCAGAAATGCGCTGACAGATGTTCCAGCTGTTGTCATGCGAAGTTCATGGTTTCGACACTATTGGAATCTTGACAAAATTGTTCAAACTGGGATCATTTTGTAAAAGGCAATCAAGCCTTGTCACACACATGTTGGGTAAATATTTAGGGATTTATTCCTCTACTTAAGAACTGATCTCTTCTTAAATTAAAATTTAAAGCTTTTCATGGAGCGGACTTCAAGAATTCGGAAGGGTACACTGAAGGTCTGGTTAACAGAGGAACAGTTAAAAAAAATCACAGTTTGTCATTCATTGGCCGGTGTTCGAGTTTGTCATCTTTCTGTTCGGCCAACGCACATGATTTTGTATACACACGTCTATAGTGTTTTGCATAATAGACGCGGACACGAAACGTTCGTGTTTCCTGATGGTCTCTCAAAGTATTGCTGGAAAGTATCTTAACATCTGAATGTAATAGACATGTTGACTTAACAGGGGTCATTATGTGCTGTACCTTTCAGAGCACTGTACGAATACATTTCTGCAGCAAAAATGCTCAGTATCAGCCTATTGTGTATACTGTAAATAAATATGTAACATTGTTTCTTTCAAGGGGGGTGTGGTGGCGCAGTGGGTTGGACCGCAGTCCTGCTCTCCGGTGGGTCTGGGGTTCAAGTCCCGCTTGGGGTGCCTTGCGGCGGACTGGCGTCCCGTCCTGGGTGTGTCCCCTTCCCTCTCCGGCCTTACGCCCTGTGTTGCCGGGTAGGCTCCGGTTCCCCGTGACCCCGTAAGGGACAAGCGGTTCTGAAAATGTGTGTGTGTGTGTGTGTGTGTGTGTGTGTGTGTGTGTGTGTGTGTGTGTGTGTTTCTTTCAATCCAAGTAGTGTTGTACAGGTATGATGATGTAATCAACTTAGATCAGCTGTTGGTCTACATTGTGAAATGAAAATGTTAATGAAATGTACTTATTTCTTCAGTAGAGACATGTTTCACATCATCTAAAGTACAGTAATGGGTATTAAAAGTTCCACCGTTTAAGATGCTCAAATGAGGCTGCTGTCAGTCCTGTAAGCGCGAACTGGAATGCCAGTGAGTGCTGAGTGACCTGCCGAGGTCACAGGCGACTGCTATATTTACCAGTGTTGAAAGCTGATCCTGAGCACCCAGTATCGCCGTGTTCACTCCCTCTCTCCCTCCCCCGGCTCTGCTCAGTCCAGGCCAGAACCTCTGTACAGCAGGCCAGCCGCTCCGGTGCTCTTCGCTAGTCAGCCGGACCTGTCTTTTCCTATTGATTGTGTACGAAAGAGGAGCTGTGGCATATTGGCAGCCTGTGGCTGAGGTGGGTACTCTCGCTGTCACCGCGCTGGAGTTACAGCACCTTCATGCTGGTTCTGGACCAGTAGTGTCATTCCTGTGCTGAATTATGTATTGTTTTAATTCATTTGCCACTGAAGATAGCGGGGATTTTTCTACAGCTCACACCTTTAAAAACTATTTTTTTCTCACAGAACTTATTCCTTGTTCAAAAATAATTTCATTTAACATGAAAGGCAATGTATTTAACTAGAATGTATGTGTACACTGCTTTGTGGCTTTCTCTCTGCCGCTGTTCAAGATATACAATGCGATTAGCAACAAGTGGTATCCCTAATTGCTGATTTCAGAATGTAAGTGGATCATTTCAGATAACCCTAATTTGGGAGATGCTATATTTTGCCTGTTGGTTGTGTTTTTTTTGGAATCTGAATTCATTCAAAAGATGTTAATTTAAAAGATATTTAGTGGTCTAATTTTGTGTACTGCTGTGAGAAGAAGTTCATTCATGTGTTGTCCTTCAGTACTGCTAATATGAAATGCTGTGATTAAATGCTGTGAGGGTTTGACCACTTTATAAGTACTTGCTTGTGAATTGTAAAGTTGCTGAGTGTCACTGAAGGGTGGAGGGACATTCTACACCAGATATAGTCTCTTAAGTTATTACAGTATAAGGTGCAAGGAAGAAATAACATTTAAACTGCAGTTATGTTTATTTCCAATGTTTGTTATTTTTTTGGACATGGAGCTTTTTTGTTTCTGGTTTTGCAACTATAATTCCTGAGAACCATTGATCAGTTGTTCTGGCACACAACTCTACGCAAAAGAAAGGTTAGCAGGTGGCAAAACAGTTAAGGGCATTGTAACCCGATGGTTGTGCAGTAAGTTCAAGTCCCAGGTGGGGACTTCTGTTCTACCTTTGACATGGTATGGGAACCTGTATTCCTTCAGTAAAATATTCAGCTGTTTGAATGTGCAAATAGTTGTGGTTGTGCTTGAGCCTAATGTGTTATACTGTCATTGACAGTTTAGGGCTGGGTGAAATAAAACATTTCCAGCCTATTCAGTGTCTTATTTGTGTGTCCCTTCCGTCTCATTCAGGTCTCTACAGCAAGCTGTGTAAGTGAGGGGCGATGCTCCCTCCCACCCACGCTGCCATCCGCTGTTCCTGAGTGCTGCCTTTCCACACACAGCAGGTATGCTTCCAATTCTGCGACCTCTAACGCTGCTTCTTCTCATGCTGGGCTCCAGTACCTTCCAAAAGGGCCGAGGTCCTGATCAAATATCCAGCCCCAGGAACACGTGACCCTCAACCCGGTCTGTTTGGGCCTGCGTCACCAAGCAGAGGTGTGCTGGGTGTTACACTGAAGTGGCAGCACAGGTGTGGATGGCACTGTGTTGTTGTTTTGGCTGCCTTGTAAGGCCCATGTAGAGCAGTTGTCAGGACCTGATTGGCCAGAGAAGAGCTTGGGGGTGGGATCACAGACATGAGTGTCTATCTGCTCACATTCCAAGATAAATATAGCTGCCCCTAAGACCCAAGTTGTATAATCTCAAGCTAATTCATCTGTGGAGCAGCTTGATTCTCTTTCTCATATCTTATTGGCAAGGGTTAATCCACTGAATTTGGTGTACTTGCTAGGCTTCTCGGGGTGTTTACATTTATTTTTGTACAAGGCTATGCTCAGTATAAACTATGTTCATGAACAGAAAACGTAATATGTGTGATATAGCATCAATAGTGATGTATCCTGCCTCCCTCCTCATTAGAGTGTCTACCTGGCGATCCCAGCAGCTGAAGCTGATTATGTAGAACTGTCATCTGTGTGGGAGTCTATTTGACTTGGGGGAAAGCTGTCCAGCACATGGCTCACTCAGCAGTCATCCCTTGGGAAGAGACTGAATATCAGGCTCCAGCATATTCCTTAGCACCAGAAACCAGGCTACAGTACTATAGGTTCAAGTGCTTGCATTGCTTGGAGCTCTAGACTCTTTCCAAGCGTGAGAGACCCAGAAACATCTTTAGGAAGTCTATTTTCTGATTACTTTTGTCAGGAAGAGCATTGGCATAGTGGTTAGAGCTGCTACCTTCGGACTCAGAGGACCCAAGTTTGAATCCCCCTCCAAAGGTACCCTTAAGCAAGGTACTTATTCTGAGTTGGTGTAGAAAAACTGGTAAATAATTGTAAATCACTTAACACTCGTAAGTGTACCTTTCTTTGGAGAAAAGCATGAGCTAAATATGTAAATGTCAGTGTAAAAGGGGCTGGCATCGCTGTGTGGAGGGCCCAGTCTGCTGCTGGCACGATTGCCTGGGAGACGCCAGTAGCAGAGGAGCCATGGCCTGGCGGCGTCTCTGTGTGTAACCAACCAGTGCGGCTTGTTGGTGTGTCCCCATGGAAACCGTGCTGAGCGGAACCTTTGAACAAACTGAAAGATGAGTTAAGACTTACGGTGTGTGGGCTGTGAGCTGGAGACTGACTGTTTTCTCAGAGATGCCGCGTCCTGTGGGTTGCGCTGGAAACGTCAGAGCTATGTGACAATGAGGCAAGCCTGAGCCTGTCTCGATGCAGGCTGACCTGTAAGAAGGAAGAGGAAGGTTTGGGTAACTGCTCCTACTAGAATGGGCACAGCACTGATCAGACATTTGTTGACATGTATTGACTCTCCGGAGATTTTTATAGTTTGCAATTGGTGTTAATATGTAGTGTGCACTGTAAAAATTTTTCCTGTTATTGTTTTCTCTCAAAATGTGGTTGTCAGAGTACTTAAGGCATTGCGGAAGATGCAGGAGTCGCTGTAAATTGTCGCTATGCTTTGAGTGAAGAAAGATCTCTCGATGGCTGTGTCCGTCAGTCGGCCCTGGTGCGGAGCGGGGAAGGTGCAAAGCTGAAGGCCTTCATCTCCTGGTCCCCTGGGGCCGGGCAAAATAGCAGGGCCCCTGTCCCTGCGCCAGGTCCGAATCACCGGCCAGTGGCGTGCTCTGGACGTGCTCCAGTCCGCTTCTTACTCCAGAGCTGCCAGCTGAATTATTGATGTTCTCGCTGCCTTTACTGGGGAGGGGAGAGAGTGAGAGAGCAAGTGAGGGAGAGACGGATTAAAGAAATAGGAGCTGGCCCACTGAAACCAAGACACATCAACAACACCAGATACTTTTATTTATTCAGACGCTGCAGTGGCATATGAACAACAGCCCGACTCTCCGCAGGAACAAGCTGTGCTTTCCGAAAACACGTTTCCTCTTCAGCATCTTGCCTGCTACAGACAGCTTCTTGGCTGGCACCAGACCACTCCTTTCACCTAAAATGTCTTTAATGTTACAAAATAACTTGGATAGAACTGGAAAAAAAAACTATTGTGGCTGCAGATCGTGTAGTAGACATTTCCTCAAATGAACCCTATCTTGCAGGGTGTACATCCTGCAATACGGAGTCTTAATGCACCCTAGAGCGTACATTTCATGCTTGCCGCAATTTCGGGCTTGGGCCTTGGACAGTTTCCTAGAAATCCCAGAAATACATTGAAGAACCTTTTTTTTTTTCTCTCTCTGCCTCAGGAGGTTAAAGGATCAAGCAGTGTAGATTTCAAAGTGTCCCTGCCTGATCTGCAAGTGGTCCTTCAGTTGAACACCCAGAGGCAGTGCTACCACAGCTCAGGGTATCGGGAATCTTTGAGTAGCTCTGTAACTGTCTGTGATCTGGACAAGTATCCCTGTGACACTTGATACTGAAACATTCGAAAAAAATCCATTTGTATGCACTTTTTGCTTCCCTGGTGGACGAGGCTCTCACAGTGCACTAAAGAAAGGCCCTAGGTAACTGGTGGACTGTTCTTCTTTCTACTAGAGTTCAGATGGATGCAGTACACTTAGGCTTATTCATTTAGAAGATGCTTTTCTCCAAAGCAGCGTACATCTCACAGAAAAATACGAGTGCCTAACATCAACAGAAAGAGACTTAGATGCAGACGTGTAATTCACACGTGGTTAATTTGTTACATTCTTTGAGTAAAAAGATCACAAAGACAACAACAAACTAAAGAAATATGCATCCCATGCTGTTGTCAGTATGGCTGCATGTCTTGCAGAAGTGCCGATTTCTGGCTGTTCTATTCTTATTATTATTATTTACCTTTATTTAGATGACAGATTTGTCCAAGGAAATGTAGTGTTCAATACTAAATTTTACAATGTTTTACCCTTTTATACGTCAGGATGTTCTTACTGTATCAGTTCAGGGTAACTATCTTGTTCAGTGGTATTGTAGCAGAAGCAGGGGTTTTAACCAGGGACCTGTCTTGCAGGTACTCTACGAACTGGTGTCTGTGTTTTCTGTCTTGCAGTCGATGCAGTCTGCCAGTCGTCCAGCATGTCTCGTGTCTCTTCCACGGCCAAGCGCTACGCTGGCTCCTCCTACACCAGCCACTACAGCTCCTATGGGTCATCCCTGACACCCACCCTGGGCTCCTATAGCGAGCGGGACAGGCTGCCTTACAAGAGTGGCTCCTCTAGCTACACTCCATCCAACTACTTGAGTGGCAGCACCAGCCGCACCCGCAACTACAGTGCCTCTTTGGAACCCGACCGGGGCCGGCCCATTCCCCGCGCCGACCTGCTGGGTAGCCGCCGCAGTGAAAGCCTGAGCCGTGCGCCAACCAAGGGCTACAGCTCTGGTCTGAGTGGGGGCGGGGCCTACTCCACGTACAGCTATTCCCCAACCACACCCAGCTACTTGTCCTCCTCCCCGACATCATCGTCCATCACTCTATCCCGCCGCCGCTCGGTGAGCCAGAGCGACCTGACGCGAGACCTTTCCTCCCTGGGACTTGCCGACCCATCCTCTTCACCCTCCACCACCGGCAGCAGTCTGAAATCGTCATACCGGAGTCGAGGCAGCGAGGCAACTGACTCGTACAGCAGCTCACGCTACGGCTCTGGCCTCTTGCGCAGCTCCACACAGGAGGCCATTAGCAGCGGAGGCGGCAGTCGCTTTACCTGCTCCAACTCCCCAACACAGAGCACGCTGGTAAGTTGATCCCAGCCCTCTCACTGTTCCCATGGCTACCATGTGGTGTTCACCATCTCAGAAAGGAATGCGGATTTTTCTGAAATTTTTTTTGTCTTGTTCTCTGACGATAGCATGTTTGCTCTCACAGCCTTTCATAGGAGAGGTGTGTGCCGCCATAAGGTTGGGAGGGTGCAAAACAGCCCCTTTCCCAGTAGGGGGCACCAAAACGTGTCTTAGTTCACTGCTGTTGTTTCAGTTGAAAGGACTGACATGTCATGTGGACCTTGTGCAGAAGGGTTGCTTCCACGTTGTGCCATGGTGTATCCAGTGTAAGAATACATGATGGGCCCCCTGAGACTGATATTGAGAGTGTGACGAGGTGTGCGCTTTTTCTTGGTGTGAACAACCACACCAAGTACAGTAGTCAGTGTGCACATCTTTTTTTGTGAGCCAGATACAGGAGGTGAAACAAGAAAATCTGAACACGGATTCACGTCTCAGCTGTGATGCACAATTATTGAGTTTTACTGAATTTTGTTTGTTGTTTTTTCAAAAAAAAATCCTTCTTCATATGGGATAGGACTCAGAAGGGGGATAGAATAACAGACCTTCCCTTTTGTTTAAATAATTTATCGTTTAATTTGTTTAATTGACTGTACGTTAATAGACTGAATGCACCTGTTCCCACTACAGCGGTTTGCTGACCTCTCTCTAATGGTTCTACTCTTTGTTCTGTGGAAGCATCCTGTGTTTGTTTACTCTGGAGTTTATCGTCCGCTGATGATGTGCGTGGTTCCATGGAACGGCTGTTGTGATCACGTTTTGTAACAACAGGAATCATGGAAGAGTTGGCAGCAGTCCATGACCAGGAAGTGACGATTGATGCGTCACCTCACAGTCGGTGGTGCTGCTGTCATAAGGCTGTGGCTGTATTAGAGAGTTCTACTCTAATTATTATGTATGCAAAATATGGAGGCCCTTTACCTGAATCATGCACTTACCTTTGATGTTTGTGCTCTATCACATGCAGACTGGCTAGGCTAGTTATCTGGAGGTCATGCATGTTATGCTTGTTTGGGGACAATGCAGGTCAGCAGAGGTGAGACAGTTTGCCAACAGGCTACCCTGGCCACGATCTGTCAGTTTGCTCCCCTTTCGCTGGACGGTTGCATGGTATAATCCTGCAAATGTTAAATTAAAAAATGGCACAGGTTATAAGAGGCATACAGCTGTAGATAATATTCACTGAACATTTATTTGCTCACCTTTGTGACTGCGTGGATGAATTGGGCCTGTGGCACATTGCTACCACATGTTCAGGTCCACCCCCCCAACCCTAAGATCCCCCGTGCTAGCATAGGGGAACCCAGTATGGTGTATTTGAGGCACAAAACCTATTTCTGCGTTTCTGTCATTGTCCAAGGACTATTTCCCACATAGCTTCAAACTCCTTCTTGGTGCTAATCAATTGCGAACATGCACATAACATGTATAAACTGGACATCATTACATGTCACTATTTGGTAATGCAGGCATCCATGTATGAAATTGGATGTGAAAATTACTGGAATTTCACTTTTAATGGTTTGTACGTATTCTGTAAATTGTCAACAGAGTGCCAAGTGACAAATGTACAGTGTTTGTGACAGAATGTCTGGAAGAGCTCGCAGTATTTTAAGGTTTTGCACTTTAGAACAGTACCTCGGAGCCTGATAAATATACTTTATGCAGCGTGCCTTTTTGCCTGTCTTCCGTTAGCATGTTTGTGCCGTATTCTTCCCGTTGAAAGCAGTCAAGTTCAAAAGCATCGGCTTTTCTGTTGATGAATTATTAACGCTAACAGAAAATAGTGTAACTGAGCTATTTGTCTTGCCGTTAGATTTTTTGTTATTCGTGAGCTGTTAGTCTAAAGTACAGTTGTCCCACCCTGATGCATTCAACTTTTGCATGTATATAAAGTATCAAGTGTTACTTCTTTGTTGCAAGAGCACTGTTGTTCTTACCGTTACTGTTTCTCAATGACTCTAATGCAGCTGATGGCCTTTACTTGGAAACTTCAAGACCATTGTGTGTTACTTTTTTAGCCTGGCCCTTTAAGCTACAGACAATTATTTACCCCTTCATACACTTGGGTAGTTTTTTCTGGAATAGTTTAGGGTAAGTACTTTGCTCAAAAGTAGTACAGCAATAGGTGGGATTTGAACCTGCAACCTTTGGCTCTAAAGATGGCAGCTATAACTACTATGCTACCAGCTTCCCCGAAAACACACCCTCAGCGCAGGGAACACTTGCAGCACTTGCCAGCAGATGCATATGCTCCTGCCCTATTTGTGCACACACTGCACTCCCCTGAAGCAAGGGAGGGAGCTCACAGTTCCCTCCCTTGCTTCAGAGGAGTCACACAGGAACGGGCAGCAGCCCACCATACTGCCCTCGTACCCCACCTGTTTCCTCTCCCCTTGCAGCACCACTGCACTCTGGCTGTTCAAGAGAATTGTGGTTTTGCAAGAGTGGTACACGTCTTCAGGTTACATTTACATTTATTCATTTAGCAGACGCTTTTGTCCAAAGCGACGTACATCTCAGAAATAGTTCAGTTTGTGCATTGCGTTAAGAGAAAGAGACATGGCTGCAGACATGTGACTCTCAAGTAAACCTAGTTTGTTACCTTCCGCTTGCTGCACCGATGTTCAAGTAGGTGCATAAAACACAGGACAGACAAATCCTGATACCTTCCTACCAATTTTTTTTTTTAAATTTTTTTTAATAAGAGACACAAACAATCACATACAATGCCGGAGTAGCAGCTGAATAAAGGCTTATCTGGGGATGCTCATGAAGTTACGGTGCATGAACATTTACACCATACATGAGCTGGAAAGATCTTGGGCGAAATGGGTCCAGAAAAGGTGAGTTTTCAGACCCTTCTTGAATGTAGACAGAGTTTCCACAGTTCTGAGTGAGAGGGGAAGGTCATTCCACCACAACGGAGCCAGAACCAACAACCTCCATGCTTTACCTTTTGTACCATTGCCATCAGTTGCTTTGTAAAGAACAAATGGATCCATAAATCTTTTTTAATAATGTGGCTGTATAATCTCTCGTCAGTTCACGTGACTCTCTACTGAGTAGGACTAAGCTTTGTGTGTTCTTGTTTCAGTATTTCAATTTTAAGATTTTTCCATGCAGAAACCCTATATGAATTATTATACTGCATACAAAACTTTATCTTTCAAAATTGTATTGAGTCGGTTGAATTCCAAGTACAGTAATCATGCTCAAAGTTGACCATCTGCTTGATTTAGAATTTATTTTAGTTTTGCACAAATGTAAATGAACCGCAGACCTGATGAACAATTACCTAATCAAGTCGTTTGATTGAGGGTGCAATCAAAGTCTTTGTTTAACTCAAACTGCTGTCGCTTGGGGCAAGTTTTGTATTTCGAGGTTATCTGAGTTCAGAGTCCACTCTTGATGTGGCAGAACTGGAGCATTGGAGATAGGTTTTACTTTAAATAGCTGAATTTGGATGCGCTCCATGTTTCTCATAACTCATACAGATCATTAAATACCACTGATGTTGTGCATATAACACGCGTCAAGACCCTAGAGTGGTATATGCAGAAGTGTGAACTGTCTAGCCAATTCCTTTGGAGTCTCTCTTTTAAAGGAATTTTTTTTAGCTGTCCTTATCTAGGTCCATTCTTGATCTATTTTCATTTCCACTTCTAAAACGAAACCAAGTAAATTAGGACAGCTGGTAGTGTAGTGGTTAAAGCTGCTTCCTTTTGACCTTAAGGTCGTAGGTTTGAATCTCACCTCTGGTTGTAGTATGTGTGAGCAATGTACTTACCTTAAATTGCTCCAGTAAAGTTAACCAGCTGTATAAATGGGTAAATAATTGTAAGTAGCTTAACATTGTAAGTTGCTTTCAAGAAAAATGTGAGCTAAATGAATGAATGCAATGTTAATTCAAAATTGAGGTCAAGGTGACACTGAATCGCTTCTACATTTCCTCCTTTCTTTTTCCCAAGTTTAAAGCAATACCAGTTGGCATGATTACAAATCTGATAGGAAAGGATCAGATTGAGAACCTTAACTTTCCCTGGTGTTCCACTTCCAGTTGACCTTGTAAGACAAGGACAAGTGCCAGTGGTTATGGTGAATTTTATCATCCACCTACTTGTCAGTGTCAATCTTGTCTTTCCTGACTTCCACACAGAAATGGGAATATCTCACATTTAATAGTGTCACCCAGGATGTTCTTGGATTCTGATCAGTAGCCCACATTGCTGTTGTATGGAAATCATTTCCTTTATGTAGATACAGATGGGAGAACTTGGTATACATACATACAGTGCTGCTTGAGAGTATATGAACTCCTCGTGTCCCTTAGTTTTACTATAAAATGGTTATTTAATGAGACGCAGTCTTTCTCGTTTGACATAGTAGGTGGGTAAATACCAACTGGTACAAATTGTTGGTTTAGAGGAAATCATGTGTGTAGTAGAAAAATGGGAGGGGGTGCAGTGATGCAGCAGGTTTGGCCGGGGCCTGCTCTGTAGTGGGTCTGCAGTTTGAGTCCTGCTTGGGGTGCCTTGCGGTGAACCAGCGTCCTGCCCAAAGTGCGTGCCCTCCAGCCTTGCACTGGGTTACGCTCCGGCTCGCTGCGATCCAGCTCAGGACAAACAGTTATAGACATCGTGTGCGTTTGAGTAGAAAAGCGGAAATGGTGCAGGTGGAGGCTTAAGTGAACCATACCCTGCTGCATTGGTTAAACCAAGTAGGTAAATAAAATCAGGTGTGTAAGTCATAATCATTTTTTTAATATTTTATACAAGGATTATGATCATCCCTATATGGTTCAAATACTTTCAAGCAGCACTGTAGGTGTTTAATAATGACAACAGTAATATTATTCAACATGGTTTTCATGGAGTAGATTACAAGAACAAACGCAATGTATCTGGAAGGCAACAGCAAATCACTGCGATTAATGTCTGCTCCTCCTTAGTGCAATACAGTAGTATGTCAGATTGGGCCACGCATACAGCCACAGTAGGAGTGAAGCTCTTACAGAGAGTATCTGCTAAAGTGTCATACCCAAGCACCAGACCGCAACCCATGTGAAGCATCTCTATCAATGCACGAGTCTGGCAGGTGCCAGGGGGACAGAAATGATAGCGTAGCGTGACACTGCACAGGTGTAAACCTGAAGCTGGATGAGTGATGTCAAGGAAGAGCTGCCAGTATGTGACAGACTTCATTACACTACAAACAGCATGAACAGCCACCCCTACGCATCAGTAGGAGATCTGACAGAATAAGTCGACAGCGATACCATGGCACCAGGGTTTTGACTGCCTTGGGTGAAAAAAAACCCTGCTTTTTCAAATCCAGCATGGAATATTATATTGTATGTTTATGGGGTGTAACTGACCTCGGTTCTTTTACTAAATATCCACCTGTATGCATTTCTAAAATTTTAAGACTGTATAATATAGTATATGTCTAGTGCACAATTTATAAAGATTGTTTATGGAGGAAATTTCAACCAAATGACTTGTGTTTAAATTATCCTTTTTCTGGTTTATGTAATTATTGTTTATTTAAAACATAATTCAGAGAACCATTGCAGCAGCGTACTGATGTAGTTGTGTATTTTAGCTGAGCTGTCAGCTGAGTAGCAGAATACAATCCATGAATAAGTGAGATCCTGGACTCTACTCAAGAGGTTTAGGAATAGGCAAATGATAACTGCAAGAATAGCAGGTTCTAATTAAAATTGTTTTATGACTTCACAATAATTCACATACTTCTGTATATTTTGATTTTGTAGCTGAACATGCAAGAAAAACTAAAATTTCAGTGTTTCTATTCATGTGGTCTACACCTTACATGGAAAATCCGTAAAGGTCTGCTGTGCAAACTTTTGGCCTACCTGATGGTTTATGTATGACTAGTCTGCTTAAGTGAGTGAGACTGGATCTTAAGACTCATAAATTAGCTTGAATGTTTTTGCTGCATCGTCATGGTACTATGTTAAACTAAATACTGTAATTTGTCTTTGCCTAGTTGGGTATCTTAACCTGGGGTGCATGGACCACATGGGGATTTGTGTATGGGCCCCCAGGGGACTGTGAAGCACAGGCTTTCATTGAAAATAACACTTTAATTTACATTTATTCATTTTGCAGATGCTTTTCTCCAAAGCAACACACATCTAAGAGTAAAACAAAAGATCATTTCGCCAACAGGCTGTTCAACAGTTACTAGCTGCACAAGGAATAAAAATGTATAGACTTGTACCAGTTTGATCATCGTGTATGCAGTTATTCACGGTGGAGCAATAAGTAATCTCTGAAGTTCATGCAAGGTATAAATGTTAATGATCATGCTTGGATCAATCCTTTATAGAGCCACTCCTGTAATATAACAAATGTTTATATGTATCTCAAAAAAAAATACTAGTAAGGTGATTAGGAATCGGCGATATTCTGATAAAGTTTTATGCAGCTACTTGTGTGATGAACGTCGCTGCATATGGTGAAGGAAACTAACTGTACTTAAGAGTCACACATCTACAGCTATGTCTCTTTCTCCTAATGTAATACACAAATTGTATTTTCTATGAGATGTATGTCGCTTTGGAGAAAAGTGTCTGCTAAATGAATCAATGTATAAATGTAAGTAGTGCTGTTGTCACACAGCAGCTGGGTGGTGCAAGAGGACATCGGTCCGATCCCTTCTCCGTCTGTCTGGAGTGTGTAATGTTCTCCTTGTGTTTGTGTGGGTTTCCTCCCCCAGTCCAATGATGTGCTTCAAGTTAACTGGTGACTCTAAAATTGCCCGTAGTCTGTGTGAGTGAGGAGGTTTGTTGCTCTCGTCTATAGATGTGCTGTTCGCTGTAGTGTATCTAACATTGTAAATCATCTTGGATCAAAAACACATTTGCTAAATACTACAAATTGTTCATTGTCAGTTGCTTTGGAGAAAAGCATCTGCTAAATTAAAACATATATAACATGTAAACTAAGTTCAAAATTTAATTTCAGATAGAACACATACAAACTAATTTTAAAAAATACAGCTAACTAACTACTTACCAAAGCAAAGATCACTGTTGTTGTCTTGTGATTTAGTCTCACACAGTCTCAAATTACATTTGAAAAAACATAGGGATCTTATTTATTTAATAAAGAGTCAGTCTGGAGAAGACAAATGCCTAAGTTAGTTTTAAAATACAACCGTACTTCTGCTGTCTGTGAAAGTAATCAAGTTTCAGTGAAGTCGACAGAGTGCAGTATTCAGTGAAAATATATTTATGGATGGTTTTCAAGGAGTGGATCTTAGCTTTTGTTGGGTTCTGAAGGGGTCTGTGACCCAGAAAAGAAAAAGTTCTTGTCTGCAGGTTTTTTCCTCATTTTTTCCTGCTGTTATCACTGTATTAAAGTTTACAATGTGTGGATGAAGTGAGGCAAACATAACTCTCTTCTGAGAAGGAGAGGTCAATGTTCGGGTTCATACAGAGGTTAGTGCGCCTACATTCTCAGAAGCTGGTTTGGCACCAGGCTCTAGTTAACCAGTGTTGAAGGCATTTAAAATAATGCTAAATATTTCAAATGATATAGTGGAACGAGATGTCAGCGTAACTTTTGTCGTACACCAAAATATAATTCTACCACCGTGGCAGCTTGAGAAAGAAACTGGAGGCACTCTGTTTTGCCATTTTAAAAGCGTATGCACTGTTTCTATTAATATTTTGACTGTTACCAGGCTCTAGTGTTATAACAAGATGATGTTCATAAGTCCTGTGCTAGACATTGTCAGCTCTAATCTGTGACATGAAATCACATGAGGACTGAAGTGTTACCCTAATTGCTATACTTTTACCAGGCATTCTGTTTTATATAACTCACCTGCTAACACATGCGTGTTTTTGGACTAGGACTTTGACTCACAGAAATCATTGTTATCCAGATAAATTGTCTGAGCTCCTGGCATTAATGTAAAACCTCAAACTTCAGCAGAGGGAGGTGAATATGAGTTTTAATAGGTTGTGGTATGTGCCTTTTTTAGGAAGTGTTTTGAACTGATTAATTCAGATGGGTAGTGGCACACGACCCGATATGTATTTTTCAGATCATTGACTGTGTTGGGTTTATTAATTGGGACTGCTGAAAATGAATTCCTACAATTAACATACTGTTCTGAAGGTTCTTCACACATGATGGGACTGAGGAGTTTCTATGGAGCGATAACTGAGATCTTGCTGAAGATGTTCCCGCTGGAAATGGTTCATTACCTTTTTATTCAGTGGTGTACAGGTGCTTCACGCATACAGTATTTGTAAGTCAATCCATAAAGACATTAAAGGTTCCAGTGGTTTGTATTTTGTTTGAATACACTATCTGCAATCACCTGCAATACACACAATGCTACAATTAACTAGTCTTTGTTAATAACTGGAATATGCTTGTGTTTTATGCACCAAAAGAGACTTTTAATTGGGGAAATAAAGTGTACTGAATTAATTTGATCTTACAAATTATGTAATAATGCAGAACGATGCAAGGTGAGGGGGGCACAGCAGGAAAAGGCTGTGTCAGGCTGATGATTATGTAAGAACCAAGACTGCCACTCTGTAATCACTACTGTTGTGGGAATCATTAACAAAACGACTACATATCATCATAAGTGAAGATTGCAAGCTCGGTCTCATTTCTCTTGACATAAAATATCACCGAAAGTCAGTGCTGCTATGGAGGGGAAAAAAACTGATTTTTAGAATTGAAGAAACACATTCTGACTGCTTGAAAGTAAAATAGCACAGAAGGGCTGCTTTCACTGGGTCGCAAATGTTGCCAATACAGTTATTTCTAATGGACCAACAAGCTGCTAGAACATGACCATGTTGAAACTAAGGATAGAACAGAATGTTTTGTTTTTATTACGTGGAGATTGTATCTGTCATTTCACTCCTAGTCATTATTGCTGTTTCTTGTGTGAGCAATGTGTAGGCTGTGTGCCATTTCACTGTAGTGCGGTGTGGTGTGACATGTGTGTTACGCTTGGAGACAGACAAGGACACTCCAAAACTGTAATCAGTCAAAGAAAGTGAGTGCTGGATGCATATATGTGTGACACTCGCACTGAAGTACAGCTTTTCTTCACTTCCTATGATTGCCATGTACAGTTTCGAAGAACCCGCCAGCCGAGAAGCAGCGGTGGTCCTTGTCTGGCTCTCAGATCAGGGGACATCTCTGCTGTCTCACTGTCTCACTGCAGCCATGAGGCAAGTGCTGCTTAATTCCTGTTAAGGGTTAGTCTGCTTTTAGCTTTGGTGAAACTAAGCATTCGTTTGTAGCTTCCTAGGGGACACAGTTTCTTCATGAGGTGGATGACTAGAGGAATACGGACGTGTTTGGGGTGGCAGGTCACGTGGTGGGTACGGTTGCCACCTCGTAATCGGATGGTTCCCGGTTCGAATCCCACTCCTGCTGCAGTACCCTTGAGTAAATGTATGTAGCTTGCATACCCTGTTGTGTGAATTAGTGATTATGACTTTGATTGTAGTAACACTGAAAGTTGCTTAGTTTGGTCAGTGGTGCCGACCAGTGATAATTTAATAATAATAATAACGGCTCTGGATGATAATCAGGAGTAAGTTTAGTAAAGGTTGCAAGATGATCATGTGTCCGAGGGCGAAGAGAAAGACTTGTCCTTGGACCGGCACCCGCGCTCTTTGACGTCTTCTGACATCCACTCTGATCGGAAGGGGGCGGACGCACACACACACACACACACACGCGCGCGCGCGCGCGGACTCTGTCACCCACAGGCGCGCGCGCAGCAAGTCGCGGGGGTCCGGAGCGCTTGGCTCGTTTGTTCGTTGCCGCTCTAGGGGGGATATTTGCTGTTCCGTAAAGAAGACAGCGGTAATATATAAACAGGGGCATAAATAATTATATTGCTGCAAGTCGTGGGTTTAAATCAGAATTAAGTTGTATAGCTTATTTTTATGATCGTTATTTAAACATTTATTTGAGTTGAATTGTGGGTGTCCGGTATACTGCTTTCTGAGCCGGTGCGAACGGGGCAGAGACCACACACAGAGTCTGTGTCCGGAGGGACGAAAACACTGACTGATCTGTGGAAACTGAGAAGCCGGAGCAGGACAACGTCGTCGAGCTGAAGACGCTCCTTCGCACGGTTCGGTTCGGTTCGGCTCGGTTCGGTTCGCCATGCCCAGCCTGCGACAGTCGTACACGGTGACGGTGCCGGAGGAGCCCCCGCCGGCCGCCTTTCCCTTCCTGCGACCCGAGCTCCGGCGCAAAGGCTCCGTCGTGTCGGGCTCCGTGCTCGTGTCCACCTTCGTGGGGCTCCTCATTCACCAGGCCAAGGTGAGCGATACACGCGCGCGACACGCGGCACGGGACCCACCGGGGACCGGTATTCCGACCCGAGCCGTTCCAGCTCCGAGCCTTTCGCAGAACCCGCCTGTCAGCTTCACCCTCACATGTCCTTTTAGTCTACTTTAAGACATAAGTCGTTTTTCCTTCAATGTGCAGCAGCATTAATATTAATAACAGTCGATTGAATACTAATAATTGAATTATTATTTTTATTATTAGTAGTAGTAGTAGTAGTATATGGTCCTTTTTTTTAGCTGGCCCCTTGTGACAAAGTTTGTCCAAGGTGAAGTGACCTGCAGTGTTACACACTGTGTTCTGTACAATGACTTACCTATTTATACAGAAGGAACCTCTTTCTGAAAGGAACAAGCAGCAACAGTTGTGTTGGGTATTTTCTCCTGTCTCCACTTTGCACTTGTGAACAGTGTTGAGGACACATTGAGGGGACACGTCTCGCTGTTTTTTGCGTGCCCAGTTGAGGCTGATTTGGCTTACCATCGCTGAGCTTTTACCAACTTGTCGTGCTGTTATTTCAGCTACTTTCCTGCCTAATAAAATTGTTTGCAGCATTGCTAAGCAGGAGTGGTGTGACAGCGCGATATCGAAGCGGCGTTTTGATCCCGCCGGCTATTGTAGTAGTTAGGCTTTTTGAGCGGCTCACTTGTGCCCCGGCTCGTGCGTTCTTTCACAGCCAACGGTTATGTAAGAGACTGCAATCGCATTAAAACGCCTCCCCCGCTGACTGAGGCCCAGCTGGATTCTGTTCTGCCTCAGCCTCCCACTCATGTGGTGCCATGTTCATCAACCAGGCCACAGTCTGGTTTCCCAGAGCTGCCGTCATGACTGGCCCACTTCGTAACCATGTCCCCATCCAGTATAGCGCAAAGTACGTTGTACATGGAACTGTTTAAATGTAGCTAACTCACCATCGTGCTTGCTCACATGTGCCCAGTGTATAGATGAGCAGCGTGGCAGTGGGCTTCTTGGGGAGCTCTTGTGGTCAAGCCAGGGATTGTGGAACAGCCCTCTTCCCTCCCTTGGCCACTGAAGATGCAGAGATGGTCTTTTGCCTTGGGCATGAATGTCAGCACTGAACTAAGTGAAGTCTACTGCTATACCACTTCTAACGCCAAACGGTGGTATATGCAAGAAGTAGATCAGTTGTCTGATCTTCAGGTCTTGTGGTACTGCTAGTAGTGAAAGTATAGTTCGCATTGTTTTGGACAGATTAGACCACAGACCTCAGAATAAGTTTGTTGCTTCTTGCCGTCACATGCGAAAGCACGCTTTGCATAACGTGGCCCAGCTGTCCAGATGAGGTTACTCCATTTGATCCCTGGATGGAGACATGCAATGGAGAATCAAGACAATGTTCTACTGCTCATTGTTGCAAAGTGAGGTAAGGCAGGGTCATTGCAGAACACCCAGCATAAATGCTCCCTTGTGTGGTAGCACCTAGAATCCAGGATCATTTGACCTGCGTGCAGCTAGCATATTACTATGTGTGTATGGGGACTGTACGGAACTCCGTGTAGACGTTCGGCCTGATCTTGTACATGCCATTATGTTTGTTTTCCAGACATGCCGTCTCACTTTTAAGCAGTTTTGATTTGTTGAAGGCTGAGCTCATGTCACACACTTGAGCCCCTGCTGTCTGGTCTCAGGATTTTGTACACTGAATCAGCACAGTTAATGCCTTAAAATGATGCAGGCAGCGGTGGGTTTAGTTACAGTGGTGTCATGTTTAGTGTAAACGCTGCGATGAGACGGGCACTTCCTCTGTGTTTATTGTGTGAAAACAGTACAGGGTGAGGCTACTGTATCTGTACACACCACAAGCTCACTGTCTTCACATTGCACACTTGGACATTTACACACTTGGCAGGACCCACACATGAGTGACGTCATTAGGACAATTGATTAAAACGCAGGAACACGTCACCCGTTTTCGAAGCTTTACTAGGACCTCAGAACTGCAGACCCAGTTTCCCTCCAGGACTTCTACTGATGGGGCTGATTATGAAATCAGGATTATTCCCTCCTCACCTTGCAGTGTGGAGGTTCAGTGTGACCCACTTCCACCAGTGCGAGACAGAGAAGGTGACAAGAGCGAAGACTGAGGATCACTGGGAGGATTACAGAGCGGCTGCTCCTGTGCTCACATGGCATTGCACTTTGGACACATTCAGCACGTGTCTAAATACACAAGCCAGAAGAGAGATCTTCACACTCCCAGTCCATTTTGTTGTAGAAAATATATAAATGTACAAATTTGTTAATTACAGTACATGATCAAAATGCAGTGCTTTTTATCCATTAAGGATGTTAGTGTAAGGAAGGGTTGTACTTTGATTGGTTGGCAGTTGCTGCTTTTATGTTTAATAGTGCCTTGTCTGTTGGGTTTTGTTGAGTGCATAGGGGAACATTTCTTACTGAGGGGCTCAGTTTGTTCAGAACCAGCAGTGGGTTACTAGCTGGATTGCAGACCGCAAACCTTCTGCAAAAACCCGACTTTTACGTCCAACATCAGCTTGAAGTGAAACAGCTTCTGCTCCTAGCTTGTCCAGTCGATGGTTATACCCGCTTCCGGCGATTGTGCTTGAGGGCAACCCTTCGTTCCCAGTGTGTTGGTATGCAAGATGACTCATCTTGCAGCCTAGTGGTAATTATAGATGCACTCATCTTCAGGAAAACAAACTCAGTATTTGAGAAAACTAACTAGCTTATACAAGAACAGTTGTCTTTAAGTGTCAGCAACTTCGGAGGACACCAGCCATATAGGGCAAAGGGACCATGTGTGATTTACCCCAGTGTCATGCTCAGGGCTGTTTCACAAGCTACTGTTGCTCCTGTGAATGACCGCAGCTGTGGTCATTCATTAACGTGCTTCGGCGAAATCCTCAGTCATGGCTTTGCTGAGAGCATGCGAACTCTTAAGCTAAATCCCCTCTTACGTAAAGATTTTTCTTATATAAACTCTCCATCAGCTGAGTACCGTAGTGCCCTGTAAAGGACATACCATATGATTCCAATACCTGGAAAGAGTTTACACGATCCTTTACTGAGAAACTGATTATTTTGAATGGGCTTGATCTATTCGGTTCTTTAAGCCGCGATTCTGAAAAAACCCAAGGTCCTGTTCCGGATACTCCACTATTGGCAAAAACAGCCCGTTGTGTCTGTGTTACAAAAAGGTTTTTCTGTGGCAAGTCTCTGCAGAGCTGCACTAGGTCCAGTTGCTTTGAAAGGTGTGCCATCTGTTTTGCGGGTGTCCTTTAAGCCGAGAAAGGGAGCTGCGTGCAGGTCACCTTGCAGACATGGAGATGCGGATATGTGGGCTCTGAGTCAGTGTGCCATGGGGGGGCTACGTGGCAGGTGGAAACTGAGCCTGTGTCCCGCTGATATCGGTGGGAGGCAGGCCGCCTGGGGCATGTGTTATTTTGGCCAAGGCTGACATGACCCATGCCCCATCTCTCAGAGTCGAGGGACCTGCGTCACTGTGGCGTGTGCAGCGCGTCTTCATGGATCCAGCCAGAACAGCAGAGCAGCACAGCTGGGAGCAACAGCAAGCCACGCATCACTTCAGAGTCAGGCTAATAATCCTGTCATTTCTCAAAGGAATTTCAAGAAGGCAAGATTTAGACTTAGTTCATAATCCCAAGTTAATTAAACTTTTTTGGGGGGTATTATTTCATTTTAACAGTCATGTAGTGTGGGGCTCTGTTGAGTGTGTTCTGTTTGATTTTCTGGTGGCAATTCTGGCCCTTCCTGCTTCTCTATGCCTGAGCTGACAGAGCAGGTCACCCTCATTGTCCCATAGGTAATGCTGCTGTTATTGTTCTTTTATGCAAATGCTCAGGTAGACAGTACCTGGCTCACCTTGCTGGAAGATTTGGTTCCAGTCCAACAGATCGGTTTCCTTTCGCATCACTTCATCCAAATACATCATAGGAATGCAGCGTCGGATGTCCTGTTTGGATGTCTTGCTTTTTACCCCTCCTCATTCTTTCATGCTCATAGAGTTGATGTATCTCACACAGTTTTCAGTTTCATGTTCTCCAGACAGGGCTCAACTAGCTTTAGTTCACTATCAGTATTATCTGTAATACTCAATGATATCCATCCATCCATCACTCCATTATCAATAACCACTTAGCCAGGTCAGGTTTGCAGTGGTTCAGAACCTATCCAGGAATGTAAAGTGCAAAGCAGGGTACAGCTGGGACAGGGCTCCAGTCCACACACACACTGCCTGAAACCGCTTGTCCCGAGTGGGGTCGCAGCGAACCAGAGCCTGACCCGCCAACACAGGGCACAAGGCTGGAGGGGGAGGGGACACAGGACGGGACACCGGTCCGTCACAAGGCACGCCAAGCAGGACTCGAACCCCAGACCCGCCAGAGAGCAGGACCCGGCCAAGCCCAATGCGCCACCGCACCCCCGTGGGCTCCAGTCCATCACAGTGCAATTACACACAGTCATTGTTAGACGCTCACACCCAATGGGTAGTTTAGAGTCACCAATCCATTTGACACGTCTGTGGACCTGAACACCCAGGGGAAACCTAGTGGAACTCTGGAAAAACATGCAAACTCTACACAGACTGAGCCCAGATCAAACATACATCTGAACCCGCAGCCCAGGTGCTGTGAGGCACCAGTGCCACTCATTGTGATGATCTTACATACACATGTTGGGGGGCACAATAGGCTTGTTTGAACAGTCCTGGGTCTCCAGGAAAGATCTCAGGCATGTCAGGTGGATTCTAAAGTAGGTTCCTTTTTGATTGCTGCACACACCACAGAGATTTACTTAACATTAGTAATCTGCAGTGCGTCTTTATTGTAGTCTTCATCCTTCAGAGAACTAGGACTGTTGGCTTTTTAAAACTCTTGTTTATTTCGCAGAGCATGTTTGTTTTCACCAGGACTCTTGTGTTCGAAGTCATGTTCACCCCCAACTCTTGATTCAAGTCTCCTCCATTTTTAAAATTCTTTTTCAGAACTCCAAGAGTGCCCAGGGCCTGGTGGGACTGCGCAACTTGGGGAACACGGTGAGTGGATGCGTGTGTGTGTTCGTGTGTGCGTTCGTGTGTGCGAGGGGCTTTTCTGGTGCTGCTGCAATGTACAGACACTGAGACGGGGCACAGAGTTCTCCTATAGTCTGTTCCAAACACTGGACCGCACCAGTATTGAAATAATTAAGATTCTTGCAATAATAAGTATGATAATTTTGAATAAGCATAAAGATAAGTGGGTATCAGTGAGGGAGTAATGCCCTGCTCTTGGGCTGTGACTCCTGAGATGTTCTCGCAGTGACACGAAGCTCCCTCCTGCTACATGACGCATTCAGCCTGCATAAATCACAAGCTGTGAAAGCGGCAACACGAGTGTTTTATTTCTGGAGCCTGTCACACAGAGAGTGTGAGGCACACCATGCCACGGAGGAGCCTCGGTGCTGCACATGGCCCCCCTCGGACAGGGGGCTGTGCTCCTGCCGCTTGGACATTCCTCCAGCTACTCGTGTTTTGCAGACATGGCTGCCTGTACTACCTCATCAGTCTAAAAACACCCTGAAATAGAGCCTCCTCCAGGCAACAGCATGGGGGAGCCTCCAAAAATAAACCACCAGGGTGTTGCTCCTGTTGAACCCCATACCGAGGGGAAGGATGATGGTCTGTGCATTGACTTACTCTTCTGTATCCAGATGGGTCAAATACCATCTCGCACAGAACTGACTGAAATGTGCAGAAAATGCATTTCATTAGAAAATCCCAGGGTAAAACGGGCAGTTATGTGCGTTACTGCAATGGCAAATACAAAGTAAATGGTTAAAATCCTTGTCTGATTTAGATGTGTGTGAAATGCTGTTGCAGTGCTTCATGAACTCCATCCTGCAGTGTCTGAGCAACACCCACAGCCTGCGTGACTACTGCCTGCACAACGCCCACCGCCGGGACCTCAACAACAACACCCGTGGCAACACTGCCCTCATGGAGGGTGAGGCGTGTTTTGCCTTACACACACACACACTGGAAAACACATCCTGCTTGAGGTGTACCACACATCCTAAAGACACCCATCTCCTTGACCACCTCTTCATGCCTATTTGCCATACTTAACAGGAACTTGCAGACTTTGTTAGCTTGGACCTGGTTAACCATCCACCTTTGTGTGTTTGGTTACATTTGTTGTGTCGTCTCTAGAGTTTGCCAAGCTCATCCAGATGCTCTGGACGTCATCAGGCAGTGAGGCCGTCAGCCCCTCTGAGTTCAAAACGCAGATCCAGAAGTATGCCCCCAGATTTGTGGGCTACAAGTGGGTGTCTTTCTCCTCTTTTCATCTAAAGTGCTTTCACTTTGCACCTGCAGCCCTTCTGCTTACAGCCTTTATGCTTACTCTTCAGCCAGCAGGATGCACAAGAGTTTCTGCGCTTTCTGCTTGACGGGCTCCACAATGAGGTCAACCGAGTCACAGTCCGTCCCCGGGGACATGGCGAGGACCTGGATCATCTGCCGTAAGTCATCTGCTGTCCTTCTATGGATTGACCTGTCTTTGGGAAGGCTCCTGGTCAGTGTGTAGCGGAGTAGCGGAGCAGGGGAGTGTGGTGGGCGAGCAGCTGATCTGGTCTGTCGACTGTGAACCGGAGGCCTGCTGTGATGCCAGCTGTCCTCTGTGCCTCTTCTCGCTGCAGGGACGATGAGAAAGGGAAACGCATGTGGAACAGGTATCTGGAGAGGGAGGACAGTAAAATAGTAGGTAAGTGTAGCAAGTGTGCGGTTGCTGCTCAAATGTAAGGAAATGCGTATGTGTGTGCGCCATGGGCATAGCCAAGTGCTCAAGTCTTACTGTTGCATGTCTTGTTTAAGACTTGTTCGTGGGCCAACTCAAGAGCTCATTGACGTGCACCGAATGTGGCTACTGCTCCACAGTGTTTGACCCGTTCTGGGATTTGTCTCTTCCTATCGCCAAGGTGTGTATCCCCTGATTCCTTTGCCTTGCTGGCATTTCCGTACCACTGTGCTGTACCTGAATTGCTTTGTGCCCCAGTGCACAAAGGGATGAATGGGAATCTCATGATATTACTTTGGTTTGACTGTCTTCTGTCTGTGTCTGCTTCCACGCTCCCCATGCAGAAGGGCTACGGAGAAGTCAGTCTAATGGACTGTGTGAGGCTGTTTACCAAAGAGGATGTGCTGGATGGGGACGAGAAGCCGGTGGGTGTCCTGCCATATCCCAGCATGCCCCCTGCCTCAAGCACAAACACACTCCTTCAGCCTGATGATAGAGCTCAGAATAGTCGTGAGACCTATTCCGGAGATTCATTATGTGTCCTTCCATGTGTCTTTGGCAGACATGCCACAGATGTAAGGCCAGGAGGAGATGCACAAAGAAGTTTACCATCCAGAAGTTTCCCAAAATTTTGGTGCTGCGTATCCTTACACAAGACTAAAATGTTCTTGTACAGTTTCTCCGTGTCGGGAATGGAACTTGAGCACCAGTGCTTTTTATTACATATAAGCAGTGGTGTCCTTCCAGTTAAGGGGATGTTTGCATGCACCAGCCAGTGATGCTGGTTGTCCTTGACTGGCACCTTCGCCCAGATCTAAAGCGCTTCTCAGAGTCTCGAATCAGAACCAGCAAGTTGTCCACTTTCGTCAACTTCCCCATGAAAGACCTGGACCTCAGGGAGTTTGCATCTGAGAACAGCAGTGAGTCTTGCTCATTCCTCCCTCAGTGTGATGCTACCCCCTGTAGTTTATAAACTGACTGTGTCTTACTCTTCCTCTGTCCTACAGCGAATGCGGTCTACAATCTGTACGCCGTGTCTAATCACTCAGGTACCACAATGGGAGGACACTACACAGCCTACTGTCGCAACCCTGCATCGGGGGAATGGTACACCTTCAATGACTCCAGGTGCGTAGCCACTGCTGTGATCAGACGTACTTGAGCAGAGACGTTTCCAAGGCAGCACTGTTCCCATGATGGACCCAGGTTTGAGCCCCACCTCCTCGAGACAAGTGTAGTACCGTTGAGCAAGGTTTTACCCCGAACTGCTCCATTAAAAATTACTATGGTGTATAAATGAGGACAGAAATTGTTGTGAGTAGCTGAACATTGTAAATCACTTTGGAGACAAGTGTCAGTTAAATGTAAATGTGGCATTGCATCAAATGAGAAGTATGCATTTGCCTTTTGTGCCCTTTGGTGGGGGTTTGGGTGCGTATTCGTTGTGCCCCCCATGTGCTGGTTGCAGGGTGAAATGATAAAGGCCTCCCGCAGGAGCCGACCCCTTCCAGTCAGCCACAGGGGCCTCCTGGAGCAAATGCCGTGTCAGAGATTAGAACGGAGCAGAATAAAGAGGCTTTATCTGGCCGGCTGGCCTCACGCCAACCAGAGCCGCTTACCTCCCACCACTTCTGTACAGTGTACTGCGTTGCTTGCTGCTCCCTCTCCTGCCTTCCCACTCATCACCCACTGTCCGCCATTCTCAGTCAGCGAGTTCTTCAGGTCTTGTTCTGTTAGCTGGACTCTGGGGTCTTGATGCTGTGATTTCACCTTGTGTTTGCCCTCAGTGGTACCTGGAAGGTCTTTCACACCACCACACCATCATTAATAGCCCTTTGCCCACAAGGACTCCAGCTTCAGTCTCTCTAATCCCTCCCAGAACTCAGTCCGTGTCAGGCAGTCCTTCTTGGAAAACGCAGTCCTTCTTGGAAAACACAATCCTGCCTCTTTCTCTCCCTCCCTCACTGTACCAATACGTCCACCGCCTCCTCTATTTCCATCCCTCTGCTCTCAGCAGCATCACCCGCAGTTGCATGACTGTATGTTTCTCACTCTGAACCCAATATTGTTATTATTCCAAGGAAAGCACGTTGAGCAGGGGATTTGTTATGTTATCACATGTTTGGGCAGCTCATGGTCTAGCTAATAAGAAAGTGGACTTCAGTTTAGCAGAGGGTATTGCCATTGTGCCCTTGAGCAGTGTGCTTATCTACGCTGTAAATGCGCCTGCATAACAAAGCATTGTTGCCCAGAGCAAAATGTATGTTATGCAAGTTGCTTTGGATGAAAGCGTCTGCTGAGGAATAAAAAATGCAGCTCCGTGGGCTGTAACCCCGCTTACCCCATCTTACCCTCCCCCGGCTACAGAGTAACACCAATGTCCTCCAGCCAAGTGCGCAGCAGTGACGCCTATGTCCTGTTCTACGAGCTGACCACCTCCTCACGCATGTGAGACCCTCACCGCAGTCGAAACTGGAGGAAGGAGACGAGAAGGAAGAGGACGGGACTCAGGCCCCCTTGGGACTAAATGCACAGGCAAGGGGGCTGCTCCCCAGCATCTGGTCACCACCCATACAAGAAACGGGCAACACCCGCTGGACTGACAGCCACACGCACAAGCTGAAGGGAGAAGGGACATGCTGACCTGGTCCTGCGTCGGTAATTCTCTGTGTGGGAGGAGAAATGTCTTTGCGAACATGCGTGCATACGTGCATGTGCGTGTGAAGCCAGAGCACATGCCGCCCACAGGCAATAACGCAGATGGCATCACCTCCTCTATGCATCACGGCTGGAGCTCTCGTCCTGGCTGCACGTTCTTATTCAGGATTGTCTCCACATTGAAAACAAAGACTTGTTACACTTCTGAATTTTGTTTTTGGTTTTTTCTTGTTGGTTTTTGTATTCATATTTTCCCTCGACTCGGAAGATGGGTGGGTTAATGGCGTCCCCTATTGGGGCTTTGGGGTACATGATGATGTCAGTTGCCTCTAAGCTCCAGACTTAGATCCATAGCAGCGGTTCACAGCCCCAGCTGCCCTTCCCTCACACTCCACGCCCACATCACATACTCTCGCTCTCCTCCCCTCCATATCCATTGTGCCTCTCTTCTGAAGGGTTCTGGGGTTGTGCTGTGTTGCAGTAAGCCTGGGCTCAGCCCAGAAATGCTCTGTAACTTGTGTTTTATCTGTGTGGCTGCTACTGGTTTTTCTAAATACTGTGAAAGGAAGGACAATCTAACTCTCAACCACAAAAAAAAAAAAATATCTTGACAGTATGAATTTGTTTATTATAAATTTTCATGCCATTGAACAACATGGAAAAGAATGTTTTGGAAACACCATATATGTATATTTTTATATTATGATGCAATATAAAGAATGTACAATACCGTGGTGCTGAAAATGACCCATTACTGTTTTCAGTTAAATTAACAAATGAAAGAGAGTTTTATTTATGCTTACTGGTGGTAATGTGATAAGTCACTTTTTAATCATGGAAGTTTAACAACAATAAGTATAGAAATGAATAAACTTTAAAGACAGAATGTGTGCAGTTTGTCACTGTAGTGAAACCTAACGATTAATCTCAGGAAGTAGTGTATTGAGAGGGTGTGGTGAATCCACATGGAACTGGCAACTCATTTACAGCCTGTCTAGTGAAGTATTATGGAAACGAGGCATGTTCCACATACACTGTACTGCACAGGAACCTTTGTATCGAAGGGATCCGGCATTACCTTGTGTAATTTACAACATCGTATCGTCTTTGGTAGGTGTCCAGTCTAAATAGCTTCTGCAAGTTCTCAAGAACTGAAAAGTGAACCTTGAAACCATTTGCAAATGGAGATAGCCAAACATACCCGAAGAGCAGCAGTTTGTCTTGGTTGGAAGTGCCAGAGAAGGACAGAATCATAGGTAGTGGAACAAATCTGTTTCATGAGAAGATACTCGAAGCAGAAGAGAAGGGAAATGCCTGCTTGTGCTGTGCTATAAACGGGTTTCTACACGTGTGCTAGAATTCTTCTTGAAGAAAAGGCTGGAGAGATGTCCTCTTAAGTTTGGCTTTAAGCCATGGTAACTGTCTTGTTTGTATCTTCTCTGAGTCTCACCTTACTCTCAGTGGGGTGATTTAGCTAATACAATAGGAAACAGGAAATGATGCCCTAACCTACTTCACTGCAATGCTGAGCTCTCTCTCTTTTAGGAGAGAAGTGACACCTGCTTAGGCTGAGCCTGGTTCTGCTGGGAGAGAGGCTAACTGGGAAAAGCACTGTGGGAAACGCCATTCTAGGCATGAAGCAGTTTGAGACCGGGGTGGTAACGAGGCAGGGCGTGGAAAGGCGGGCCCTGGTGGCTGGGAAGCATGTCACCATGGTAGACACACCAGGCTGGTACTGTGAGCACTGTTCGCAGGATGGCCTTCTGCAGGAGCTGCTCTGAGCTGTAGCCCTTTGCAGCACGGGGACTCAAGCCCCTTTGCTAGTGGTGCCGATTGGCAGACCATTTGCAGAGGCAGAATGGAGGGTCACGGTAGAGTATCTGAAGCCACTCCAGGGCCCAGTGTGGGACAGTGCTATAGTGCTTTTCACGCGTGGTGCCCAGCTGCGAGGTAGGACCATCTGGGAGTATGTGAAGAGGCCCATTCTGCCTCCTGGCACTGCTGGAGAAATGTGGGAACAGGTGTCATGTCTTGGAAAACCACAGCAGGGATGCACAGGCCCAGGTGCTCAAGCTGCTGGAGAAAGTCGAGAGCATGGTGGCACAGTAAGGTCTCCTACCATGAGCAGGACCTTGGTACGAAGAACCAAGGCCAGAACGTGGCTGGATGGGGATAAGGAGGACACTGGGGGAACCTCATAAGGGTGAGTTCTTCTATCACATAGTAACCACACTGTTAGCACTGTGAACAATGAGCCTGGTAAAGTGGGGCAAGAGCAGCTGATAGAGTAGTGGTAAGAGATATTGCCTTCAGAGCAACAGGTTTGAATCCCACCTAGTGCTGTACGACCCTTAAGCAAGGTACTTAGCCTAATTTATTCTAGTAAAAAAAATTACCCAGCTGTATACATGGATAAATAATTGTAGAAAACTTTAGCATTGTAAGCTGGTTTGGAGAAAGGTGAGAGTTAAATGAATAGATGTAAACCAGCCCTGCTACCTGCTGGGTGTATTTTACATGGGTGACTTTTGTTGTGCAACAGGAGCCACAGCTTAGCAGTAACACTAATTTTTGCCGCCCATAATGTACAAACGTAACTGGGTAATATTTATTACTGAGCAGTACATGTGTCCCTGCAGAGAGGTTAAGGTTCTCCTCCCCGACAGATGACCTGCCCCATGGGATGGAGATGGCACTGGTGCTCCTGGGCAGGAGAGGATCTGGGAAAAGCTTCGCAGCCAACACCATCCTGGGTCAGGCAGCGTTCCGGGCAGGAAAGCACACTACCTGCTGCGTGGTTTCCCGCGGTACCGTCGCTGGAAGGCGCCTCCTCCTAGTGAACGCACCTGGCTGGAGCCTCTTTGGCCTGTCCAGATCAGCTGAGGTTCGTGAGGAAGTGGCCTGCAGCCCCTTTCTTTGCCCCCAGGGACCCAGCACATTCCTCTTGACTGTACCTGTAGACCATTTTAAGGAGCAAGACAGACAGGCAGTTGAGGTATACATGGGGCTGCTTGGTGAGGCAGTGTGGCAGCACACCTTGGTGCTCTTCACCTGGGGGGATGAGCTAAGGGGTCAGCGTATCCAGGAGCACGTGAAGCGTAGTGGCCCGGAACTCCAGAGCCTTCTGAGGAAATGTGGCCACAGGCACCATGTGTTCAACAAGTAGAACCGGGGAAACCGCTCCCAAGTTACAGCCCTGCTGGAGAAGCCTGAGACCTGGGAGGGCAACTGGGGCTGAGGATCATCCCATCTGCCTATGAAAAGTGAAATGAGTGTTAATCATTGTCCAAAGTCCTGCTGAGTCACAGACAGCCTCCACAGATGTGTCACATGGGGGAAGTGGGGTCATAAGGATTGACCTCTGAATCATTTAGGTAACTTTTTACAGGACACTCAGTGGTTCAGTGTGTCTATGGTATGGAACAGATAAGAACATACTGCCAGCACTACCTTAAAAATAAGGCTTACAAACTTGCTTATAGCTAAAGTGCTGCTGAAATTTACATAATTGCATATAAAATTAGTGACAGATTGAAGTTATAAGTCAGAGGATGGAATGACTTGCAGACACACCATGCACTGTATGAATTACCAGCATCATACACAACTTCTAGCACTTAAGAGGTATGAATTGTTTTTAACATGCTGTTCCTCTCATAAGCAGTTCATTTTTTGTAACCATATGTGGTTATGTGAAGAATTTCATTAAAACAATACTCAATAAATATTTGTTAAAACAAGTCATTTCTCTTACAGACTGCAGCAGGTATACACACACACGCACACGCGCGCACACACACACAGAGAGAGAGAGTCTGAAACCGCTTGTCCCAAGCAGGGTCGCGGTCAACCAGAGCCCAACCCAGCAACACAGGGCGCAAGACCGGAGGGGAAGGGGACACACCCAGGACTGGACGCCAGTCAGTCGCAAGGCACCCCAAGCAGGACTCGAACCCCATACCCGCCAGACAGCAGGCACAGGTCCAACCCACCACAGCCCTGTGCCCCCCCTTCAGCAGGTATTCTTTCACAATTCCCACTTTTTAGTTGCATTCATTTTACCCTCTACCTTCAAAAACCTTCCAGGGCCTACTGCAGAGAAACATCTCCACAGCATGATGCTTCCACCACCATGCTTGAGAGTAGGGATGATTTGTGTTTGATGAACACATTGTGTTTGGCTTACATAACATTTGGTATGGTGACCAAAAAGCTTGATTTTGTTCTCATCAGACCATAGAATTTTTTTCCACTTGATTTCAGCACCACCCACATGCCTTCCCGCAAACTTGGTTCTCTTTGGTATTCTCCTATAAAGCTGTGATCTGTGAAGCACCTGGGTCTATGCACAGTTTCTCCTTAGTTTGTAACACCTTTAGACTTGTCAAAAGTCTCTTAGTGTCCCACACAGCTAATTATGTGACCTCTGCACCACTGATGATTTAGGTGTGTCATAATAAAGGGGGTGAATACTTATTTTCTGTTGAATAATTGTGACAAATTTAGAACAATTTGTAGTGTTTCACTTTGACATTTGTCTTTTTCTAAACAGTGTCAAAGCCTAATTAAATCCATTGATTCAATGTTGTAAAACAATAAAACAAAGTCCAAGGGAGTTAAATACTTTTTATATACACTATCTGCAACTACGGTACATCATTTTATTGCTGCCCTAAAAAAGGAGAATAGACTAGAGAGAGAATTAACCAAAAGAGCTGTAAAAAGCTTATTACATCAAACAATTCCAGGGTCATGAATTCTGCATTATATACCATTTTATCAAGCGCTGGTACTGGCTATTTTGACGCACTGAAGGGGACTTGGAAACAGGACCTTGATGTGTCTTAGCAATTTTGAATGGTCACTATATATGTGAAAGTCTTCCCTGCCTGCACCTCCCTCTGCATCCATGAAAAAAAACTTCAAGCTCAATGACAGAATCTACCTCACTCCAGTGAGTCTTAATAGGATGTTCCCAGGGATACCTCAGCTGTGTTTTAAATGCACAGCTGCTTCAAACTCTTTAATACATTAATTATGGGACTGTGCTGATATAAGTTTACTGGACTGGGGTGTATGCAACTATCCAAGAAACCTTAAACAAAAAATTAATTTCTCCCCATCTGTTCTCTTGCTAAATTACAACCCAACCTTCTTTCTTGGTAATATTAAGCAGGCTGACTACTCTTACATATGTGGCAAAGAAATGTATTTTTTATTATTGTGTTATTGTAACATTATTGTGTGTGAGTGACAGAGAGTGTGTTTCACTGATGTATGGATGAGTGACCCATTTTAAGTAGTGTATCTAGAAGTGTAAGTCACCTTGGTGAATAAGGTGTGTGGGCTAGTAATGCTACATAGTATCCATTGTAAGTTGCTTTGGAGAAAAGCATCTGCTAAGTGAATAAATGTAAATGTATTTTAATGTGGTCTACATAAGAAGTTTCCTCTGAAAATATGTGGATAACAGAATTGTTTAAATTTCCTCCTGTTGAAAAATTGACATTTAATTTGCATAACAATTCTAACGATTTTGGAATGTCTGGACTCCTTTTAGGAAGTTAGAAAGTGCTACATGATCATACCTGTTGATACATTGTAACCTTTTGACCCTGAGCCCCCTGCTCTGTATCTATGGACATATTTGCAGTTTCTCTGTGTACCATTTGTACCTGTATGGTGCGGTGACCCTTGTGCTGTTCACAAAACCAATGAAAAAACAATACACAATGGTAATACCTTTTATTTAGCAAAAAGTCCAGGAAAAAACATCTTGGGAAAAGTGTATTCCATGATCAGATTTTAATGCTTCATAGTGCAGCAATCTTCTGACGCATGGCTGCTTTAACCTCAACACTGTCCACGTTTTCTATGATGGAGCTCAGGAGGTGGCGTATGTCATCCCGTTCAAGTGCAGAGCTGCTGCCAGGATGAGCTGTTAACACAGCCTCCACTTGGGTCATCAGCTCCAGAGCACAGAGATAGAGGGGCTCTGCTAAGGTTGGAAGCATCACCTGGACATGAAGCACGTGACAGAATAGCTGAGTCAATGCAAAGAGGACTTCGGACACACCAGCACTCTCTGGGGTACGCAGCTTGCCCAGCACCGACGTGATGATGCCCCTGACAGCACTGGCGTACAGCCTGCTTATGTGCCCCAATCCACGGGTGGGGAGCCAAGCTGAGCAACTGGAGCTACACATTAGCTGGAAGACGCGCAGCAAGAGCACAGACAGCCGAAGCTCAACAGCAAATACACGCAGGTCCAGCAGGGGCAGGGAGTCCACATACTCCAGTGAGTAGGGAGTGTGGAGGCGGTCAGACGTCAGCAGCTCCTGCACAGCCCCAAGCAGCCTGGTCCATTCCTCAGCTGTGCACCAAGGCAGAACCTGTGTCAGAGCCACCAGCAGGCCCTTGCTGAACATGCACATTTCCCCTGGGGAACTCTGGTCCAGCTCCAAGCTGCTCAGAAGGATTTCCCTAACCTTGTCCGAGAGGCAGCAGCACTCGGCCCAGGCCGTAAGTCCCGTGCCAGGCCCGTACTGATCCAAATTCAGCTCAGACCACTCCCCCTGTGGCAGCTTACATACAGCCAGCAGAGAACTCGGTACCTCATTTTTGAAGTGTGTACCCCAAACAGCCTTCAAGCGGAAGCGTACTGTCCAGTCCAGTGCTTCCACTTTGCCATAGAGCCAGGAGATTGCTCTATACCAGGTGCTGGGGTCAGCAGCCACCTCCCTGCCTACCAGCTCTCCCAGCAGAGTTAGTGCCTGGATCAGCAACTCTTTGGACTCCATGGATACGTGAAAACCATCAGCCTGTTCCTCCCAGCATTGGTAGCTGTTGTCTAGAAGCTGACAGAGTGTAAAGAGAATGGGGAAAGGGGAGCAGTCCATGATCCAATGTGGCGAAGCAGCCTGTGACTCACCTGGCTCTAATCTCAGTGCAGCTAGAAGCACCTGAAGAGTTAACTCCAGGCTGCAGGATGGCACTGATGATGGAGAAAAGAAAGGCAGGACAAAGGCTCGCACCACCTCATCAGGGGACAGGAGACCCACACCTTTGACCATTTCCTCTGTCACAGTGCTTGGCTCCATTAGGGCGACAAGGAACTGTAGAAACTGCTGCTCCTCCTTTGGGGAGGAGAGCTTACTCCAAGCAGCATCTCGTAAACAGAGACACAAAAGGCTCTCCTCTTTCTGGCCCAGCTTTTCTGAGCTCTGTGTTGAGAGGTACTTGAGTCCTGGAAGCTGATGCAAGATCTGGGCCAGCAGAGTATGAGCTCCCAGGTTCACCACAGATAGGTGGCAACACTGGCACAAGGTGGCTTCAGGGTCTTGAAAAGCTGCACAAGCAACAGCAGAGACAGCCAATCTGAGGCTGTTCTGGCCCCTGCTCTGAATAATACTGTTGAAGGTCATGTTGAGCTCCTTTTCAAAACTCTCAGACAGACTGCAGGGCAAGAGGCCACAGAGCCCACCTTTACCACAGGAGGCAAGCATTCCTGCCAGTGTCTCATTCTTACAAGGCAATGGGAGCGCTAAGAAAATGGCAACAATGACTGACCTCAGCTTTTTACACTGAAAGAGATTTGTCTCTGACTGGCATTGTACAGCAAGAGTAGACAGCAGTTTCAGGACCAGTTCCTTTGTCTGAAAGATATCTTGGTTCCTCTCAAGGCAATCAATCCACTCATTCCCACTAGAGGCCCAGCCAACCTGAGAGGCAAAAAGAAGTGCCACATCTTTGAGGCCCTCTAGACGATTATCAATGATCACCATAGCCACACGAGCCATTTGTGTAGAACTGAAGTTTGGATCAGGAACAGAAAGCACTTCTAGCGCCTCCAGTTGTTCTTGCAGGTGACGTACATCCTCCATTTGACCTCCAACCAGAGTGTTAGTGGCCAAAAGGTCCTTTATGGCCTGGACCACTGTTCGCAAGCTCCGTTTCAAGCGAAGGACTGTAGGACCAGGTGCACCATCATCAGGGGCGCTCAACAGCCCTCGACTCTGCCAGTTGCATGCAAGGTCACAGGTGATCTGCAGAGCTTCAACCCAAGAAATTTCCTCAGGTTTGAACGGTGAAGGAGTGCTGCTTGCTCTCAGGTCTCTTTGGGTCTCTCGGACAATCTCTACAAAGGTTGTATCATCTGTGCCATTATGACCCTCTCTTAAACACACGTCCAAGGTAAGAGTGTGAAGATCCAGGCATGCGGGGGGGGCAAACATGCTGTCCAGAAGGAACGAGGTGTACAGCGTGTCCAGGCAGTTAGAAAGGGCAAAGCAGCTTAATTCTGGAGAATCTACATGCTCTTTTAACTGTCTCAATGTCTGGAAGAGCATGCTCGGCATGCAGGAAACCTGGGGTTCGTTGGAGTCTTTCTTGAACCTTTTCGGGGCCTGAGGCAAGAAGTCTGAGCAGGTGTAGCGGAGACACTGAGCAGAAAATGCCTCCTCAAGAGCTTGCTTCAGAGGCTGCAGCTGAGGCCTCCTGCCCTTCCACAGCTCCCACCATACCTCCAGTAGGAGCTTCAAATCCTCAGCGCTGCTCTCCTCAGTTACATGGCTAAGCAGTAGAGACAGTTCTGAGCACAGTGCCTTTCCAGGGAAGCAACACAGCAACTCAGCATATGCAGCAGAACATCCTGACGACTTCACAAATTCCAGCAGCACTGTGTGGCTGATTGGAGGGAAAGCATTTTGTGCGGAAAAGAGTGGATTCTCACGCCATCTGCAGTCGTCATCTTCATCCTTTTCTGCTGCCAGAAGCTTGCTCCATAAAATGCAAATGATCTTCTTTCTCCAGTAATCACCGTCAGTGTCCCCACCTCGGCCCCCACCACAAATCTCCTGTACTGCCTGCAGCACGGGGCCACACACACTGGCCCAGTCTGCTTTCCCTAGGTTGGACAGTGGTGTCGGGTGACACAGTCGCTCTGCAAGCAGAAATCCACCCTGCAGCACAGCAGTTTTCTCACAACTCAGCCAGGACTCTGAAATTGAATACACAACATCAAACTTACAGTAACAATAGCTCTCACTCCATGTCACACAAGCATTACAGCAGATGTTCTTTATTGCTCACAAAAAAACCACTTTAAGAATATGTGGACCACTTTCTCGGGGAAAAAAAATGTCCATAAATTTGGAGGAAAAAAGGCACTTTGTTTTCAGTGCAATAAACTGACTATGCCACAAACAATAAAAGGATAGACCACTGCAACTAGTATGATTCCTAAGGAAACAGGGATGGCATAGGTTTGCCAGCTGTTGCTGCCTCCCTTTCGATGGATCCCGGTTTAACTTCCACCTGCTTGCTGTAGTACCGCCAGTACCCTGATTTATTCCAGTACAATTGTGTGTAACTGTGCAAACGTGCGGCACAGTAAGTTGTCTCACAGCACCTGGGTGGTGCGAGAGGACATGGGCTCGATCCCTGCTCAGTCTGTGTGGAGTTTGCATGATCTCCCCCTGTCTGTGTGGGTTTCCTCCCACAGTCCAAAGACATGCTGTTCAGGTTAACCCATAATGTGGGAGTGACAGAGTGTGTTCCACTGATATATATGGATGAGTGACCCAAGTAGTGTATCTAGCAGCCACAAAGTAATAGATGTGGGCTGGTAACACTACTACATAAAGTTAATATGGAAGTCGTTTTGGAAAGAAGCGTCTGCTAAGTAAACCACAGCTTGACACTCGATAAAAGCGTCAGCTAAAATAAAAAGTTAATTACAACTTTGTTTTATTATTGCAGTGTTAGTCTGCCACAGTCAGATCAGATGTACTGCATGTGAACAGCGCAAAGAACAAAGGGAAGCTTAGCTACGCTAAAATTGCGTCTGCATCCAAATCTCTAGAGTAGATATAATCATAATGCACTCGTTCGTCGTTGACGTTGTATTTTAATTTTTCCAAGACCTGGAGATGCCTCGAGTCGAAGCGTCTGCAAATAGGTAAATCGTTTCTGTTACCTGCTTCCATAGCTCAGACGACCGAACACTTCGACTGTCTTCTAGTAAACTACAAACCCGCGTTTTAAAAAAAATTATATATATATGAAAAGAACAAGTAGCTGTGCCCGTAACAGCCACAGTACCACAATATACTTCTTCTCCAAAAGTGCGCGCGCTCGCCTTCCAAGAGGGAACCTGGCAGAACGCAGCGTGGTGTCATTGCTGCAGAGCGCCCCCTATGGGACTGGCCCACGATAACCACACATCACTGCGCACTTCCACAAGGTTCAGCGGTTCAGGTTCCGCCAGTTATCATGCTCCTCTCTCTCTCTCTGCACTGGGGCCCGGAAGAACCAAGAGGGCAAGCAGAAGGAAGTCAGGGACGAGTCAGATTCTGTAAAGAGAGACCCCAGTCGAGTCAGGTTTGGTCTTTGCGGACAGCGCCCCCTATGGGTTTGGTCTAGAGAGCCCATATTATTATATGTACAGTACTAACAGTCGATTGCTACAAAAAAAGATTTTACCTTACTTGATAATCTTAATAATTTTCAAAAAAAAAAGAGAAACAGAACACAAATCTCGCAGTGAGGCCACGGTCTGTTTGACTTTTCACATTTCAAATAAGGTGTTTCACATGAGCTCGTCTAATAAGTTGTTCAATCGAAGGTTAAAATCAAATGTTAAGCGTTAAATGTTTCAGGAAAGTGCATGTGACTCCCTTTACTATATCGGACAGTTTAGGGCGTTAATAACGGCTTTGTTGCGGCGAGTGACAAACCGCTTCAGCCTGGCTGGAAGTCCTAAGTCTGGAGTTACGTGGGGTTTTCCTCTGCGTTTTGCGTGGAGATGCTGAAGTGAAAGTGAAAGCGCGAATGGCACTCGGCGCCCTGAAGGACAGTGCAGAAGAGCGCTGGCGGTCGGCATGAGGCGCTTGGTGAAGCGCTTGAAGCTCCTCGGCTTCCTTCTCAGTGCTGTGTGGTCCTCAGGTGGGGAACCGAGACCCTGCTCCGCTCGCATTCCTCAAACTCGCACGCAGACACACACACTCACACACACACACACACGCGCGCGCGGTCGCTGTCCTCAAGCGACAGTGCCCCTCCAGCGCGCGCCACCCCATAATTACTTTTATTTTCTGCTATCGCTTTGTGTTCTCATCATGTGCCGCTGTCTGCGCGCTGAAAACTGCACCCGTGTTCACTAACGTTCCCCTGTGGTGTACAGTAAGGAAGTTGTCAGCTCAAGTCATACCTTGGTTTCACTTTCAAGTGAAGAGAAGCTGATGCATATGTCTGTCTGTCCATCTAACTGTAACTCCTCGACTTGTACCAGCATTTACCGCTGCACCTAGATCAGGACGCGTAGGCAAACGTACTGTGTGATTCATTTTGCATTGGCAGCTGAGTGGATCAGAGGCGGGAAATGATGGTGAAGCTGTGTGGTATTTGTCAGGCAGAAGTTTGCACGTAAACCGTCCTGCACTCGTTCAGCGCGTGCTGTTGTGTGTGTCCTCCTCAGGTGTGTTGGCAGCTGTGGGCGGGATACACTGGTTACCCTGTAGGCTGGTGGAGGAGTTTTACTACCCAGATTCTGAGGGACACACGGAGACGAAGTACCAGAACAGGGATGTGATCCTGCAGTTTGGAGAAGCGGGAGACAGCCCCGCCATCACGGACACCGCCACGTTCCTCGTGACAGGTGACTGACCGGTGATGATGGGGTGCAGGGGCAGCAGGTGGTGTAGTGATTAGAGCCTCCGTCTCAGAACTTGGAGGTCACCGCTTCAAATTCCACCCCCTGCTCTAAAACCCTTGAGTAAGGTACTTACCCTGAATTACTCCAGTAAAATATGTCTAGCTGTAATAAATGGGTCGGAAATTATAAGTAGCTTCCTTTGTAGAACAGTATCTGCTAAATAAGTAAATGTAATGTTATCTGCTTTGGGAGGATGAGCAATTGTCACGGTAAACTCTCCCCTGTGGGTGCGGGGTTCAAGCTGGGACCAAGCTGGACATGAGACAGTATGCAGAGGGGGAGCCAGGTGAGCTCCAGTGCGAGATCCGCCGATACAGCACAGGGGGGATCCAGATGCGTTGGCCAGGCTATGGAGCTCAGGAACACGACAACTGGTTCACCTGTTCACTGAAGCACAGCGAAGGTCTCTTCAGCATGACCACCTTCCTGAGACACGCCTCGACAACACCCACAAACCCCCAAGATGACTACAACAAGTGGACTCCTATTGGAGACCGGAAGATTGTCAGCACTACAGGTAACACTTCAGCAGCTGCTGTAATGGTACAAGGTGCTGGCTGAAAACCTGAGCGTCACTAACGTGAGTTCCAGGAAGGGCCCAGCCGTAGAATTATTTAACGTCTCCGGTAAATTCTTCTCCAAAGTGCTTGTGAAACTGTCACGTAAAACTGATCTCGTTACCTAACATGGTTGTACATTCTTTCTGCCCTTCTATCTTCTGCACTTTTCCCCACACCCATCTTCAGCTGTGATGGTGGTTCTGACCCGCTCACCCTCAATGGAAGTAGGTCTGCTGAAGGACCCAGCGCTGCACTGCCAGTTTGCTGTCGACCACAAGCGACCAGACCTGACCGTGGAATGGCGTTTGCAGCGTCATGGCGAGCGTTCCAAGCTCTTCAGCTACACCAGCCGCTCAGGGAAGACTGAAGGCGCAGGGTTGTCACAGCGGGCAATCAATAATGGCGATGCCTCCCTTCGGCTTTCCCCCACCACCGTGGCCAGTGAAGGAACTTACATTTGCTCCGTCTATGTGCCCCCGCTTTACGGCAGCCAGGAAATCGTGCTGCACATCCTGGGTGAGATAGAGTGGGTGCTGTGGGTGGGGTCAAGAATGCAGGAGTGCAACTTGATATTTTGTGGTTATTTAACAAACAGAAGGATAGTTGCTCCTCTGCGAAATTCAGGGACATTTCCAACATCTGCTCCACACACTTGCTTCTCTACCTGAGGGACTGTGCTACTGTGTGCAACTTTGCAGAGAATCCTCGTGTGACCATAAATGTAGGCAGTGCCCTCGAGCTGCCGGAGGGGAATGAGCAGAAGGTGGTGTGCGAGGCGCAAGGCTACTACCCCCTAGATGTGGAGATGGAGTGGCTGCGGGAGCGAAAAGGTGCACGCTTGCCAGAAGTGCTGAAGAACGTCCTCTTCTCCAGCCACCGGCACCACTCCGATGGCACCTACAGCCTGTCGTCCTTCTTCCTGCTGAAGCCCACTCTCCACGACTCAGGCTACACCTACTCCTGTAGAACGTCCCACCGTTCCCTACGCAGCCCCATCCGCAAGAGCTTTACCCTCACGGTGACAGGTGAGCTCGACCAGTCCGCACATCGGTCCTTTGCTACTCTCATACTAAGTTTTAGAAGATGAAGCGAGACGCTTTATAGCGTAATTAATCTTGCTCACAGTTATTGTACCATGAATCCATGCATTTCATTAACCTTGTCCAGATCAGGATCAGGGTCATGGTTGTTATTATACCATTGAACTGCAATAAGGAAATATGTAATACGATTTTGTAGAACTAGTTTAAATTTATATGGGCGTGTGTGTTCAGCGATACTTAAACACACAGACAAAAATATAGATATATGCAAATCATTTTCTCTATTTAAACCATTCTAGAGAGGGTTAGAAGGTGATTAGAATGGCACTAAGACATCACAAACCTGACTTCAGCACCCCTGCACCGCACCCCACAACTGTACCAGCCACGACACACCAGAGTTAATGTACAACAACGGACAGAGTCGCCTTTACTTCCTGAGGAGGCTCGGGTCTTAATGAGTATCCAGGCTGCTGCGGCAGATGTTCAGTTCAATTTTTTTTCATAGAACGCTCTTCTCAGCAGTGACACAAAGCACTGATGTTCAACCAGTCTGTTGTGGCAGGTGCACCTGCAGGTGCTTGTACCAGCCCACAACCTCCACTTGGACCTACTGAAGCCCACCACCGTCTCACCATCTTCGGAGTATAATTTAGTGACGTTGCCGCAGCAACTGTTTCTCATTGTTCTTGATCACTGTGATCAGCTCTGAGACAACTTTATTTGATATTTTTCAAGATTGTAACATGGAATTTCAAGCCAGCCTGTAGAATGACATACTATTACTACTACTACTACTACTACTACTACTAATAATAATAATAATAATAACAGTTATTGTTTTGACGAGGGGGCACGGTGGTGCAGCGGGTTTGGCCAGGTCTTGTTCTCTGGCGGATCTGGGGTTCGAGTCCTGCTTCGGGTTCCTTGCGATATACTGGCGTCCCATCCTGGGTGTGTCCCCTCCTCTTCCAGCCTTACGCCCTGTGTTGCCGGATTAGGCTCCGGATCACTGCGACCCCTCTTGGGACAAGCGGTTTTATCAAATGTGTGTGTGTGTTTGTGTGTGTGTGTGTGTGTGTGTGTGTGTATATATATTGTTTTCACCACAAAAGGGTGCTCTGTTATGTTGCAGAGTAGGCGTTCAGCAAATTCAGTGTCTATTTTTGTGTTGTATGTTGCTGCAGACCCTGTAACCTGGAAAGACATACTCTTTGGAATCATTGGTGTTGGCACTGTTGGATTCTTGATTTTTATTTTGGTCATTATGCTGCGCTACCTGCACTCAGGTAAGTCACTCCCCCTGCCCACACCACCCCACTCTCACTGTACTCTAATAAAACCACATTTACTGGCACAAACTACTTGCAGCCTTGCTGGAATAATCTATGAAGCCAAAAAAGTTACGAGCTGAATAAATGGCTCTGCTGCACTATAAAATATAACGCAAAGGTCAGTAAAAATCAGCCCTAATAATTTTTTCCCCTTTCTATATGCAGCAAAAAAAGAAACAAATAAGGTAAGTGACATCTTGATTTCATTAATGTTCATTGCTTTGGTTACTGCATCTGTGTTCATTTCATTGTGTGGCAAGGAAAATGTAAGTTCATGGTATGTTTTGAGTGTGTGTGTGTGTGTGTGTGTGTGTGTGTGTGTGTGTGTTTTCCTTGATCACATTTTCTCCATTTGTAGAAAAAGCCGTACTGAAGGAGTGTGCCTGAAGAACTTAATCTTTGGCCCAACGAAGTGACAGCAAACAATGGCTCTTTCTCCAGTCTTCCTCTCCCCTCTTCTTCGTCCCAGTGTTTCCTCTGGACCATGGTGTGTTCAGGCCTGTAAATTCGGTTGGGGTAGTGGGTTCAACAGCTGTGTAGCAGAACAGTTTTACTACAGATCTGACAAGGTTGTAATAATGATCTACTGATCAATGATACGGATTTACTGCGACTCCACTGCTTAGCTGATGGAGCCCCATCCTGTGTGGTGATGGAATCAGTATGCTAAGAGATGTCGTGAAATAATGTACTTTTCTCTGAAATTGAATAGACACATACTGGTACAGCTGGATGTGAGGATATGTCTTATGATGTAAGAAATTATTTGTTTACATTGTTTGAATAAACATCTAAATTATACAACATATTCTGCATCAATAATCATGCTTCTTCAGAAGTCTGATGAAAAAAAGGTGTAGACTAACTCCATGCTCAGGATGACCTAAGCTCGGTAAAATGTTTTTGTTGAGTGACTTGGGGTGGAGGAGGTCAGTGTCCTAGGCAATACGGCCACCCTAAACACCAAGGCAGGGTGATCCCGATGACATGCAGGTCAAATGACAGTCTGAGGAACCAAGCCTTTGGATGCAGAGTCCAGCTGGGCTACACCCATCATTCACAGCTATGGGGGTCTTCATGGTTTATTGCATCAGCATTCTAGAGGGGGATCTTCTTTCTGGAAAGTCTTAATTCAGCTCCCAGGTCTTATTTAAAGTTGTCATTTGTAATCTATCTGTGTGTTTAAAATCTGAAACTTTTCACTAGGACTCTGATCACGTCACTGGTTTCAATATAAGGTCTTATGAGCAGATGAAGTTACAACTGAACGGTGTGAAATGTTATGTTTCCATGGTAACAGGATGGCTCTGATCCTAATAAAAAGAAAGTGAGATGATAATAGACTAGTTTGCTCTGGTAAAACCATCACCTTATAAATAAATATAAAATGTGGGGGGGGAATAGCTGCATAACATGACAGACATGGCTTTTATTATTTTTTATTTTGTTTTTTTTCTCTGAGATGTTCGCTGCTTTGGAGAAAAGCGTCTGCTAAATGAATAAATGTAAATAAGAAAGTCAGCAGGGAAATCATGCTTTTCAACCTGAGAGGAAATTAAATTAGGATGTAATACCTGCTGTGGTGCAGAGGGGGCGCTGCACTTAAAAAAATGACACAAGTTTAGGCTGCTGAGGATCAATATGTCACCTTGGTTTCAGCTCCTTTGGTTTTTTTCAACCAGTACTAAAGATTAAAATAGTTAAATGTAACTTAACAAATGTAACACATATCAGTATTTATTTGAAGACGAGAGCAGTGTTGTTTGGTAGAAGCGACTGACTCAACTGAAACAAGTACAACATTACTAAACGGGGGTCAAAAACCTGCTCGTGAGACTTGCTGTAACCAAAGCAGAGAAAAAGAGAAGGTCAAGCTCTGGGGTGTCGGTCTGTAAACTTTCCACTCCATGTCAGATTTACTACTTATAGAAAGCTCACAGAGCACTTAGTCCATACATTTCCACGTGAAATGTGTGTGTGTGGCAAAACCTGCTGCAATCTGTTGTCTTGCGGTAAGTTGCATACATTTATTCATTTAGCTGACACTTCTTTTCAAAGCGACTTACACACTTAAGCTACTTTAGAGTTTCTATCCCGGGTAATTTTATTGGAGCAATTCATGGTAAATACTCTGCACAAGGGTACTACAGATGGAGATGCAGTTCAAACCTGAAACCTCTGGGTCCAAAGGCAGCAGCTCTGACCACTACACTACCAGCTGTCCCATAGAACAGCAGCAGTATAGACTAAAGCTTTGGAAATATTGAGTTTACGCTAAGCGAACATTCCCTTTCTCAGTGATCCAGGAAAACTGCTCCTTTTGAGAGGAAAGCCATCATGCTGTTCAACATTTAATTGAAATATAGCTGGTGCACAGAAATGATAAAACTTTAAATGTCAAGCCAAGTAACTTCACTTCTGCTGTATTATGTCACTTGGTTGGAAATAAATCAAGTTAAACTGGGCTGTTCAACCAGTTTTTAAAAGGCTAGTTTCTACTTGTATGACATTAAGTGCGGTTGTGAAGTAATAACTCATGCATCTTATTTTTTTTTTATTTGTTTAACATCAGATGGCACCTGCATTAAAAGTCTGAGTGCTTCAGTCTGTCACCTAATCTGTGATTCATACCCAAAGATACTGCAAACCTACCAATATAAGTTGTCTCATTATTCTTTGTTACTGCAGAAACAAACTACTTCTGGATCGCGGACTTCTCATGAAGTTCCTGTAAAATCCCCTTCTCACACCAGGAGTGACACTTAAATACTGTCAAAGGCAATACTAGCTAGAACCCTTAAATATAGTGTAATATCAAGTGACAATTGAATTTCAATTTTAAAAACTGCAGTTAACACCTCAGCTAAAACATTTGCTTTCTCACAAGCTAAGTTCTCAAATTTTCAATAGGCGCAAGCTTTTTACGCAAAAGTACTTACGCTGTATTGGCTCATCAGAATAAGTTGATCCTGTACTTTTAGTGCTGTATGGGCTATACAAAACACTTGTCCCTGTCAGCAAAGAAACCACACATGGTAGATTTATTATAGATTTATTATAACCATCACAGACAGTGCTCTTAATTTCATTTCTCTTTAGATCTGAAATTAGTTTAATGCTGGACTTTTGAATAATGTTCGTAAGACGAAAACACAAACTGCAGAGAACAAGAAGTACAGTTATAATAATAATAATAATAATAATAATATTGCTTAGCTGATGCCTTTGTCCAAGCCAATTTATATCATTAGGCGTACAATGCTGAGCTACTTAGTTATTTAGCCGTTTATACAGTACAGAAATTTAATATAGTAGCACATTCAGCACTATAGGTAAATCCTAAAGGCACTTTAGATTCACCAAATTAAATGTCTTTAGACTGTGGGAGGAAACGAGAATACCTGATTTAAACGCACAGACACACAAGGAGAACATGCAAACTCCACACAGCGTGAACTACTGTAGACTGACACCCAGGTAAAAACCTTCATCCAAGGAGCTATGAGGCACTGTTCGTACCCCCCACAAAGTTCTGCATAGAGAAGTGGGCCCAAATTCCTCCAGAGCAATATGAGACCCTGGTCAACAGCTACAGGAAGCATTTAGTTTCAAGCTTTGTATCTAAAGGAGGTGCAGTCAGTTATAGGCTGTACATTTTATTATTTTCCACTGAAAGGAAATGTAGCAAAAGCAGGAGTGGTGTCACTTTTTCCTTTCTGCTGCTCCAGTTATATAATACTCAAACTAACAAAAAGACTGGATCATACTTAATGTCAAAAAGCCACAAAATTTGAAGAAAAGAAAATTGTGTGAATTTGTAGGAGCGTTGGCTGTGTAATGTCTGATGTGCTGCACGTGTGTTTGTGCACGCTCCTTGACTACTAGCATCGTGAGTTAATTGAACCATTTCTCAATAACAGTGCATTCAAGCAGATTAGTAGTTAAAGCAAACGTTGCACTGAGGCGCTGCTACTGTAATGAAACAGTTTTAAGAGACTGTCCATGAGTCACAATGATCTAGCTGACATAGCTTTGATGCTGGCTTTTGTCTCTCAGACACAGCTCATGCACAGCTCTTGGCTACAGAAGACCTTGTTCTTGAAAACGGCAGCGGACAACTCAGAAATCGGGAATGCAGCCAAGTTGTTAGCAATAGAGAGTTTGTCAAGAGTTCACTTGTTTGACAAAATCATACCTGGGAACTTGCATCAGGCAAGAAAACATGTGGCCTTCTTAAGACATAGGGTGGTATTTGGCCTACACCTCCCCAACCCCCACACAGTGACTTTCCCCACCTCCCCAAGACCAGAAGGTGTGGAGATCTCTCTATAGACATTCCTGATAAGTCACGCTGACTGAAGTGGGAATTGGGTTGCGTGAATACAATTTATTGCAGTTTAGGAGCAGGTCAAATGGTCAAGAGGCAAAATAGGAGCTCCCTCCCTAAAGGATTAGAACAGGAAAGGTCAGGGGAGAGCAACTTCCCAGCCACAAAAAAGTAGAGTGGAAATTGCCATGGCCTTTCATACCCCCCCCAACATAATTCCCTCAAAGTTGATGAAGCTTAGTCTACCTCTGCCCTGAATCTAAGGAAGTGAAGTTGTACAGGGTGAGATCTGTCCTCCAAGGGCTTGACAGACTATTTGTTTTAAGGCTTGTATGTATTAGATTTATTCATTTAGCTGATACTTTTCTCCAAAGCAGCTCTCAGTGTTAATTTACCTCTAATCATTTATCCATTTAGCTGATGCTTTTCTCCAAAGTGACTTACAGTGTTGATGTTACAATTATTTACCCCTTTAAAGAGCTGGGTAATTTTACTGGAGCAATTTAGGATAAGTACCTTGCTCAAGGGTACTGCAGTTGAGGCTCAAACCTCTAACCTTGGGGGCCAAAGGCAATAACTCTAACCACTATACTACTAGCTTCCCCAAAAACACACCCTCAGCAATCATTTACCCACTTTTCACTGAAGCAATTTAGAGTAAGATCCTTACTCAAGGATACTTCAGACAGAGTTGGGATTCAAACATACAACCTTTGGGTCTAAAGGAAGCAGCGCTAACCACTATTCTACCAGCTGCCCTTACACTTTTACCTTATACTTCTGTTTGTCTATCTTGGTGTGTCTGCTTAAGTATACACATGTATGAATTTCTTTTTGAGTTTCTATGAGTGTTTCCATTTCACTGCATGACCATGAGCAAACCAGCAGCTGGGATATGCTGATATCCTACAACTACTGTACCATTGCAGCATGAAGGGATGGAATGTGAGAAAGCTGTGTTGTGGAGGAGGTGCAACTTTGAGGACTAACAGGTTTTAAATACAACATTTTTGAAGAACCCCTCAAAGTAACAGATGCGGGACCGCCAGCAGCAGGCCTCTGTAGCTCTGTAATGGGCTCTGTGTGTTCTCAGATACAGACAAGACACAACATATCAAGTCAGGAGACCAAGAATACCAGATGTGTTCCCTTCCCTCCAGTCCAGCAGGAGTACTTTACAGTCTCTGAGCGAAAACATATACAGGATTAGATGCCATCAGATGTCAACACGCTAGGTGTCATTCTTATTTGCTATATTCAGAATCGTTATAATATCTTGATAGCTTCCCCGAACCTCCAATCCTCACACAAACCATGCAGAAGAACAGGTCAGATTGCATCTTGTCCAGAATGCCTCATTGTGAAATGGCTCTGTATTCCTGATCTTGAATGTTTGGTTGCTTCCTGTCCATTTAATGGTTCTCTTTAGATGATCTAGGGTGCAGAGACCTGTATCATGCATGAAAACACAGAGGCAGAATGAGGAAAGAAGGGAACCCTACTTGAATTTCTCATTTTGCATGCCATGCAGCAGCAGTGATTTAGGACACTCTGTGAAAAGAACAGCCTCTGAACCTCAAGAGGAAGGAAAAAGGATGATGAGCTACTACTGTTATTTGGTCGAGAACATATGGTGCAGTAACTGTCTGATGGAGTAAGACTTGTTACCGACGATATCTCCACCACTGATTTACGCTACTGCTTTGTTACAGTGAGCTTGAGCACAGGACACAAAGGATCCTACAAAACAGATTTCCTCAGCTTTGCCAGAATGACATGCTGTTCATCACTTCAGTTCACATGCACTTGATGTGCCTTGCCAGGTCAGCAGCACTGTGTATATTCAGCAGGTCACAAATCCTGACACAATAATGCTTGGACACAGCAATTGGGATCTCCAGGTCTTTAGATGGAGCTTGATTGCTCATTGCAATGCACATTTACCACAGTCTTTCTTGTGATAGTCTCTGTCAGAGGTTCTGTCGATTCTCAGGTGTCAAAATGTAGTTTTTCTGCAAGGTTCTTGTAATGTCCTTTGGGTCCTTTGGGTGTACTCTAAGCTGTTAATCATACATTCCAGTCATAATTTTTCTGATTCACTAAGTCCTCAACCTCCATGTGCAGACTTGACACTTTGGTATGTGTGTTTTGTGTGTACAGGTATGTATGTGCATGTATTTACTGTCATCATTTCACACATCAGCAGCAGGTCGGTGGCTCTTCACAGTGACTACTTTACAGTGATTACTCTTTAACCAGTTTCTTTGCTTTCACTGGATCAACCAAAAACTTCAGTCGCGTCCTGCAAGCACTAGTGCACTAGGGATTGTTTTGTGAGTCAAACAATGGAAGTCTTTCTCTGCCAGTGAGGATCTTGTTTTCTTTCCCTAGACAAAGCCTGGGCTGGGGCCAAGTCTGACATCCAAGTTCTAGTAACTTTTGTTTCTTCTTGACTTGTCTCTCAAGGAAGTATGTAACTGCTCTTGCCTCTGGATAGCCAATGGGGCGGTGAGTTTGGAGCCCCCGGGCCCCTGAGTAGGAGGAGCTGATGGTGTCTGGGAGGGGGAGGGTGATGTCATGCTGAATCAGGACCCCTGCCTGCAGAAGGGTCATGAGGTGGGTGTGGGTCTGGGGGGGGGGGGGGTTGGTGTGTAATGCAGAGTGAGGGAACATCTGACGGATATGGAAGTGCTGGTTTTGGCATGAGCTGGGAACATGACATCACCACTCTTCTTTGTGAATCCATCATCACCAGTATATCAGTTATCCTCCAGCCCTCCAACTCATTGATAATGCTTGTCCCACTGGAAAAGGCTGCATAATTTTTTACATGTGGCTTTAAGACTATTGTGTGTTTGAAAAGTTAAGTCGGAGAATGTCAGTTGGCCCATGGTCTGTGGGTATGTGTGCACATCAGTATTTGTGCGTGCGTGTGTGTTTGTGTGTGCATATTTGTGGATACAGCACATATGTTCGTATACGTGTGTGTGTGTGTGTGTTTGCATGTGTGTGTCTAGATCTACCCCAGCCCCTGACTTTGTGAGCATGTGGTGCAGGGCTGTAATTATCCGGAGCCAGTAATCTCAGGAGGTCTCAGCTGGGTTTGGTAAATGTGCCCCCACCACCCTCACAACAGCCTCAAACCCACCCCCCTCCACCTCCCCCTTGTTTCTCCTCACTTTCCCACAGCAAGACAGCAGGTCCATTCCTCTGCTCCTATCTGTTCAACTGGAACAATGATGTCTGTTCTTTTCCAAACAGACCAGAGTTGAATGTATCTCCAACACTTTATCTTAATCTTTCTGTGATTTCATTCAGCTGTGTGCACTGAATCTGACCACAGACTTGCACTTCTTGGACCTCAGATGGCCACTGCACTTCCCATATGCCTTAGCAAAGGCGTCAAAGCTGGTGCCTTACATAGAGCTCAAGAGACTTGTTGACATCCATGACACAGAGCAGACGGCGTGCATCCTGCAGAGAGCCGGCCTTTGGCCTGACCTGTCCGCTGTGGCCACACTGCCATAGCGTGGGAACAGCACACATCAGATCTGTTTTATTGCGCCTCCTTCACCTGTTCTTTCTCAGACGCACGTGCACTGAGTCAGATCTGACATCACCAGCTGACTGTCACAATTCTTGAGTAGTGTCTGGGTGATCAGGTTTTCATGGAAACTCTAGTGTAGCAGTTGCCCTGGCTGGCTTTCAGGAAAAGTGTGGCCAAGATCTGTTTAAAAAAAGAGGGTTTCTTAGGGGTTGTTTTAAACAAACAAACAAATAATAGCGAAGAAATGAACAAAAAAGGGCATAAAAAGAAATGTACCTACATAAGTATATAAACATGCAAGGAAGCAGGACAAAAATGTAAGCATTCCAAGGCAGAAAGGGAATTCCAGGTTAAAGCAGTCAACATGTGTAAGTGTCTCCGGGGTCTGGAAGGATCTGTTTTCGACGTCTGAGGAGAGACATTGCCAAATACTGGAAAGTAGAAGGAAGCATTTGAATACATGTGAGGCCTAGTGCTTCCTGATGTAGACAAGTGTGGTGTATAGACAGTGTGAGCCTCTCACTTCAGTCCTTGGTCCAGTCTTGTTTGTTTGATGAGGATGTATCCTCATTTATGGGGGTGTATATGAGTCTGTCTGTCTGCCAGTGAAGTGTGTGTTCCACCTGAGCTGTTGGCCAGTCACTGAGCACTGACTCTTTCTGTGTCATGCACTCGTACGCTGTCTGTTCGTCCTCACCTGTCAAACATGTTGCAACATCATAGTCCTACCCTTGCCCCGGTACAGACACAGATCTCTGATTAGAAGTGGGAATTTCCTCTTCTGCTGGCTTCTCGGTATCGAGGTACAGATTTCCTCAGGTCTGTTCAATAACACCCCATTGCCCATGATCTCATTTGGCATTCATTTCTCCTCGCTCCATCATCTGCCTGCATAATCAGATAAGAATGGCAGAAAGAAAACACAGTATATCACAGATTTGGTAGAGATAACAGACACACGTGGATGAAAATGGAACAGCAAAATTTATGAGCTTACTTTTTTCCTCTTCATCTGGATGTCTTTGTGTTTTCAGCTGGACCTCAAACTCCCAGGTAGTGATTTTCTGTAAAATTTCATTTCAAATCCATGCCTAAAGATTCAATTTATAAATATCACTGTTGTAACATTAATGGACATATTGCGTGAGCTCCTACTTTCTTGGCCTGTCTTTCAACTCTGTACGAAGGTCATTTTGAAAAACACGTCTGTTAGCTGGCTGGTTCTTCTGGGTTTGTGTGACACATATGAGGGATGAGGTCTTGACTGTAGACTTCAGTCCTCAACAAGAAATCTCCCTTCCTCAACTCTTGTGTCTTTGGTAAACAGTAGGGTGGAATTTTAACTTATTTACACTGATTGGCCTATGCCCATTGTAACAGTGCACCCCCAGCCCCATCCTTGCCCACCCATGAAACTCCAGTCTGAGGAGGAATGTTCCCTCTGCTAGTATCTTGTTACAGCTGGTTCTTCACACCCAGCAGGAAGCCCTGTGACACAAGGTCAGCAGTGGCATCAGCATAGTGCACACACACACATACACACACGCACACATATATTCAGCTTGAGGCTGGTGGGATGAGCAAACCTGGACATTTCCACAAAAACTCATAAACATAGGAGGGACAGGAATGGGTACAGCTTGTACTGTAGTGGTTAGAGCTACAGCCTTTAGAGCAAAAGGTCACAGGTTTAACTCCCAGCTCTAGCACCTTTGTGCAAGGTACTTACCCTAAAATTGCCCAGCTGTATAAAGGAGTAAGTAATTGTAAGCTTCTTTGGAGAAAAGTATCAGCCAACTAAACCAATATAAAGAAAAGCATGAATCCCTTCTCTGTTGCTAAACACGATGGTGTCAAACCTACACTGGCTGTACACAAAAGACATTCTGAACACTTAACCTCATAGGCATTGCAGATGGAAGGAGGTGCAGACCTTTGTGTTGCTCTTTGGCAGCTGTGCCCAAGACAGGGGACTTGGAAACAGGCCCACAAGAAAGAAGACTACTGTCTGGCATCATGACTGAGTGAGAGAGAGAATGGAGTGGTGCTCCAACCCTGCTATGATGAAGAGGAGCAGGACTGAATATAAACACGGGACTCTTTCCAACAGCTGACAAGGGGTTGGATGAAATGAGGCTTTCTGTCCCCTCCCCTTTCCTTTCCCCACCCCTGTTCCCTCCCCAACCCTCCCACCACCGGGCTGATGGAGAAGGAGGGAGATCAACCTGACTGTGGGACTGGTGCTTTAAAGCTTCCAGAGCAGCAGTTTTGACAGACGCAGCTGTGCTCCTGACAGGTACTGAAGACTGAAGCTCTGGGTCTTGGAAGGTGAACCAACCTGGATGCGAGAGCTGCAGACTGAACATCTCCGCGAACTCGATACACAGACCCTCCACTGTGTGGTATTTAAAATTTCTTTTTAATTTGCTGAGATCGCAGAACAAGAAATTTAGGAGACGTGCAGTTATACGTGTTTTTCTCAGGCTCTTGGATTCTGTTCTGGACACTGGCACTGTGATTTTATTGCAGTTAAAAGTAACTCTTTATGGACTTTGAAGCGGTGAGTTACTGACAGCATCCAGCACACATTGTTGGGGAGCCCTGCTGGGTCTTAATGGGAGCTTGAAGGACCTGAGACAATTGCAGGAACTGTGGAACAAGGGCCTCAGCTGGAGTGACAGCGATCAGCAAGAGTGACAGAGAGCGGCAGTCAGAGGGCAAAGGAACAGACACGGTCATGAACACAGGCACCCGACCAGTCCAGAATGAGGAGGAGACGGTGTGTGCGGCGCTGGCCCGCTACGAGGCCACTCTGCGGGATGCCGTGCGTGAACTCCATGTGGATGTCAGCGCCTTCAAGCTAGGTGTAGAGCGCCGCCTAGAGGAGGCGGGCCTCCTGACAGGGCCCCTTGGTCACGTCGTGACACAGCTGCAGCAGGAGAACCGGCAGCTCCGGGCCCAGCTGGAGGCACTGACCCGGCAGGTGGAGGCACTGACTGGGGTGGCGTGCGAGAGAAGCGGCTTCCAGACCGACCTGACCCAGACCTCCCTGCTCGGCCCCAGCACAATCGGGACAGCCTCCCACAGCCCGCAGACTCCACCAGGGCCCGCTGCAAGTTCTGATTCCTGTCCCACAGCAAATCGCTTCTCAAGCCGAGCCCGCTTTTCCCTGTCCGGCAAGATCAGTGTGAGTCCGCTGTGGGTGTTAGGGGTGTTTCTTTGGTCGCTGCTGGAGTGTGGGGATGAAATGTGATGCTGAGTGTGGACGCTGCCTGTTGCGTGGCAACTGGGGGCTTACAGCTTTAGTGTTTCAGAGACCTGTGATTTTGGGGTGAGTGTTAGTGGTAAGAAAAGTGCATTTAATTTCTCCAATGTCATTATTTACACACACACACACACACACACACACACACACACTCACACACACACGCGCGCTTGGGCTCAGGAAGGCCTGAACATCCACTAATTCTGTGTTCTCTGCCTCCCTGTTAACACTTGTGTCGTGAACTCTATTGTGTGCGCTCAGGCCAACCAGAGATCGTGCTTGAGCTGAGGCCTCTGAGTTCAGTGAATGTCTCCTGAGCTCAAATTTACAGCTGCTGAAATGGGGGGGGGGTTGGTGCGCACACACGTTTTTCTTCCTATTTTTCCTGGGATTTTATATTGACTTCCCCTTTACAGCAATAAACGTTACCTAACCTTGACCCGCAAAGATACAGAAGTATGTGAAATCCGATAGCGACAAAGAGGTCTCCGTTTTTTTAACACACATCTACACATTTAGATCTCGGCAACCAGACGCTAACCTCTTTCCCATTTTGCCTTTATTGCCAGGCTTTTTACAGATGTTGATGTTGACGCAGAAAGTGACCGGGCGGCTTTACTTTGGGTGCTCATTCGGACTGCATAACGTTCCACGTTTACGTGCGAATCGCATTTTAAGCATGTTATTGTGCAGGCTCTCAGTGTAAGTGTTTCATTCAGTGTTCCAGCTTGACACTGCTGCCCAATTAACGGCGTTTGACAGCAAACACTTTGGAAGGAGACATGTTGCGGTGAAACTAATTTTCTCTCCCGTTCCACTGGAGTTCTTTCTTTGACCGTTTGAAGCCCATTTGTGGAGAAATTCTGTGCTCCTGCATCTGCAACTTGAAAAGCGTATCACAGAGAAGCACACACACGGTCACTTACACCAGTTCAGTTTGCTCTAATTTAGCTCGTTTTTATATAGTGTTCTTCTCAACAAAGGAAAGCAAAGCGCTGAACGGTCGGGCACAAGTCACACAAAAGTGAAAAAAGAAAACTGCAGGACAAGATAATGGTTTGCAAGCAGTAACTAAGCAAGTCTGCAGGCGAGGAGAGGAAAATAAAAGGGTCATTGTAAGTCATCTTGAGTGAATTAACTGTGGGCTGATACTACTACGTAGCGTTAATCAGAAGTCTGCTAAATGAATAACCCTCAACGTAAAACATCAAACATACATAGACACCTGACTTTTCTTTTTCAAATAAGGTCTCTGTAACTCACAGATATGTACATTCACACTCACAAGGCCTGGTGAAACTGTGGCAAGAACATGCAAATATCCACTGAGGGATGTAAATATTTTGTTTCAACACTACACTGTGTTGTTCTGTACTCAGCTCCTCCTGCTGCAGCCCTCAGCTCGGGGCACGAGAGTCATCAACGCAGTTAAATACGGCACTTTACAAAAGCGACAATGTTTCTGATGTGTTTTTGTGCTGCCCAAACTGTCTGCAGGCGGGAGCAGTGAGAGCAGTGTTTGTCAATATGAGCAGAAACAAAGCGCAGAGGGATGTTGTCACCTTCAGGGCTGCTCTCTGTCTGTCTTCATCTCCAGCCCACACCTGACGCTCTGCTTCAGGAACACTGGGAACCGGGTTGAGTCCCTGCGGCTGTTCCCAGTGGGCTAATGTGATACAGGTTGAGCAGTTGTGTGTGTGTGTGTGTGTGTGTGTGTGTGTGCAATGTTTCATGCAGGCATAGATGAGCTCAGATCTGCACGCTGCTACGATCACAGAAAGCCATTTTTTGTTATTCAAATTTTCACCTCTTCTATTTACATCTCACCGGTGCCACACAACGCATTCTACACACTCCAGGTTTGCTACGTCACACACCAGACTAGATTTGAGGCTTGGCGCAGGAGCTACTTGAGTGAGACTAAGTCAGCCTCTGTCATTTTCTGTGTTCCTTTTAGGTTTTGGTGTCACAATCCAGTAAAAGGTTCACTACGAGAGTCATTGAAAGGCATGATCAGGCAGACCAGGTATGGGGTATGGTGTGATGGAAGGGCTTCTGACAAGGTTTCCAGTCTGAGTTGTAAGAATGAAACAGTCAAAAACTGATCAGCAAGGGACTGAAGTGACTTTCTCCAGTTACGTCACTTATCAGACAACTTGTTCAATTATGAACAGTAAAGATGTGCAAGCCATTTGAGATAAAGTGGGCAAAGTAAAGGTTTTAGAACTTGGCCTTCCTTTCACTGTCGTAAACCATATCGCGGTACTTTTGGTGTTTACACGCAGGCACGCACAGAAACAGACACGTACACAACACTCTAGCGCCACTCCAGCCCGGCAAACCTCGCTTCGCATTCCTCCGCTTCAGCAGAGGGGAAAACTGCTGTTAGCGATTAGCAACGAAGAGGACGGATTGCCCCTAGGTCACAGGGTTATCTTTGATTTGCCTGCACCCCAACCTGAGGGTGGCCTGGAAATCAGGGGGGCTTTGGATCAGTGGGGAGGGTGCTGCGTGTTTCCCAGCAGCGATGACGCTCTCCCAAGCACATAAGCGTTCTGTGAATAACAGCAGGGGAGATGAGCTGTGTGTTTGTGTATGTGTACGTGCAAATGCCAAATTGAACCATAAAACCAGACTTTAAAAGCATTTTCTTGGACATGTACACATACTGTACATACAGCTTAAAATAAACCCTCGCACACAAAACAATAAAAATAGGTGTGCACCCACAAATGAGAAAACACGGTCACAGCACAATAAATACAATGCAACGATTTCCTACTGCAAAAAAACGCATGCACAGTTAGCACTTTCCCATAGTGGGGCTCTCTTTACTTGAAACAATGGTTGCGAAACACTCAGGGATTCTGACAGCCTTCTGGTCTCAATCCTTTCCATCTAGATCTGCGTCTGGAGTGGAAATTACCCTCCTTAATCTTAAAATAACAGAACCCCTTCCCCAATCCTCTAATGACAAAATAATACCCCCAAACAGAGCAGCTCCACTTAACCACTTTCATCATTGTAATATGCGATTACTAAATATCTGCCAAATTAACTTTAAATGCCATCGTCATTGTTCATATTCCTGAGTGAGGCCGTGATGTATAAGCCCCCCAGAGTGTGCCTGCACTCTGTTCCAGTTTCCTGTTCGAACGGCCCTCGTGAAGAGCGACCTTTCTGCACGACCGCTTTATGGCTTATATTCTTTGCATGGGCTGTAAATACAGAGTTGCAGTTGATTTCAGCGCTCCCAAAATACCAGTCAGTGTTAAAAAAGTATACAGCTGAGCATACCAAGAGGCTGACATGTGAACAGCATTTGTGCACTCTTAGCTGTTGCCTTTCCTGAGTGTTAAAACATCTCTGGTGAAGTTACAGTAAATGATTACTTTTATTATAATACACACACATTTTCAGAACCGCTTGTCCCTTACGGGGTCACGGGGAACCGGAGCCTACCCGGCAACACAGGGCGTAAGGCCGGAGGGGGAAGGGGACGCACCCAGGACGGGACGCCAGTCCGTCACAAGGCACCCCAAGCGGGACTCGAACCCCAGACCCACCGGAGAGTAGGACTGCGGTCCAACCCACTGCGCCACCGCACCCCCTGGTTTTTATTATAATATTTATGCTTATATTATAATACTACAATAAACTGGAAATTTAATTAAAGAACCTCTTGTAGATAATTGCTTGAGCATTTCAGCCCCTGAGCAAATTTACTTCTCCGTGTCATGGTTTGCTGAAGTGATTCAGGCTATTTTTACTGACTTATTTGAACAATTTGTTGGAGGGAACATTGTGACTATGTTGGTCTCTTGTTTTGACAGCACGGATTAAAGCGACTCCAAAGGGGTGGTTTGGCCGCGGTGTTTTCTTGTTTGTTCCTCCATGTTTACCCTCAGCTCCAGCCAACTGTGTAAGTGCATGGGAGCAATTTTAAACCCTGCCCCACCCCCCAGAACTGAGTGCCTTTTCCATGGGCAGACACAGCAGTACAGGGATGGTCCACTGTAGATGAATACTGAAGGTGATGAATGAAGATGAATCAAGTGATTTGAAAGGGGGCTAGAATGTAGAAGATGATCTTTCTCAATGTGGAAAGTGATGTCTTTAAATGCCGGGCTGAAAAGGACTCAGCCTATTAAAGGAATAGTTCTGAAGACTGAAGGCTGAGAAGAGTTCCTCTTTCCTAGATTGTCTGTGTGTGCATGGTTAATGCATTGTTTGTGCAATGGTATAACATCTCCCTGCCATGCCTTACTGCAACCCAACATTGGAACCATATATTTTTTCTCCGCAAGTCATGCTGAGAAGTGGCTGACATACTGAGTTAAGTCATGGAGTGCTTCACCAAGCAAGCAGTTTCTTAATAGGTTAACAGGAGAGATTCCAAGAACCCCAGTTTTCCATAAATGGAACTGAACCTTCAGGCTCCACCTCTTTCTCATGGCTGTATATTTCACTGGTGTAAATTCCTGGAAAGGGGACTGAAGTAGAGGAAAAACTTGAGTGTGGCCATTAATACAGTCCATTGTAGTAGACAAGAGTGAACTGGAGGGTGGATCAGGGGAGGGAGGAAGACAAGGGGCATCATATTGCTCCTGCTGCCAGCCTCACACTTTGTTCCCAGCAATGACCACTACACAGTCCTGAAAATTTCTGTCTCCCTGGTTACTAGTTAATAATGTTGAGTTTGAACTATGACTTCATCTCCTCCCCGCAGTTGCACACCAGGTCTATTGTCATGGCTTTGATGGGTCTCTGAGAGCTAAGAGGGCAGGGGGGGAACCTGAATGGGCAGGGAAGTGTAAAATGAGGTTGTTACTGTACAATTTTTATAGCAGACCTGAGGACAGACTTGACATAAACCTTCCAGCTTTGTTTTAATTTGAAGGCATCTGCTAAGCAGCCTTGTTACTAGTGGTCCACGGGCCATACCAGCAGTTTCCACATCCTCAGAAACTGATGTGTAGTCCAGCTTTTACATTAAACTGCACTACTGGACAGAAGCAAAGGGGTGTGGTGATGACTTTCACAGATGTTGTATTTTATACCATGTTTCTGTTGTTGGGAAGATACGTTTTTCTCGGCTACACACATGGTAGCCGAAAACTGTCTACTGAGGAAGTTGCAGTGCTCTTCACATAGATGCAGTTTGAAACCTGCAACCTATTACCCATAGGTTCAAAAACCACACCAACACTGTACCTCAGACTTCTGTATTCCTCATGGAAGCTGTGTTGGGACATTGTGGTGTGGTTATAGATGAGCAATAATGGGACATTGGGAGTAAGAAGGAAGAGGTATGGCAGGAGTTAAGCAGGAACATCTTAAGCGGGGAAAACTGTCAGTGAAATGGAAAACAGTATGCATTTTGAGCATTTCTGGACAAGAGCAGAAAATCTGAAAGGTATGCATTTGCAGGCTGACAGCTGAGCAATTTGCAGAGCTGATCACCACATAACAGCTTGTATTCTTGGTTTTAATCCTGTAGTTTTTATTACTATTTCACTGTGTGTGTGTGTGTGTGTGTGTGTGTGTGTGTGTGTGTGTGTGTGTGTGTGTGTGTGTGTGTGAGAGAGAGAGCGAGAGAGAGAGAGAGAGCGAGAGATTCATAAATTCCTTACATTTTGATTAGGTACACACCGCACACAAAATGAGATGCCACTGGATTTTACCCCCCTGGAGACCCAAATGGCTGCACTTCCTCCCCCATCTTTGAGTTGACCATTGTATGCATGTGCATGGGTGTTTGTCTTGAGACACAGTTCCATCCGGATACAAATCACAGGTTAGAGGCTCTAGAGACAGGGGTTTGCATTCCTCTGGTACATGGTGTAAAGGAACATGAGGTCCAGTGTTTCCCAGGCTCTAGGCTGCCAGTCACTTTGAAAAAGAGATGTGTGTTTGTGTTTCTATCTCTTCTTCCAAAGTGACCTGTCTTCCAGAAGAGATTAAAGAACAGGTATCATTGGTGACCCCTGGGATGTAACATTCTCATTCCAGCCTAGTTCTGCCCACCCTTGTGGAGGTTATCTCCTCTAGTCACCTCCTCTGCAATGAGAGAAGGCACCGAGCCAGTGCAGGGACTGCTTTGAGTTCAGTCTGCTGTTTGCAGGATGCAGAAGAAAGGGCTCTGGGCTCTCACAGATGAAATTATGACATTCAAAATATGAACTTAGTTTTTTAGTCATCCAGGAGAGGCTTTTGTGGCTGTCTCACTCAGATCATAGTGATGTCAGTTTTTGGGATTCCATCCCCAAATACCCTTGGAAGGCAGTGAAATTCATGGCAAATGGGACTGCTGCCTGCTGTCAGACTGATTTATATCCTGAGAGACTGTGTTAAGGTTAACTTCTGGGGCACTGACATTGTGTTCATGACTGGAGGCTGACTGACAGACACAGGCCTGCCCGTCCCACTGTGCTATGCCAGCGTCCTACCGCTGTTGCTCAGTTCCATTCCGGAATCTCCCAGGAGTTCTGGGAATCTTGAATTTCATCCAGCGAAAAAGATCATCTGTTCCATGTATTAGATCCTGTCCCTCTTCTCTGCCTCATCACGTGTAGCGTACTTCTCAAAACAATCTTTCCCTGTATTCCCATCTCCTCCATGGCACTTCTTATTTTCACATGAAGACCAGTGTGAGAAAACTGATCCTATCACTGACGCCCCAAGAAATCTCTTACCTCACTGCTTAATCTCACTGCCTAACTCTGACTGTATAAAAAGGTAGGGGAGAGATACTCTGAATATTCCCAAGAGAGGCTCTCCAAGAAGCACTCTGCCAGAAAATCAAAAAACACAAGTTTTACACCTTTACTATTTGCCCATGGGTGCTTTGGTGAGTCACAGCCTCAGGTTTTAATGCTTCTGCTGTTCCAGGAAGGAGAAGAAAGCAACTGTTGTTTGATACTGACTTAAGTATTTTATGAGTTACAGGGTATGTATGGTCTTCCTTTTGCTCCTCTTCCTCCTTCTAAAGCCTGAGTATTGAACCCCCTGCTTTTTTTACTCCATTATTACATCACAGACACCAGGAGAAGCCAACCTCTTCACAGGATAACAGAGGGCATTCCAAGAACTCACACAGAGGCACACAGACATTTTCCACTTCTGTGGTTTTCGTGGCTCTTACGTGGAGGGAAATGGAGGCTTGAAGACTGTCGCAGCCACTGGGTGAATTTTGTCTCTGCCTGTCTCTGACTCCCAGTGGGAAAGCCAGCTGTTCCTCTACCACCCCCCCACCACAAGAGCCCAGAAATGTACACCCCACCAGCATTCCTGCAAGCTGATGTCACCTGGCTGTTCCCCCAACAGGCCTGTTACTGAATGTCTTGGTCTGTCAAGAATGTGCAGTTCTTTCACACATGCAATTCTGTGTGTGTGTGTGTGTGTGTGTGTGTGTGTGTGTGTGTGTGTGTGTGTGTGTGTGTGTATGAGAGAGTGAAACCAAAAGAGAAGGACCTACAGAATTCCCTTATATTGCAGTCTTGAAATTGTTCTGTTGGTAAGTCAGGGATAAAGTGTCTCTCATAGAAAAGGTCTCATTTCCACCAGCGACGCATTCAAACACAGTCCCATTCCCTGAACACAGAGGGCAATGACATAATATTTGAAACATAAGAGAAACTTTGAGCAACATTAAATGCTCGATGGTACGCTCAGCTTGGTAAGTGGGGTCACACTGTATAGTAATTGAAGTTATTTAAAGAAAGTCTGTACAGGGCAGATACAACCAGTTAAAACAGAACAGCAACACAGCAGTCTCTCTTGTTGTTGATGATGTCTGTGCTGAAATAAAATAGTATTAATGGCAATATTGTCATTATAATGTCAATAATTCCAGCAGAAAGCAGCACATGGGATAGAAAATTAAATTCACAAACACACACACACATTTTCAGAACCGCTTGTCCCAAACGGGGTCACGGGGGAACCGGAGCCTACCCGGTAACACAGGGCGTAAGGCCGGAGGGGGAGGGAACACACCCAGGATGGGACGCCAGTCCGCCGCAAGGCACCCCAAGCGGGACTTGAACCCCAGACCCACCGGAGAGCAAGACTGTGGTCCAACCCACTGCGCCACCGCACCCCCAATTCACAAACATTTGCAATTAAATGTTTCCTGGGTGGCATGGTGGCACAGTGAGTAACACTACTGTCTCACAGCACCTGGGTGGTGCAAGAGGATGTGGGTTCCATCCTTGCTCAGTCTGTGTGGAGTTTGCATGTTCTCCCTGTGTCTGCATGGGTTTCCTCCCACACTCCAGAGACATGCTGTTCAGGTCCCCCCATAATGTGTGAGTGACAGTGAGAGTGTGTCCAGCTGATATATGAATGAGTGACCCAGTTTAAGTAGTGTATCTAGCAGTGTAAGTCACTTTGGTGAAAAAGGTGTGTGGGCTGGTAACACTACATAAAGTTCATCGTAAGTCACTTTGGAGAAAATCCATCTGCTAAGTGAATAAATGTTCTAAGAATTTTTTGGTGCACAAAAGGACAACAGTTATTCCTCTACTAAGACTTAAATGTGCAGCTTTCAGTGTTTTTTTTTTCTTAATAATTCTTGATCTGTTTCCCTAAGCTTGCATTATGTTATATTATGATTCTCTCTGAAGGTTGGCCTGATGCCTCACAGCACCTGAACTGTGAGTTCGAAAATGGGTTCAATACCACCTCAGCCCTAGTGGAGTTTGTTTGTTCACCCTGTATTTGTGTAATTGATGACAAAATTATCCTTAGTGTGTCACTGTGTGAGTGAATGTATGTGGATCATTCTTCTGCGATGGCCTGGCACCCCATTTCTGGGAGTTCATTGTGCTTCTGGGATAGGCTCCAGAGCACCTCAACCCAGCACTGAGGAAATAGTTGATCAAAACTATTCTCTCTACTGTGCAGAGTCCTGAGAAGGAGGAGCCCATAGAAGTGGACCTTGCCCCCGTTCCATCAGTAGTGCAGAATGGCCACACCTCTACTGCAGGTAACATTCAGCTCATACTATACAACTCACATACAACTCACATGCCTCATTCTTAATATTTGCATAGTTTTGCAATTATGGATATTCTGGAATTTGCATAATCTGAGAACTTCCCTTCTTTGCCCATCAGAGAACTCTATGGCGCCACAGGAAGTGAGGTCTACATTAAGTGATGTACTACAGGAACAGACGGCCCCTGTGTCCATGGTGATGCCACACCTGCCCATTACAGCAACAACCAAAACTGCTGAGTCCTCCGTTGCCCCTGTTACTAAGATACTTGAATCACTGACTGGTCCTATCCAAACCCTAAACCCTGCTGTAAGTGGGACTTCACCTGGTCAGTCCACAGCAAGTAGCTCCCAGTCACAAGCAATTTCAGAGGCTTCTCTTCAGTCAGGTGAGAGCCATCAGCACTGGCAATACTAAGCTTTACCTCAACATGACAGCATCACTATATACATTCTGCTTTTCTATTTCAGCACCTGCTGTAAAGACATGGTCCCCAAGTCCAGTGAGAACTCTGGGCTCTCCTCGTGTTACGGGTGAGTGGAGTCCCATAATACCACCAGGACATGGCTTGTGACCGTTGTGCATTCCATAACCGATAGAAGGGTTAGACATGTACACAGGACCACAGAACCACAGCTTATTGGTTTGATGCCACCATTGCCATAGCAAAACATATTCCAATACCTACCTATAGAAATGAAATATTACTAGGAAAACAGGTTGATTAGAAAGCAACCAGTTACAACGGACCAACTTACAAAGTTGGCAGGAGCTTGGAAGGGAAATGAGTTCAAAATAGTTGAGTTATGAGACCCTTCTTGAATACTGAATGGGATTCGGCAGTTCTGAGGGACAGAGGGAGTTCATTCAGCCACATCGGGGCCAAGACTGAGAACTGACTAGGAGTTAAAGGATTCCACAGGAGAGAGAAAAAAAGGGAAGACACATGAGTTCAGTTTGGCAGGTGGAACCCAACTCATGTCACAGCATTCCGTAACAGCTAAAGAAACTTGATGGTAGAAGCCGAAAGACCAGATAGAAAGGCACTGCAGTAGTCCAGGCAACATATCATCATAGCCTGGACCAAGAGCTGGGCAGAGTGCAGTGTGAGGTAGTGAGGGTGCCATGCCCATGTCATTGGCATAATCGGATACACCTGGGGCTCGACAGGTTAAAAGGCAGAAGCGAACGATGAGGGTCGTGGAACCCTGCTCCCTGCTCCCCTTTGCCCGTTTCCTGAGACTGCTCCCGTCCTGAAACCTGATCCACTCACTAGTGTTCTGACCCACTGCCTGTTTTCCCTACTCCGATACTGGATTTCCTGGTGTACCTCAATTGCAGTCCGAAGACCATTGCTTGTACCTGACTTCGATTCCTGTCTAGCGTCTGAATAAACCCCTGTGCACTCTGCACTTGAGTCCGCGCCTTCCTTCCGGGACGAAAACCATGATAGAGGGTATTGTAGAGGATATTTTGAGAGTGGGACACACCTGTGATGTGTTGAGAAAACAAAAATTACAGTCCGTTTTTGCTTCCAGGCTTTTAACAACTGGTGAGGATGAGATGAGCTAGTTGTCCAGTGAGACAGAGCTTTCAAAAGGGAGTACCGGCCTACCCATAAACTCTGTCAGGTTTAACTTGTTACCTCTGTGTGTTTCGTCGGCTTATTTATCTTCCCTTTACCTTTACTTTGGTTTTTTCCACAGAAAAACATACTTCCATGCCCTCCAAGTCAGTATCTTACCCCGGCATCGCCCCCATTAGCCAGAGCCTGTCCTCCAACAGGTACAGAGATCCCACTTCATTGAGGAGAGCTGCCTCCTTTTCGCTTTGCTACATGTTGGGCTAATTTCAGAAAGACTGCAGCAAATGGCAGTGACGGTCGTATTGAAGTGGTTCCCACTCCACGGATCGCATCCTGTCGGGGGCTGTTTGGTTTATAGGGACGGTGGTTTCGACCTTTAAACTTCAGTTCCTCCTTCCTGCAGGGCGGTGGAGGTGGCTGGAGAGAGAAGAAGGGAGCTTGTGCGGTCACAGACTCTTCCGCGAAACATTGGCACCCAGGCCCACCGCTCCATCTTCGAGAAACTGGACTCTGACTTTAACAGGTCTGATTACAGAGGCTTTGTCCCCAGACTGACAAGCCTCCTCCTTCGTTTTCACATCTTGGCACCCTACTGAGAGACCTGTAGACTTTTTCCTTTTCACCCCACTGATTATATTTGTTATGTCAGTGCTGTTTATCTCAGAGGTAATTTCCCTCCAGAAGGTAATTCAGCCCTTTCTGTTTTTGGGGGGTAGGGGAAATAATGGAGGGAGTGTGTGTATGTGTGTGTCTCTCTGAGAGGCAGAAAGAGCAAAAGTGCCTAAAGTGTTAAACAATCTCCACTGCAATGCATTCTATTTGTTTATTCATTTCTCACCCATCAATGGCTCTGACTCTGTCACCCCGGCAGGCCCAAGCCCTTTGAGGCCAAGCCCAAGCTGAAACGTTCCCAGAGCTTCGGGGTGTCCAGCGCCAGCAGCATAAAGCAGATCCTCCTAGAGTGGTGCCGGTCCAAAACCATCGGGTACCAGGTGAGGGCTGCCGTGCTCCCAGTGCTCCCAGAAGTCCCAGCGGTTCAGCCCCTGCCATATGAATTTCCTGGAAGTGGGTGGGGTTGGAGTGCAGTGGGCGATGCTGCAGTGCAATAAATCTGTTACGGAGTGGTGGGAGTATGCAGCGGGATGAGTGGGAGCTTATATTTAATATTATAAGTTTAGTATTAGATAATTGTTATTTGTGATTTCTGGCTCCGAATTTAGTGTTGCATTTCTGGCAAAGACAATAAACAGATTTGCATGTCATCCTGTTTTCCGATTCCAGAATAAATACAAATGCTTTTCTGTCCATCTGTGTGATGTGTACAGAGAGTATGTGTTTCTTGATGTCCTAGGAAGCATCCTTTGTGTAGGGACAGAACGTCTGAGGAGATAAGTAATGAATACGCCAGTGAGAGTGATGATTCTCCTCATCACAGGAGCAAAATATCACAGTGCCAGCACAGATCATGTGCTTCTGCAGGGCCAGACTCCAGCGTGCGTTAAATGTGGACCCCTTTCGTTTTTTCCGCTGACTGAACAGTACGGTGCAACTCAAGGAGAGGTGCGGAATTGCTGCGAGTTTGTGCTCCGCTGGCCAAACACTCAGCCAGCCCATACATACGGCTTTGGTTAAACAGCCTTGGGCTGGCCTGGGTAATATTACAACAAACTACCCTTGAACGATTTAAATTACAGAGGGTAAGAGATGAAGCGTGGAGCTTTGAGTGATGGATAGAAATGTTGAGTTGAATTCCGTAGAAGGTCACGGTGACAGGCTGAGAATATTACCTGACAATCTGAGCGATGGGCAGCGTGTGAAAGTTGTAATGACTCTATCCAGAAAGCACATGTAGGCTGAGGGGTGAAGATGGAGACTTAGCGGAAGAGAGAGACGGGGAAAAGGGGAAGATGGTTTAACTATCAGTCTGTTTCCGTCATTACGGCTTTGATCGAATGTCATTTGCAACCTGCCGTCACTCAAGTTTCCAGCACGTGTCTCAGTCTGTCTCCTTAGTCTATTTCTACTCTGCCCCTCCGCCACCTCCAGAATATCGACATCCAGAACTTCTCCTCCAGCTGGAGTGATGGCCTGGCCTTCTGTGCCCTGGTGCACTCCTTCTTCCCAACTGAGTTTGACTACAATGACCTCACGCCCGCAGACCCCAAACACAACTTCGAAGTGGCCTTCACCACTGCCGAGTAAGTGGAACTGGGTGTGTGTCTGTACCAGGGGCAGTGCAGCAGTGTCTGCGTGTGTTTGTGTGCGTTTATGGGTGTCTGCAGCTATAACAATGAGTGTCTGAGCAGACCTGATGTACCGTTTAACTTTTCTGTCTTTGCTGTTTTTGTACCAGTTTTGCTCTTTTCAAAAGTCACAGTCCTAAGGCAACTGGTAAATATACAGTACAGCCTCGGAAAATACACACTATACAAAATGTTATTACATCATATTCTTAAATAGGACAATGACAGAGACCCATAGATACATACAAACACACACACACACACACACACGATTGCGCTGACTAAATAAACATTTATCTGTCTTGCTTTTCTTATTAATAATCCCTATCTTGACGATAATGTGTTTTCCTCTTATTGTGTGCATCAATCATTCCTTCCTCCCAGAATGCCTCAGTCAGGTTTCCATGCTGATTGTGCCTCTCAGCATTTTAGTCAGCTGTTGTGCATCACTCTGACCACTAAAAGCAGCCCTGCAGTAGCAGAGCAGGGGATTCTTGTGCTGGCGCTAAGATCCATCTCAGCGTAGTGTGCCCGCAATCCATCCCGTAATATCCCTGTCCAGATTGTCAGAAACTCAGCCTCCTCCGCTTTGCCAAACCATTCCATCCCTCCTCCTGCTCTCACCCCATCTGCGTAAAGCATTCTTATAGCCTGACATCACTTTCCTCAGTACGCACGTCTGCAAGCAACCCTTATCGAGGAACACATCAAGCACACATACACCACATACAAATCACACAGGCTTCTTGAGCATCAAACTGAGCCCCCCACTCTCATTTCCATCCCCTTCCAGACAGAAAGCTGGCTGTGACCGGCTCATCGAGGTGGAGGACATGATGGTGATGGGACGCAAGCCTGATCCCATGTGTGTTTTCACCTATGTTCAATCCCTCTACAACCACCTGCGGAAATTTGAGTGATGCACATACGTCTTCACCACTTCTGGGGTCGCTCAGGGACAGCAACTGCACTGCTGCCTCTAGGACGACCCAGCTGCTTCTCTCCTACAGGAATGGACCGGATCTTATTGTATGAGGTGGAAATGTCTATGTATCATAATGCTAAATCCACTATGATCCACCTTAATACCAGCCCTCAGTTTTGTAGAGTAACCCTTCCCCTTCCCGGGAAACCTCCATTCTTCTCCCCACCGACAAGCCTGCACCTGCACCAGTGCAAGTGTGCACCTCCAGCATAGCCTCCCTGCAAGAATAGCCTGAAAAGTAGCCCGTTTGAATGCCTGTCCTACAGCTGACACATGAAAAGGAACCTTGGCTAGAGGTCACCTTGTACCCCAGGAGAGAATCTTACCTTAATGCTGATTCCCTACAATGAGTTGATAAAGTGGAAAATACACATACTTTTGTTCCTTTCACTTGCAACTGTATCCTATAGGAGGATCAGAGTGCAGAATATACTGTGAGGATTCCGTGACTTCATAAGATACGGTATGTTTAAGCAGCTAGGAATATGATTTAAAAATCACTGCATATTTTGTCAGGACTGTATGCTTATCATGTACAATGCTACTTAGTTTTTTTTTTAAAAAAAACAGCTTTTGCTCCAAGATGTCTTGGCTTTTACTTTGGGATGGAGGTTGCTGTACATTGCTTAGCCAGATACTGATTAATTCTGGTGCTTTAGTAAAACTGTAAACAATACCACAATTAGGCTATTGTTAAAATCTAGATATAGTACACGTACTGCGCCAGACCACCGACAAAAATAAATCTGGCAGCACAATTCATTGCGGACAAGTGGCGAGGGAGTCCAAATTCAAACTTGCAGTTAAACTCTTCACCACAGGGTGTCACCACATCAACTATTGGGTGAACTTTGAATTGAATTGAATTGAATTGAACTTAATTGGGGGGCGCAGTGGCGCAGTGGGTTGGACCGGGTCCTGCTCTCCAGTGGGTCTGGGGTTCAAGTCCCACTTGGGGTGCCTTGCGACGGACTAGCATTCCCGTCCTGGTGTGTCCCCTCCCCCTCTGGCCTTACGCCCTGTGTTGCTGGGTAGGCTCCAGTTCCCCATGACCCTGTATGGGACAAGCGGTTCAGACAATGTGTGTGTGTGAACTTAATTGAATTGAGGGTGTGATGGGGCAATGGGTTTGGCTGAGGCCTCCTCTGTGGTGGGTCAGGGGTTCAAGTCATGCTGGGAGTGCCTTGCAGTAGACCAGTGTCCCATCCTAGGCATGTCCCCTTGCACCCTGTGTTGTTGGGTTAGGCTCTGGCTCACCGCAACCCCACTGGGGACGAGTGATTTCAGACAGTGTGTGTGAATTGAACTGAAGACTTTATTGTCATTGTACTGCTGTGCAATGCAAAAAAATTATAGTTTCAACTTTTATTTCTACTTTTCTTTCTTCTCTCACAAAAGACAGCCATTGAAAACTAGATTGTCAACAATTGTATATTCCTTGGCAAAACATTAACATAAAACTTACAAACTTAAGCTACATACAAGTATTCACCCATTTATACAGCTGAGTAATTTTAGTACAGTACAGCAGTTTAGGGTAAGTATGTTACTTATGAGTGCTACAGCAGTAGATGAGATTCAAACTGGCAACCTTCAGATTCAAAGACCTAACCACTATTCTGCTGCCTCATAAAACATGGTGTAAGATACTCCTTTTAACCTTCAATACAGCACTCTGAACTGTAATTTTGTGTATAGATACAGCTAAAATATCGCCTGACAACTGTAAAGAGCATCTGACACACATTTATCAATAATGATGAGACAGAGAACAGGGACTTTAGAGTGAATGTTTCATACAAAGTGTGATTAAAATTAGGTTGATATATTTAATAAATTTATCCAAAAATTCTGAATTCTTCTGTCCTATTGGTCAATCCTGATTCCTTAACAAAAACATTAATTAAACACAGTTGTGTCATGAAATACCCCAGAGGACCGAAAGGCAGCAAAACATGGAAAGAAAGTGTTTTCTTGAGCAAATTGTAAATAAGGGAAAAGCTATCTTTTATGATTTGGTAAGGAATAAACGGTAGAATAAAAAGGAACGACAAACTCAGTATGATGCTGGCAACATCTAGAAGACAATTAAATTCCATCTCGAAGTCACATAAAACTCACATACAATTACATACTACAGAGTACCAATTTAAACAGTGTGCAAAGCATCCTTCAAAAAAAATACTAAGAGCTGAGGTCTATTGCATATACTGCATGCACAGAGTTTCACTGATCCCCAGAAGAAAGCGTGACTGAGTGAACATAGGTTCCCCAGGTGAACCAGGGTGCCCTGGCTCTCAGTGAGACACTATGGCTCTCCCAACTCTCCTTCCATGGTTCTGACCAGGACGTAGAGTTCCGCCAGGCCCACCACTGATGCTGAGATCACTGCGGATATCACCCGCTGGAATGCAAATGGAACAACCACTGACATTTCTCCTGTGCTCTGGAAGATCTGTACCAACTCTGGATTGATGGTCATGGCTGAGTTCAGTACTCACTGTACAGAGTACTGTACACCATCCTCTGAATGAGAACAGTGAGTCAGGTTGATAAATTTATTAAATATGTCCAAATATATCTGGTTCTTACCGTCGTTGTCTCTGTGAACAGGTACTGGCTGCCCAGGTAAGAGCAGGCAAATGCAGCCACCACAGTCACTAAGAAGTTCAATACAGTGATGACCGCAGCTTTCACAGAGTGCACTGCACAACAAAAAGGCGTTTGAGTACCAGGACACAAATGGTGCAACAAGTCATATTCAGTCATATACTCAGACGTCTTAAGAGAGTAATACTAACCTTGCTTGCCAACGTCAGTTAATGTGCCGTGACGATTTATTTCCTGGATGAAAGGAGAAGAGTCATTGTATGAGTAGATGCTTATCCATTAAAACCAGTTAACAGAACACACCTGGACTGTGTACGTACGTGAGGGTTTACGTTCCTGGTAATCCTCATATATTCCTCATTGGCCAGTTTGGCTTTAATTCGCTCCAGCCGAGCCACCAACTCGGGGTTCTAATACCAACGTGAAACAGGACAGAAAACCGATTGACTGCTCATGTCTTATTATCAGTTACTGGACAAAACTGAAAGCTACAAATATGGATAGTGCCACACGCACCCTTGGTGGCTGTTTAAACTGGGACAGATGCAGTGAACTGTCCTCCAGCAGCTCGTGCAGAAAGACCGGAGATCCTGGAAAAAATATTAAACAATATAGCGAGTGGCGGCGGCGGCGGCAGCAACAACACACACACACACACACACACACACACACACACACACACACACACACACACACACACACACACACACACACACACACACACACACACACACACACCGCTGTCCTGCAGGTACTTGTGTAAGCTCCTGGCTGTTTTGAAAGGCAGTGTGGAACTTTCCAGAACAGACTCCAGTTCGGCTCGCAGCTCTGCCGGGACCGAGGCCCCCTGGCCCAGCAAATCCTTCACCGATTCACGAAACTTGGCTCCGATCTCAAAAGACGAGGCCATGATCATGTCGGACCTGTCGGCTGGATTGGAAAATGTTGACAAGCACTCTCAGCGTATCGTCGACAAACGTATCCAAAGTAAACATAATGTATCAGAATTATCTGTACAAACTGAAAAAGGAGAAAATACAATATCGGTAATAAATACACTGAATTTGGTCATAATAATTTACTATTCAGTACAGTATTCATTATTGGCGAAAACGGAACTAGCACAGACATCATACACATTATCAGCTATAATAAAACAAATTCTATTATACCTTTCGACTCTTGTAACAAAACGCTGTGCCAACTGTTTGGGATAACTGTCAATTTAAAATACTTCCGATAAGCTGATAACTACTGTAAAAAACACAGACTGTACCCAGACGGCAGGAGGAGCGCGCCATGCTTGTATGACGTCACGTCAACGAAATCCACAACGTACATACAGTAAGATATTTATAAGAACTCAGTGAACCTATATTGTATTCTTATTATGTATCGTGTGATATTTTATTCGATTTACAATTTAATGGTTTAATTTAAAAATTAATTCCCGATTTCTTTAAGCGCAATGCATTGTGGTTAGGTACTATTACGACGGATGTAATTTTGTGCGTGAACTGATTGGCCCAGCGGAACGCGTAACGATTGGATCCGTTTCATGGGAAGTGAAGTGTGGCGGCGGGGATGCGCTGCTGCCGAGTCTGAATGTGAGCGCTTTTAGCAGAGTGACGATGGCCGCGTGCGCGGTGCTAAGGGCCGCCCTGGGCTCTGTAAGCACGCTCGGTGGCAGCCGCGCGCTGACAGCGTTCAGTGCGGCGCGCGGCGGCAGTCCCCGTGAGCTGCGCGTGTTCTCCGCGGGCTCTCCGTACGGCGCGCTGCAGCACAGGCGCCTGCTGTCCTCACGGTAAGGACGCGCACGCGCGGTCGGCCACGACCCAGCGCCTCGTAGAGCCAGAATAGCCGCTCACCTCACAGGTTGAGAAGCTCCCTGAAAAAAAACTGGTTTCGCCTTAGCGTGCCAAAAATTTGTGTGGAAAAATTCGATTTCAGACTCACTAAAAAAAATAAAAAAGTTATGCTAAGTATGACACGAATCATCAACACGTCTGGTTGTCAAACTTTTACAGCCTGTGTGTGTGTGTGTTTATATTTTTAGGTCCAAATCTTTTTGTTTCGGCGAAGTTGACATGATGATCATGTGACCTGTAATGTAGTTTTATAAGTTCTGGTTAATACACTCAGTCAAGGTATTACGGTTACATTCATTTATAGCAGACGCCTAGCTACGTACATCTGAGAGAACAGTAACTACAAATGAAAGTGCATTAGGCTAGCAGAACAGACCAGAAGAAGAGCTTGGAATGGATTCAGACAAGAGTACAGTCAAGTTGTATGAACCAGTATACATTACACGAGTAGCTCCATATGTTCTTAATAATTATCGAACAAAAGCACGTTTATCGAGGACATGATGTAGAACTAATATATTTATATCTTTGTGTCGGTTATCATCGGTTAACTTTCTTCTTTGGGGAAAAGTCATCTTCAGAGTTTCTTTGAAGATGTTCCTCAGTAGGTTTGGATTGGAACAGAGAAAACTGAGGCGATCTACCACAACTTGTACAAAAATGAATGGCGATTATTAGGATCTAAAATTTGACATCAGATAAAAAACTTATCGAAGTTCTCTTGAAGGAATGTTTCCATTCATGGATGCACGAGGCCAAACCCAGAGACGATGTCTTAATTAATAATAGGTGTAAGAAACGTGTCCCCAGTCGTGTTCAAGCAAAGCAGCCTGATGCGTCCCCTTAGTGTGTGTTCACAGCTTTGTCAAGTTCTGCTGGTAATGCTTTTGGTCCCCAATACCTGACAAGTGTTTACACAGTTGATGTATTTTGAACACTGTAGCTCTTTGCTAAGTCTTTAGCTCCTTCGGAATGAAAGAAATTTTATGAACGACCCTGGTGAAGCTCGACAGCATGATGTAAAGTTTCGAGCCGGAGAGAATGAACAGTCTTTTTTTTTTTTACAGTGGCCTTGTCCCCACTTGTTCGCACAGCATCACTTTGCAAAGTTTAAACAAATTATTAATTTATCCCTCCGGACATAATATAATGAAACTTTACGTAACCTGTCCTCCTGTGGTTCCTGAGCATTCTAAAAAAAAACCTGACAGGTGGAAGAAGATGTCATAGTGATTTATTGTATTTCTCCCTGCACCCATCCCTCGCCTAAAGCGGTCCGTTCGTTCAGTGACGTAACGCCCGTTGTGAGGGGCTCGAATTACCGTTCTTTCATACGGAGCAGAAAGTAATTGGTTCCCTGATGAGGAAAATATACTCTGTACAATAAATTTGAATATTAAAAAAAAGTTATTTTATGCATCACACCAAGTATTTTTACTTTCAGTAATGTTATACTAAATTTCATATAACGCTCAAACATCACTTTGTGGCTAATAAAGGAAGTTGAAAGTGGCAAACATTGCACATGCTTACATGACGAACTGGTCAGCAGTTATGGCTGATCTGGAAGTTGTGGAAGTGACAGATATTTCTTAGTAATTCTAAATTACTTTTAATGTTTGAAGTTATTCAATAAACTGATTCCTCACCTTGTTTGGATTAAGAGTGGGAGCATGGTGTACGTTCCGCCAGTGCCAGTCTCCCGTGCTCCGAAGGGGAGTTGTTTATTGCTTTGTTTTCATTCTTCTGTCCAGTTTGTCCCATGTAAATGTTGCTCAGCTGTACTCAAATGTTTTACTCATGCACTGCAGTAATACAAAATAGGAGCGTGCTGTAACATGCAGGTGTACTCTGACTGTGGCATCCTAGCCCTGCTTCCTTCCACCAAAGACATGCATCTGCAACATCTGTATTTGGTCCTGCACAACCATGTGTTCTGCTCCTAGCACATTTATAGTTGCAGTTTAATCTTTCTAATAAAAATACCACTATACTTATAGTTCCTCTGACTGTCAAGGGGTAACCAGTTCCTGTGTTTGTTAAGCACATGAATTGTGTGTGTGAGACGTTAACAGGTGTCCATGGAGTCTCTGCTGTCAGCAGCCAGTGAAGATACTGCAGCCAGCTGAGTAGCTCAGGTTGAGCTAAACGTTGGAGGTGGTGGCTGTTGGAATTATGATTGTTTTGATTTTTGTGTTCATGATCAAGTGCCTCTGTCTTTGGCAGAAATAGGCCTGAAGGTAAAGTGCTGGAGACTGTGGGTGTGTTTGAGACTCCCAAGCAACATGGCAAATACGAGACTGGCCAGGTAGGGCGCGCCACACAGCTTTGTTGTGTAAACTGAATCAGATATTTCCCAGTATTGTTTTGGTTTTTGACAATGATAGTAATAATGATTTATTTATGATTGTTTTGGGTGGTGGACTTTAGAGTAAGTTTTTTGTTTTTTTTTTTTGTATTTTTTCTAGCTTTTCCTTCATGGTGTATTTGGGTACCGCGGGATTGTGCTCTTTCCTTGGCAGGCACGTCTCTATGACCGAGACATCACCCCCACTTTTTCTGACAGGTACAACACCATCATCTTATCATATGTGCCTTCTTGTGTGTATGTTGTTCAGGCTTTAACCTAGTAAGGCCCCATTGTGTAGCTGGAGACTGAATGAACAATGCAGTAGTTTGAGGCCCATGTTTCACAGCTCTATAAAGTGTGTTACTGTGTGAGATTCCTGCACTTGTACAGCTGGTGGAACATTGACAGCCTGGCATGTCTGTGCAGCACTGAGCTGTGGAGGAGGGCTGGGCAGTTACAGGCCGACTAAAAAAAAAAAAATGCGTCATTCAAATGGACCTGGAGGGGAACATGGTTGAACAGAGAGAATCTGTTTGTTTTTCCTCTTTACCTCTTTACTTTAGACTGAATTTTTTTTTATTACAGCAATGTAACTCACCAGAATAGAGTAGTGTTTCCTGCCTCATCCTACAGTTTAATTCTGTGTTTTCAGCAATAACCCAGAGTCACCCGGAGCACATGATTCAAAAGAGGTGAAAGGGAAAACACACACCTACTATCAAGTCCTCATTGACACACGGGATTGTCCGCACATAGTGAGTGTCTCGGTTTACCTTTTTTGAGAGAACCTGCCTCTAACAAGCAAGTTGAAATTCCTATTCCTTGTCTTATTAATCATGCAAATATCCTCCCACACAGTAACTAAATTCCCAGGCAGGTTTGTTAGCATTTTATGAATTTGGAATAATTCTGCATACTTAAGAATAACCTTTAGGAATGCTTTTGATGCATTGAGAAGGTACTGTAACATCGTGCTCTTCTATGGTCAGTCTCAGCGGTCACAGACAGAGGCAGTCACATTCCTGGCCAGTCATGACGACAGCAGGGCCTTGTACGCTATTCCAGGTAACACTGACTGTAGCCTGATGTTCTCAGAAAAAAGAGAGAAACTGAATCTAGGCTAACTTGAATTATTAAACCATCAGCTCACCAAACATGTTTGATCATGCATTGTACTTCCTCTTCTCTTCCCTACTTGTTCAGGGTTGGACTATGTGAGCCATGAGGACATCCTTCCCTATTACTCTGCAGAGCAGGTTCCCATTCAGCATGAGCTGTTTGAGCGGTTCCTCGTGTTCAACTCCTCCAAAGGTAGCTGTTTGCCAGTACTTGCCAGTTGGACATTCTTGTTTGTCTTCTATGTGGATAGCAGCAGTTTGGAGGTCATAGTGCTGAACTGAAATGCGCTGTGACAAATGTGTGATTATAGGTATTATGTGTATGTACTTTTTCCTCATACATCTTGCAGTGCAATGCTCAGAGAGCTCACCTTGTGACTAAGGGATCAGGAACATAAGTCCCTAAAAGCGAGCTGCTGTATTTGTGAGCGAGAGTGTCATCCTGTACCAGGCTGTAAGCTAAAAATTGTCTAACACCAATCCCCCCCCACAGTTCCTCCGTTCTCAGCCAAGGACACATTGAAGGCATGGCAGGAGAAGAATCACCCTTGGCTTGAGCTGTCAGATGTACACCGTGAGACCACTGAGAACATCCGAGTCACGGTCATCCCCTTCTACATGGGAATGCGGGTATGGCTGAAGACTCTCTGCTTCCCAGCACCCCTGAATGAAGGCCCTTCCTTGTGTCCTTTAGTTGCAAACTGGATTTTTTTCCTTGCGATGGAAAAATTAATCCTGAAATAATTCCCTTTCCTTTCTTTTCTCCAGGTAGCACAGAAGTCTCATGTGTACTGGGTAAGTAACCTTCATACAGTGCAAGTACTGTGACAGCTCCTCTGCTGAGCTAACAAGTACATGCTTGCAGTGGCGCTACTGCATCCGCCTGGAGAACATGGGCAGTGAGGTGGTGCAGCTGCGGGAGCGACACTGGAGGATCTTCAGCCTCTCGGGGACGCTGGAGACTGTGAGGGGCCGTGGGGTCGTGGGCCGGGTGAGTTGATATACGGGAGTTATTTCTGAAGCCATCTTCTGTGAGTCCTGTACATTTCAACAGGGTTTGTTTTGGACCATGGAAGCTGCTCTTGAGTGTCTGACTTCCATTGGATGATCCGGATTATTGTATTGTTCATCTTTTTCCCCTCTTCTTCCATTTTAAAAGTATGACATTTCTTGTTGTTGGTCTGTGTCTATTTCTCTGTGTTCCAGGAACCCGTTCTGTCCAAGGAGCAGCCTGCATTTCAGTACAGCAGCCATGTTTCTCTGCAGGCACCCAGCGGACACATGTGGTGAGTCACATGACTGGCAGGTCACAAAGTGGCTCATGATCACGAGGAGCCACAAGTTCGCTTGGCAACTCTGACTCGCCTCTCTCTGCAGGGGGACATTCAGTTTTGAGAGAACCGATGGCTCTCAGTTTGACATTCGCATCCCGCCCTTCTCCCTGGAGAGCAACAAGGACGAGAAGTCGCCCCCTGCTGGCTACACGTTTTAGAGCGCAGGTAGCAAAGCAGTAGTCCAAGTGTAAACTGCGCTAAATGTGGATTTCGTTTTCATGTTTTTCCTCTCCACCTATGCTTTTGTTTTCTACTCAGATTATTGCTTTTTAAAGCAAAGGCAACACTAGTAACTCATGTTTCCAGAACTCTGGCATTTCAACAAACACAATTTCAAAGTAAGAGGAACAGTTATGCTGTGAAATAAAGCAGATGCTGTTACACTGTTGACTTGCAAGTGAAGAGCTCAGAGACAGAGTGGTCCAGAACATTCTGGAAATGGGGAAACATGGTAGCAATGGTACTGAGTTACAGTTACACCATGGTCTACCCAGACATGCTTCTGCAATGTTTTCTCTTTTTTAGGTGAGAGTGAGAGTGTGGGGTAAAAAAAAAAAAAAAATGTAAATGATACCGAGAACGTATTTATTTGTCATGGCTATGTGGCATTGAGCACTTGGAATCTTTGTCCCCAGACAGCACTGCTATCTGGCTTGATCTCTGGACAGTAAGTGGCTCAGATTACTGTTAGCCTCTCACTCCACATCTGGAAACGGGGCCAATCAGTTGTTTGTTCATTAGATTTCTTCCTTGGCCAAAAGCGTCATTGTTTTGTAAAGAATTTAATCACAGTATGAATGACTGTACTATGCTATGTAAATATGGTTATATTAAAAGTGACTGAAAAACCTGTTATTTGTGTCTGTTGTAATATTTGCAAAAATGCTGAAAGTGACTGACCAGCACAGCTGTGTTGCAGGGATGTGGTGCGTGTGTGTGTGTGTATTTTGGGGCACGATGGTTATCAAAGATTGGCAGAGGCACAACAGAAGAGAAGGCAATCACCTACTGTAGTCACCCAGGAACAGGACAAGCTGTTAGAGCGACAGTAGACTCAGCTTGCGGCTGCGCAGACTCTGGACGTTGTAGCTGAGTGCGAGAACTGCATGTGTTATGACAGTGCAAGGTCACAGCACTGATGGCTGCGCAGCAAGCAGTCCTCCCTGCTGGCCCTGCACCTGCGCAGCTTGAAGCAGCAATTGAGTCAAAACAAAAACTAAGTGGCAGACGATGCCGAGACCCAGCGTGACTCTTAAGGTGCCCTCTTAACTGGGGTTCATGATGATTTACTCAACAGAATGCCAAAACTGAACTGTACAATTGTTGTTTGCAGAAATCTAATGTACTACAGTGGCTCATCTTGTGTGGTTGAGCTTTAAAGAATAGCAGTCCCATTTCAGTGGGAATAATTTTTGCACTGAATTTCCAGTTTAGAGGTCATATTTTTAGTTTTTCAACCACTTACCCACCCATTCCCATTAATTCCACTTGCAAAATTTGTTTCAATTCAATTATTTTTAAAGAGCACTCTTCTCACACAGTGACACAGAGTGCTGAACAAAGGCATAAGTGAAATAAACAGATAGTTGGCTATATACTAAACTACTACATTATCCATGCACTTATTAAAGCTGTAAGCAGGGCTTCTGGCCACGGAGGGAAGGAACAAAAAAAATCCAACCCCAAAGTCAAGGAGGAAAAAAAATCTCGGGAGGTCCAAATGCCACTGGCTGCCCACCCATCCTGGGCTTTCTAGATTAAAAAAAGACTAAGTCAATTTACACTTTACAGTTTATCACTTTGATACTAATTGGAAAGCTGTGCAAGTGGACGTTTTAATGCAAGTCAGTGACTGTATTTCGTTTATTATATAATGTGAAGTGGTGTGTAGTTCAGTGACTCGTGTTTGTCAGCAGTGAAGACGTGCGGATTCCTTCAAATACACACACACACACATTTTCAGAACCGCTTGTCTCATACGGGGTCACGGGGAACCGGAGCCTACCCGGCAACACAGGGCGTAAGGCCAGAGGGGGAGGGGACACACCCAGGACGGGACGCCAATCCATCGCAAGGCACCCCAAGCGGGACTCGAACCCCAGACCCACCAGAGAGCAGGACTGCGGTCCAACCCACTGCGCCACCGCACCCCTTCCTTCAAATAGGAAAGCTATAAAGCAAACCAAAGCTGCAGTTCCCTATTTTATCCAGAAGATGTCAGGATAATTAAATAATTCGGATGGCTGCAAAGCTATCAGTGGTGTTTCGGGACTCGACATTTGCTGTTCAGCCTGCAGTTTTTCCCAGTGTTGACCTCATCCATGGCCGGTCTGCAGGCTCCACCTGGAGCAACACGACATGCAAAGTGTGTGACAGAAGCCAAGAGCTTCCCCTCCTGCCCAGGACAAGTTATTCGGAAAACTGGAGAGGATACCTCACGTTTGTGAAGCATTTCGTCAGTCCTCGAATAAAGTATACATGACGGACCTGTGTGAAAGTATTTCACATTCCTACTACTACAGGTATTACGGTATTTTACCCTTTTCCCTTCATCACTGCACGTTCGACTATTTTATTCTGACGCTTTTCTCCAAAGCGACTTATAATGTTAGGTACTTACAACTATTTACCCATTTATACAGCTGGGTAATTTTACTGGAGCAATTGAGGGTAAGTACCTTGCTTAAGCCAGATACAGCTGGAAGGGGAGAACTGAACGGTGAACCTGCCACTCAGCCTGGGTCTAAACTAAAGACAGCAGCTCTACCAGCACTAGGCGACTAACCGGCCTCACATTATCTTCTACAACAAGGAAATGACACAAAAGTATGAGCCGTGTCACGTTTTTCGCTGCACTACTACCGCGCTCAGGCCAGGGGCCGCCTGAGTGGTTCGAATCCCGCTCCTGCTGCGGACTCCCCTGAACAACTCACCTCATCTGAGGTGATACAGGAAGAATTCCCCCCCTGCTGTGTAAGTGGGTAGATCAGTGTAAAGGTGGCTCTTTTCAATCAGTGCAAAGATAAGTCAAAGGCGGCGTTTCACTTGTCAGGGTTAGCGGTGACACCTTAACTCGGCAAGGACTGGACTTGTAAGAATCACATCCGTCACTCCGTGCGCTTTACAACAATGTATAACCGCTTGCAAAGACAGTCTACACACTCGTACTGGTGACCTCAAAAATATTTTCCTCCTGCCAAAGAATGATTTCGTTGAATGAGGGGTTCGTTCCGTTGGAATGCCGTAAGGGACACAGGAGCGGCGTTAGCAGCAGGCCAGGAGGAACGTCGACATGTCGCTGCAGCATCAGCGTGACGGAGACTGAGAGCCGTGTCCTGAACAGGGTGGATGTGAGAGAGAGAGAGAGAGAGAGAGAGAGAGCGAGAGCGAGCGAGCGAGCGCACGTACGTACGCGTCCAGCTTCACAGTCCGACACATTGACTGTAACCTTGTCCTGCCTCCTTCGAAAACTAGAGGTCGCGTGTCTTTGCTCCGATGCATTATGTGACTGCAGGTGGCGGGAGGAGGACGCACTGTGTCCGTTCACGAGGCTGAGATGCGGGGTGCGCGCCGGGGGGTCGGGGGTCGGGGGAGGGGGTGGACACCAGCGAGCCGCCGCTGCACGCCCGGACTCCACGCACTGCCACGACACACACACACACACACTGAAGGACAAAACAGACTAAACTGATGGAGAACATGATGAAGTAAACATCATTTTCCGGTCTCCTCCTTCTTTCGGCATCTGCTGCCGTGCACTTGTTTACTGTGCTGGAGACGCGTTGATTTATCTGTGTTTTGCAAAATAAACACGGCAGTTGACAGTCGCGCCGAGGACGCGGGACGAGCGCTCGCTGGCTGTGTGCGGACGCCGGACGCTGCACTGACACGGTCCCCGCAGCCCGCGCTGTTCGGGCTACAGCAGTCGAGTTTGCGGGGCTCTGCGGGGTTCTGCGGGACTCCCGTCCGCTCCCGTTTGCTGCCGTCTGCTCGCTTCGCACCTCCAGCTCTGCGGATATGCAGCAGGCATCGTCCGCCCCGCTGTTCCCGACCTGAGGGCTCTGGTCCGGTAGGACTCGATGGACATGACCGCTGCTTGTGTAGCAAACCATAACAAATATTTAAAGTGGTTCTTTGTTTACACCGAATCCGCGGATCCAATGCATTAGACTGCGGGTGATTTTTTTTTTTTGTTTGTTTGTTTGTTTCGATCATTCCATCTGGCTTTAAAATTAGTGCACGGTTACCTGCCTTATTAAAAATCTCCGTTTTTTTTTTCCTGTCTGTGGCTGTGCACCGTCCGGATAATTGCTTGCGTCGCGAGCGGATGATCTGAAAGTTGCGCGAGGTGTGCGCGTGGCGGGGAGGGTGATGGGTGGGTGTCGGCGGCTGATAACGCGGACTTAGCGGCGTCCCGTCGTGTCACATCCACGCGATTAGATGCACGGGCGACCTCGTTTAGAACGGGGCTGTGTTCCGCTCCGAGTTAGCGAAGGCTGTCATGTGAAAGCAGGACGGAGCTGCTTTGACAGGTGTGGTGAGTGACTCGAGTCTGTCACGTGGGACAGCGAAAGCAACACTGCTCATCTGAAGAAGGAGTCGAATGTGTGCGATGTATACACTCAGTAGTAACAGTAACACTCTTCGTAGGGCGCGATCCCGCAGCGACTTCGCGGCAGTAGTCAGGGCGGCTCTCACTTCAGTATCTGAAGGTTGCCGGTTCGAATCCCCCTCCCGCTGTAGCAACCCTTGATCGAGATACTTCTTGCCCTGAATTGATAGTGTAAGCATACTCTGCTGTTTGGTAAGTTGTTGTAACATCTAGCATTGTAAGTCGCCGTGAATAAGAGCGCTGTGTAAATAAATATTATTAATAATAAATGTCTCCCTGAGTTATTACAGCAACGGTACCAAATTTCAGTTTGGGCACGTTTTCATGATTTCCCGTTGAATTGCTCCGGACAACAGAAACACCCTTTACACCTAAACAGAGATATAAATACAGATTTATTTTTATATATTGTAAGATATTCTATGCACAAGCGAGAGATGCTTTACTCAGTTTGAGACATTCAGGAAACAATCTATGCATTAGGTAGGGACTTGATGTAGAGTAAAGCAGGAAGGCAGTTTTTATGAGTTGGTGGCAGAGCAGGTGTGACGCACCATGGGGACCAAGCAGACGAAAGGCGCGGGACCGGAGGCCGGCGCGAGCCCGCAGCATGCGCCCTGGAAGCGCACGCCCACAAAGGAGCGCGGCGACATCTTCGCCTCCCTCATGCTGAGGTCTGGGGACCGGCTCGGCAGGGGGGGAACTCCGCCCCCGTACCAGCGAAGGATCGGCATGATCCAGGAGATGATGATGATGGCCAAGCAGGGGAAACAGGACGAGGCTACGGAGATGCTGAAGACTCTTCGACAGGTACCTGAGGATGAGAGACCCCGAGAGCGTTGCTCACAATGTGAGATGACTCGTTTAGCTTTGGAAGTCTAATAACTCCCACGAAAGCAGGGTCGGACGGTGGCTTAGACTTCAAGACGGTTTTCTTGCAGTCGGTGGGATGCTGGTTCAAATCCCTCTCCTGCTCTCATACCCTTAATGAAGGGCGGTGACCCTCAGCTGTCTGCTAAGAATTACTGAATGTTTTTGAACCCATGGAAGTGACTATCTCTATTACTGGTCAGATTGAGGTGAGTTTTTTTAACATTCCAAAACTGTATTTAATATTAACATAATCTGGATTTGACTGATGGTTAATTTTAATTATATGACGAGCGCTCCATTGCGGGTATTATGCTTTATATTTATATCAAGTTGTAAGTTGAACTGAAATACCTCTCTAGTTAACATGTGGTTGCTTGTTACTGAAACATAATTTATACATAATTTGTTGTTTCCTCTCATCGAAAGGAAGGCAGATGCACCGACACAGGAGTTAAGGTGCACGAATATACTCCGTTTGTCCCATGCGCTGTACGTGTCCTTAGAAAATTATGATACAACTGGACATGATAGCTGGAGGACTGGGATGTTCACCGTGTGCTATAGGGTCAACCCGTGATGCCTGTGGCTCTGAAACTGGCTGATCTTTCACACTATTTGTTATGTGTCACAAGAATCACTTGTAGCACGATCCATTGGTTACACGTTTCACATACAGTATACAGTATAACTGAAAAGTCGGTAGTTATAAAGCAAAAGCCTGTGCAGCCTATTCATGTAATAATGGAGCGAAGATTACAAATAAGATTAACTGTTGTAAACTTCTACACTGTTCTTAACCTGAATTATGTGCAGTTAAAAAAATTCAGATGTATATAGGTAGGATAAGTATAAAATTGTAATTTCCCTCTTAGAGTTCCAGTTACTAAATGTCAGGTAATCAACAAATACAGCACAGCAGTACGATGACAATAAAGTTTTCAATCAAATAATTGACAACTGCAATCCCACAGTCAGAGCAATAGCAGTCGGAGCAGTAAAGTGCAAGTTTGGAAGTCTGCATGCTGGTCTTGTTTTCTGGCCAGGTTGAAGTAAATGACTGATCAATATAGGAGTCTGTGGGCCCGACTGAGATAAATGACATTGTAACAAAGCTATGCAAAGCTGATTCAGAAGTACCCCAGGAGTACAAAATCCCCCAAACCCTTTTTCTTGTTTCTTACATGCAGTGTGGGAGCTGTTAATAACATGTAGGTAGGTAACAGACCCCCAGATTACTAATCAGTGTGGTAAACAGAAAAAAAATGGGAGGTAACTTGAATATTGATTCAACATTCTGTTCGCCAGTTGGGGTCCAGCCGCTCGGGTTGTTGCCAGGCAGACTGCGATGGAGAGGGGGGTTACTGGGGGGCCAGAGAAAGGTGTGTTGGTGATGCATCAGGATGGTGCCTGTTGTTCACTCTGGGATCTCCTGCCAGGGCTGGGTTATGACAGCAACGGGGCCCCAGATCCTAACTGAGTTGAGAGAGTGAAAGGAAAAGAGGTGAAGTAACAGCCAGAGCAACTGAAATCACATAATGAGGATGCACGGGAAACCAACCCTGGATGTAGGGGTGGTAAGCATGAAACATATAGTGGTGAAAGTGGTCCAAAGCCAGACACACATTCCATACTAATGATTCCTGATTCCTGGTTAAAATGTTGATGGTTAAAATGTGAGACGTGCAGCACTGGTGTACTGCATAACGAACTGCACTTGTGAATAAAACAAACTTCGGGTCCAGGGTTCCAGGTCTCAGCACGAGCCCTGCCGTCATACCTTGGAGTTGTATATTTAACCTGAGTTGCCTCTGTGAGAAAACTGTGAAGTATGAAAGTCACGTTAGATCGAAGCATCCATTGGGCAACAAAACAATCGAGTGTTATCGAAAGGTCCTGTTTTGGACATGTATGCTGGGTATCAACCTAAGGTGGAACTTGATACTCAGAAAGAGTTCTGTGGTTTGTGACCAGTCCACAGGAGTACCGTGATGCAAATGGTAGCCTAGTGTGGATTTTTAGTACCATCATAGTGGAACATGGAAGGGCACTGTGTAGGCTGCTTTCTCAGTCTGTGAGGTCAGGAAAGCTGAAGATGGTTCTTTTTGTTCCATCCACCCACCAGCGGTGGCTTCCTGTTGCCCGGATGTGTATCCAGCTCTCAGAGCTGCTGAGCGGCAGAGTTCACCTTCACTGCTGATGCAGTTGCATTAGAGAAAGACGATTTATTGTACAGCAGTGATGTTATGCAGCCAGAGTGGTGGAGGGGAGGAGGGTAGATGTGCACACAAGAGGCTGAAGAGAAGATGAAATAAGCCAAACATACAGATGCAATGGAACGGAAGTTATTTTGTTAACGGGGCGGTAGAGTAGCTATTGCTCTGGTGCGTAGAACTGCCAGGTGACAGTAACGGTGCACCGAGTTTTTTAGCTAACCTGACTGCTGCTGAGGACACACTCTCAGAAGCCAGCAGAGGAGCACAAGCAGAACAGATACCATCAGAGGCCACAAGGGCTGTTTGCTGGACGGGATAGCAGGGTGTGACCTGGGAGGAGTGAGGAAATTGGGGTAATCATCTTTCTCCCTCCCCCCCTTAATGGATTTGCTGGTCCCTGGGGTGGGGGCAGGAAAACGGGTCAGGATCAGAGCTGAGCGGAAGGAGGAGATGTTCCCAAACCCAAAGGACTGAATTTCCTGGACATCATGAGAAGGGAACTACTATGTGGAAAATTAAAGAGGAACTTTGGTGTTAACAGATCAATGGAAAAGGCTTGCGAAGTGGGCAGCCAGGAATATGTATGATTCTGCAGAATGATGGGCCGAACTCTGCCCCGTATTTCCAAAATCTCATATCTCAGTGTCCCGGAGTCTGGCTGGGCCGAAACGAAGGAAACTCCTCGTACCTAACGGTGCTGTGGGCTTCTGTGATCGCTTGAGAGCAAGGGGAGTGGGCATGGTCAAGGATGAGGAGACATTAGTGCTCGCTTCCCAAAGCCTAATTCATGTCTTTCATTCAGAGTCTCAGGTCTCAGAAGACATACGTGGTACCTTCCAGGGTTCAGGGGATTTACACCTATCCTAACGGGATACCGCATTCGTCAACAATTGAGCCGTATTTACACCGTGATAGTCGCAGGAGATCTCGGTTTATCGAACGTGTCTGGAATATTTTATTAAGATTACATTTTGTATGCAGAGGAGGAAGATATTATGTTTATTGCGATCGGGAAGTAAGCAAAAGCAGTGAGGGAGGAGAATATCGCTACCCGCTTTAATTACAGAAAACAAGGGGATGCTGGTTTATCGAGTGAAGACGTCGTTTGATTCTGCCGATTCAGCTGTCCGTTTCCAAGAAATTAGAGAGACATTTGCTGTGTTTATGTAATTTGTACCAGAACAATCATTAGAATGTCTGCAGTCTTGAACTCGCTCTGCCAAGTTTCTCTTGAGAAGCGTGCATTATGGAAGTGATAAACACATGACACTCATCAAGTGGACAGTCAGCACTGGCAATACCGTGCAAGCTTCGGCCGAGCTTCTGTGATGTGCTTTTAAGTTGAGTTGAATTTGTGTCGTCTCTGAAACGTACGTGCGCCTTCGCTTGACTCAGTTCAGCTGGAGGCCTTTTCTACCGTCTTCAGTGCACGGCAAACAAGGGATGGATCAGCTGTCCTCATGGAGATGCCTGTTAAGGAAAAGGCTGCAAGGAAAAACCCAAGAAAATGTCACCTTTCACCTCCAACCCTTACACCAGTCAGAAAAATAAGATGCTAGATCTTTATTTGTCCCCCCTATTCATATTTAATAACTGTCTGGCATCAAACATACATTTGGAAATGCACAGTTTTCTCCTCTGCCCTCTGTTTCTCCCTCCCATCAGGTTCCCCCTCCCCCACCTACATCTCATTCTACAAGCTCAGCTAGCAGGTCTCCTCTACGTGGTGTTATACTGTGGATAACAGAAACACAAAGGGGAGACGTTTATTTCCTCATTCACAGCTGACTTTCAGAATTGCTGGACTGTTTGACTTCTCTACACAGCGATAGTGTCTTATTTATCTGCAGTAACGGATGCCCATGCACACATAGATTCATATAAGGGACTTCTAAAAATGGTGGTATGAGCAAGAGGACGGCTTTACTTTTCCGGAGAAAGCTTTGACTCATTTTTAGGTTTCTTGAGTGATTTTTGAAGCGATACAGTATAATGTGAAAGCAAGTTAGTGTAAGAGATTGTCCAGATTTACATTACAGGTATTCAGTAATTATATACAATACCCCAGTTTGTACTGCAGGCATACAGTCATGATGCCAGTCTGCAATGGAGATGCTCAAGAGCAGCACAGACTCCGTGAGATCAATGAGTGCCCAGATTCTGTAATTTGTGTGTAGCCGCATTTTACTAACCTTAAGAAAACATCTTTGAAACAAATGTCCTGAGAGGGATAGGGATAGTCGTAGTGAAATCCACAGTTATAAGTGATAAGTAATCCTATGCCCTGTATATATATATGTGTGTGTGTGTCCACGCCTGAACAAAGAGTATGCCCTGCCTCTTAAATTTTATTGAACTTAATTTTGAAAGAATCCATAAATATTTGCTTTTTAAGAAAGAAAGGGCTGATCATTTGATTCTCATAACGTGGAAGTGCACAATACAAAAATTGCAGTGCATAAATAGTTGAGGGATTACATTTAATGGAATAAACCCTGCTTTGCACAGGTATTGAATTAGGGTGGAGATTATATGACATTACTGCACAGCTAAATTATAGTACAGCACCCACTGATCAGTTTCCCCATGCTGAATTGTTAATACTTCAGGAATCGGCCCGTCTTTTGAGTGCAGTGCAAGAACAGCCTGGAGGACACTGAGACAATCCGGTGACTTTCCGAGTGCCTTATTGCATCCAGTTTTGCCAGCGCTTCCCACAGTGCACAGAAAGTCTTCAGGATCCCCCCAGCTCCACCCCCTCTTCTGGCAGAACCACATAAGCGGCTTTCAATCTCTCCGACAATTAATCAAATTTTATTTGATTTTGTGGTCTTAATGATATTGCCTTGGAGATCTACCTTCGGTGCAACAAAGAGGGGCGCATTGGAGGAAACATAAGACATTAAAATTGGGCAGTAGCTGCAGTGTAAATTAATTGGTAGGAAAACAGACAGCATAGAATAACAAAAAATACAATACAGAAAAACAAATTTAATTAAAAATGATTACTGTTAGAAGAATATGAACATAATATAGCAAAGATGCCATTTTAGCAATATTTAATTGACTATTAATGGTTATGCGTTTGATAATAGCAGACTATATATTTCCATTAACTCCACTTTTTGAGCATGAAATTTAATTTCTGGATTGTTTGGTTAGAATTGGATTTATTATTTACACTTTCCTGTCTGGCATTCTTGCAGTACATCCAGGGTGTATTAATTGTATGGAATGGGAGTTAGTCACAGTTAGTTTGTGGTTGATTGCAGTTTTTTCAGCATTAGTGGGTTGGATATAAACCTGCACCTCAGCTGTGAAATAACAACAGTTATTTCATCTTCAGCTGTGATGCTTTCAGAGAAGACCTGGAATTCAACATTATTATTCAAAACTTGGGGGGTGCGGTAGCGCAGTGGGTTGGACTGGGTCTTGCTCTCTAGTGGCTCTGGGGTTCGAGTCCCGCCTGGGGTTTCTTGTGATGGGCTGGCGTCCCGTCCTGGGTGTGTCCCCTCCCCCTCCAGCCTTGCGCCCTGTGTTGCCGGGTTAGGCTCCGGCTCCCCACAACCCCACGTGGGACAAGCGGTTCAGACAGTGTGTGTGTGTGTGTGTGTGTGTGTGTGTGTGTGTGTTCAAAAGGGAAGCACCTTATATCCTGTAGCACCTTTTATAGATATAAAGATGAAATATACAGGATTATTATGATTATATTTAAATAGAAACCTCCTAATTGACATAACTGACAAACAGTTAATTATTAGCTGTGATTGTTTCCACCTCCTAGGACCTGGGTATGGAATCAACCTCCCTGGATGATGTGCTGTACCGCTACGCCAGCTTCCGCAACCTGGTGGACCCCATCACTCACGACCTCATCATCAGTCTGGCGCGCTACATCCACTGCCCCAAAGCGGTGGGTGCTCCATGGCTTTCGCATGCATACACTGACATATACATCCAAATAGCTGTCCACATACACAGGCACATGCAACCCACCCCCCATTGACCCCCTCAGACAGACACATACATTTCTGTGTATGTCAGTGCTGCTGAATTGAGTCAGCCCTGCTCCTCAATGGCTCGTGTCACCATCAGCATCTCTGCTGCCAGAGCCAGACAATCAATGTGTCTCAATCCACTCAGTCACTTTCTGTTGGTTTTCTGTGCTGACTGACTTATTTGATCTCAGCCATGCCCCAAGCTCAGGGCAAAGCATCTCTTTATCTCTCTGTCTCATTCGCTGCGGACTGTAAGATCTCATGGATGAGAAGTTCCGCATCATGCCGCACTGTTGTTCTGACTCATCCATTAAATCTGAAGTTTTGTTAATGTTGTAATTCAATAGGACACGGATATGACTATTAGCTCAACAGTAAGGAAGCCTTATTTTAAGAAATGTTAAATCACTTCTTCAAGGAATCACAGAGCGCAGAGTATTTCCCCTGTAACAGAAAACCATATTAAGTGTTACGTAATTGGTTCATTTTAATGTTAATTTCTCCATCTCTGTTTTATGACGGCTCCACTAGCTATGCCAAAAAATTTGTCAGGATCCCTTCAGCGCTGACACCAAGTGTTTGTTCCTTGCTCCTTATATTAAGCGACAGAGTGAGACGCCAGGAATAGCAGGGAAATTCAGGGTGACAGTGGAGAAGAAAGGGAGAGCACGAGGAAGAAAGAATGGAGGAAAATCAGGGCAGGAGAAAGGAGAGCAGATACTGTATATTAAAATGGTGAGTGGAAGATGCAGAGGAGGAGAGAGAATGACGAGAGACGGAAAAGCTAGGGCAGGAGCGACAGGCAAGGCTCACAGCTGCACTCTGCTCGCAGATGAGTCACGCATGGGCTTTCATCCAATAAAAACTGGTTTAGAATCAGATCACCTTCCTATGTTTCTATTCTTAATCATTGCAAACTATATGATCTGCTTGATACCAGTCCAGCTGCTGTGGAACTCGCCCCTTTTCTGTCAGACGGTTTGAGACCCTGGTGTGAAAGAAACCCGCTGTTGCCGCATACATCTAAGGAGGAGGCGAAGTGGTTAATTACCTGGATTTATTGAAGAAACCGAGCTAGTTCACATACCAAATTGTCGAGCAATTATAATGCGGTTTATTAGAGCTGCTGTGATCCACGGTGAGAGACGCATTACTGCCTTCGAAAGCTACATGAACAACCTTATTGCGTGGAGGAAACAAAAGGTGTGTTCCGGTTGCTCGTGACAGTGGGATTATGGGAGTTTCAGCTGTTTTTACATCAAATGTCAAGGGCTCAGCACATGAGAGAAGACTGCACTGCATGAAGGAACAGAGGACAGGAGCAGCACGACCGGGTCAAACACATATAGTGCCTTCCATCAGTGTCGCCACCCTAAGCTTACCGTTCCAACACATGGCACGAATGCAGTCGTGGGATTTATTTGGTATTTTTCAAATGTGCACAGTGGTTGGGGGGGTGGTCTGGGAGTGCCACGTATTTTATTGTAGAATTTTTGCCAGTAGACAGAATAGAACCAAATATAGCTTCCTTAAGTGGTTTTTAGGCTTTTGACACACTATGCTATGCTAACTATACTCAGGCATTCCCAAATTCAACAGGGCGTTTGTGCTAAAGAAAGGCAAAGGCGCATGCCCTCCGGTGGACACGCTGACCCCAAAGTCCTTGACCTGTGAAATGATTATTGTCTCATAACCTAGAGCGCATCTACATATTTGTGTTTGTGGAAGACGAGCATTTTTTGAGCAGCAGTTTTGTGCGTTTGTTACTTTTAAGTGTCTTTTGAATGGAAGGTTGTATATGTTGTGGGACTGCCACTGAGAAAAAGAAATCTTACACACACACACACACTGGCAGAAGCCGCTTGTCTCAAGCGAGGTCGTGGCGAGTCGGAGCCTAACCCAGCAACACGGGGTGTGGGGCTGGAGGGGGAGGGGACACACCCAGGACGGGACGCCAGTCCATCGGAAGGCACCCCAAGCGGGGCTCGAACCTCAGACCCACCAGAGAGCAGGACCCGGCCAAACCTGCTGCGCCACCACACCCCCGGAAAGAAATCAGACAAATCAATTCATTCATGTTCTTTTTATGTATGTAAAGGTCAATGCTGGAAAAGCATCCGGAGGCAGAGAGGCAGACTGAGACAATGAGAGAGAAACTCAGGGCTCTAATTTTAGATCTGATTCTTGACTTTGTGCATGTTCTATCTACAGAGAAAGCCCAAGTCACGTACGCATATGCACACACTCCTGTGAACCAAGGCTGCTAAAAATACGTCAGTAATTTGCTTGTACGTGATTTTGTCCAAAAGCCTCACTCTGACTGGAACAAAGGGCTAGACGAATGCTTTGCTTTCCGTAATAAAATATACGAGAAATATTGGTACTGCGCTCTGCTCTCAGTGAGCAGGAGAGGATCAAATGTAATAAAAGAGGGGCAAAATAGAAACAGAGCTTTAAATCTGCTAATCTCTGTCAAGCACCTGGTGTGAAGAGTGCCTGGCAGTGGCTCTCCTTGGGGATGAGGGCACGGTGTAGAACACGGAGCCTCCGTGGTCAGGCAGTCCAGAGGGATCACTCAGCAGTCACAGCAACCCCAGAGGCAGAGTGAAGCAAGCAGAAGTTGAACCGGATGATCCCAGGGTCAGACCCCAGCCGCGGACACCTTCATCCTCATCGCGCAGGTTATCGTAGAGACACACAGGAACGTATACACACAGGTACCAGCTGCCCTGCATTTGATCATATATGCAGGTACTGATTTCCATACACGTGATCATATCTGTGATGAAGCCCCCGCCCTAAGTTTGTGGACATATCTGCAATTTCTCAGTGTACTCTCTCTACCTGTATGCTGTTGTAACCCTGTGCTGTACAGTATGTTGAAGCAATTAATACAAAAAGAAAAACAGGTGCGAGTATAAATTTCCATACACCAGTAAGCGTAAATTCTGCATTTATTTTCAGTTGGGTCCTTTTAGTGATGTCAGCATTCATATTCTCACTTGCTGTACCGTGGAGCCCAAATTGTTCCCAGGACCGAGAGCGTTTTGCTGAGCGGCACCCTCTCTACGCAGCACCTGATTGCCTCTGTGTCCGAATTCACCGCTGCATCTGTCCAGTGTCTCCGAAGAGAGCCTTAATGTTTAATTATCTGAAAGTCTGACTGACCTTTCAACAAGGAGTGGGCAGTTTGTTCTGGTTGCTTGTGGACGGAGCCTTTGTTCACTCTTGGTCCAGAAGTGCAGGTGTGAAAAGGTTGCAGTGAGTTTTTAGAACGAGTGAAGTGCTCATTATTGGCTTTTCTGCTGGTCTGCTGTTAAATATTACAGCCTTTAATGACTGAAAAAAATGATTAAAGACAGAAAGGTAAAATGATGGTTATTAAAAAACACGTCACCAAAATGTCTAACTGCATTTGACATTGCTGTAGAACCATAAGGGTGGGTGCGGCGGCGCAGCGGGCTTAACTAGGTCCTGCTCTTTGGCGGGTCTGCGGTTCGAGTCCCGCTTTGGGTGCCTCGTTATGGACTGGCGTCCCGTCCTGGGTGTGTCCCCTCCTCCTCTAGCCTTATGCCCTGCATTGTCAGGTTAGGCTCCAGTTCACCATGACCCCAACTTGGGACATGTGGTTTCTGTGTGTGTGTGGAACTATACGGGAACAAATTGCTTTAGCATCCTGTCTTTCACAACTGCCATCTTCACTGTTTTTAATGGGTGACTAAAGATGACCAAAATGAAAAAAGGCCTCGCTTGTCTCCTTTAGGAAGGGGACGCCTTGACCTCCATGGAGAAGGTGTGCCGACAGCTGACGTACCACCTGAGCCCTCACTCTCGGTGGCGACGGCAGGGCCTGCTCAAGAGGAAGCCCCAGGCCTGGTGAGCAGGAGGGGTTAGGGGTCACCACAGCAACAGTGCAGCTCCAACCAGCACTTTGAGGAGGACAGCAGGTTGGCTAGTGCTTGCAAGGGCAAAGACAGATGTTGCCCAAAATTCAGGCCAGGTTCTGCAGCTCATATGTCACACGTTGTACTTTGGATGCAAGTTTGATCCAGGAGTTCCACGGTAATGGAACATAACACCAGTTATTCTGCTTGCAGCTACTTCATGTGCTTTTAATGTCTCCTGACTTTGCTAAGTAGAAGAACAGCACACAGCTGAACTGGGGAGGGGGTGAAAGAGTGCAAATGCCCAAGCCCACAAATAAAAGCAAATTTTAATTAAACCCTCAGACGAGGCTGATCTTATAGCTCAAAGTTTATTTCATCTGGGATGTTTTACTGATGAAAGAATGGATTACTGGAGTGACGTAGTCTGCTGGTGCTGCAGATTGGCACGTGGCCCCGTCAGAACTCTCTGAAGCTCATTATTGAACTCGTTCATTCATTTCAGAGATTGGTTTGCTCTAATGAATGACCACTTGGCTCTCTCGAATGCGAACGGTTTGATGAATGTTTTTTTTTTTTTTGAATTTGTGTTTTCTCAAATCGGTATCCTCCCTTCTCAGTGCAATCACACAACACAGAATTATGCTTCGGACGACATTAGTATTTTACTGGGTTTGAAGCTAATCTGCAAAATATTGATGGTTGAAAAATGAGTGCATTGTCCCCGTGCTTTCTTTCCTGGTCAGTATCTGTAACTGAGGAATTCAGTGTGTATTCTACTACTGACTCTTACCTGCAGTCTGTTATTCCTGTGCTGGTATAATGCCTGGTCATAGTCATCATTGTTTATGTTTTAGATTAGATTCAACTCTGCTCACTGCGTGAACCTTTTCTGAAAACAAGCTGGTGTGTGCTGGCAGGTGAACAAGATTTTGTGTGTGTGTGTGTGTGTGTGTGTGTGTGTGTGTGTGTGTGTGTGTGTGAGAGTGAGGAAGAGCAAGAGAAGACGTGTAGGGGGAGGAGGGACTGGGAACAGGCCGTGAGTCACTCAGCAGCGGTGCCGTCATCACTCCGGCATGTGTTGACCAGACTCCAACCCCACCTCTCTCTCCTGCCTTTCCCTTTGTCTCTCACATATGGTGGCTTTGGTTCCGTCTGTTGCCTCTGTCATTTCACAATATCTTTCTCTGATTCCATGCCTTTCGAACGCGTTCTGCTTCTTTCTCCATTAATTATTTCTGCCGACGTACATTTGGTCCTCCTGGAATTCCTACAAGCTTCTGCCCCAGATCAGCTTCCTGTCACCTGGTAAAACCTGCAAGGGACTGACATGTGTTCTCACCAGATGCATCTATAAAAACAACCATCATCACTTAGAAATTTTGCACTGCTGCTTCGGAAGGCATGATGCAGAGGGAGATCACCGGACTGGTCTCGGAATATTGCGGATTAGTTTCCTCCCTTCTCCAGCTCATACCCTTTCACCTCCCTGGATTTATGGTTAAAATACGTTACGCTATTTCCCTAATTGCCAGTGTCTGTCCTGTGAAAATTTGTGGGGGTATTGATTAATTCCTTGAGACATCAGCAAATAAACAAGCTCAGAGGATGGGCGCTGGGCAGGGCAGCGATGAAGGACAGCTGGGCTTAGTTTCACAGTAAGCAGAACAGCCTCTCAGTTCATTTCCGTTCTATACTCTACAGCCGTAGCAACAGGTCCATAGGAGGGTCCCTCAGTGCAACAGACATTTAAGAGAGAGACAGTCTGAAAAAGGGAAGAAAGTACCAACGCACTCCCTATTACCCCCAATGGAGCAAGTGCCTTTGTGTTTGTAATGAGATTGGCTCATGAGAGATGCTGTCATTAGCTGACTGGGAAGAAGTGGGCATTTTTGCTTTCAATCTAAAACATCTGCAGATTTAATGTTCTTTGGCCTTTCCTCACAACACACATTGTTTTTCAATATCAAATTTCTTTCTGGCAAACTGAAACCCCCCCCTTCTATGTCCTGCCCATTGGCTCTATTTGCTTATGTATTTTTGGGCTTGGCCATGAAAAATTAATCCCACAGAGGAGTCTTTGTGGTCATGGCATAATGAAATTGATAAAATATTGAAAATCTGCTGGGAAATCCACTGTAATGTTGCTGGCACTGGTGGCCCGGTGCACAGATTGTCCACTCCACTAATTACTCCTTTCTCCCTCCTTCCGTCCCAGTGCACCTCGCTTTGGCTCAGATTATCTCTGACCGTGTGTGTGTGTGTGTGTGTGTGTGTGTGTGTGTGTGTGTGTGTGTGTGTGTCACTGCGTTTGTGCGCTCAGCTACGCACGCTGAGTGTTTTGCGTGGTCTTTCATGCCCATATTGTGTTCGAGATACTCTTGCCCTTGTTCTGGGCCATCCCCTTCCCTACAGGCCAGGTTTACGTGCATGTTAACGCACTCGCTGTTATCAGGAGGCAACGCAAGGTAGCTCCGCAGGTAAGGGACGCAGCGCAATCCGCCAGAGAGCGCTGGCCCGCTCCGTCGCAGTGTTAGTCACGCCGATGATGGCCTGCTTTGTTTGTTGGAGGAGGGCGATTGTCGGAAATGCAGAAAGCGTACGCCAGCAAGGGCAAAACAGCGCACCACTTTAGTATGCTTTGTGGGAGGGGTATGTGCTGTTGAGCTGGGCAGAGGCATCTGTTGAGCAATATAATAATCATAATTATACCGAGATGAATGGTAATCATCGCAACCTACTGACCCTCTCTTCTGTGGGCCCTTCTCTCACCTTGTGGCTCTCACCCTCCTGCTTTCACTCTCTGGCGCTTTTTTCTTGTGCGCTACAATATTGTATGATGAACTTGTGTTCACATCTGCGGAAGCCACTGTGCAGACCGCATAACGTGGCAGGGAGGACAGAGTAGCGTAATCAACTGAGCTCACTCTTCTCCCTGTATCCCACTCTCCTGGTGAAGAGGGGTGAGAGAGGATTTGTGACTGTGTCAAACACACACCTGCTCGCTGGCTGGTGATACATCGCAGGACTCGGGGAGAACAGATGAGAGGAGCACATGGGAGGGAGCGAAGGAGGTGAAAACAACACGTAAACAGGAGCACGTGCGGGATGAAGGTGAGATGTGAAAAGGGACCGTTTCACGGGAAAGATGTAAACATGGATTTGTGAGATTTCTGTCATGCGACGTCTCCGCTGAGGTATTTTTAGTCATTCCCAGTGAAATGCTAAAGATACGTTCAAATATACAGGTGGAGATTAAGGTGATAAATTACGGGCTGATTACCTGGCTGGGGCGGGTAAGTCTTCCCAGAGTTCAAAACCAAGCCAAATTATCTCCCACCTACTTGTGACGCATCTTTACCGGCAGGATGTTGCAAAAGGTGTGGACGTTCACAGTCTCAGGAGCCAGTTTCCACTGGTTTTTGTGTTTTTTTTTTTTTTTCCAGGGATACTCAAAGTAAGCATCACATCCAGAAATGTCATCGCCCAAAGGCAAAGCGTTGTAACTTCTCTTAAAAGCACGTACCTTTGTGCAAATCCTCCCCAAAAGAATGGCGTCAAGATGAGAGGACATCTTTGCAATGAGTGGACAGGACAGTCTTTGCTCTGAGGGGGTGAGTCAGGCCGGTGAGGCAGTGTGTCATAGCAGACAGGGGAAGATCTGAGCACTGAACACTGAGGGGGTGTTTCCAAAGCAGAGAGAGAAAGAAGGTCTCAACACTGAAGGGGTGTATTAAAGCAGATGGAGAAAGAAAGATTTGTACTCTGCTGCTGAATAGCATGAGATTTTGAGCCACGGCCAGCGGGAATAATGTGGGATCAGTGTTTTTTTTTCTTTTTCCCCTTCATTTTTGTTTACTTGTTGTTTCTTTTTGTGAACAAGTAAGACCACAGTTGTGTAAAATTCGCTGAGGTAACGCATGGGTAGGCTGAGGGTGATGAGGAGGATGAAGGAATAAAATACGGCATTATTATGCACACAGTATCATTTTAGACAAGGATGTTCACGCTTGATGTTTGTGTTGCATTTTAGGCTTGAAGGACATAAATTTAGTTTTCTCCCATCGCATGAAAAGTATGATCAGCAGTGTACGTAGTCTGTGAAATATCTTTCTTTTGTGCTTGCTGGGGTTTGCTTTTCTATACCTGTGTAAATCTATATTTATGTCAGACAGAAGTCTTGACCCCGGAGGGAAAGCTGTTATATCACTAAGCTGTACACACGCTTCCTCGCTGTCCTTTCCAGGTCATTCTGTAGAGGCAAGGGCAAAATCCCTGGGGATGATCTTGTTTTTCCAAGCGGCCTGTGACTGACTGACTCGGGGCTAAAAGAGAACAGTCCTTAGCGAGGCCCCTGGAAGGAGTAACAGCAGAGAAATCTGACTCGTTCCAACTGGAACCACTGTCCAGAACAAGCGTCTGACTCCATTTACTCCATCTGGGCATTATCAGAAGTCCACATTAAATCAAGTCAAAATAATACTTGTAAAAAAACTGCAGTCATGTTCAGACCAGCCTTCTCCTAACACATACAATGAGTCTCCCCAACAGGTTAAACCCCAGCCCAGGGACACCTGCCTCACTGTCCTTACACAGCTGTCCTTGATGGACTAGGCAGTCCCACATGAGCCTCTCTTCTGTTGCTTTCTTGTCCTCGGTCATCTGCTCTGGCTCACAATGTGCGGCAGAACAGGCACGAATGGTCACGTGCAGTATGCTTATTTCTGGAAATTCTTTGCCTCCGATCTGTTTATTTGGCTTCCTATGAAAGTCTCTTTGGTCCGTGCAGGAAGCATTAGGTATTTATCCTTTATTTATCCAGGTGAGTTCCCACTGAGATCACACTCTGCCCTGACCAAATGCTCCACAACCATTCATCATGAAAAGAATAAAAACAATATGTACATAACAAAAATAAGACAAAGTGAAATACTGGACATCTAAATCGTCATTAAGAAAAACACAGCTTAAAGTTTTTGGCAAATAACTCCAGATCCATGGGAAACAACAGTTGGAAAACAACAGCTACTAACTGGACTAGAGTGTATAATTGAATGCACGCTATTTCAAAATTTTTAATTGACGGACAGTCCAGAACGTTTTTACTGGTCACCTTAATAAATGTGGCAAAAGCAGGTTAAAACTCTAGCAATAGTGATAAAATCTTAAGAACAATGAGAAACACTTTGTGGTGTGTTCTACAAGAGGGATGCGTGTAGAAAACCTTTATAGTCAACGATGGACAAAAAAAAAATTAAAAATCCACACACAGATTCCAATTTGTTGTTTTCCGAGTTACTGAGCCATAACCTAAATGGATGTCATAACCTTCCCCAAATTAACACCTCCATCAGCCGGTTTCAGGTGACCAGAGTCTAGAGTGTTTATGACACAGTGTTTCTCAGTGCCCCCTTTCCCTTTGCCCCCACCCCCCCCAGTCTGAAGGCAGTTCTGGCGATGCCCCCTGCTGGTGACACGCTGGACCTGTCGGGGATTCCCCTGGTGGCACGTGACATGGAGCGCCTGTCTGCCTACCTGCAGCGCCACGCAGCCCGAGTGCGAAGCCTGGAGCTGGGCTTCACCGAGCTCACGGATGAGGCTTTCCTGCTGCTGCTGCCTGCCCTGGCTGCGTTGCCCAGCCTGGAGACCCTGGCTCTTAACGGCAACCGCCTGACACGCACCATCCTCCGTGAGCTCACCGATGCCCTGAAGGACCCGGGAAGCTTCCCCAGTGTCACCTGGATCGATCTGGGCAACAACGTGGACATCTTCTCCCTGCCGCAGCCCTTCCTGGTGGGCCTACGTAAGCGCTGCCCGAAGCAGGGTAATCTGCCCACTATCCTGGAGTTTGGGGAGAGCCAGGCCAGCGAACCCGAGAGCCGGGCAGACGGCGATGACGCCGCTGACGAGGGCACCAGGACGGAGAGCACGGGGGAGCTCAGGTCTGAGGTGGAGGGAGAGATAGATGCAGAGATGGAAATAGAGGAGATGATGGAGGAGCTGCGGGACTTTGACCGAGAGGTACAGGGGAGGGAGGACGAGATGGAGGAGGACAGCATGTGGACGCTGGAGGAGCGTGGGAAAGGCAAGGAGGTGGTTAAAGAGCAGAGCAAGGCAGAGAGGGCAGCCAAAGCCGAGGAGGAGGATGACACCCAGAGCGGCTCATCCCAGCTGTCCTGTTCCAGCCAATCACAGCAGTCCTCGTCGCAGGCTGTACGAGTGAAAGGTGATGCAGAGGACCAGGTCGTTGTCCACAGCAGCAACCAGACCTGAAACTACTGTGGTCAACTGTTCGTGTTTTCTTCCTTCTGGTATTACGTCTAATTCAGATCAAGAATGAAAAGGGGAGGAATGTAGTGGAACATAAACGAGGAAAATAAAGTGGAACCTCCCCGTCTTGTCCAGTCCCGGAGTCATTTTGTCCGGAGAAGCTGTCGGGATACTACGATGGGACACTGGGCAAGATTATCCATAGGGTTATTGTTCCTCTCCGTAGTATCATTAGACTACACATATGAGATATAAGCAATGGAATCAGTCCTCTCTAGTTATGGTTGTCACCCAAACCAGTGTTAATCTGGTTCTTCTTTCTCAACTGGAGGTCCGGTGCAGGCGTGTCTCATTGCCACGCCCTCGACCACGAAGAAAGCAAGAGGACCCCTGGGTCTTGCAAACGTTTGCCAGTACGCCATTGTCCTTCCTGCACAAGCCCCAAATGCCTGTGAGTAATGGTGCTGCACGGACCAGCGCTTGAGTTCTCCCCCTGCCGTCGCTGGAAGGCACGAGGAACAAATCTGCATTTGCATAAATCCGAATCTAGCAGGACGTGGTGTGTGAAACTGTCAGTGTGCGCTCTGGGAGTGTCCTCAGTTGGCTGAAACTGGGACTGAGCACACCGAGCTGCTGGGGGGGGATCCACCTCTGTGTGTCAGCTGTGTAACGAGTGGGAGGAATTAATGAGAATGACCAGGGTAAGAGGTGGAGCTGCAGAGCAGGAAATGATATAATCGCTTTAAGCAGAGCCTGTATCCAGTTTGCATCAGAAAAGTAAACAGTTACCATTTTTGGCCATTTAAGAAAACCACAGCAGTGTATATTTAATATGAAGACCCGAATCTGAATCATATTTTTTTCAGTGTCAGAATACACCGCTTCCTTTTAAAATATATAAATTATCACTGTTTCCACCTTCTGTGTATTCCATATGGTATAAAAAGAAGCATTATTTTAATATTTAAGTGTATATTCACGTTTTGGAACATATCTTTTATTTTCATAAAGGCCTGTTTATTCAACACTGAGGATAGCATTGTGTCACCATGTGGTAAATACCCTGCAGATTAGCAGTGATACGTTCAGCCTTTTTTAGTGTGTAATGTTAGTGCATGTGGCACACACTGTACAGTCTTCTGTGTATATTCCTCTCAGTGTCTGCGATTTCTGTTGTTATTGTCATTTAATGCATCTTTCATTCAGAGAAAGGTCTGAAGACCTTACAATAATGTCTTTACCAGTGTGCAGTTATAAATGTAGTGGAACTACATTTTTACCTTGCTACCATTTCCTTTACTTGACTTAAATGTTTTCTACAAGTACATCCCCATAATGTTATGACACCGATTAAAAATGCATTGAACCTAAAAAGCTGCGAGGGACTGTTAAATTTTTATAATTTACTCTTATACTGGACATCCATTGGGTCAAAGGGTTTCAGTGAAAGTTTTCAAAGCAGGGTTTTCCTTTTCTACAAAAGCAACTTGAGTCCTGTATCCAGAGGTCTCCCCACCGATTCTGTGCCCACCCCTGTGTTTCCCTTACAGTCCTACTGAGGTCACTCCTGGTCAGGCCAGTATGCTGTCTTTGCCCATTCTCATTCCCTGTGGTTTCATTCCCTGTGCAATGGTTCCTATTCTCCCCTGTGCTTTTCACTGAAAGCACCACTGGCTGGAGAAGTCCTAAAGAATCAGCTCACAGCTGAACGTCCCCGTCGCCGTACGTGGAGACAGTTCCCAGAGTACAGCCGGAGCAAAAGCAACGCAACAGGAAGAGGGGGGATTATGGAAGACAGACAGCCACAAAAGCACACCACCAAGCAGCGAGGACTGCCGGTGCACACTAGCAGCAAGGTGCGGTGACTGCGCTTTTCCAGTGTGACGGTCCTGTGTCTAAAGGAAGAGCATGCCTTAGTGTTTCAGTCAGACCATTTCACCTCTGGAATGACTTAAAGTAATAATCTACAAATACAGATGCATACACCCTGAGAATATGTAAGTAGGACTAGAATGCATAGGACTGTAGTTTAAATTATGAAGCTAATATAAGGGTTTAAAAATGCCTCATCTTTATTTACAGTTCTCTGTGTCTCTATCTCCTCTGTTCTTCTCCGTTCAGCTGTGGTGAAAATAAGTCAGTGATTTATTTAAATTATTTTCCCTTAAACAGAATGCCATACAAATTAAAGATCTGAAAATAAAAGTGTATGCTGTACCACTTTGTTTGTCAGGTTTTTAGTATATTGTCTAGGAGACTATTGGTTCAATTTGTTTTAATAGATGGTGACTGCAATCTTTCTTGAGTGTTAAACTTTGCCAAGACTACTAGGGTTCCTTCAGTTTACTAATGAAGAAATCCATTGTTCAGTCTGAAAGCCATGGAGTCCTTTTGCATGATAAATAATGTCAAGTGAGTTCTTTTACATTTCAACAATCAGTGAACTTACTATGCGAGACGGATACGAAAAAATGTACTGGGACAGTGGAGGGCAATCCCATGGTGATTACATTTTCAATGTCAAGTATGGCACTCAACACAGCAATTTCTGCCTCGCAGAGAAAAAAAAAAATCTTTCTCGTCACAAAAAAAAACCTTTCAGTTAAGTACCAGGAGACACAAGTGGAATTTGGAGAGACAAAATAAAAATAAGTGAAAAGGAGGGTGGCAGAAAAGAAGAATTAAGAAAGAGCATCAAGGTGACAGTGAAAGAGTCATGGTCAAGAAGAATTATGAACTTATTTCACTTTAAAGATGTATCCTTTTCTATGCACATTCCAGTGCAGCTGGTGATTAATGAACTATTACAGGATCAATTACAAAACAGAAGTTGGCAAACACATTTCATGCTTTTGTTAAAGAAAATGCTAACATCCAACGATTATATATCAAAGCAGAAAACTGTCAAGATGTGTAAAATCTACATAATAGCTCAATCACACATAATACATTGGTGAAAATGACCAAATCCCCACTGCTGAAGCTGAGTGTTAAAGTGCTAATGTGAAACAGTTGGGATAGAAAGGCTGTTTTAGGAAGCCTTTTCTCCTCTGTGTTCTGGAAAGAAGTCAGGATCCCAGGAATGCTACCCAGGATTCCAGCATCATGTTTCCAGCCTTGCATTTTCCTCCCTAAAAACCCAGATTCCATATATGGGATGTGAACGTGACCTCCTGGATCAGTGGCCACCACGGCCTGTTTTCACCACAGACATGCTTCACGCTTGAGCAGAGACTGACAGCAGTGCCAAAGTGCAAAACATCTGGCACATCAGGTCCACATCAAGCAAGCGATACAAGGTGAGAGAAAGTCAGACGGATTCTGCAGAGGTCTAGCTTTACTCCTCCTACCTGCTGGCCTTCATGCCATTAAAATGCACTGGGGAACAAGGTTCACCTGCGGTGTCCAAGTTTCACAGGTCAGTTTAGAAGCTAAAGATATAGACACTAACATTTTTACAGCTAGCGAACACCTTCTTATTGCCACAGGAAGTAAAGCCTGATTTATACAGTCAGGAAAGAGAAGCAGACAGAGGCACTAAGAAATGCATTGCAGCGGAAATAAGGCAAGATTTTTTGAGATAGAGCTGCTGCCTTTGGACCAAAAGGTCACAGGTTCGACTCCCATGTCCAGTTGTAAAACCCTTGAGCATGATACTTACCCTAAATTACTCCAGTAAAATTATCCAGCTGTATAAATGGGTCAATAGCTGTAAGTAGCTTAACACTGAAAGTGGCTTTAGAGAAAAACATCAGCTTAAAGAACAAATGTAAATGTAAATTAGATGAATGAGTGGGAGGCCTTTTCAAAGTTGTTCTAGCCTTTTTACTTTGACAGCAGTGAGACTAAATAAAAAATTGTCTAATTATACAGTACATGGTAGAACTACTTCCAGAATCTCTGAACACATATGAACTATCACCAGGTTCCCTCTGTTGATGGCATCTCCATTAAACCTGCTACACTGTAAAACTTCCTCTTGTGAATTGTGATACTACAATTGTTTTTACATTACATTTGCGTTTGTTCACTTAGCTGACACTTTTTCTCCGAAGCAACTTAAAATGTTAAGCCGCCTACAATTATCTATCCATTTATACAACTAGGTAATTTTTACTGGAGCAACTTAGCACAGATACCTTGGCTGAGCACAGGACAGCAGGAGGTGGGATTCAAACCTGTAACCTGCAAGTCCAGAGACAGCAGTGCTAACCACTACTTTCGGTATGTTACACAAAGTCTGGGAAGATTGTTGTGTAAAAAGCTAATTTTCGCAGTGTTGCTCTATTCTAAAGTACTGAAAGTAGCAGTGGTCCCCCTGCAATGAACCTGTTCTGTGCAGATGGATCCTATTTTATGGGTGATTCCCTCAACACCTCTTTATAATCTCTTCACTTCACAGCTGAAAATGCTGTTTTTCCTCTTTATGAGAGAAAAATACTCATTTAGACTCATTCCAAACGTTTTATCCGTACAGTACAGTACGTCCCTTTAGACCTCAGTCAGGACTGGTCCATGGAGCTAAACTTTCACACCGGTAATAGGAATAAAGTATTGGATACTGGAACTGCCTCCAGTTATCTTCCTCCTCCTAACTCCTGCATAGCTAAAACACCCATGTCTAATATCCGTTTATCTTTTTAAGCACACATTTAGGTTATAAAAATTCCTCTGGTCTTTGAAGTACAGTAGCGCCTACAGACAACACAGTAAAGGCCTCCGCTTTACTCTGCTCTTCTGTGATTATACTGACACCTGGTGGTCATTTTTTTTTTAAATCAGTACATAAGATATAGATACAAGTTTTTCACGTGTCATTTTGCAAAAAAATATTACGTCATAGGATGTATATAACTGGTGAAGTAAACACCCAAACAATTTCAATAACCGCTTGTCCTGAGTAGGGCCGCAGTAAAACGGAGCCTATACCGGAGCGCCCGCCTTCGGGAGGGGTGAGGTGAGGCACACGCTGGACGGGACGCCGATTCATCGCAGGGTCGCCACTCTCACACTATGGAAAATTCAGTGCCCCCCCTATTCACCTCAACTACATGCCTTTGAAAGGAAACCCAGGCGGACATGGGGAAAAACAGGCGAATTCCACACAGACCGAATGTGATTCAAACCCAACGTGGGCATCGAACCCCTGATCTCTCGCCACACCCAGCAGGCGCGTTGAGTGAGGTGGCAGCATTACTCACTCTACCATCTCTTTCCGCCCTCGAAGTAAACATTTAACAAGCGGATCAGTTGCATTTCTTATAAATCATGTAACATTCTCAGATTTTTCTGAAGTTATTTTAAATTTAATTCACAACCGTTTACGAAGGCGAAATAGAACGTTTTAAATCATGGGCATTTGTTATAGGTGTTTCCCACGGGGAAAGTGAACCGTTTCAATAACTGAAACAAACATTTGAAATCCATGAATATAGCGGATGCTGACCTTGCGTCTCTATTGTGCTATAGGCCAGTACTTAGACTCCTCGACTGCAGGCTACACTGATGACAAGAGCTTTCCGACTATCGCTCTTTGGGTTCGCACAATGAATGAAGAGGAACACTGGATTCCGGGTCTGCAGAACAGAGGACAGCGATGCTCTACGAATCGATCTGACTCAGCTGAAGAAAATGCATGCGTTCATGTGCCAGCACTGCCAAAAATAGACCAGATTTGTATTATGACTCATTCATTGTGTCTGAAAGATTTTGCAAATATTTATACGAAAGGAATTGCGTTAAAATAATACTAAGACGTGTAAAATCATACCTATTCGGAGTAAACTGTAAAGTTATGTTAAATTCAATTTTGGTTTCCATTTACGAACTTCATCGTCACGCTAAGCATAGACCTCATCAACATGGCCGTATGTCTCCAACAGTTTTCCATATTTTCCCGATGACCGGCCCATTACGTCACTTCCGGTCTGTGAGGTCAACTCGTCCAAGGTCCGCCATTTCAGTTTTTTGAAGTTAGTTGCGACAAGTTCTAAGGTTTGATTGAGAATTGCGTTGATGTAAATTTCTAGTCCAGGAGAACTGTCCCGCCGGTTTTTGCCCTGAAAACCATAGAGGAACTGCCATTCGAAGTGTTCTTGCCTCTTTTAGACTTTTTCCTTCCATCGTAGGGGGCTCGTATGCCACACTGGTTATTTGGGATGTGCGTTGTTGAGCGCCTTCCCAGGCAGGAGTGAAAGTTTTCGTGTATGAGTTGAGTCCTGGTGGCGGATCGGGAGGCGAAAGGAAAGGCAGGGAAGTCCTCTGTGAAGCCTTGGTGCTGGAGCTGTCCGCCATGGCTGGGAATTTTGACGTCGAGGACCGTGAGAGCTGGTACTGGGGCAGGCTGAGCCGGCAGGAGGCGGTGTCCCTCCTGCAGGGACAGAGACACGGCGTGTTCCTGGTCAGGGACTCCATCACCATCCCGGGCGACTACGTGCTGTCGGTGTCGGAGAACTCCAAAGTGTCCCACTACATCATCAACAGCGTGAGCACCAACCGGCAGTCGGGCACAGGTGAGGGGTTCGCAGCTCACGCACGACTCGTCACTCACTGCTCTCTTCTACTCTGGGATTCAGAACGGCTCGCAAGTCCAAGCCAAGGATTGGGTCTGCCAGGCTGGGGAGAGTTTCCTGCCGGTAGAATCGGTTTTCCGAACCCTACCCATTAACTTAAGCCGCCGTGTCTAAAAGCTTTCTTCACTGGCTTAAATCAAATGGCAAGTTTTCCACGTCCTTAGATTCCTGGCAGAAATAATAATTCAAGAAGAATCGGCGCTACGCTGCCGAGCGAGGCCGAGGGGCACGTAGAGTAGACACACAGGCCTGCTGGCTCCACCGTGACTGCCAGTAACGGCGGCTAACGAGCTACACGAAGGGGGTACAGCTCTTTAATTAATCAGGGTTTAGTCGTAGATACTTCTTCGGTTCAGGTAAAGTTGTTAAGCAGTGTTGTCTGCGAGGGAGGTAGACTAGTATCCGATGACTCCCCAGGAGAAAAGGCAAGGGAGGGGAGAAATAAATGTCAAAGCTAAAGTCACGACACTCTCGAAACTATACTATATATACAGTATCTGTAGCGTCAAAGTGTGTGTTCCCGGGGACCGGGTGAACACACACACGCTCAGAGCGCCTTGAAGCTCAGACTCCGGAGAGCCTGTCGAGCGGTGTGGTGTGGTGTGGCGTGTTCCGGCCGACAGGGGGCGCGCAGCCCGTTGGAGCGGCACTCCAGAGTGGAGTGAAGCGGACCTGTAGGACTCCTCCCGCACCCCGCCGGCTGCCTCTACGAGCTCTCGGGCAGCTACCGTGTTGTACTGCCGTCCACATGTGTCTGTGAAAGCAAGGGACTTGGGCCAATTCGGCTGCTTTCAGTGCCATTAATTGGAAACAATGCTGTACTGTAAACGAGCAACAGTTGGAAATAATCAGAAACAGATGCATAGTATCATAGGGATGTTTTTTTTTTAAGATCCAAGAGGAATGACATTAATCTCACTATGGTGTCCATGGTGGTGGAAATCCCTGGGTAGGACTGTGTGGGTTTCTTCCATGTTGTTGCGTTGGTTATCCCTGGCGGGGGGGGGGGCGCATAGATGGAACTCGGTCGCCTGGTTGGCGGCCCAAAGCAATGACTCTGCTGCATGTATTGATGGGAAAAGTGGGACATGTGTAGAAGATCCAGCTGTCGGAGTAAGGGAAGTACCGTATTTAAGGTAATTGCAAAAGCTGTCTCCTCAGGAACTGTTGTGCAACTCATACTGCCTTTGGCCGGTTACTCTCTGTTCAATTGTTTAATGTTTAACTTGCATGTCTCATCGGGACGCGGAAAGAGGTGTGGAGTAATGACTCTGAAATTGGTCTGGTATGAAGCGAGTCACCATGTTGGGCTTCTCTTTTCATTTAGAAAGAGGTGTGCCTTTGCAGCCTCTGTATTTTATCATGCCAAAAGCTGTTTTTTTTCCCCCACTCTGGACAGACTTATTGGTGATTGATATAGGGACAGCTGCTTGTATAGTGGTTAAAACTGCTGCCTTTCGACCCAAAGGTTGCAGGTTCAAACCTCACCTCTGGCTTGGTGCCCTTGAACAAGGTACTTATCCTAAATTGCTCCAGTAAAATTACCCAGCTGTATAAATGGGTAAATAATTGTAGGCAGATTAACACTGTAAGTTGCTTTGGGGGGAAAAAAAAACATCGGCTAAATGAATAAATATAAATGATTTATTAATTTAAAAGAAGGTAATCGCAAATATGGTTAATAATGCATAGGTGACATGGTACACACTGCTTCCCTTTCAATGGCAGGTCTGTCAGTGTTGCTGTGTGAATAGTAATGTGTACAACATCTTTTAATAACTGTGCTGCTCACTGAAACAATTGTTTGCTGCTGTTATGATATTCATGGCCAGCTGATGAGAGTAAACAATACTTCCCAGAAATTGTGAATTAGAAATGTGTGCTGCCAGATGAAGCAATAATTTTCAGTGCTTTGTATGATCAGAATTTTGTCTGTCTGTATTGTTTAAAATGTTCCAACCTGTTTGTAAACCTATTTTTCTGCTTGCCCTCATCTCCCCAGGACATGTCCCTTCTCGGTTTCGAATTGGGGATCAGGAGTTTGATGCCCTACCAGCCCTGTTGGAGTTCTACAAGATCCACTACTTGGATACCACAACGCTAATAGAGCCTGTAAGCCGGGCCAAACACTCAAGCCTGGTCAGTGGCAATGCCGGTGTCAACCCCATGAGGCCAGAGGAGTTTGAGTATGTGCGAGCCCTGTTTGATTTCCCTGGCAACGATGATGAGGACCTGCCGTTCCGCAAGGGTGATGTGCTGCGAGTACTGGAAAAGCCTGAGGAACAATGGTGGAACGCACAGAACTCAGAGAGTCGCACCGGGATGATCCCAGTGCCTTATGTGGAGAGGTACCGGCCGGCCTCGCCAACTTCTTCGGCTTCCTCGGCCACTGGTGGCATGACGTCCTTGGGCAATTCTGATGGCTCCAGCACCCAGCCCCTGTCTCCGGGAGAACCTGGTCCCTATGCCCAGCCCAGCATCAACACACCCCTACCCAACCTGCAGAATGGACCTGTGTATGCCCGGGCCATTCAGAAGAGGGTACCCAATGCCTATGACAAGACCGCCCTGGCCTTGGAGGTACCTGCAGGGATAGGCTCTGTCTCTCTTAATTTCCTTCTGTCTCCCTGAAAGGAATTTTCGATCATGCAGTGTCTCACTGTCTTTTGCAATGACAGTATGTAGGGACACAGTCTTTTCTATATCTGTTTTCTGATTTGCATTTCTGTCATCCCTCAGAATTTGGTAAAGAATTCTTTGACAAGTTTAGACCGGTGGTCCTCAAATGGGAGTGTGTGAACCCCTGGGAGAGCCTCTAGGCATACAAAGGGGTACCTTGTGCTGTGTCCAATATGGCCCATTTTTCATTTGCTCATTTTTCAGTAAAATATTCAGCTACTCATTGCAAAGTAATTTTAACTAACATTTTTCAATTGCATAGGTACCATTTGTACATGCATAACGTTAGATAATAAAGCAATTTAGTTTTCTACGGTTTAGCTTTCCACATATAAACTCTATATAAATTGACTTCATAATTGCAGGGTTTACAGAAGTAGATTAAAGATAGATTTAAAGCAATGAACTGAAATTGAAGGTTTTTAAACTTTGTCATTGGAAGACATTGCAAACCTGTTTACTTCTCATGTGTTGGGTCAAATAATTGCTTTCATGGGGGTCACACTGCCTACTAGTTGTGTTCATAGTTTGACTAGTAATCATGTGAATGACGGGCAGCTGATTCTGCAATATATCGTAAATGTAACTGGTTATAGTTTCATTTTCAGAGTTAAATGGCTAATGAGATGTCAGCAGGTGGTGAAGTGGTTAGGCTTGTGGCATTGCAATCAGAAGGTCTCTGGACTGAATCCCGCTCCTATTGTATTACCCTTGAGCAAGCTACTTTGAATTGCTTCACTAAGAATATGCTGCTTCATAAATGGATCAGTTATATATTACAGATTTTAACCCTCTCCTGGCAGATGTTGCAAATTAGCATCAGCTGGTAGATTTTTCCTACTGCTAGTATTAATTTTCCCCTGAGAGTGTTAATAATAATGATTTTTGCATGTTGCCCACTGTTAGTTGCACTTTCTGAGAATATTAACTTTGGCTGATGCTTTTCCCAGGAAAGTAAGCAGGTTGTATACAACCCAGTTTTGTATGAGTTTAATGCTGCTACTTGGTGTTAAAAGCAATCCTGACACATTACTGAAATCTAAAACTTATGCGATGTTGAAGTGTTTGCAACCAAGGCAGCTTGGCTGTAGTTGGTCTGTGTGGATGTGAGAAGCTGCTCCAGTAGCAGGGCTCTGCGCCACTGTTGGGGTTGCTCCATGTCAGGGACAGGAAGTGCATTCTTTCACGGGCGCTTCGAGGATGGGGGGAGGCTGGTCTGCAGCAGACCATACTACATTTCCACAGCTCTGCATTTCCTGCCCAGGTTCTCGATATCCTGGGACTGCCTAGTTATGGGTGACTTAAACAGAAAGGAACCAGACCAGACACCTCCCCACTCTTTGACCCCCCCCCCAGCTCTGACACTCTGTAAGACAGTGCTCTGCAGTCTAACAAGGAGTATGTTTTTAAGAGTTAGATGGTAAGAGTTTATGAAATTAGAGGTGGTTACAGACAGGAAATTCTTTGTGTGGAAGTCTCCTTCCTTTCTTGTTTTCAGATGCTTTGACTTTGCACCCCATAAAAGTTTAGTGTTGACTTTGGGATCCTGCCTTGCTGTCTGGGAGAGGTTCTTTCTCTATTGAGTCCTTTTGGTCCTGTCTCTGCCTGTTTTCTTTACAGTAATAAAAAATACACCAGGGCAGATGTTCACCACCATAACAGCCTTTTCTTCATACTATGTACATACTTACTAATGCCCCAGTAATTAATTGTTTCCTGCCTTCTGAGGAGTGATATGCCTGAGTCCATGTGGTCTTTTAAAGGCTTGTGGTGCCATCATGTGGACAAAGATGACATTTCCATATAGATTCTGCTTCATTAGTCTTTGTACATTTTTATTATGATCCAGTACTAAATCCAGTTCTATTTTATCTTAGTGAGAATTATTTTTAAATCAAATAATTACAGTGCTGTTGTCATTGAAGAAATGAAATGTTTTTCAATTGATAGTTGTAGTGATTAATGGTTGAAGTGCTGATGGCAACCTAAGTTACTGACAGGGTAAAAGAATGTCCTGTGTGTGTTGCAAAAATAAAATGCGTAGGTCTTCACACCTGTCTCGATCTTTCTGCAGGTGGGCGACATGGTAAAGGTGACCAAGATCAATGTGAACGGGCAGTGGGAAGGCGAGTGCAAGGGCAGGCGTGGTCACTTCCCTTTCACGCATGTGAGGCTGCTGGACCAACAAAATCCAGAAGATGAGCTGAGCTGAGGGTGAAGTGTTGGGGCATTGGGGAGAGTGGGTCTCCCATTCCTTCCTCTCTATCACAGACGTAATCTCTGGTCCGAGGTCTGTCTCCTTGTCTTTGTCGTTTTCATCTTAGTACTTTTTTTTTTTTTTTTTTAGAAATGACTGCTCTTCCTCCACTGTCCTCACTGGACATTCTCAAAAATCTAATGGGATTTTGCTCTTATTCATGTCATTGGTGTTCATTTTGGATTGACCTACACACATGCATCCTTTTTGTTTAGTCTCTGACAAACTAAAGGACTTTTACTCTGCATTGCCAACTACTAACACGGCCCACGGCGCCACAGGGAGGGGGAGTGAAAGGATGGCTGCTTCTTCTAGAAGCGTGGGAACTGCATTGAGCGACTTTCTATGCTGGTTGATTGCAGGAAAAACTACTGGGTCTGCTAAAGAAACTGTCAGGGTCTTTCTGCTGGGCTATAGTCCAAACTGCAAGTCATAAAACAAATGCTTCATGTTTTTCAAATAAAATTTAGTAGAATTAAAAAAAAAATAAAAAATACATCATGTGCCAGCCATTCACATGGATCATTTTTGTTTCCTGTGTTCTATGAACCAAATCCCTTTTGGGTCCATGAACATTATTTTGAAAGCAGGAGCAAGAACAAGAATTGCCACCTTAATTCCACTGGATGAAAAGCAAAATTCTGCAAGGTTCAGAATGGAGACCTATATTCTTCAGTGGGAACCTTGTTTGAGGGAATTAACCAAGGGCCCAGTGTTAGAACTACTGCAGCAAATGTCTTCCGTTATAAGTGCCAATCCTCTGCCTGTGTCAGTCATAAGGAGGGATGTGCAGTGCAGCCGGTGCCCTTTTCTGTTGGACTGTCATGGGAGAGATACGGACTATCTGGTTTAGAAAAATGTTATAGTTTATGTGCCTGGGCTAAAGGTGTTGTGTGTTTTGCTGGTGAGGCAAGTGATAACTGCTCAGTATTACTTTGTTTGGTTTTGTTCCCCACCTCATATTCAGTGTCATCACTATATTACCATATGTACATGATTTAAGATCTAGGTAAACTAAGTATGAGAACTGAGATTTCAGGCAGATTTCCATTGATTCTGCTGTCATTATTGTGCCTCAGTGTTCTGCTCCAGTGTTGTTTTTTGTTAATTATGCTGGCTGATATACCATGTACCCTCAGTACTGCAGTTCCTCAGCCCGTGTCAGCTGATGGCTATGACATCAGTCAGTCCTCTGGAAAAGACAAATTGATTTGCATACTTTCTTACTGCTGATATTGTTGATTGATCAATCACATTTTTGAATAGCATTTCCTTACAACTTAAAAACAAGACTTGTACAGATACATTGCTGACTTTGGTAAACTACATAATTGGAACTTGGAGGGTGCAGTCACTACATGTCGTCATAAGCACTACCACTTCTATGTACATTGGGCACCTAAGAATCAGCCAACCCTCATCAGTTTTATTTTATTAACTCAAATGCTGTACGTACACATGTAAAAGTTTAAACACTAAGAAACAATTCTACCAATATCTTCCTCTTAGTTCAACTGGGTTATGAGAACTAACTTTGTTCAGTTTTATATTGACATTGGGTCTAAAAGTAGCAGTTCTAACCACTATGCTACCACAGTGTATTTCCTAGTTGTGCCCTTTTTCTGATGCTATAATCACAAATGTGGCCCTGCACTATTTATTCTAGTCCCCCAACCAGTATGCATAGTTCTGAAAAGTGCAGATTAATGTATTTTATACTAGTATCTGTGCATTGTACAGCATATTGGTAAAAAGACAAAGGTTGTAATCATTTTGTAGCCTGTAATGAATTAAGAATTATATTGTAACAAAATAGTCTTCATCTTTGACAGCTTTTAGATATTAAAGCATAGAGCTTCAGAAGTAAATTAATGGCATCTTGCACGTTCCTTTTATGCGTTATAGTCATTCAGGTTCGATCCTTACAAATAAGGTAGTGTTCAGGTTTTTCCCCCCAGTGAAATAGTTGCTTGTGGATGCAATTTAAAACTGTTTTTAACTTAAATTATATTCCATATGTGCTACTGTTATTGTATGATGGTAAACACATTTACAAATTAATAATCATATTGTCCAAAATGGGGCTCAAAATCAAAATATACAGAAATCATAATCCACGATTTTACACTTTGCAAATAAAATAATTATTCAGGACTCGCTATTCCCTCTTTTCTGGGGCTGTAATTGTTTACAGGTTTAATAGTGAAAGTGGCAATGTAATATGAACATGTGGTATTATGACTTTCTTTGAGATTTTGCTGCTATTTAATGGCAACTAACAATTTCTCCCCTGATGTTTTTAAACATTTTACAACTACATAAATGATTTCATTTTTATACAGTATATTTAAGCCTTGCAAATCTGAATAGCTACAGCCAAAATATTTGGTTAATGTCCTAGTACTTAAATTTTGTCATTATGAATCTGAATTTGTTTCTTTCATGTTCTGTAATGTTTGTCTGTACTCTGGTGTTGGAAATTGTGGCCAGGGGTGAGGATCATGAACACAACGGTAGAGGGTATCAGCCTAAGCTTGATTCTCCCTCTGCATCTTTGTATTCTGCACCTGTTCATACCTTACAACTGAAACACTAGTGTCTCTATTAAAGAGGGGACAGAACTGGTTGTCATGTGACATTTTTTGAAGCCCAGAAGGAAAGTTGTGACTTCACCAGTCAGTACAACCAGACTGACTTGTCCAATATAAAGAGGTACCTCTGAAACCAAAGCTTTTTTCCCCCCTGCTTATATAATATATACACACACACATTCATACACACTTTAATTAGCGACAGGACCTGTCACTGGACTTGTTTGTTTTTTTTTTTTTTTTTTTATTTAAATGTTATTTTGAGACAGATGGAAATACAGCTCATGTTCATTCATAAAGTATTGAGACACATTTTGGTCTTTTATCTCCCTGCATGCTTGATGCCAGTTTATTCTATATTTTATTGTTGCTTTTTATTCATGTCTATAAATATTTTAAAGTCTCATTTTTGGATTAAATGCAGTTTCTTTGGTGGGGTAAAAATACAAATGAATTATATTGATATCAGGATGTACCATTGTATTACAACACTATTCTAAAATGGCAATTAAAATGTACCCTTTGTTTTTCTGTAGCATGTATTATGTCATAGGAAATAAACTCTTGGCAAATACTTATTCTCCACTTTTAATCAAGCTTTTAAAAGTGGTGTCACAGCAACTTAAACGTGACAGAAGGTGTTTTACACAATAAACATCTTCACTGTTTGTTGCGCTAACCATGGCTCTGCGCTTAAACTCCTTCGGTTACTCATGTGGTTTTATTGAAAAGCTACACAACCTCTCCCTGATGTACATCCCTACAGAACTGATTCTTCAAAATTTAGTGCAGCAGTCACTGAGAGAATGCATAGAAGTGGCTAGAAGTTGAGTGGTAGGGAATCGTTGCCTTCAAATGCCTCATCATTATGACTTAAAGGACGGGTCAACACAAGGTTAGAGTCAGTAAGCAGAAGAGGCCCAGACTTTTCACTTTTCTGTGGTGGTGTTAACTTAATGTTCACGAATCATCATTCAGACTTGATGAGCGTTCTGAAACATTTCAGAACAGGTCTGGTCAAAAATAAAACATCCAGCATAAGTGGTGTTTGCACACACACACACGTAACACGTCACAGTACTCTCTGCTACTCAGTGCACTAGACTAGTATTAGCATAACACAAGAGAAGACATTTTCCGGCTCTCTTCACAACGATCTCGGAGAACTGAAAAGCTGATGAGATCCTGCAATACCCCTATTTCTGGATTTTGTCATTTCGTTGTGTATAAATATTCCAGCTAACTGTATAGCGCAAAACACCTCGCATTAAGTCTTCGATTTATCCCCCCGTCTCTGATGTTTCCATGGTGAGGTTGCTATAGTAGTGCGCTGGAACAAAGAAAGGGAATCGTGTGTCTGCGCGCGCCCGTGTGTGTGTGTGTGCGCGCGCGCGTGTAGGTTGGGTTTCCCGGATGGAGTTCCGCCGCCATCTTTACTCCAGCGCTACCGGTTGAGTGGGGACGCCGCTCGAGCTGCTGTTGCTCCGTCAGGCACCACCAACAGAGAGCGACTCACCCATCGCTGAGGTTCCACTTCTCCGCCCGCTAAGCAACGCCAGTCGCGGCACCGAGAGCCATGGGAGATCGAGAGGACCTGGTCTATCAGGCCAAACTCGCCGAACAGGCGGAGAGATACGATGGTAAGGGCTGAATTACGCGGCTTTAAGACACGTTCATGGAAGAGCTTTTCTCTGCTTCATTCACTCTCTTCCGCTCACTCTCCCTCTAGCGGGGGCTCGGGAAAGGGGAGCGGCGGCTTGAAGATGGAGACGGTTTTAAGAGGGATCGTGAAAGATACAAAATGGCGGGCAGTGCTGGATTTAGTAGCTAGTTTGCTCGAACATGTGAAATTGGGACGCAAATGAAATGGTGAAAATGCACAAAAAAGCATGGTCCCCAATTCGAGAAGATACAGTTGGGGTGAAGTTTCACCTATTTGGACTCGAAGGCTTTGACCAAGCAACAGGACGGAGGATACGTGTTTGCGGCTAGGGGTGTGTGTGTCGGGTCTGTGTGCGGTAATTTTTAAGTTAGTTAATTAGTAATTCCTTATATTAAACGTCTTTGCTCCCTAAAAAGGGCGACAGAGGGCAGAAGCGAAAGGGGTGTTGTGCAAGCGAGGGCCCGCTTGCAGCGGCGAGCTCGCTGAGCTCGTGCGAACACTATAGTATAGTACTGTGTTTCAATCGCGGCGGATGGGCTCCGTGGCGCGCGGGCTACGCGGCTCGCGACCGCGCCAGTTGAGTCCTTTTTTTTTCACAAAAGCTAGAGACTGGCGGCCGGTGTCGGAGCGGAGGAGCCTCGTCATTCGAACGGGACCGAAAACTGGTCCGTATTCAGCATGGACCGTCTCTGGCCTAAGTGCATTTTCACTGAACAGTGAGGTTCGACAGAAAGTGAGAGTGAGGACTTGATAGCATTAAAATAATCAGGCGAGCCGAGAAATCCAGCGGGGCGGTGGGGGGGGTCCAGAGTCGGGGCTGCGGTCTGCAGTGGGATCCGGATTTACTGTCAGGGGGATTTCGACAAAGTTTTAGCTCCGGTTTTAATTTTACCGAAGAGGGAGACTGCAGACAAAGTCCGTTAAGGCGTTTTATGGGTGTGCCGCGTCTGGAAGTTTGACCGCCGTCTGTCTTCTGGGCCGTGGAAGAGCAGCTAAATGCTAAAAAACACCAGCTAATGTTGTTACTTACACGGCGGAGCAAGTATTTGTCAACTTTCAGCTGGGGGGCACTGAACATATACGTCTAACGCCAGCGCTCACGTGGAAAATGTTTTAAGTCTTCAATATATCTTATTTAGACGTTTACAATTCAATTATTGGCATGATGATGATCGAAACGTGTCGAGAGAAACAGAAAGGCGGTCCCAAATTAGTTGTTAGATATACGCATGAATTACATTCTACTTTTATTTGCTACTGTTATTATGGGTGGATTTTTGAGTAAATATAAAATTGTGCTACAGCTCCGTGACAAGTGAAATTTAATGGACGTGCTCGTTTTGGCAGCTACCTTGAATGGGTGTGGTAGGCAGCGCGTGCGGTGTGTGTGTGTGCGCGCGCGCGCGCGCGCGTAACGGCCGTGCGAGTTCGCTCTAAAGATAATTTCAACAGCAGCAGTCTGACAAAAAGAACACGAGCGGATGCTTTGTAAGTAGTTGCTCAAATGGAGACGCTGCGCAGTAACGGTTAGTGGAGCCGCGCTGTAGGGTGAGTGGGTGTAGGTTCGAGTTAAGATGGCGGTGATCCTCCTGATAACGGCCAACTGGGATGAACCACATGGGAGGGCGAGTGTCATCTCGGCGGAGACGTGTGCGAGAGAGACAATACAACAGTCCCGTTCGAAATGGAGCTCTGTCTGTCTGCGTGTGTGTGTGTGTGTGTGTGTGTCCGTCCGTCCGTCCGTCCGTCCATGCACAGGACTGTAGTCCCCAGCGGAGTTCGTTTCTCTTTTTTAAGGATAAGAAGTACCACGTTCACTACTACAGACCAAAAAACGCCCGTGTCACAGCACTGCAAATATGAAGGTTTGAAGAAAATGTCCGGATTACTTTATAGCACATCACATCTCTTTTACAGCACTCCCAGTCAAAGGAAAAGAAGGTATATAGATAAAGTTTTGATGCCAGTTTATTAATCTTGACCTTTTTCCGAGGCATCTTAGTGTTAGATAATCAACATCACAATGATTACACCTTTAAGTGTTCATACTGTCAATTCAGGGCAAGTACCTTAATCGATGGGTACTACAGCACAAGAGGGATTTGAACCTGAGCCTTCAGGTTACAGGACAACGGTTCTAAACACTTCAATATCTGGCTCCCCTTTAATAGAACATAATGGAGAAAATGCTGTCATCCTAGTTTTATTACACTATATACAATTATCCTTAATCCCTGGAGAGTTGCAACATTTACATACATTTGCTTTTTCTCCAAAGCAGACTCCAACCATTATATTTATTCATTTACCTGACATTGTTCTCCAAAGCATTTTACAATGTTAATTTACCTAAAACTATTTACACATTTGTACAGCTCGGTAATTTTACTGGAGCAATTTAGTGTAAGCACCTTGAGCAAGGTGCTACACTGTACTACAGCTGTAGGTGATATTCAAACCTGCGATCTTTGGGTCCAAAGGCAGCAGTTCTAACCGCTATGCTCTCAGCTGTCCCCATGGAGTAAACTAAAGTGCATTCCACAATATATTGCTAGGGCAAAAGCATATGATTATTGAACCACAGCTTATTTGGTGGTGCCACCATTTTCTTCACACCAATCCAAGTGTAACTACTTATAGAAGTGTCATACCAATAGGAAAACGCATATATAAAATTGGTGCACGGTGGGGGTCTAACTTGCAGAGTTATTAGGAACTTGTGAGAGAATTGCCCAAAAGAGATATTGAGACCCTTCTTGAATGCTAGGATTTAGCAGTTCCTAGCGAGAGGGGGAGTTTGTTCCATGACATCAAAGCCAAGATGGAACTAGTGGGCTTTTAATTTTGAACCCTTTGTGAGTCGGGCTGCCAACCTATAATGGGGATCTGTGTTTGACTGTTTCCTCTTACTACTAGTTCTATAATTGCGTGAATATATTGGTAATTAATCCCTGTGCAATTGCCAGTTTCAGCAGCAAAGTTACAGGCACATACATTATGTAATGCATTTTAAAAATGAAAAGGAGTTGACAGCCTATTTTTAGAAATGCCTGTCCTAAAAGCCCAGTATTAGTAACTTTGTTCCTTTTAATAATTTCTCAGATTGATGGGATTTTGTATTGAAGGTGACAGCAAATACAGCTTCTGGAACTGTCTCTGAGATTTTGTCTTAGTCTTTTTGTACAAAATTTTTGATTCTAAAATTATACTGTCAAAACTGCACAGTCATGTAAATCTTTTGGATTTTACTTCAGCAGTATGTTTTAGTTCCCACTGAGCATAGTTTAATGTTTTTCATTTAAAAGATTGTAATCTATGGCAGAAAGTACTAAGAAGAATTAACACTGAGTTAGAAATGTATTTTATAACTTGCATCAGTAAAATTTGTACAGTATGATATTAAAATAGGTAGGTTTATTCTAGCTATGTAGGCTTATTACATTGTTTTGTCTTGTGGAACAAGTTGGTTTAGTGAGAAAGTTGAATTAATTTTTTGCTCTGCCTGGTTAGTCATCATTCCTGCTCCTTCTGGTGGTTCAAACAATAAATGAATGTTAATGTGTAATCTTTGTTCATATTGAATGTTGAAAAGTGCTGTAATGCAGTGTACAATACATGGGTGAAATGTCGGTCATGTAGTCCTCCAGTATTTACAGAAAAGTCTTATTTGGAAAGGCTGTTAACGTTAACTACCATTGTAATTCACTTTTTCCTCTTGTGTGGGTTGGTGTGTAGTGGCAGCTGAGGGAATAATTTATCCACAAATTTAGGTAGCATAATGGTTAAAGCTGTTGCCTTGACGCCAAAGGAATTCAGATCAAATCCCCATTTCCACTGTTGTTCCCCTGGAGCTAGGTACTTACCCTGAATTGCTCTTGTAAAGTTAACCAGCTGTATAATTGTGTTAAAATGATTACAAGTAGCTTTATACAGAAACCTAACATTGTAAGTCACTTTGCAAGAAATGCATACATTTCATTGTAATATTGATAAATTTTAAAATTTGTCTCGTGGAACTTTTGGATTAACTTGTTTATTATTTGAGCTTTCAATATCTTGATTTTGAAATTACCTGGACAATCCTGTTCCATGTAACATTAAAATTGCTCCAGTGAGCAGAAAGAAATGCCTGCAGAATTAAAAGCTCAAGATGATGGGTTATTCTTCTCTCATTTGTGGTACAGTCAACCATTATAAACTTTTGGTACTGAAAGATGTGAATTGTCAGGTATCAAAATAACTGTACAAATCAAACTTTTATTAATGTTGACAGACAGCTCATAAATGTTTGTCAGTACTAAGTGTCAGATTTTTTTTGGCAGTTTAAATACTTAACTGATGGTTAGCACCTACTGTGCATTAATGGGAAGTGATGCACAGGATGTTGCTTTATTTTTAATTAAAATATGCTCTTTGATGTTCTCATATATAAGGTGTTTCTTAGTACAGCTTTCAGAGGGCGGCTACAGATTCTGCTATGCAGTATTTACCTCTGCTAAACCCACATCACATTTTCCCTGATTTGTGTGCACAACCCTTTCGAATCAGCAGTTCTTTTGTGGACATAATGAATGAACAGTCCTTTTTTATTTGAGGGTTTTAAAATGAATCTTGTCACAGACCGGCCATTTGAAGTATGCATGTTATGTCTATCTGTAATGCCATAGTTATGGAAAGTTATTTAGACAGATGGGTTTGCATTGTCTCTCCTACGAGGAATGTTGGGTGTGTTATAAAGCCCTGGCTTGAATATGTCCAGTTTCTGCGGCCTTTTCAATCTACAGAGCTCACAAAGAACAGTGTAGCACTGGCAAAGTTACTCAGCGCCTCCCTTCCTCGCTCCCAGAAATGGTTGAGTCCATGAAGAAGGTGGCGGGCATGGATGTGGAGCTGACAGTGGAGGAGCGGAACCTGCTGTCTGTGGCGTATAAGAACGTGATCGGTGCCAGGAGGGCATCCTGGAGGATAATCAGCAGCATCGAGCAGAAGGAAGAGAACAAGGGCGGAGAGGACAAGTTGAAGATGATCCGGGAGTACAGGCAAACGGTGGGTTGGGGTGCTGGCACTCAGGTCAGAGGGCCCTGCAAGTAACAAGGAGAAGCCTGTAATACCAAACATCCTATCAGCTAGTCCAGCTTGCTTTCATTATATTAATTCCCTTTTCTTGTAAAAATTAAGCAAAATGGCGTAAGACATCCAGTTCCATTTATCAGTATGTAGTTTATGGTTATTTTTTTGTTGTTGGCTATGTTTGTTTAATGTGGGGAATGTGTTCTAAAGGTTGAAACTGAGCTGAAGTCAATTTGTAATGACATTCTGGATGTACTGGACAAGCACCTCATTCCGGCTGCAAACACAGGAGAGTCCAAGGTTTTCTACTACAAAATGTAAGTGCTCTGTCTTCCTGTGCCATAAACCAAATAGTTCCTTCTTTCACAGTTCTCCTTTTGTAGCGCAATGAATTTTCAGTTCAAATAGACAGTTATATCTGTATTATGGCCTTTGGGGTCTCATTTTAAATTTGTGGGCTATTTAATGGGGAAAGTTGATTTCCCTTTCCTTAGGTAAAGTTTTGTGTATTACACCATCTGTCACGCCATTTATGTTCTTTTCCCCACTCCATCAGGAAAGGTGATTATCACCGGTATCTGGCGGAGTTTGCCACAGGGAATGACAGGAAGGAGGCTGCAGAGAACAGTTTGGTAGCTTACAAGGCTGCTAGTGATATCGCCATGATAGAGCTCCCACCTACACACCCTATCCGCTTAGGTCTCGCCCTCAACTTCTCCGTATTTTACTATGAAATCCTCAATTCACCTGACCGCGCATGCAGGTTGGTGCTCTGTCTTTCATCCATCTAATTTTCCTTTTGTGTAACTGCAGTAAAGTGGTTTTCCTTTTGTTATTTTCGACTACTCTGTATTTGATGTATACAGACAGGTCTCATCTGTGTCTGTGCACTGCATGCAAGCAGCTGCTTCGATCCACCAACATGCCCTTGATGTCACTGAATGAAGTATGCTTAAGTGTGGCCTGCGGCCTCTGCTTTCATTTCAGGTTGGCAAAGGCCGCATTTGATGATGCCATTGCAGAGCTGGACACACTGAGTGAAGAAAGCTACAAGGACTCCACACTCATCATGCAGTTGTTACGTGACAACCTGACACTATGGACATCAGACATGCAGGGAGATGGTAAGGATTGACCTTCCTCTTCTGAGGCTGTGGGATGAAAAGCCATTTCAAACAAAGCTGTTTTTTGGGTATGCAAGACAAAAGGATGTTACATATCATGTGAAGGGCTGCAGGGCTGGTGTTGCAGGATGGGCAGTTATGCTTTTGTTCAGTATTTTCTGTTTTGGGGGACTGTATGGAGCATTTCAGCTGGTCACAGGTGGCATGGGCAGGTGGATAATGACCCATTTCTGCAATTGTCCTCCAGAGAGAATTCCATGTTCAACTGAGGCTCACTGGACTCTTCTCTACCACTCTCTCTCCTTGTCTACTGACTTCCATCTCTTATTTCCCCTGCTGAACACTTTTTTGACCATACTAAAGCTCCTGTACCCTGTTATGTTGTGAAGGCTCATATTTCTGCTTTTTCATTTCATTCCTCCATGCTTAGATTCCTAAGGATTAAAACACCCAGCTTCTCATTCCCTATAAAACTATACATTGTAAGTTGTTTCTTTTGGCTCGTGGTTTCCTTCTCTTTGTCACTAACTCCTAACTGCATCACTCACCACTGGCCCTCCTTACCATTGAGCTGGTCAGCTATGTAAGACTCTGAAGGATCTGTCTATGGAAGTGTACTAACCTGGCTTCTCTTAAGTTCTCTGCTGCCACAGTCCTGTGGTAGCCACCTTCAGCTGACTTAGCAAGTTACATCTTTTGAGTTTAGCCAGGGACAAAGTTGTTAAGCTTGAAACCAGTGGTCTGAATGGGCCTGACCTAGTTGTTGCTTTAAGAAGATCTTTTGAATTGTTGAGGTTCAGGTATTATTTAGTGGGCTACCAGATCCTGGTATCTTTCACATGTTTGCAAGACAGACTTAGTCTTGCACATAAAGGCTGCCTTATGTGTGCAATGATACGTATTCTCACTGTGTGTGCACTTCAGCATGTCATAAGTGCTCTCCTGCCTGAAAAAAAATTGCTGTTAATACTGACTTGAACAAATCTTTTGTAGCGTCATGTGTTCACATTTAAGTGGTAATGTTTATGAATGAAATGTGCTGCATTTTCACTTGTAATGTTTGTAATATGTATTTACATGGGACTCCTGGAGAGTAGCTTGTTGATGCGCGTGTGTTGTCAAGATAATGAAATTTAAAAAAAAAAAAAAAAAAAAAGCATTCCAGGGTACTATGTTGGGCAACCCTCAGTGGTAATGAACTGATTTGTTATAAATTTACAAGTCATGTTTCATTTGTTACTTTCACCCTAGCAGGTTTGGTTGCATGTTTCCCCATCACTGTCTCCCCTACACTGCCTTCACTTCTGTCCACCGGTGCATTGCAACTTCTTCGGGGGGGGGGGTCACTCCTTAGAGGAGTTGTTGGAAGCCTTGGAGCCTTTGGTTCTATGCCATCTAGGCTTGGTGCAAAAAACAAGCGTTGGCAGTGCACACATCACGTTAACAGATACATGCTGGAGTAGCATGTGTGCATGGTAGAACTGTTCAACTGACAAGTTTCCATTAATTCTATTTTGCCTGATTTTTTTTCCTCTTTCCTCCCCCAGGTGAAGAACAGAACAAAGATGCGCTCCAAGATGTGGAAGATGAGACTCAGTGAGCAACATCATCGCCAACATAATCGCCCCCCTCTTCCCCTCGTCCCCCCTAAACACCACCAGTGTCACAGTGGCCTACACAACGGCTCTCCTCATTAGCTCCATGCCCCTGTGGCTGCTTAGGGATGACCTTTTTCAGTTTTTTAGATGTTTTTTTTTTTATTGTTATTATCAATCTAATTATTATTATTATACATTTCATTCACATACATACATAAAGGTAGCCAATAACAATAAAATTCTTGGCAAAGTGTGAGTCCCTGGATTTTTTCCCCCCCCCCTCTGGTACAAGCTGTCTCTATTCAAGTTGGATACAAATGTTCTTTTTCATTTTGCTTTTTCAGCATTCTTACCACTTGCTGGATGTATTTTATTCATGTAATTGTTTTCTTAATATAATTAGACATTAACTATGATTATCTTTAATTAGATATGAGCTGGCATTGTCCTTTGTCAGTGCAGTGATCTCTAGACATGTTTTGAAAGGGCAATTCAAACAACGGATCTTGGTGCCCAATAGTGTGTCTTCTGTTGCTCTTTTGAAGGAAGATTCTGGATATCCACGAGACCTTTCCAACATAGCCTTTTAAAATTAAGTAGTGTTTTAGTCTGTATTTTGTGCTAAAATGCTGTAACTGGTGTAGCCTTTATTTGAACAGATGGCTGATGGCAGTCTCAAAAAATCCACGGGAGCCTCACTGCTTCATGTCCTTAGATTGCCTTCTCCGAAAAGCAGGTCTCCATTGGCTTCTGTCAAACCTCTTTAGAACTAAAATAGTCAATTTAAAACCTGCATGTTCTAACAGTTTTCCCATCTATCTCCTTGCCTTTATATTTCACTCTTTCTGTCTCCTCTTTCCTTCTTTGTCTTTTGGTTCAGTATGTGTAACTTGAAGCTAATTTGTACTACTGGATATCTGACTGGACCCCACAGATACAGAATCTGTATTATTACTGAAACACAGCATGGAATTAACATTCAACTTGAAATAAAACAACCTAAATTAAACAATCTAAAGGCGTCTTTATTTAAAGAGATCGTAAGTTGAACTAAAGTTTGAAACTGATAAACTACGTAATAAGCAGATAACCATGTTGCACCGTATCGGTGTGCAGAAAGTCCACACATTGCCTGTACTAAAGGTTACAAGATTGTTAAACCTCATGTGTTCCTGCTCACTGTGTTCTCTGACAAACCAATCTGTTTGACTGGCTAGTTCCTGGCCTGCTTAAAATGGCTAACATGGCTGATCCTTTCCGTACAGCTGTTAGTGTCTAAGTCACTGGGTGCTTCCTGGTGGTCTTTCTGTGTCTGCGGCCTTTATCACAGTCTTCCCGTGCGGTTGGAGTCGCTGCTCAGATACTCAAATCCAGGTTGTTATATCTGTAGCACTAATTTCTGGGTTCATCAAAGTAGCTTTTTCATTAAATATTTTTGATAGATGAGTGGAAGTGAGCTTACATAATTTAAGAAGTCAAAGTGAACTGAAGTGCTAACCTCAGGGTGTCACACCTGTGATGTGAAACTCCTCCCCCATTGTCTTAATTGTAACTCCTCTTGCTCTGCACTTACAAGAAGTGATGTAGGAGTTCTCTCTCTGCTGTACTCGGGTGTCTCGTTCATTCTTGTCCTGACTAGTGTTCTTGATGGGACATGTTTAAGTTAACAGGATGTCCTTTCTGGAATGCATGACCACTGCTGAGCCCTCATGTCTCGTGTTAAAGTGTAATTATGTGAGAAATAGCTCACCAGCCCCAGTATGCTACAGTTCAGACCCATTCCTCACATAATGGCTTGATTAGTTCTGTGAAATCAGCCCATGCTGTGAATTTCTCTTGTGAGGCAGTCAGATCTTTGTTATAGAAAAATAACTTATTCCTAGGCCAAGAAATTCACCTAAAATTAAAATATGTATGACAATAACAATGTACAATATTGTTTTTCAATGTTATTTTTAATTTATTCTTTAACAACAGCTTGTCTAGTGCAGGGCTTCAGAAGTCTAGAAGCACAGGATACAAAACAGGTGACACCCTGGATGGGGACACCTTGAAACTCTGGCTCATGGATGTTTAAGCTATAACACTCTTACAGGGTAACACAGTAACTTAACAGAAAGTACTGCTGCATGACAGTGTCTGTGCTGTGGCGGTGTAGGTTCAAATGCACCTCAGCTTGTGCGGAGTTTACATATTCTCCATGTGTCTGCATGTGTTTCTTCTCAGTGCTCTGATTTCCTCCCAAAGTCCAAATTTATTTGTTCCAGGTTAATTTATCTGATTTGCCCATAGTGTGTGTGTGTGGCTAGACTGCGATGCACTGCATCCCCTCCACCATGTAGCCTGCTTGGCTTTCACCCTGTACTTGTAGGCTTCACACTGCCATGACCCTGACTTGGAGAAGCAGTTAAGGAAAGTGAGTGAACCCTCTGTCAGCTAAATGACATCCTGGTGATGGTGTGAGACTGCCTTTTGAAGGGTGACGTAGGAAGGCAGCACAGGTTTCCAACTACCATCACAGAGACATCTCTCAAGCTGGATATTGTGCTGCTGTGAGAAGCCTCTAAGCAAGTCATCTTGGAGTTTACAGTTCCATGTGAAGAACAGGAGGAAGAAGGTAATGAAAGAAAGACTGCAAGGTTCTGTGAGGAACTGATGGAGCAGTGTCACTCAAAAGGCTGAAGGGTGTGTGCCCATCCAAGTACGTGATGGGTATCACATGCAGCCAGAGGATGAGGGCTGTGAAAGTTGTTACTGCTGAAAAGGCTTCTAGATGGCTGTGGATCAGGAGCGGTAAGTGGTAGTTTCAAGGTAGAGCTACCTGGATGGAAGCTGAGGTCTAAGCATCTCTTTTCAGGATGCCTGAATGAGGTGTGTCTGAACCAAAGCACCAACAGACCTCAGGTTCCATCACTGATGATGTAGATAAAAGCATTGAATCTGTTCTTTAAGGTGAATATAATATCGTTAATTAATCAAGGGTTGGGATTGGCTGACACCGACAATGAGTTCGAAAGCGTATATATATATATATAGTAATTGGTTATCTTATGGAAGAATCATTGCATCCGCCTGCTGTTTAGAGTGAAAGACATAGTAGGTAATGAATTAAAGTACCTCAATGACAGTTTAACTGGGCAAAAATGCCATTTGCACTCAGTAATAAGCTCATTGTATGAAAAAGACTGTCGTAGCAGTTTTTTGTTTCGTAAGACCCCATTAAAGAACGGTTGACATTTTTATACATCATATTTTATATATCTGCTTAAGCAATTCCAATCTTTGCTCTACATGTCAGGGTGTTTTTCAGATTGTTCGCTGCAGCTTTACCTTGGCCGTATCTCTTGCCTGATACGTACCTTGTTACTGATTACTGATCCTAACAGGCGAAAGCCATGAATTACTTCCGTCTTCACCCTGAACTCTCAAGCTCTCTTCTCTTGGTAGTTTATCCTTTCCGCCACAAGAGGACAACATACTGCAGAAAATGCAGGGTGTAGGCTCGGTACCTTAACTACTTTTCCTGCACGAGTACCTCAGTTTGGTGTACACGATGTAGCTGCATGTTTTAGAGCTGTAAAACTGGCTTTTTTATTACATATATTTACATATGATTATTTATTATATATATTATATTTATGTGCGCATTTGTAAAATGGGCTTTGAGAGCTTACTTGGGATTACACAGGCCACCACTTGCACTAGTACTTCTTTTCTTGGTGGTTTTGACGGTACTATTGAGGGTATCTTGGTTTGGAAGACCTGGTCAAGTATCTGAGCTGCTGTTGCCAGATTTTGTGTTACAAGCCTTAATCTTTCTCCCTTTTCCTGTGGAAAGGGCTCTGCTCCAGCCGGGGAATGCGTGTACTGGATAAGACCGAAACATGACATTGACATATTTTCAGTTTCCCCCATTTATTTCTCCTCTATTGTTTAAAATAGTTGTAGCTAGTGTCTAAGAAAATAAGATACCCTCTGCCTTACCTTGAAGACAATGCACTTTTACTCTTGCAGCCCTCAACAGCCTTACCGGGGCTCTCCCTGGTCGTACTTCAAGCAGTCGCCTGTTGTGTCCATTTCTACATTCACAGTTTTGCTCCTTGTCTGCCTCCCACATTTCCTTAAATGCTGCCCTCTTGTTGCTGTATACGTGTGCGTCTATGGAGGAAAGAGCAAGTTATGTGGGCTCCTCTTTTTACCCAGCATCTTCCGCGGTGCGCGTGAAATTCTTGGAGATCTTCTCATGGAACAGCCTTCCCTGTCACGTAAGGAGGTGGGCTTTGTCATTACCTGCCATGCTCTGTGACTCCTTGTTGCAAGGGCAAAGGCCGAGGCGCAGCCTCTGGACCTCGCACCTCTGTGCCGAAGTCCCAGATTCCCCGAAGACAGTGTCGGTCAAGGAACTGGCTGCCCGCAAAACAGGAAACTGCCGTGTGACCCTTATCGCTCAAGAGATAAGGTCTCCTGCTGTTGAAAAGCTCAGATTTACATATGAACTATTCATTTATTTATTTATTTAACATATACAGTTATATGTTTCCCCATTCCTCAGAATTTTTTGGCTTTTTTTTTTTCCATTTTAAACATACTGTAGTTTGCGGTTTCCTTGTTATATTCAAGAGATTGTTGAAAACAATTTTCATTACAGGATTTTTACTGTTTGCACATGTTTTCTAGTGTTTAGTCTTAATATTAACAAATGCTTTGTCTTTCCTCTGTGATTTTTGTGCCTCTGTACACCAACCCAGCCCAATGTGCACAGGGAAAGCAGGGCCACTGTTTCCTGTTGATGGAGGCCGATCGGCAATGTCTCGGTCCAAAGTCAGAGGTGAAAGGATGTGTGTCGCTATCGCTTCCTGTTGCATTGTCTCCTTGTGCTCACTGATACATCCAGATCTTTCACATGAAAAGAAATAAACAGATACACACAGGAACCCTTGCAATGTGCACCGAAAACCCTCATGAACTTGAATTAGATGCACAGCCGATGTGCAGGTTTGCTCCGCTGACGACGAAGGAATTGTATCACCCATAACGGTAAAGCTGGGCACAGAAGTCACGCAGGGTCAGGGTGCGGGTTCGAGCAGGGGGATATACATATTCTTGCTCCATTTTCTACCTGATCCGTACACTTGTACCGTGTCATCAGGAAATAAAGGCAGGTGGCAGAATGTAAATAAATGAAGGGTTGCATGAGCGGGTGTGGGGGGTGGGACACGTGGCTCCCTGTCACACACGCAGAGGAACTGGAGCCGTCTCCTACACTGTTTACCCTAGGAATGTCGAAGACAGGATGCTGGCTCCAGGAGGAAGCCCCGATGACCAGCCCAGTGTTCCGACAGCCAGCCAGCAAGCAGGAACATCAATTACAGCGCAGGGGCTGGCAAAGGCAACCCCTCCTGACAGTCCGTATATACAGCTCCATCTCCGACAAGGGAAACACACTTGCTCGCAACGGCAGCAGGGGATGATCGCTCCTCGCTCACTCTTCCACAGGACTTACCCCTCAGGCAGACGGGTTTTATGCTGCAGTTCTTGCTGGGTTTCTCTAATTCTACACTTCTATCCAGCTGTGCAGTGAAATACGGGGCCTGAGTCTGGCCTGCAGACTGTGAGTGTCCCACTGATACCTGACGGTCCTTCGCTGGGACATCACGCCTTTTCTGTTTCCTCTCTCTCTCTCTCTCTCTCTCTCTCTCTCTCTCTCTCTCGCTCTCTGTCTTTTTCTCTCACTCACTCACTCGCTCGCGCGCTCTTGATCTCTGTATCTCCCATGCTGATGGCACACTGCCCGCTCCACACACACAGAGACTGGACTGCGCTGTATTGACCAGCCAGCTCAGAGAGGGAGGAACAGACGGACATACGGACAGCAGCAGAGACCATGATGGAGCTGAAGATCCAGCTGGTCCCGACAGGGGAGATCATTCTATCCCCCGGGAAAAATGGCGAGAGTTATTGCCAAAATTGCAGCAAGGTGGGTGAATGCTGGGGGGCTCTTACCGTCACTGCTGGGGGGGGTGGTGGAAACCAGGGATTGGCCATGAAGCACCCCAGCTCTGCAGGGGAACACCAGTGGAATGTGTTGGATAGATGCGCAATGTTACTCCTATCATCACAACAGCTGGCATTGAAAAAAAAGTTTTTACATTATTCATACTTTGCAGTTATTGGTTGCTGGGGTAACTGCTTTTGACAGTTTAAATAGGAAATCAATTTGCTCTATTAGATTTTTCTCGTACTTGATTCCCCGAAGGGCAAATGTCCGTTGATGCGAACAGCAGTCGATAAATACAGGGAAAAAGTGACAGCACAGACCTCAAAGTAGCTTCAAGCTACAGCATTTGGGTCGGTGGGGTGTTTAGCTTCGTCATTACTTTTTTCCGCATGTGATTTGACACTACAAGATAGGACACATTTATTAGATGACCTTTAGATAATAATTCTCACTGAAAATATGTTGCTTTTGTTGATTTATAAGTAAGAGTGAGTTGCTGTGATGTTATAATTTCAAAATAAGAGAAAATTACATGCTGTCCAAGACCGAGCCTGTATAAATAATATCTGGTTACTGTTGTTAATTAGTTACAGCTACTAGTTTTTAATCATCACAATGCTGCAAATATTTAAAATAAAGGTTGCAGGGTCATGTTTACCCTGCATCTTTGCCATTGAATGTATGATCATCTGAATGTAGATCAAAATCTGTGTAAATGAAAGAATTCATCTGCTCATTGTGACTCAGATGGAAAAGGAGATTTTCTACTGTAAAGAGCAGTGAAACAGCCGTTAAAGTCAGGAGCAGGGTGTGGCACCAAGGAGAGCACTTTTCAACTCAGCTGAGATGGTTTTAAGGTTCGTGAAACGTTCTCCTCTCTGTGGCTCAGCACACAGCGTGCCTTTGCGGGCGCCCTGGCCTTGATCATACCTTGTTCTGGATCTCTTTGTCAGTGATGTCTCATCGATTCTACATGAAGTTTCATTACGAATATTTTAATTTTAAAAATCCAAACTTATTTTCTCAAGGGAAGCTTATGCATAATTTAGCATCTCTTTTGGTTTCTTAGCTAAAGCTGGATTTAGGGGTGTGTGGGTGTGTGTTATGTCACTCACACCCTGAAGGTCTTCGAAAGGAATGCAAGTGGTCCATGAGGAAGTAAGGCCGAAACTCTGGAACGACATACTTTTTCCAACATTCCGCATTGGTAACATCACATAAGTGCATGAGAAAGTGTGTATGTGTGTGTGTGGGAGAAAATGAGGAAGGGAGGGAGAGTGTGCTGTAAGTGCGAGGGTGTATCCACACTTTTTTTCTTCATCAAAAGAAAGACAATGGCACTGCTGCCCAGGGCCCTGAGACAGGGACACTCCCTGAAATAGTCGTCTTGTCCAGCGCTGCCCGATCAACAGGATACGAGCCTTCCTCTCCGAGGGCCGCGGCGTACAAACACCGCTAATGCAAGGACGCGTGGGGTGGGTTTGGGGGGGGGGATGCCTTGTGAGCGGATCAATAGCTCCCCCCTCTGGCGGTGCGACTGTACTGCAGCCCATTCATCTTCATTGACACACGCGCACATGCGAGGTCCCGCTCGAGCTTCACGGATGTTGCAACGGGACTTTGGTCAGAAGGCAGCGCGTTACACCGTCCTTATAATTACGCAACAGAACCATATAATATCTTCATAAATCCTGTTGCGTTTGATTTCGATGGGGTGACAGTTAGTGAGTAGAGCGCATAGCTGTGCAGTTGTTCTCCTGCAGACCCATGTCGTGTAGGAACTTGTTGCCTCGCGAGTTGCGATCCTTTTCGTCCACACACAGTGCCTACTTTCAAAAAATTGTTTTAATGGTCATTTCCCTCGAGTTTCACACGTTTAAACAATAGGTTAATATGGATATGAACATGATTCATTGTTAGGGTGTTTTTTGTTTAATGACCTCGTGTTTATCTAGTTTTGCTTTGACAGCGATCAGATCACTGATTGTATGACATACTGCGTGTATGGACACTGAAAAGGGTTTATGAACTTTTTTTTTTAATCATAAATGTAACTGAAGTAAAACTAAAGAATAGACAACTGAGTTGTAGGTCACAAATCGGATTTATAATCTTGATCCAACGTTTCTGTTTCAATTTGTGCAGTGGTACTGAACTGCAGATTTCAATTCACAGAAAAAAAAAATTCAAATTTTGCTGAATTGCACATGGGAGCGGCATCGTTGCGGTGGCGCTGCCGCCTCGCAGTGTCTGGGCTGTTCGGGCGTAGGTTCGAATCCATCTGAGATTCTGTGTAGTTTGCAGGCTCTCCCAGTGTCCGATTTGCTCTCCGCCCCTCTCTCGTTTCCTCCCAAAGACATACACTTGGGGTGGATTGACAGAGTGAGTGTATGCGTGTGCTCACTCCCTCAGCCTCCCCGTCCAGTCATTCCGGGATGGGCTCCGGACAGCCGCGACCCTGACAAGGACAAGCGGTTAGTGAAAATTAATGAATGCATATAGACCGTCCGTGGCGTGAAAGCTCCGCATGGCGAACCTCCGAAAATATGCAGCGACTGAAGCGAGAAACAGCGCACGGCAACAGTGCCACGCGCGTCCAGCGCGAGCTCAGCAGCGCCCGGCATTCCGTTTCCTCCCACTCGCGAGATTTTTGCTGCATGAGGGAGACGCTAAACGCTCCGAAGACGCGGGCTGTGGACGTATCGCGGCGGCGGCCCGAAAATAAGACAAGGACTGGAGCAAATAAAGCTTTATCCTCTTCAGAAATATGTCAGAACAATTTGCACGTCTCAAACAAATCCGAAAATTGTCATCGACACGCCGCTATACAGAAATAAATGTGTGCGACGCAGAAGCGTAACGCTGACAGCGCTGATGTCAGTGTGTGACAGGGGATGTGTGTGGGATTGGTCGGAAGAGCTTCCTGGTGGTGTCCGTCGTGCGTTTAAAGCGGGAGAGCGGCGAGGGGGGGCGCATATATAGATACTACTTCTTACATTGCTTCCTGCAGGAATGTATGCAGCCGGCTGAACCTTCACTGAGGAGACACTCTTATAAAAATATCCCGTGTTGTCCTGCAGTCCAGGTTTACTGCCACAGCTACGTGTTCAAACATCCAAAACACTGTTTAAAACAGTAGGCAGGGGAAAGCTGTGCGCTTTTTAAAAAAAAAAAAAAAAATTAAAAAAAGTGCTCATTCCTCAGCCTGTTGTTTGGCGGAAAGGGTTGAATTGGGGGGGGGAAAAAAACGACGCCGGGCGGCGGACCGGGAACACGCCTGCTGCGCCGGGACTCGGGAGCGGACACCTCCGGGATTAAATCTGAACTCGGCTATGAGTTCACTGTAGCGGCCGGAGCGACAGAGAGTCGGCTGCGGGAGGAGTGGGACGCGTTGCCGCGCTTCACTGAGGGCTCTCTTCGGGAAATCGGGTAAGAAGCCGTTCCTTGTGCGAGGAGTACGTCCCGTTCCGAGTCGGACGGGCTCTTTTTCGTGCAAACTTTGTGCGTGGCGTGGACACAGCAGGGCTGCGTTTTGCCACGACAGACGCCACAGGGCCGGCGGCAGGAGCGGTGTGTGTGCGCGCGCGCAGGGATATCAGAACCTGGCACCGCAGGCAGGCTCTCGTTCTGATAGGAGCTCGAGCGCAGTCCCGTTGGGCTTCGTGGGGAATTCCTCGGCGGGGCGCGAACTGAGCAGAACTAGTCGACGCTAAAAAAGACACCTGTATCTGTCGCTTTCTTCTTTTCGAGGTATTAATCCAGCATTCGCGAAGACACTGACACAGGTCCGTCAGTCCTGGGTGACGTTAAGGCTGAGGGGAGCGCGGCGGAGAGTTTTCTCACGCTCGTTCCCTCCACTCCAGAGCTGGTTCACGAGGCGCGGCGACGCGCGCGACTCCGGGACGCGCCTCGGGCTCTTAACGCGGCGCGGCGGTTCGCGTTCTCGCCCGACGACGTTTGTGATCAATAAAGCTCACGCCGAGCTGGTTTTCTCTCAGAGCTGCGACTCGAATTACACACGGTGACGAAGTTCGGGACGTGTTTTTTGGCGGCAAGGATGTGAATTTTAATTTTTTTCCAGTCACTGTGTTATGTCACAGGGAATTTTAGCGTACACAGCGTCACAAGCCTATTTTTCGTGGTGTTTTTACACACGTGGTGTTTAGTACCACAGTATGGCCACATAATTACAATAAATAATATATAATTAGCCAATGCTTGTGCAGTTCATTAGGACGGCGGCCTGACGGAGTTGCGCAGCCCTGGTGGGATGGGATGGGATGACATGACACGACACGCGCAGTGATGTAACCACTCTGACCCAGTGACCCCCCGCAGAGCCTCTGACTGACAGCCCCACGGGCGTCAACCGTGCTGCCTATCTTCCTAAACAGCATTTACACACCGGCGGCAAATGGCCCATCAGATGAGTCCTAGCAAACATGCTTGTGGACCCATGGCTCACATGCATGCAGTGAACGTGTGTTTTGTTTTTTTTTTTTTTTTTTTTTTTCTTTTTTCCTTTTCTTTTCTTTCTTCAAACGCGTCACAGCACGGAGGTTATGTTACTTTGCGCTGGACTTGAGTTGTGCAGGAGCCTGTCACTCTGCTAGGCATATTTGTGATTAATTATTGTCTAAACTGCCGCACTTTGTCTGTGCGAAGGAGCGGTCCGATTGTATTTGCTTTTGATCGGGCACCGTGTCCCCTGCAGCCGTTGGAGTTTGACCCCAGTTCTGTAGCTGCTCTGTCTTTGCGCCAGGTGGTTGGCGGCGTACGACCTGGGTCGTAGGGACTTGGGCTGGCTTGGGACGCGTCGAGAGAAAGGTGACCCATGTGGTTCTCGGTACACGGTCCTATCTGAGACCCCCCCCCCAGGCTCCTGGACAGACGAACACAAGGTCTGTCTTCTGCTGTGACCCCCTTGTTCCGTGGGGGGCAATGTGTGGAGACCATAAGACTACACAAGCAACATTGGTACATAGCCAGTGGGACTGTCCCAACTAAACGTGGCTCTGTGCTGGCATAGACATTTGAAATACGTACTGACGGCATGGCTTCCTCTCCTGTTTATTTCTGTTTGCTATTCTGTTACTTCATTTCAGCACCCCACTCTCAATCACAGACATAGAAATAGCTGCATGCACATATGACAGTAAAGGGGCATTATTCTGTTAAAATGGGAGTATAATATCTCTAACATGAAGAATGTGCTGCCCAGCCTTCCCTGAGATGGGCTGCAGTGTACATGTGTGGCACTGGACGCAGTGTCGCGTGTTTCGATACGCTTCCCCGGGCATCTGCGGTTCTGGGTGTGTGTTGCTGAAATGCAAAGTGTGGTTTGGGCTGAACTCTTTTCCAGCTGTTTCCACATCGTAAGGCATTCGCCGGCTCCATCAGCATGGCTGGAGCGCATCCTGGCTGGAGGTGGGCCGCCCCTCAGCACGAACTGTGCTAGGTTTAGTGAGGTTAGCAGACCCCCTTTTTTAACATTTCCTGGCAATGGGGGTCACATGAAGCGGGCCTTGAGTAATTTCACAAATTGCTGTAGTTCTGTCTGGTTCAGGATGACCGGTCATGTGTGTGAGTGACAGCTTCTGGAGCCTGTGGGCTCCAGGGACTCTGCGGGCCTTGCCTGTCACACGTCTCTGTCGGTTCAACAGCTTGTATTTCTCCGTGCGTGTCTCTTCCGCTCCCACCCCATGCACCGGAGGTCTTGTAGCGGATACAGCTGCTTCTGTCACCTGTGGCTGCCACGACTACAGGAAGCTGTCAGAACTACCCTTGAGGCTTTGGGCCACTTGACCCTGCTGTCTGTCAACTCTTTGGCTTTGCGTGCCAGGAGCTCAGAGCCTTGACCTCCAACGAGACCTTTTATTTTCCTATTTCTGAGCCCAAGGTCTAGTGAGAGGTGCATCGTGTGGGTCGTGATATGTGAGGTGAACCTCAGTTTAAGAGATGACTGGGATGCTTTGCAGCAAGTTGATGTGAAAAGTGGCGGCTGATGAGAGCTGCGCTTCGTTTTAATGACCCTGTTAGTGGGAACAGTGGAAGAGATGGATCAGTTGCATCTCTCTCTGTACCCAGAGGCAATTCTTTGTCCAGAGGATGCGTGTGACTGTTATTTTCTCGCTACCCATGACCAAGTTGAAGTCTCCAGAGTTTGCTGTGATGGCCTACGTTTCAGCATCCTGACTCAGAGCCCCACCTCCCTTTGACATTCCTGTTTGTGGTGTGGAACGGTTCTCATAATTCATCAATTCATAACTGGTCTGCTTCAGCTGTTCTCCCACACCGTCTGAGAAAGCCGGTCTGGTATGACATGGAGACGCGCGCTTCCAGTACGGGATGGGCACTTCCTGTGTGGCAGGTTCCCTTCCCACAGTGCCTCGTCAGCCCTTTCTCACAGTGCGCTGTCGCAGGAACGTCACGCAGGGCTAGGATACAGAAACGAGATGCATAAGAATAAAAAATCACGCTGTCTGGTGCAGTCATAACAACCTGGAGCTGAACACGCTCAAAACAGTGGAGATGATCGTAGACTTCAGGAGAAACACCTCAGCATTATCCCCACTCACCATCATGAACAGCACTGTGGCAACAGTGGAGTCATTCAGGTTCCTGGGCACCACCATCTCACAGGACCTGAAGTGGGAGCCCCACATAGATTCCATTGTGAAGAAGGCCCAGCAGAGGTTGTACTTCCTTCGTCAGCTGAGGAAGTTCAACCTGCCACAGGAGCTACTGCTGCAATTCTACTCTGCAGTCATTGAGTCCGTCCTCTGCACCTCTATAACTGTCTGGTTCGGCTCAGCTACAAAGTCAGACATCAGAAGACTGCAGCGGATAGTTCGGACTGCTGGAAGAATCATCGGCACATCCCCCCCAGCTCTCCAAGAACTGCACTCGTCCAGAGTCAGTAAAAGGGCGAACAAAATCATTCTAGACCCCTCACATCCAGGCCACTTCCTCTTCGAACCCTTGCCATCTGGCCGGCGCTACAGAGCACTGTGCACCAGGACAGCCAGGCATAAGAAAAGTTTCTTTCCTCAGGCCATCTACCTCATGAACACCTAAATCTCTCCCCTAGAGAGTAAACCGTGCAATACATAATACTATTTATATTTATAACTATTTATCACATTTCTCTTACACTCCCTTGCATTTGTATCTAGCAACTATTTTTGTACTATTTTTGTATATTGTGTACTTTATATTTTTTAATCCTTTATTCACATATTCTATCTTCTCATCTGTATCTTGTCACTGTCATTCTGTCTGTGCTGTGGTAGTTCCTGTCACCAAGACAAATTCCTTGTATGTGCGAACATACTTGGCAATAAAGCTCGTTCTGATTCTGATTCAGGGCTAGGATACAGAAACGAGATGCATAAGGGTGCAGCCAGCACTCGGTTTTTTGTGTACAGTCCCACTCACATAAACAATAACTAAAATAGAGTTCTGCACTCGCTTTGAATAGTTACCAGCTACATTTTGTGTGGATGCATGGATGGCAATTCATGAAAGGAGTCTAAATTTTCCTTAGGTTTCCTGGTTGAGATCACCTTAATCCCTTAAAATAATTGCTGCAGTTCTGCTGTGCTGACGAGACACTTGCTAGATGTGAAAATCATGCTCCCTAGCCTATCTCCCCCCGCCAACCCCCAGTCTCTGTCTCACTCTGTCTTTTACTCACTGACTCGCTGACACTCGCTGACTCATAATCCTGGCAGTGTGAGCTTTCCTATAATGCCTTCCTCTCTCTCTTCCCTGGAATGGTTATTCAGGCTGGAGCGAGTGGGGGGTGGGAAGAGCCAGAGATCCTCTTTGAGTCCCTAATCCCTACTTGTTCCATGTGCGCGTTTGCCGGGGCTGTGGGTCGTTCTGCCTTGGTATATTGCTCTATCCGTTTTCTGGGTTCACTCACTCCCTTACTGCACACACGCCACCTGTAGAGCTCAGTGTTGTAACAAGCTGCTAAGGGCCACGCCTACCTATCTTGTACACCGATGACCCATGGGAAGTATAGCCGTGCTTGTGAGGGTCAGTACGTTAGTGTCGCAGGGCTCCTGTTGCGTCTCTGTCGACTGGGCTGCCGATCCATAAATGAGAAGCCGAAAGCGTAAATGATGAGTGGTACTTAGAGGAGAGGGTTCCGCGGGCTCGTAGCGTGATAGTTAACCTGTTTGCTGTGCTCCATTGTGTTTCAGCCTTCACGTTCCATGGCAGTGATGAAGGTAGGTGTATCGTAAGAACGCTCACTGCTCCCCCTGTGTGGTTTACTAGCAGCTTTGTTGATCCAAAGTGCCTATCACGGTCTGTGTGATTTTCTGACCCCTGGCTTGGCTAAGTGGCTGTCTGTAGTTCTGTGAGGTCGTGTGTGTGTGTGTGTGTGTGTGTGTGTTTTTTTTTTTTTTTGGGTCCTTGACGTTGCACACAGCTTGTACGCCCTTCAGCTACTGACACGTCTGAGGCAAAGTTTGTGATGCCATGTGTCTCCCTTCCTGAATTCTGATGGCCCCATGTTAACCTTTGTTCAGGTGTGCCACAAGGCCTGTATGTTGGTCAGGTGTCTTTTTTTTTTTTTTACTCTGGGGAGGGGGGATTGTTGGGAGGTTTGGACTTGTAGCATGGGTGTTTTAAAAGGAGTACTGGGATCGGAGTAATGTTGTTCTTAGGCAGCCCTCCTCACTGGGGCTTGTTCTGTCGCATCTCCTCATCAAAATGCAGGCATTCTCCCTTTAGCATGTAGAGGGGCAGTGGTGTGTGTGTGTGTGAGTCGAGATCAGCTAGATAAAAGCCACAGCTGAAGAAGAGCTGCTATACAAAACTTAGAGACGCAAGGCAGTCGGCCTCTCCGGTAGCGTGACTGGAATGTGTCCATCGGGTCTCTTTCCAACTGTCTTTTCCAGGAAAAGTGTACTGCAGTGTTTAGAGCCAAAGGTCTTGATTTATGGGCTGGATGCCGATTTGATATTTCTCCATTTCTGTCTGTGTGTGATTTGTGCTTGTCAGCATGCTCTTTTTATTTGGTGCATCGGCATAAAATCTTAACGTGGCGTTGGCTTTCCATTTGCTCTGCTTCTTCTTTAGCCGGTACACTAATGTCTGCACACACTGCATCCCTATATCACGTTCACACTCTGCTCTCATTAACACATCATCGTTGACACACACTGAATATTCATAGATCAGCACATTTGCACACTTTTGTGTATGCTGGGATGTACTAAGATGGGCGTTTGCTACACTGCATGTACCTTCACTTAAACATATTCAGTCATGCATGGTTGCGTCATGCTTACTCAGATAGCATAATTGCAGTTCCACATTTTAGACTTCATAGAACCAGTTCTCCAGCAAGACCTATGTTGGAGGGTGAGTGTCCTCGTAGTGTAACCTGCATATTTTGTCATAAGTCCTATCTTCTTTCCTCTTGGATACCCAGCGGCCCTCAGTTGGCCCTTATTATCCCACTTGCCGCAACACACTAAGTCCCATTGCTGTGTTGTGCACTGGTTGCTTTTGTACGGTGCGGCAGCTTTTCTGCCATTTGGGCTGCTGTATGTGCAGTTGGAGGAAGAGGCAGTGAACGCACTGGGTCCCTGTGGTGCTGCACGGAGCACCACTTTGGCTCTTTCCTCGTACTTACTTGCGTCCAAGAACCTCGCACCCTCATCCGTACTGTGCGACAGCCAGACAGCAGTGCGCGTTGAGCTGCGTTGTCTAACCTCGGACACCACCCCAAAACTTGGGACGAGTCGACGGTGAGCTTTGGAGGCGGAGATCGGTGCTGTTGCAGTGCAGCTCCATAGAAAGTGGCTGCATGGGGAGCATTGCCCTCCTCCCATTCCTTCCTCTCTTAGCCCAGGCCTGTGTCCTCATTCTTCCAGTTCTCTACAGCAGCAGATGTTTTGCAGAGAATGGCCGTTCGGCCGAAAACCACCTGCAGATCTGCGTGACTCGGAGTGGCTTCTTCGAGCAGAGCCTGTCCTTCCTGTCCTGTCTGTGTCCTCCTGCTTTTGGAGCGATGAGTAAAATGATGACATGAGAGGAGGGTGGGGCAGCTTCAGTGCGGGAGGGGGGGCTCAGACAATAAGACCTGTGGTGTCCTTTTCCACGGGCCCAGAACTCAAATGTTGCAGGAGCATGAGAGAACGGAACAAATATTGGAAGCTGAATCCCAAACAAGCTGCTTTGTTCACTTGACAATCGCGGCTGCCATGGGTAATAAGCAAAAAAACAGGAAGCAATCGAAAGGGTCAAACACAAGCGTTTGAAGACAGTCCAGTAATGACGTATGTACAACTGTACATTCCGGAATGTCTATGTAAAATGCACAGCTGCTGCTCTGTGTGTTAAAAAGGAAACCTTTTTCAGCAAACTCTGGAACGCACTGGACAAAGGACGGCGCTTCACACAGGAGAGGCCTGTGGGCCGCAGCGCTCCGCTGGGCCTCCGACGAGAACCCCTAACCAGCTGTCTCAGCTTCACTTTGCCTTATAAGGCCTTGTTGGTATTAATATCCCTGGGCGGAGCCTGCGGGCAGAGTGTAGCACCATGGTAGGAGGGTCTTCCAGTAGAGCTGCTGGATTCATACTGCACGTTGTGGAAAATGAGGGGTGACGTGACGTGATGTGACGGGAAAGGTGTGAGTGAGGGGGGGGAGGCTCTAGATAAGAATTCCCCAACCCCATCAGCCTACCTGCAGGTCCCGTCTTGTCCCAATTAACCAGAAGCGTAGCCTATTTCACCTTTGTGGTTGGAGAAACCCTGAGGGTCAGAGTAAGGTGTCTGCTGTGTGACTACCACCACGTTTCACCCTGCATAGACAGTCTCTCTTCCCTTTTGTCATCCCAAACCTTATGTTGCAGGAAGCTAGTACAGGTCTTGAATATCGCCTCTGCGGTGACGGAGTGTGTGTGTTTGTGGGGAGTTGGTGTATTGTACAGAATACTTTGACGCAAGCGTGTGGATGACTGCAGTAGGTAGTAGAAATGCCTCCGATTTCCTTCTCCAGGGGAGTGGAAAGTGACCTGTCTCCACCCAGTGGCTGGGGCTTCCCTCGTCCTGTGAGGCCCCGCCCACAGCGCTGCATTCTTTTATGCTGACATCACGACTGTGTCACACACTCCCTCGCTCCCATTTTCTGCTCCTGCTTTCCGTCGGTGCCCTCACGTGATGTGGTCGCCCCCTCCCTCCATTCTGCCCCACCGTCCCCCGTGGCTCCTCCTCTTCCTCTCATGTCACCCTCGGTTCCCTGTCCCTCTTAGCTCTGCGTGTTGACTTCTAGCGGGACGCTGCGGTTGTTCCGTCCCGGTTGGGCACTGTTTTTGTTTTGCGTTCAGGGACATTTGTCGCAACGGTGGAGGAAGGGCATTGGTGTCACTTGGTTGCAGGGGATCGGTGTGGGTCGTTCAGGATGTTGCACTCTCCATATGGAACTGGAGGAATACACTCATGTACACACTCTGCTGGCTTCCCCTCTTATGGCTGAAAGGTGGACCTCATGAGGATAAAGCTCTGATGACCCTGTTTTTCTGTGTGCAAAGCTGTAAGAGTAAGTAAGGCCATGGGATCAATGAGTCCTTCTCCACATGCCTCAGCATCACCCATTCCCCTCAAGTCCTGGGCCGCTGTTTGGACTTCAGAAGTTTTTTCCTACTAACTGTGGCAGTGTACCGCAAAACAACATCTACAAATAGCCCAAGCAAAGAGTCTGTGTATAAATAGTTCTGCTTACTAGGAAGGCAGAGGAGCGCTTAAATGGATGGCACAGGAAAAGGCAGCTGATGGACTTTTATTGCAGTCTCTCTCCCCTTCGATCGTGCTAATTAGAAGCTCCTTCTTACTACTTCTATTCCAGTATGTTATGACATCACCACGTGCCTGAAACCCTGCGCTATGGAGGCCGAGGCAGAAGGGGAGTCATTACTGGAGCCTCCTGTGGAAAGTTCTGCTGGTGTGTGAGGCCTTAGTGCTGCAAGAGGGCCTTGTGGAGCAGTGAGCTCTAGAGAGGAGCCCGAGTGTGTGAAGAAGAGGAAGCACAGGATGAAGAGAATGGTTGGGTATGACATAGAGGGGACGTGATGGTACAGCTGTGGGGCGACGGGATCGGCGGCATCGGGATGCGAATGGACGGGGAGATGGCGGAGCCGCCTTGGAGGAGAGGACGAGGAGGTCGGGCACAAGTTTCCACTCTTTATTTCCCACGGTCCTCCAACCCCCAGGGTCTCCCAGCCAATCGGTCTGCAAACACTTTTCTCACCCACTCTTTCTTTTTCTTTCCAAATGCCGTCTGACCTGAGAGCAGCGACTTCCAGGGCTGCCGTTTCCTCGGGGGAGGGGCTGCCCGGAGGTCGGAGTTGGAAGGGGCAGCGTAAGTGTAAGTCGCCCCCCCATCAGAAAGTGTGGAAAAGCTGGGCTGCGTCGGCTGCCCAGCGCTCAGGCGGAGCGTGAAAGTCAGCGTTTATCGAGCCAGTGATCCTCTTTGAACCGAGGCCTGCTCTGGCACACGCGCGCGCACACAGCTCGCCTGCAGTTAAGTCTTTCCTGTGGACGACTCAGGAAGGGAAGCCATATTTCGATATTTGTACTTAGTAAGGCGCCTAGGCGTGGGCTGGCAGACTGGGACTAGACGGACGGTGACTCTAGATGTAGGGTGCTCGGTTCGCTCAGTTTACTGTGTATTGTTTCATTGTCAGTAGATACAGTAATCTTCAAACACTGTGGTAAAACTGGTGCTTGATAAGATTGTAGACTGATGAGTAAGGGGGGGGGCAGGTGGGTGAGAAGTGCTGAAGGTTGCCAGCAAACCAAAGAACAGAGTGGGGGATGGTGTATTTGTACACGGAACATAAACATGAAAAGATGTCCTTCGCTAGCTGTTTTTTACATTTATTCATTTAACAGACGTTTTTCTCCAAAGCCACTTCCAATGAACTCTATGTAGTGTTATCGGCCCGCACACCTTATTCACCAAGGTGACTTATACTGCTAGATACACTACTTAACAATGGGGCATTCTTCCATATGCTAGCAAAACTCTCTCTCTGAGACACACACACACACACACAGTATTTGTGATTTTTAGAGTCACCAATACATCTGAACCACATATCTTTCAACTGTGGGAGGAAACCAGAGCACCTGGAAGAAGCCCATGCAGACATGGGGAGAACATGTAATCTCCATACAGACTAAGCAGGGATCGAACCCCACATTCTGTCACTCCACCCAGGTGCTGTGAGGCTGCAGCGCTACTGCGTCACCGTGCCGTGTCTTACCATAGTTTTGTAGTGTCCTTGCACCACAGCTGGATATTTACAGCCAGTGTAAAACAGCCTCCAGACACTGACGTTGAGGCAATGTTTAGAAAGACCTAGAGGGCATCGTAGGTGCCGTAAATAAGAGACACGGGGAATATTCTGTGTTTTGTACCACTATGTCCACCTGCTCATGTGCACCACGGTCTCTTTTGCCTGGTGGTTTTAATAATGCCCATGTTACCCAGCTCAGAGGCAGAGACACTCACAGCGTCTGGAAAGCATTACTCACATTCCTGCAGAAGTGCTCACTGATTGCGTTGGCACCAGACAGAGAGCGAGACAGTTTACGCATGTGAGATTCGGGGGGAGCGAGGACATATTGTCACACAGCAGTGGGTTAAAAACTACAGCTACAGTGGAAAGTATGAGTGCTGTAGGGTGAGGGTTAGTGCTGTGGTGTACTTAGCGCTACGCTGGAAGAACCCGGTGATTGAGGCTGCGGCCGGCCGGCAGGGAGCGCCACCCTCGGCCCGAGTCTCCCTCGGGTGACCTTGGCCTGGACCTCACCTGTGGGGCATGTGATTATAGAATGCAAAGATGGTTGGAGAGGAAGTGGTTGGTTCCTGTCAAATATTAACACCCCCAACCAGCAGCTTCAGGCCCCGTGTAGCTGAGCTGTGCTTCGGATGCATGTTTGTTATGGCTGTAACGTGTTTCTTCAGCAGACATCTGAAACTGCATCGCGTACGCTTAAATGTGCACTTTGCTGTGTTTTTACAGCTGGACACCAAACCGAGACCATGCAAGTCAAGTGTGTTGTTTGACAGTTAGAACAGCTCATTTTGTACAACAGTTCCAAAATGCTGCACTGGCTATAGCCCTCGGTTGGGTATATAGGGGTGCGTAGGGGAGGCCGGGGAAAATTCCAGCAAAAGTAGATCACCATCCTGACATTTTGCCCTTATCGGGACCTTGAAGGATGCTCTCTGTAGGTAACATCCACCACCAGCATGGTGTCCTCCATCTCCCAAGAAACATTCTCCTCCACTTGTTTTCAGGTTCGGGACCCGCGATGGAACTTTTCCATTGCAACTACCTGCAATGACTAGATATAGCAATAACGCTTCGATGGCAATGTTCGTAAGAGCTGCGGTTGTAGTTGCTGTTAGGCTGGTGGCAAATTCTCATTGCAGGAGCGACTGATGAGACCTAGTGTGAGAGAGGAAATTGATCAGTGTGGTGTTACAATGTTCAGACCATACGCTCTCATGCCTTTCTTGCAGAACTTTGGGGTTTGGGGGTAATGAGGAGGGGCTTCTTATGATTAGAAAATACCTAGAAGAGCAATGAAGGTGAATCTAATTTTTATGACAAGTGTGGTTAATGAATCCTCATGGCCCTCAGGGCCCATCCCACCCCCACCCACCTGCAGGTATCCCCCTGCTGGTCCTCGAGACTGCAACTTTTTTGCTCCTTTCTCTTACTTCTGAAGGCTGCTTTTGTCCAGATGTGTGTGCTCGGAGGCGCTTGGTCTGGTTTTTGTGTGCCGGCTCTTTGATTCAGGAGAAGATGGAGTGAGTTTTGAAAGTTTTTGAGTTTCATTACCTTTCTTTGTCATCCTTTGACAGGGTGGTGCTGGGTTCCAGGGATTTTTAGGTGGCACTTGGTACGGGGGAGTTGGAGTTGGAGGGGGTGGGGGTGATGGTGTGACTTTTTTTTTTTTTTTTTTTTTTTTCTCCTTTCCCCTCCCTCCTCCAAAGGACTGCGTTTTCTGCGCAGGGCCAGAGCGAGCGAGACGGGGAGGTGGGGTGAGAGAGAGAGAGAGAGAAACTGGAGAGGAGATGGCAGCTGGCTCGGTCCCACACATGGAGTTAGAGAAGTTATAAAAACAAATTCGGCACGCTCGCTCCAACGTGGTTTTGCATTTCCGATTTCTCAAGGACCAACAAACCAAAAACAAAGACATCAGGACAGGATCAACTCACTTGAAGCAGGCAGCAAAGGGAAGATGAAGCTCCGAGGCACGGTGAGACGCAGCGCTCGCTGTGTGTGTGAGTACGAGACCAAGTATGCAGCAGTGAAATGTGGCTCTTCCACTTCTAGGAGAGAACACACACGCCGTGGGGAAAAGTTTGCTCCTGTATCTCCTCTGGATGACGGAGTGTGTCCGATTCAGCTCCGCATCTTAGGTAGCAGTAGGCGCTCTCTCGGGCTGCGTTAGTAAGCTGTGGCTGTGAATTTTTCCATACGTTTGGTTGTATGTGGTCAGTGTCCATTTTCCCCGTGTGTGTGTGTGTGTGTGTGTGTGTGTGTGTGTGTGTGAGGTGAGTGCACTCGTGTCTGGCTCGGCTCTGCTCAGCTCAGCTGATCCCTTTGGCAGAAAGGGGAGAATAACAATGTTAAAGAGACCGCTGTCTCTGTGAAGCCCCTGTCCGCTGGTCACTGTGTGTGGACTTGAATTCAGAGCCCTTTCTGCTCTCTGCGTGAAGTTACCGATGCTTACAAGTGCTCTGCGTCATTTCACTTTACTGGTGAGCTGACAAAATTCTATTCATGATAATATTTGCAGTGGTGTGGGTGTGGTGGAGGCAGGGCAGTTTCTGGGGGTGTGTGCGCTGTGGTGGGAGGAGCAAAGAGCTTATTGAAGAGCATGGTTCTGGCTCAGTTCATACATTTCAGGTCTTGTTCTTCACACGTCATAATCAGGCTCTTGGAGCTAGAATCATTTATTAATTTATGTGTATTTATTTATCAGAACCTTTTCTCCAAAGTGACAGATCTCGCTCTCATTTAGAGGAAATCCCATCCATTCACAAGTGGCCCTTGCTGGAAAGCCAAAACCGTCAGGAGCAATGGCGATACCAACACGTGTTCCTCATCAGGAGCCTTTCCCACCTGTGGATGGGATCTGTGGATGCTGCAGACAAAGCTGTTCTGCTAACATTTTTTGGAACTTCAGCAGGCAGAATTCTGCACATGGTGTACTGATTACAGCCTAAAAATTGAGCAGTGTTCTCTTATCCTGAAACTGAAATCTTGAAAAGAATGGTGACTTGAAAGACCTTTGTTTTCATCTTCATCCATCTCCTGTAGTGATGGTCCCCCCTGTTTGCGAAGACAAGTGGTGAGATGAGAACAGGTGGGAAGAAGGGCAGAACTTCCAGCTGAATTGTGCATCCTTCCTCTCCATGGTCCTCTTGCTCACATGTTGGGCCTGTTCACAGGGCTCCGCTCAGTGAGGAAGCGGGAAGGAGAAGTGGCACCGCTCCAATCCGGCCTCCGTCCTCCTTTGTTTTTTGTACAGGATTTGGAAAAAGTGACAACGCTCTGGTGTTGAGGGGGTGCCAAGGGGGTGAGGGTGGGAGCAGGAAAGCGGGCTGTAAAGCTGCACAGGCCCAGGAATGGAGGAACAATGCCCTGCGGCCTCTCCTGGTTCCTTGCACTCTGGCTCCACTCCACCGTTTGTGTTCTTGTTGTTTTTAAACTTTTTTTTTTTTTTCCCCCCTCCCCCCTTTTCTTAGTCATTGGCCCGACAAGCTAAGATTATCAAAGGAGATTCCACGATAACAACCACCTTAACAAGCTTAACAAGCCCTGTGAGAGCCTTTGGAGATCAGTTTCCTATTGACCCAGACCTGCTGCTTTTTTTCCTCTCTGGCCCATGTATGAGGATGGCCAATCAGAGATGGACTGTGCTGACTGAGGACCTGCACCAATGGACAACTCCTCATCGCCGTCCCCAGGGCTTCCAGCTTTTGCCTTAAGCATTCCCCATGTTGTCATTGTTTTAATATTTCAGGATGAATTTCGGCTATTTTTGGTAGGACGGCTACAGCTAGTAGCGTAGTGGTTAGAGCGACTGCCTTTGGACCAGAAGGTTTGAGCCTCACCTCCAGCTGTAGTACCCTTGAGCAAGGTACTTACCCTGAATTGCTCCAGTAAAATTACCCAGCTGTATAAATGGGTAAATAATTGTAACCTGGACATTGTAAGTTACTTTGGAGAAAAGTGTTAGCTAAAATGAATAAATATTTGTCTATGGCCATCTCAACCGCAGCTGGGTTCCTTTGGATGTGCTCAGGTTCTGAACAGTCAGACAGGAACAAGTGAGTATTATTCTGGGTAGCGTGCGAGTCCATTGCGGGACAGTCACACACGTGTATTTACTCACGCATACACACACTATGCCATTCAATCACAAATCTGAATGGAACCTGTCTTTGGGTTGTGGCACAAAATGGGAGGGAACTCCAGTTCATGGAGAGAACATGCAAACTCCATACAGATTCAGGGGGCATCGAAGCTGTACTCGATCACATAGCCCTGACTCTGTTAGGTTCTCGCACTACCTGCTGCACCACCATGCTGCCCAGCAGAACCAGAATGGCGCTTTAACCGCTGCACCAAGCAGCAAGACTTCCCCAATAATTTAAAATCAGTACATTTTTGCTTTTAAGCAACAAGTGTGGTTTGGAGTTTTTGAAAACAGTGATGTGTGCGTAGAGGTTCAGCTCTCTCCACCAACCCAGCAGGGCCAGTTTCTGGAAGGGAGGCAGGCTGGCGGAGCGACGGTGGATTAGGATGGATTCGCTCTCTGCCGCGACCTTGTCACTTTCTGTTTGCTCGGCTTGGTGAGGGTTCAGCCGCAGCTCAGCGACCGGTGCGTGTGCCATGACGGAGCTAATTGCGTCCCCTGTTGAGTTGACAGAGCCCCGCTCTCTGAGCGCTGTTTCGTGCCAGCTGGAAGGACAGCTCTCCTCCTGCTGCGCTCCAGCACAGGAACCGGGACTCTTCGCTCCACACCTCCTTTGTTTTTCACGTCTTGTTTCGAGGAGAGGCCCATGATCACTCGCCTTTCTTGCTATTGTGGACCATGTTGCGTGCGTGTGTGTGTGTGTGTGTATGTGTATGTGTCCGTCCCGTAGCTCCTTGTTAATTAAAATGTGCTCCCAGGTGTCTTTTCCCTCGCAGGGAGTGGCAACAACTGTGTCAATAACACAACGGTACGGGCAGCAGCTGTATTCACCTGTGTTTGTGTGTATTTGCGCATGCACACATACACATGCGCTGCCGGTTTGAGCGGCTCATCTCTGCTGTCAGGACCAGCGTGGAAAAGCCGCGCGGCAGCCATGGACCTCGGGAACATTCGGGACCTGATGCGCAAAACTCAAGCGTCCATTGCTGAAAAGGGCTACCTGGCCAAGGGTGCGGACGGGATTCAGATCACGGCTCTGCTCCAGACTCAGTCCCTGGTTCAGGACAGCTCTCTGAAATTTGTGAGCCTTTAAGTGAAGCGGCGCCTTTCGTTTTGTGCGCCTTTTTCTTTCCGGGAAAACGTGGTTCTCGGTCGTGACGGTTCGGTTTGTTCCAGTGCCTTGGTTTGCGCGTGAGCTACATGTTTTCCGAGCAATCCCACGTGTCTGTGAAATGTTTTGTGTTTCTGCCTGCGTGTGTTGCCCTTGCGTGCGCTGACCGGCCGACTTTTTGCTCCTGCTCACCTGAGTCAAGGGCGCCTTCAGGGCAGAAGTACGCGCGCAAGTGTTTTGTCCTCTTTGAACGCGGTTGGTTGACACGCTCTCTGTCCCCCGTGCAGGCGCTTGGCAGCGAGGGAGTGCGGGTCATGATGGAGAGCGCCCTGACAGCCCGGGACAGGGTGGGGGTGCAGGACTTTGTCCTGCTGGAGAACCACACCAGCGAGGCGGCTTTCATTGAGAACTTGCGCAAGAGGTTCAAGGAGAATCTCATCTACGTAAGATACGGACGCGCACACGCAGAACGTAACCCTCAACATTGTGCAATTGTGTGTGTGTATGAGCGAGTGTGTGAGAATATCTTAACGTGTCTGACACAGAGGGGTGTGGTCGCTCCACCGTTTTGATGTGGCTGTGCTTTGCCCGCAGACGTACATCGGCTCGGTTCTGGTGTCGGTGAACCCCTACAAGGAGCTGGAGATCTACACCAAACAGCACATGGAGCGATACAGAGGCGTCAACTTCTACGAGGTTTCCCCTCACATGTGAGTGGCAGACAAACCTAGGGGTTGCATTACGCAATTCATTGTTTTTGCATTTCTCAAGCTTGCACCGTGCGCCTGTTTGTGGAAGTGGTTGCTAGGCACTGCCGGAGTCTCTCACCGATGCGCTGACATACTGATCGTTCTAAACAAGCCACGCTTTGTGCAGAGTCTGCAGTGAGCTGGATGTTCCAGGGCTGCTCTCCCACACACTGCGGCTCCTCTAAATGTTTTCTCTCTGTCTGGGGGAGAAGACGCTTTGCCAGGAGTTGTTTGTGGATAGCTGTTGAGTGGCGATGTCTGATCGTACCAGGCAGCACTCTCAGCATTTCCCTGTGAGAAGTGGAGACCCCCAAACACCCGAACCTCCCCATATGCACGTTCCAGCTAGTGGGAACGTGATGAAAGGGCTCCCTTTGCTCTTCCACTCTGCAGTTCCCAGTGACTCAGCAGAAGAGGCCCGCACTGCTGTTGCCCTGAAAACCTCCCCCAGAGTGACTCACAGGATCCAGGAGAAGCACCGCTGACTTTTATTGATCCTCTGTCTACGAGCTCTAATGCCGCATTACTCTTCTGGCAGCGTGTTATGTCATTCCGAGCCTAAGCAATTTGCCTCCCTGGAAAAACATGCAGGAGGTTGTGGCATTCCAGGGCAGTGTTGCGTCTAACGGTGCGTCCTGCTGTGCGGGGTGACACTCAGAACCTTTCCCTCACCCTCCATGGTGTTCGCAGTTACGCCGTCTCTGACAATGCGTACCGCTCCATGCGGACGGAGCGACGGGACCAGTGCATCCTGATCTCCGGCGAGAGTGGGGCCGGTAAGACGGAGGCATCCAAGAAGATCCTGCAGTACTACGCAGTGACGTGTCCCGCCAGCGAGCAGGTGCAGACAGTGAAGGACCGCCTGCTGCAGTCCAACCCTGTCCTGGAGGTGAGAGAGACAGATGGCAAAGGCAGAGATGCACACGCGCACACGCACACACACGCTCTTCTGGTGCCAAAGAAGTGGAGCAAAGGTTTTTGAGGAAGTGAACAGACTGGGGGGTCAGGGAACAGTCTGTGTTGTGCCTGAGCTGCTGCGAATCCACATGTGCAGCAGATGTGCAGGTTGTTATTTGTAATGTGTGGTTATACGGCAGTCACTTTCATCCCTACTGGCCAGCTGAGTAATGGCTTCTGTACAGAGAAGGTGTTTTCACTCCTATCTAATTGGTACAACAGCAGTATGTGCTGCTGTCAGGGCTTGAACCGTCAACGTAGGGGGAGGGTAGAGGGTATGTTGGCAGACCTTCAGAAACACACAACGCATGTTGCTTCTGTTGTGTTCCAGGCTTTCGGGAATGCCAAAACCCTGCGGAATGACAACTCCAGTCGATTTGGAAAGTATATGGACATCCAGTTCGACTTCAGGGTGAGTCTGCACGCTCTCCGTCTCTGGGATCATGGAATCAGATAGGGTTTTTTTTTGTTTGTTTGTTTTTTCTCCCCACTCAACTGAAATTCCCCAACCACATTGTCTGCTGATTTGATGGCGCTTACCTGAATGAAAAGTGGGCTTACGGAACCATACTCGCTGCCTCCGTTAACAAGATTGTCTTTCCATATCACTCCTTTGTTTGCATTCTTGCACTTTTTTTGCCCTTTTTGCGGTCTGGATGTTGTGGAATGGGATGATGGTGTGCGTGCATGTGCATGTGTGTGTGTGATGCCCCTGCTTCTGTGATCCAGCATTCATGCATCACCCCATCTTCCTGCGGCCCTCCCTTTTCCTACCCTCGCCTGCAGGGGGCACCGGTGGGTGGACACATCCTCAACTATTTACTGGAAAAGTCCAGGGTGGTGCACCAAAACCACGGCGAGCGCAACTTCCACATCTTCTACCAACTGATTGAAGGTGGAGAGGAAGACTTATTGAGGAGGCTGGGACTGGAGAGGAATACGCAGCAGTACCAATATCTGGTGAAGGTCAGTAAGAGCAGTGACACAACTGTCGCGGTAGTGCTCCGGCTGAGCTTGGCGGTAGTCGTAAACCGATGTTACTAGTGTATATGCTGTGCTGGGATCTACGTTCACACAGAGATGGAACCAGTCGCCATTCTTTTTTCTGCTTCTTATTGCCTGCCTTCTCTCCACTTTAACTGTTAGAGCTCCTTCTGCTCCCCTTTCCTCTCTAGTCATTCCCCACTTTCTCTCATCCATTCTTTCATGGTATTAGATGTAATAGACTAGGCAGCCCTATTCACTTGTCATTAGGGCTTCTCTCTCTCTCTCATTTCCCTGTAACAGGACTTAAGTGTCAGTCACTCAGTGCTGCAAGACTGGACTGTCAATCTCTATCCCTGTCCCTTGAATCATTAATTCCTGCATTTCTCTGTATTTTCAGACTTCTTTACTAGTGTGTGGTTGTGACGCATCTAATGGTGGAGTTGTGCGTGTCTTTTAGGGCAACTGTCCGAAAGTGAGTTCCATCAACGACCGCAACGACTGGAAGGCGGTGAGGAAGGCTCTGTCGGTCATCGGTTTCAACGATGATGAAGTGGAGGTGAGAGTTCTGCATCGTAGCATTTCTTTATTGCCCGTAGGATTTGGTTTGGTTTGTCTGATACACAGCCCTGCCAAACCTCTGCTGTTCTTTACACAGTTGTATGAGACACATGAACACTGCGCAGGCGGACTAGTGCCAGTTGGAGAAGCTGTTTGCTTATCGCTGACGAGAACCTCCCAATTCCCTGCAGGGCAATGATGCAGCTGTCCAAATTACACTAACTAGCTATTGGCAATAGATGTAACCCGGAGTGCAACTGCTGTATGGGATCACATCCCTTGGCTCTTAACAGAACAAGTACAGCTGCTTCAGAGGCTGCAACAGAGCTGAGCATAGTGTGAAACTTCACTGTTGGTTCAGCCTAGGCTCCAGAGTCCGGCCTGGAGCACCATAACTCAACAGAGCAGTACGCTAGCTGTCAGACCCCACCAGTTGGCTTGCAGAGTGCTGGCTTGGCACTGGGGGGGTAGAGGTGCTGTTGGCAGTTGCTGTCACTGGAAGTCTGTTTCCTCTGCGTTTATCTTTGGGAGGAGAGCCAGCAGTGGGCATCTACCCACACTGCACCAGCAAGGCAGTTCGTACATATTAAACGGCTATTATATTCACAGTCTTTTTTTTTTTTAAATTCCCCCAAAGGAATTTCATTATTTTCAGGGCTTGTTTCTGATTACATTTGTAATGTGAGTCGAGGAACAGTGAAATTTCAGATATTGTTGATGTTTTAATATTCTTCTACCGGTTCTTTTTCTTTCATGCTTTCTTCATCTCTGCAGGAGCTGCTGAACATCATTGCCAGCGTCCTCCACCTGGGAAATGTTCAGTTTGGAGCAGAAGAGAGTGGCAACGCCTATATCACTACAGACACACAGATCAAGTACCTGGCCAGGGTAGGACACCTGCCCTGTCTGTCCTTTTCACCACCTGAAGCTGTGTCTGCAGCACATCTTTACTCACAAAAATACTGTGGTTTAATGCATTAAGTATTGCATTTTGAATGTGTTGCAGTTGCTAGGTGTCGAGGGGTCCATCCTCAAGGAGGCTCTCACCCATAAGAAGATCATCGCCAAGGGAGAGGAGGTGGGTGTGAGTGCTCGCTCACCTGGCTTTTCTTAAGAAGATAACCTCTTACTTGTGTGAAGATCAAGCCTTCCATGCTGTGTATGACAGGTGCTTTCTTTTGCATTTCAGCTGATGAGCCCGCTAAACTCTGAGCAGGCGGCATCGGCACGAGATGCCCTGTCCAAAGCTGTTTACGGCCGCACGTTCACCTGGCTGGTAAACAAGATAAACCTGTCCCTGGCTTACAAGGTATGGCCTCCTTCATAAATGTAGGTTTTTTTTTTTTTTTTTTTTTTTTTTTTTGAGGAAGGAGTCCTGCTCTATTCTGGAAAATATGAAGGCATTTTTCTGCACATGCAGTCTTGTAATGTTGGACTCTTCATTTCGGTACGAGCATGTAGCTCCCCCTTATGTAGTGAATAGGATACTGCAATTAGGGGATTTCCTCTCCGCTTCATTGTCCTTCCTGTGAATTCTGTCCCTACAGAAATAATAGCAGTGAGTTTCTTGCACCCACTTTTGCCATGTGCTTTGTTTTACAGGATGATTTATACCCCCTCAGTAAGAACGCATCTGTGATTGGTCTGCTGGACATCTATGGCTTTGAGGTCTTCCAGCAGAACAGGTAAAAGGAGTTTTACCTCTTGGTTGCACAAAGCAAGGTGATAACTGTTTTTATGTGGGCTATGTCACATGTTTGTGTTCCCCTGTTGCTGAAGCAAAGCAGATCAAGTGGAAATGTCCACCTGAAAGCGTTTGAGTCTGCAGTGGTGTAAAAGGTGGTACTATCTGAGATGGCATGGTTCTCTGTGACACCACTTTTATTACAAACTTTCTCCTCTCAGTAGATTTTGCAGTCTTCTGTTCAGCTATACTGCTTGTGTCAGCTCATTTTTGAATTGGGGTTTTCTGCTCTGCATTTTTACATTCTTTGTTAGTGGCTCAGGTCCATTATGCCATAATGGGTGGGTGTCTTTGGAGATCACTCTGTATCTGTATTATTAACATTTGTGAGTGTCTTTTCTGAACCAGTGACAATGTGTGTCTGTCTTCTGTACTGTCATCTCCTCTTATTTCTTTTTTTGTTTAAAATTCTGTGTATGAGCTTTCTTTTGCATATTCATCACATGGGACTTCATTATGTAGCTTCGTTTGCTGAGCCACCTCTCTTCCTCTTGCCCGCAGCTTTGAGCAGTTCTGCATCAACTACTGCAACGAGAAGCTGCAGCAGCTCTTCATTGAGCTCACACTCAAGTCGGAGCAGGAGGAGTACGAGTCTGAGGGCATCACGGTGAGGGAAACAAATCCCTGTTTTCGTACAGGAGGGATGATTCCTCTCCAGCCTACTGGTGCAGTTCAGGTTGAATAAATCCAGGTTTCAAGAGCAGGATCCATTTGTAAACTTAATTGCAAATCTTTGCCAGGTGCAGTTAGCCATAGTTGTCAGTCTGGTTAAGAAACAAGATTAGTGCTGTTTGTAGAAACATTGAATGCCCATCTCCCTTTTTGTGTTTGATCATGTCAACAGAGCCAATCAGTGTGTAAAATGACACGCAGGAGAAAAAATGGCCCTCGGTCAGACTTTCTGCCTAGTCAAAGAGCCCATTATGATTTGATGTGTGGCATTTTGTGCTGTGTTTTTCTGTTCCAACATTTTTACTGCTGGATACACTGCCATTTCTTGACCCCGTGAACTTGGGGTTGGAGGCGCCGTTTGCAACCGCAAGCGGCGAGTGGGTTCGGAATGCGGCTTTACTGGAGCTCCTTTACCATCTGGACGCTTATAAATATTGCATGAAGTGACTTGTTCCTTCCCCACTGTGATTAGAAAGTTAAAACAGTGGCCTGTCTTTTGTTTCAGTGGGAGCCAGTGCAATTCTTCAACAACAAGATTATCTGCGATTTGGTGGAGGAAAAGTTTAAAGGCATTATCTCCATTCTGGTGAGAGGGAATGGGTGGGATTAGTTCTACCTCTTACACTCATTCTTTCTTTAGGAGAACCTTCTTCCTGTCCCTTCTTGCACCAACTGTCCTCTCTCTACCCCCATGTCTGGCCTTTTTTGCATGGTTCAGGATGAAGAGTGCCTGAGACCAGGGGATGCAAGTGACTTAACCTTCTTAGAGAAGCTGGAGAACACAGTGGGTGGTCACGCTCACTTTGTAACGTAAGTCTGCTGACCTGACCCTCAAAACCAATATGGATGGGGATGCATGGCCATACCACTGCATTGCTTAGCAAAGTAATTTTAGCCTTCTTTGACTACAGCATTTAGTCGACAACTCTTTTGCTGCTGTATGGAACGCACTTTTGTAAACCAAACGTGCACCAGCTTTTCCCTGTCAACATGTCTCGCTGTCTGTCTGGTTCAGTCACAAGCTGGCCGATGGGAAGACAAGGAAGGTGATGGGGAGAGAGGAGTTCAGGCTGTTGCACTATGCTGGTGAAGTCAACTACAATGTTAACGGTGAGGAGGAAGAAGGAGAAAGGGAGTGGATGATATGTAGCTGCCTGGCCCCTGTCCAGTCCTCACTCACAGCAACATTTTTGATTTATTTTAGGCTGACAGCCAAGGCTTTGTTCTCTATATGAAATTTGGGCTGACAGTCTCCCCATCTTCCATCTCCGTATTAGGTTTCCTCGACAAGAACAATGACTTGCTCTTCAGGAACCTGAAGGAGGTGAGAGCTTTAGGATTGACAGTGCTTTGTGTTTTGAAGGGGAAGCCTTTCCATTGCTTGTCCCTTTCTCCTTCGGCATCCAGTCGCCCTTCTTGTTCACTTGTGTGCTGTTGGCACTGAGTTCGGTAAGTTTGCTGTGTTAACGCTCACCACACTTCTTCATTGTGTTGTTCCTCTGTGTAGATCATGTGTCAGTCAGAAAACAAGATCCTGACACAGTGCTTCGACAGGGAGGAGCTGACCGATAAAAAGCGCCCTGAGACGGTGAGAAGATCACATTTTAACCACCAGTGATTTACATAAGCATCCAGGCATAGTTTTCGTGTGCACAAACACAGAGGCATGCTAGCAGGAATCCCTTTGGAACTGACACATCATTCTCCCATTTTCTGGACCACCCCCTCACCTTTAAAAAGGCGTTCATTGGCTGAGAGTAGGAGGCACAATGCTGTCATTTTTAAGTGCGCATGTTTGTGTGTGTGTGTGTGTGTATACACATAGCTCTGTGAGCTGTGCTCCCCCACCCCACGCTGGCCGTGCCTGGTCAGTCCGCACAGTGTAGCTCTCTGTTCTCCTCAGGTCTCATTCTGCTCACCCCTCTGCTCTGCTTGCCTCTGCTCTTCATTCTCTCCGTCCTCTCCTCTCTCCATCTCACTGCGCTGTCTTCGTCCTGCAGACAGCAACTCAGTTTAAAAACAGCCTGGCTAAACTGATGGAAATTCTGATGTCCAAGGAGCCGTCTTACATCCGTTGCATTAAACCCAATGATGCCAAACAAGCAGGTATGGCAGGATGGCAATCTTTGACCACACATCTCAATGTCTTTTGTATGTATTAGTGCTGGTCTGTCTCTCTGTGAGTCTTTGTTGGCTTTCCTGTAACTCCTTCATATGACTGTGAATAACAGCCTGTGTGCCTCTTGTTTTGACTGTAATTTGAGAGTAATTCTCTAGAAAATATCAAATACTAGCGAACTGTTGCATATTGTGAGTTTGGGGATCTCTGCCTTCTTCCGAGCTCTCTAACCCCCTACCTTCTCATAGGACGCTTTGATGAGGTTCTGATTCGACACCAGGTGAAATACTTGGGTCTGATGGAGAACCTGCGGGTGAGGCGAGCTGGGTTTGCCTACAGGCGACGCTACGAAGTTTTCCTGCAGAGGTGAGTCTACTCTGTGTGGACAAGCTGCAAGCTCTTCCTTCTAGTCAGTACAGACATCTCAAGGTTTAGCCTTTTCTATGCAAACATTCATTATCTATTCTAAAGCTGAAGGTGTAAGTGAAAATGTGCATTTTTGTGACCATTATTGATATTGATTCAACTGATGTTTTTCTACAAAGTGACTTAAAATGTTGTTTGCTTAGAATTATTTATCCATTTAGACTGCTAGGAAATTTTAACTGGATTGAGGGTAAAGACTTTGCTCAAGGGTACTACAGCAGGACTGGGATTCAAATGGAACCTGGGTCCTTCGAGTGAAAGGCAGCGGCTCTAATCACCAGGTTTCCAGCTCCCTCAGTTGTACAATTTACACGTGATGTGATTTCTTTGGCAGATATAAGTCCCTGTGCCCAGACACGTGGCCGAACTGGAAGGGCCGCCTGGCCGATGGCGTGTCCACACTGGTCAAGCATCTGGGTTACAAACCTGAAGAGTATAAGCTAGGCAGGTGAGCTGGCAAGGCTTACAGACTTGGGTCCACATGTCACATCCAGTCTACTCCACAGTCTTTATTACCTGTAATGTTTTTACCCTTCCCTTTTCACATACTAAGTGTGATACAGTATTAGTGTTTTGACAGGCCGTTCATCGCTCTTATTTCTACTGTTTTCTTTACTTCTCTGATAGTTTAGTCCAGTGCCTTATGTGGATTTCAATACCGCCTTCTACATTTCACATATAAGGTGTTTTGCCTCCGCAGAGTTTCACTGAATCATGAATTGGCAGTAGTTTAGCCAATGATCTGCTCGACATCTACTCACTATTTGTTTGCGATAGTGTCACATTGCGTCCCCACAGTTCTGACTTATGTGAGCTGATTTATCATAAGGCACAAAGACATGTGACTTGGTTTTTAGTGGTTTTGGGTCTTTGCAGGTCCAAGATCTTTATCCGCTTCCCAAAGACACTGTTTGCAACAGAGGATGCCCTGGAAGTGAGGAAGCACAGCTTGGGTAAGCCACTGGAGGCCTGATGCTGGAGCTGTGCTGTTCACAAGGAAGGTGATGTAGGAGCAAACACAAATTCTACTCTCACCTCCTTCAGCAACCAAACTGCAGGCTTGCTGGAGGGGTTATAGCCAGAAGTCCAAATACCTGAAGATGAGGCACTCTGGTAAGGGTCCTGCTCAACAGTTCTCATTTCATACAGCACCAGTCAAATATATGAGTACAAGTGGTGGAAATTGCTTTCTGCAGCACTTGTCTGGGGTGTAGTGGTGTAACTCGACCTCCTCATGGCAACGTCTTCTCCGCTTGGTGTCATCATAGCCCCGTGTGTACTACTTTTCCGCAGCAATCCTGATCCAGGCCTGGTGGAGAGGCATCTTAGCTCTCCGGGAAGCTAAGCGTCGAAGAACAGCTGCCGACACCATTCGCAGGTAAGCGCTCACTGGGAATGGTGGGATGTTGGGGGGACACTTGTAGAGTAATTGGCAGTCGGGGGGGGGGTGGAATATATGAGCGTGACTACTTATTGGGCAGCATGCCATTTCTGTAACTGCCCTGCTATCTGAGTTCAAATGTTAAAACCCTTTATTGACAGATTCATCAAGGGCTTCATCTACCGCAAACAGCCGCGCTGCCCAGAGAATGAGTATTTCCTGGACTATGTTCGCTACTCCTTCCTCATGAACCTGTGGAGAAACCTACCCAAAACGGTCCTGGACAAAAGCTGGCCTACACCTCCACCGGCACTCACTGAGGTTTTTCCAGCAAGCAATCATATGCTCCTTCTGATGAGAACCCATATCTAAGAGTTGACAGGACCTGCTTTACCTTTTCTTCCCCTCACCTGATCTCATCTTCCCCAGGCATCGGAGCAGCTCCGGAACCTGTGCATGCAGAACATGGTGTGGACCTATTGCAAGCGGATCAGCCCCGAGAGGAAGCATCAGGTGACTTGTGACACAATACAACTGGACCCAGATGTTTCCAGTGATTTTTCTCATTGGGATTTTCCTTTTTTTGTTGTTTTTTTTTTTATCTTTTATTTTTATTTTTAAATCTAACTTTAAAACACTTTCTTGACGTAGTTTCACTGTTGCCTACTTTATGCAACCAGATACTTTTACTGAATAGTTTTAGGTGAAGTACCTTAAGCAGATCCCCTGACTGGGATTTAAAGATGAACTGCTTTTGCTACATGATCTTGACCATTTTGGGCTTTTTGTGGTTTCTGCCCACTACTTTCCTCTGATCTTCGGTTTTACATTTTCACATCCTGTGGTGTCCTCTCCCTGCCCTCACTTCCTTACTGATGATTTCCCCTGCTTCTCCTTTTCACCTGCTCTCTTGGTGGCTCTGTTTTCCCGCAGTTGGAGCAGAAGTTGGTGGCAAGTGAAATTTTTAAGGATAAGAAGGACAACTATCCCCAGAGTGTCCCCAAGCTGTTTGCCAGCACAAGGCTGAGTGAGTTCTTCCCCATGCGTTGAGGCAATTGAAGTACACACGCACAAGAGCATGTTGTGACACTCTGACACACTCATAAACACGCAGCAAGAATGATCTAGCCGCTGTTGAAATCTTCAACAATTGCTTTCTGTTTTTCCACTTGTCTCTCATCCTCTCCCTCCCAGATGGAGAAGAGATCAGCCCCAAGGTGCTCCAAGCTTTGGGCAATGAGAAGATGAAGGTGATGAGCTGCAATGTCGATGTGCTGTTTCAGTGGGATTTTACCCACCTCTTGTGTTGTTGTAACATTAATTGAAGTGCATACATGCGTGCGAGTCCTAACGCACATGAACCTTGCCATCCTGTCTTTCCATGCTAGTATGCTGTTTCTGTGACTAAGTACGATAGGAAGGGATACCGTGCACGGCCTCGGCAGCTTCTTCTCACTGCCAGCTGTGCTGTCATTGTTGAGGACAGCAAACTGAAGCAGCGCATTGATTACAGTGCGCTCAAAGGTCAGTGGCAATGTCACTAGTCACTAGTATTGCTGGGGTCAGTGGCGGCACATTGTGGGTTTCAGTCAGTGCTGTCACACTGTGCCACTTCTCTAGGGGGGCTCACATTCTCTGACCAACTGACTTATTTTTACAGGTATCTCAGTTAGTTCCCTCAGTGATGGTTTGTTTGTCCTTCATGTGCCATGCGAGGACAACAAACAGAAGGTGAGACAGCTGTTCATTTTTGGTTGTCATCTCTCTTTATATTTCTACATAGCCTGTTACTGGTTACATCTTGTATATGCTGGCTTTTGTTGCAGCTGAGTTTTTAATTTGTCATGATACTGCCATTTATACTACGATTCAAGCCAATTTAAACCAACCGGTATTCTTGAGATAAACCTTCCTACAGTAACCTTGCTCCATGAGCTCTCTTGACATCGCTGAGCTTACCACTTTGACATCTGATCTTTGACCTCCAGGGTGATGTGGTGCTGCAGAGTGACCATGTGATTGAGACCCTAACCAAGGTGGCAATCTGTGCAGACAAGATTAACAATGTCAACATCAGTCAAGGGAGGTTAGTAAGCATAAAGTAACGAAGGAGTCAAGAAAAATAACTAAGAATCTCTCGAGTGTTTACTATTGCAAATGTAATATTGTCACATTTTTTGAGGACTAAAGCATGTCGTCTTTTTCATCAGTTGCCGAGTAATATGTCACGGTTCATGACGAATATTACAATACATTTTCAAATGTACTGTGTCCAGTATTACTAAAATTTTCAGGTGATGCAGCTATAACTTAAGGGGCTAAAGGACATTATTTCCTGACTGCAGCATAAAGTTCACTGTTGGTCGCGGGAAGGAGGGTGTCATAGACTTCACCCCTGGCTCGGAGCTGCTTGTCACCAAGGCCAAGAACGGACACCTGTCTGTGGTGAGTGGCTGCTACGGAGCAGGGTTCTGCTCTTCTCCTGGTTCTTTTTGTTTTCTTTGCCTCACTGTGTTCGCTGAGATGCATTTTTGGGAAGAGATGCAGTTTGTAAACTCTCTGCAATTTTTACAAAGTAGCTTTCACTGACTTCACATACTCCTCCTTGTATTATTACATATATAACTCCTGTTTCAGTTAGTGCAATTGAAGGGTTCTGTTTTTGTGTTCTATAGACTGCCCCTCGGCTCAACTCAAGATGATGACAGACCAACTGTTGCCTACCTGTCAGCAAGTGGAGATGCTTTCAAATACCCTCTTTTTCACCAGTCAGCTGACAGCAGACTCCTTTACTTCAAGCAATCAGATTCCAGTTTCATACGCCACAAAAGGGCTATGCTCCCAAATAAGAGAATATAGTTAAGTAAACATTATTTATGTTTATATAGAAATATTGATGTTATTGGTATTCTGTAATTACTTAAATTTGAAACAAACACAGGTGACATGTCTACAGCCTCCTCTCTCTCACCTTTTCTACTGTCTTTGAGTAGAAATGGGATATGGGGCAAAAAACGAGACAGTGACTTGAGCTTGTGCTTGCAATCAGGGTTCTTGTTGTGAAATGCAATGTGCTATGAGTTATGCAAGTTGATCCCTCTGTGGCTTTCTCTCTGTCCACTGCCATCACTGCCTCATACTGCTTGCCTTTATTGTCTGCCCTTTTTATTTTTGTTCCCACTTTGCTGGAATAATATTGCTAGCCAGAAACATCGTATGGTCATTGCTGGCTATGTTGCTTTTCCTGACATTCTGACTTAAAACAATGAGGTGAAGTGAATGGTGTCAGTACGTTGAATTTTCATTTCCACTTGATACAAGACCAATAAATATAATGGAAGCCATGCAAAAATCAAACCTTTTTTTTATCTCTGATATGAGTGGGAGAACTGTCACAGAATTTAGCAAATGAAGTTGCTAAAGTAAAATTGTAAAATTTGTACTTCTCCATGACGTGCTTTTGCTACATTGTAAAGCTATACGATGGTTCAATCATTACTGCAGATATATACAAGGTGAGACACAGGTGGGTGCATGTTGTCTTTGCAGTCCTCCTGAGAAAAGTCATGTTTTGTAATTGAATTCCAATTTCCAGACCTGCTGTGTTCAGTGTTGGCCTGCCCTCATCAACGGGTCACTCAGCACTTTTGGCAGCTTTGTCCTCATTTGCAAAGGAACCGGCACTAATTATACTGCCAGGCCATTCTGCCTGATTTCAGTATGTTCTCGCTAAATTTGTTGTACGTGGGGTGGGATCTGCTGACAGTTTCACTGTGATTCACTTGATCAGTAGTTGGTAACTGGGGAAACTAAATTGTGTGTGTATTATTCCGGCCAAAGGAATATATGTAAACCAAATAATGTTTATTGGGAGTACCAATTGGAGCAGAAGACATTGATTTGGGGTCAGACCGAGCCTTTTTGGTCAGTCTTCAACTTGATTTGTACTTGAAGTGCTGAAAAATTTTGTAAAATGTTTTGGAAAGCTGGTTTTTATGAATTCTCAGACTGTTTTGAAAGAAAAATATGAGGAATAATCTACAAGGGTAAATCAAGTATCCACAATCTGTTAAATTATTCATTACTTTTTGATTTAGCCTAGTACATTTCAATACATTTTTAACTCTCCTCCAAATCTAAAAATTAACTATTGCAAAACTGGGATTTTCTTGCTGCACTAAAGCTATATTTATTGTTTATTTGAATAGATACTTCATGTTAACTGGTTATATATTGGTTGACAAATTTGACCTTTTCAGCTAATTTTACAAATTTCATAATAAGAGAGGGATATATTTTTCTATAACTAGAAATCTAAATAAATCTACAATAGAGCTTATTAATTCACTATAGCTTTCATGTTTAGAATCCAGCATGGATGGTAGCCACTCATTGTGTATCAGATTTTTTTTCCCTCCTTTTGTTTTTTAGTTATTGTATTACAAATGCTTACAATATAATCAATTTTTTGAGGAATCTGGTATTTCTTTTAAAAATATTCTCTTTTTGCATTTCTCTTAGCCTAGAAGATGCATGTTCTATATTCTACCTTTCTTGTTCTGTGTGGAACCACCACAACCCCCCAGATGTTTCTGTGAACTTTTTTCTGAATTTTCTTGAGAGAAAGCCATGGAGATGTTAGACGAGGTGCACAGATGCCCCATCAATGTACTTATGCACTGACAGCACTAGCCAAAGGATGCCCTTGGGGCATATTTTGTTGACTGTTTTGTAATTAATTATAAGTGCTATTTTGTTAGGCATGGAGTAAACAGGTGAAGACAGAAACCAAATATAAATGCCTTGTGCATTCAAACCAACTTTCCAAAAATGCAAAAGAATCTTGCTAATGTGCCTTGTGTTTAACTGTAAATTAATTTATACTGAAGTAATCTAATCCTTCCTTAAGGCTGGCTCAATTATATTTTTGTTGGTTGTCTTTTTGTTAAAACTGTTAAATCTGGTGTTCCACTCTTTCCAAACCACCCTCATAACATTAGAGCAAGGTAGTGGAACAACCTATGGAGAATTGGTGGTAGAAATATGAACGCATTATATACTGTACATTGTAACCTGATGCTGATTTCTCCCACCTTTTAATTCAGTTTTACATGTTATTGTTTCCTAATTTCTTGATTTAGAATGATTCACAATAAAGGGCAAACATTGTTAGTCCTAAACTATTGTATGTGCACTCCTGTGTAATCGAGCGGCACCCTGAGATGAAGAGGTTTTGAAAACAATAAATAAAAAGAAAAATGTTGATAGTGTTTTTCTGGAAGTGGGCTGAAGCACTGCATATACAAATCCCACTTGAACAAATAAGGATTTGTGTTTGTGATGTGGATGTGTAAGTGGCGGAAGACTATAGGGCAAAGCAGTTAACACCTATAGCTGCACGGTATTTGTAAAAGTTTAATTTCTTTCACACAGAAAAGGTTAAATATGCTTTCAGCAGAGGGTCCTTTGATTTCAAGTTGTTGCTTCGTCTACTATTAAAAGTATGTGGTAAATCTGTTATACGTGCAGAACTTGGTCCAAATGCTTTAATGCAATCACCTGGTACATTTGCATCAGACTTTACATATATACAAAACTGGACTGGCACCATGATGCAAAACCAGACCAAGTGATCCGAGTATTCTGCGGTGAGACCCCAGTAACATACGTCATTGTACCACTGACTGAGGAACTGAACCATAATCAAGAAAAAACAAAGTGCTTGAACTGCTGAGAAAGGAAAAGTATCGCAGTCTCCAGCAATATGTGAACTCTTCAGTACAGAGAGACGCAAGTATGTACAAAAAAACATTCCATTTGAAGACCACGTACACACACAACTCACACGGGGGCTGAAGCAGTTTGTTCCGAGTGGGGTCGCGGTGAGCCGGAGCCTAATCTGGCAACACGGTGTAAGGCTGGAGGAGGAGGGGACACGCCCAGGATGGGATGCCAGTCCATCACAAGGCACCCCAAGCAGGACTCGCTCTCTGGTGGGTCTGGAGTTCAGGACCCGGCCAAACCCACTGCGCCACCGCGCCCACCTCACGTCCAGCTTGTTCACGATAAAAAAATTACATGAATTTGGTTTTGATAAATGTAACAAAAATTGCAATCAGAAAAATCAACATATTAAAAACAGGATAGCAGAGATGACAAAGCACAAGGCATTAAGTCATTTAAATAGCATTCAAATCAACCAGTACAAAAAAGTTTTTATACATCAAGTTCTTATCCAAATTTCACATCTGAACCAAAAATTTACCCTGAATAAAATATCAGTGATTCCCAAATGATGTTTGCAAGCTTATGGCCAAGATGTATGCAGATGCAGTACATGTTAAGTTACAGGAAATCCAGTTGACATATTTTATTAATACAGTTGAGTTGTTTTTAACTGGAGAGAATATTTTTACGCATTGATTTAGCAAAGAAAAAGTGGTTTCATGTGTAAAGACTATATACTGAGTGGATGTGAAATTTAGAAAAAAATACGTTCATTATACACTTTCAGCTTTGGTTTGGCCTGCTTACGTGACATTGTGTCCGCTGTGGGTCCAGAAAAAGATCTAGAATAAAAATAAACGTAGCGTGATTTAAAAGAGATCTGGAAATAGCCCCCAGTTCCCGTTAGTTAGCTTGTACTCGCAGTGCTGGAGTTACTGTAAATGAACGTTTGCTCCTGTCCTGGTACCTTCCACATTCTATCTAATCCTTCGATTTTAGGAACATCGTAAAGGAGCAGCGGAAACATCTGTGTTTTCCCCAAGCAGCTATTTCTCATAACAGTGCAGACAAAAAGATGCGCGAATAGAATTGAATGTGTTATTCTAAAAACGCGCGCCGCGTGCAGGGGAGGGGAGGGGAGGCGGGGGTTTACACTGACTGTATTCTCATCTTTCATTCCCTAAAAACAATACTTTCGCAGAGCAGCGGGTCACTGGAGACTCGTACTACAAACGTTTCATAGTTGATGCGTTCCTTTGGCTGTCAGAGAGTTTATGCGCCGACAACACTCTATGTATCACTGTTCGACCGTGAAGATTTAGGAAAGTGCGAGAAAGACCTGCCTGCCTGTGTCTGTGAAAACTGCTCAGTCTGCAGAGATCTAACTTTTACATTTACTCATTTTAGCAGACGCTTTTCTCCAAAGCAACGTACATCTCAGAGAAAATACAGTGGTTACATCAGTAGATTAGCAGAAAAAGACTAAGATGGAGCTTGCTTCTCTTCTTTACACCATCAAATTAATAATGCAAAAGTGCTCCAGTCTCGGGCCACGAGTGATGGTGAGTGAGACCTTCTCGGACAGTTAACTCGGACTTAACTGGAACAGTTACAACATCCCTCTGCGTAAAAGCAAAAAGCGGCGTAAAGTTGCCCATCTAACACTAATTCGTAACGGACAAAGGCTGTCCGTAAACAAACGTAATGTGGCAACGTACTGTACTGAAAGCGAAGCGCTGAGGCCCCCCGCGCGGCGGAGGGCGCTCTCTAAGTCACGTGACTGCCTGTAAAAGGGACAGGCGGTAGCGCGCCTCACGTGACCGTCAGGACGAGACACTCAAATCATTTAATAGTGATTAATGAAGAAGACAATCTATCGGAAGAACAGATCATGAGGCCGTTCCGCGATGTTTTGTATAATCGTTATTTATCGCCTTTTTTTTCTAGTTTTACAGAGAACAAGTTACTCGTGAACTCATTACTCAGCAGTTTCACTTATAATAATGAACGAACGGCAACTTCAGGTTGTTTTTTCTTAGGTTGTTTTGTTAGCCTGCTAAGGATGAACCCCCCGTGCCGTGTTTACCCTAAAAACAAGGTAAGTTGGACAAGATATGATTTTACTAACGCATCGCTCTCTTATTTCTCAATCGTGCGGTACGAGTCCCGATTCACCCACTTCCTCTCGTAGTAGTCAGATCAGATGTGAGGGTATTTACATACAATTAACAAACACAATTCCGTTTCATTACTCCTGCAGTGGGAATAGCGGCGGGAGACAGGGGACGTCTCCCTCTGTCTCCGAAAGCCTTCCATAATGGGTTCCCCTGTATTTATGTATAATTCCACTGAATACTTTCGAGATTATTTTTGTCAGTGCCCAAGAAATTGTTACATCACTGTCTACCTCCTGTGTGTTGGGTGTCGAAATGTAGAACGTTTTGTAGTAGTGTTTGACTCGTTCATAGACTAGAGCTCATCGGGTAAGAATGGAATATGCCTGACAACTATCAGTTATATATTATGTAGAGTCTAGAGTCTATATATATATATATATATATTTATATTTCTTTACCAGTTGTCAACATTATTAAACGTGCTTAAACTTAGAACAACACTGTTCCGGGTGACGGAGGGGGTATCCCCCTGAACAGAGAGACTCGCTATTGGCTCCTTGATATTAGTGCGTCATCGCCGCTGGGGAATTCCGGCTCGCGCCAGACTTGCGCGCTAACGCCCCGACTTTTGGTGATGTGTAATATTTGGTGCGTCTGTGAAGACTTTTAGAGGCTTTTAGATTCAAACTAAAAGTGTTTTGTGCGCATACTGGTCAGTGAAAGCGAGATGAAAGAAAAATGAATGAATGTCTTTAAGTTCGAATAGCGAAAACGGCCCCCAATTTCTCCTTTTTTAAAGGTTGGTGGTTGAATGAGTGGTTCTTCTGTGGTTGTTTATGTGTCAAACTTTAAACTTTTGCAGAGAAGTGACTTCAGTCGTAGACACACAGGGGCATGAAGATGCGAGGGCGGAGAAGAGGAAGGCAGTGCCTGATGCCGCATTGCTGAAGACAGGAAGAAGAGCCGCACACAATTTCACCAGATGGCAGAACTCTGTTGCCTAAAAGGAAGTGTCTGGAAGATCATTTGACACACGTTGTGTAATGTTGTGTAAGTTCATTCAATGTATGAGAGGACTGCTGACGTTAAGGAACAACAAGTTGCAGAGGAACCACACTGTAAACTGCAATCTGGGGCATCCATGGTCATGAAAGACTCTTGAACCACTACTGTATTATGTTAATCAGGTGTTTTTCCAAAGTGAGTTTGTCATTTTGCGCTTTACCTATACAGCCAAATATTGTTTTACTGAGACATTTCAAATTAAGTACATGTTTCAAGGTTTCAGCTGCAGGGATTTGACCCTGTGACTTTCTGAGCTACTTAACCACTGAGATCTTCATACTGGTACTGCGATGGCACTGGGACCTTGTTGTGCAGAACTGAAGTCCGAGCGTGTAAAGTTGGTGGAGGACTGGAGTCAGCACATCACCTTCCTCCTGGAGTTCCTGTACCAAGTGGGGGCACTGACCGAGGAGGATGTCAGCTTGATACAGGGTGGAGGCTCCCTGGGCAATCGGGACCGCATGCGGTTGCTACTGGATGTGTTGCACGGGCGTGGGGAGGAGGCATGTCGTGCATTCCTGCATGCACTGAAGGAACTACCAAAAGAGCAACAGGGGCAAGCATCACAAACAAGGAGAATACCAAGGACAACCAGCTGGAGCTGCTCAGGAAGCACAAAGAGATCCTGGGAAGGGAACACGTCCCTGCAGACTACCTCAGTGTCCGAGGGGGACAACTGAGCGGCAGTGAGCTTGGTCCGTTCACAGAGACCACATTGTCCCAGCGTCAGGGATATGCGGTCCCCCTGCGCTACCAGCACGAGACAACTGAGGTCGGTGATGCCTTCCGCAAGGCGGAGCTAGGCCCCGAAGGCCAGGGACAGACCTGTGAGTTCTCCAAGGTGTGCCAGAGTTTGTTGTTTGACCGAGCGGATGGGGTTACTCTTCTTTCAGGGGTAGCAGGCAGTGGAAAGACCACATTGGTGAGGAGACTGGTGCACGACTGGGCTGCCAGCGAGGAGTCCCAGAAGGTGGTCTTCTCCCTGTCTTTCCGGGAGCTGAACCTAGTCAGTGAGCCACAGAGCCTGCAGGAGCTGCTGTGCGTGCACTACAATCACCTCAGAGCCATTCTGCCCCAGATCCTTGCCTCCGATTTTGGCCGCATTCTTCTCATCCTGGATGGACTAGATGAGTTTCGGTTCCCACTCGACTTTGATAGGACTCCTAAATGCTCTGACCCTGAGCTTGCCCAGTCCATGGGGGACATGGTGGTAAACCTCATCAAAGGGAACCTCCTTCCTGGCATGTCACTCCTCCTCACCTCCCGGCCTCATGCCCTCTCCAAGGTACCACCCCAGCTGGTGTCTGTGTTCTACACTGTGCTGGGTTTCTCCCCAGACCAACAGCGCCAGTACTTCCTGCAGACCTGCCGGACCCCCAGAGCTGCTGAAAAGGTGTTGCAGTATGTGTCCTCCCACCAGCCCCTCCTGCTCATGTGCCACATCCCTGCCTTCTGCTGGATTGTTGCCACTGCCCTGCAGGACTCAGTTGAAGCACAAGGCTCCACCCCTCTCCAAGATCCCATGCCCTTGTCCACCCACGAGACAACAGACAGTCCTATCGCCACTGAGCCAAAAACTATGTGCACGCTGACTGATGCTCCGCAAGGCCCTGGAAAACCTGCTACAGTCACTGAAATCTACTGTTGCTTCTTGAAAGCAATCCTGGTGTTCCATGGGGAGGGACGGGAGGGGACATCCAGGGTGCACCGGCTCCAGGAGGCACCCCGGGTGCTGCGAGGCATGCGATCCCTGCTGCGGGACCTGGGTGCCCTGGCTTTCCGGGGACTGTTGGAGAGGCGCTTCCTATTTGATGCAGCTGACCTTGGTGCCCTGGCCCTGAACTGCAGTGATCTGTCCCGAGCCTTCCTGGTGGAGATCCTGCGGGAGGACCGTGCCTCACTAGCCTGCGAACGGAGCTTCCACTTCATCCACACCAGTGTGCAGGAGTTCCTGGCTGCGCTCTACTATGTCCTACAGTCACTGTCCGGTGCCGACCCTTTCTTCAGTCCCAAGCCCGGCCTGGCGTCGCTGACTGGGAAAGCCCTGACGGCTGCCACATGCCGGCTGCTCGGACATAACCGACTTGTGCGCAGGAATGTCAAGAAGGCCTTCCGCTTGAGTGAGAGCCACCAGTCCGGTCACCTGGACCTTTTCTGCAGGTCAGAGTTGTGTGCGCACCTGTGCAGTGTTGCTCTTTATGAACATCCACATGCACAACCTGTGCTGTTCCTGCACGTAGTTGTGCCAGTTACAGTGTTCTTTTTCCGCAGTCCTTTCCATCCTCTCTTACCGATGCACTGCACACCGGTCTGCTGTATACTGCTTATGCTTCATTGATGCACAGTGCCACACGGATTCACTGTACCTGCCCGATGCGCCATTCCACATACTTTCTGTAATTTGCGAACTTCCCTACTGGGATTAATAAGGTGTTATCCTATCCTAGATTTGTGTCAGGACTCTTGGTCCCTGGCACTCACCAGATACTGGACGGGATTTTCCCCCGGGAGCCTCGGAAACTCTTCCCCGGTTCCACCGGTCGGGCTGCTGCCCCAACCAGCCCCACCTCTGCCCCTCCATTTCTACTGAGGCTGCTTCACTCCCAGCTGCAGCGCCAAGAGCTCCGACCAGAGCGACAGGTCAACGCCTGCCACTGCCTGTATGAGGCACTGGACCCGGGTCTGTCTGCCCGTATGCAAAACTGGCTGTGCCTCTTGGCCCAGCAGGCTGTAGCAGGATCTGTTCGAACCGAGCAGGATTGGAGCGAGCTGGCCTTCCTGCTGGAGCTGAGTCCTTCGCTACAGGACTTGAATCTGGAAGCCCAAGGCCTGGGGGCCGAGGGGCTACGTCGCTTGCTACCCGTGCTACCCCTGTTCAGCACCCTCAGGTGAGTCGCTGTTCAAAACATTCTTGGGGAATTCCAGTGTCATAATTACCCTTGATTTTAGTGCCACCAAGTAGATTTTTGAGGCATTTTTAGTTTCAAATTAGGTTTGCCATCAGAACAATGTTTCCAAATCGCTGAAATGCCCTAAGTGGTTGGGGTTACCATTGCCAGCTTCCTGAAAAATGGTGATGGGCAGCTGGTTTTTGTGTAAAAAAAAAACACCACAATTTTTACGCTATTGGTTAAACCTGTAAATAACTGTGGATGTCCCGGAGGTGGCGTAGACATGTCCTGGCATAAAGTGCAGTCTCCCAGCGACCTGAAACACAACAGGAACAGAAGTGAACTTCCTTGCTACTTCTTTTAAAGATTTTCCGCTGGGCTCATCTTACCTCTGGTGAACACTTGAGGAATCTTGCAAATCTGCAGAAATCCCCCCCCACAGCAACAGTCACACCTCCAGCAAATACTGGTTGATGTGGGTTACCTGTGTGAATTGTTCTGTTCAATACAAGCTTTATTTCTTCATCTGACCAGAAGCTGCTGGAAAGGCCATTATTTACATTTACATTTATTCATTGAGCACTTTTCTCCAAAGCAACATACAGTGACCGCAATGTAGTCTTTAGGTGACACCTTTATTCAAGGTGACTTACAAGGCTAGATACCATCAACTCCTTGCAGTTGTTCACCCATCTATGGATCAGAGAAATGTGACACGCATAAATCCACTCACAAAGGGCAATTTATTCCCCAGTTTTTCTGAAACATCTCTTTGATATGTGGGAGGAAACCCACTTGAACACAGGGAGAACATGCAAACTCGCACACATTGACAGACTTTGAACTCATGTCTAATCACGCTGTCCAGGAGCAGTCAGGCATCAGGGGTAAATGTAGGTGTGAAAATGGATGGTTATATAATTCTTCTTCTGTCCTGTCCTTTCTTGCCCTAGATTGGGCCTGAATCCTCTCGGCCCAGAGGGGGCTGCCATCCTGTCTCAGGCACTCAGAAGCCCAGATTGTCGCATCGAGAGGCTGTGGTAAGTAGAGCAGGTGCAGGAAGGGCCAATGACAGCAGAAGGCCCATAACTGATGTCCTACCTTGTCTTGTGGACAGGGTGGTGCAGACAGGCCTGGGCTGTGAAGGAATGAAGATCCTCACTGAGGGACTGAGAGAGAACCACACAGTGGTGGATCTAAGGTGAGCCTGGCAGAAGGTCCTCCTCAAGTACGATTTCCTCCCACTTATATGCACACCAAGACAAGGTCCGGTTCAGACTTCCTCACTAATGAAGCGCTGTGTTTGCAGAATGGCCATCAATGGCATTGGGGACGAGGGCGCGTACTGCTTGGCAGAACTGCTGAGGACTAATCGCACACTCAGGGATATCAGGTAAGCAGATGGTGCCATTGGTCTCTAGGGAACACATCACTGACATATTTGCACAGAGGTGGTCAGGCACAGGCTGTTGAACTGTTGTCGTAGCACAATCATGGGAGTACACCCCTTACCTTACCTTACCTTACCTTACCTCAACTACCAGGCTCCGTGACAATAAGGTGACAGACAAGGGTGCGGAGTGTTTGATGGCTGCGCTGGTGGAAAACACCACTCTGCAGTGTCTGTGGTGAGTCACAGCCCCAAGGAGGAACTACAGTATCCTCATCATCACCTGGTCTTATGAATGATGTAGCTGAGCTTTTGCACTGGCAAGATCCTTGACATATCTTCTCAATGAAGCATTATCACTGTTTTGGTGTAACACAAGGCAAACTATGACTTGCCCTTTTGGTGATCCATGAAACTCAATATTTTGTTTAGAGTTTCAGTGGGTGAATTCATAGCAACTTGCTCAGAACAGTTTACTTACAATAGCTTGTCCTGTGGCACTAAGCTACGTGTTTTAACCCAGCATTGTTGTTTAATTTAATTGCCATTTTGTGATGTACCACCATTCAGGTTATTTGACAATAAGTTCTCCAAGGATGGGGTCCAGAGACTGAAGGAGTTTGCAAAAGGCAGAGCTACGCTGGACATCAAAGTGTGCATCTGATGTCATCTGGTCCACTTTCTCATTATTAGGGAGCCCCGACAGCGCTGCACGCTGGCGTTTTGGGCACTACAATCTGTGATGTCACGTCTGTTACTGTTAATATTGTTTTTTAAAATCAATCTCTGCATTCATGCTGTTGTATATTAAAAGTGTAAGCAGTGTTTTTTGCTATTCAGTTTACTATTCAGGTGTTGGTGTACTTTAGTGTTAGTTCAGGTTGACCTGCTGGGCTACTTTGCGAACCTCAGCATGGAGGCATTTCTGTGCCCTTCCTACAGAGGGCACAGCTGAGCACAAAGGCAATTGCTCACTTAAAAAATTGTTTTGGTTTGGGAAAGGTTTTTTTTTTTTTTTTTTTTTTTCCCCCCCAGACTGCATTTCTGTCTGAAGTTAATATACATTTTAATTTATATGTTTTATAGCTCTGACTAAACACCTGGGACAGAGGCCAAATAGGCAGGGAAGTAATTTAATAAGTGACAGTACTCTACATATGTAATACAAAGAAGCGTTGTTTTTGGAAAAGCAACAAGGCTAGATGAATTTTTAGCAGTTTACCCTAATTAAGTCATGCTGAATTTTTCTGAATGTCATTCACCTGAGACCAAATGCTTTAAATACCAGTTTTCCCTTGAGGATGAATGTTCTTGTTAATCCTTTCATTTTGTAAGAAATGTTTTTTAATGTTGATGTTTCTTCATTGGAGAGACTTTTGGAAAATGTAAATATGTGTACTGATTAATTTTTTCATTATGTTGTAATTTGACTCAGCTCGAAACCATTGATATTCAGAAGATATTTGTCCGAGCGTATCAGGTGGAGGACAGCTTTTAAGTTCCACATAACATTTCAGTAAAATCAAAGTCCCATGGAACACGTAGTATCAGAGATAAAGGTCGAGGTTGATTAGACCTGCCGCTTGCATAAAATCTTGGACGTGGAAATGAGCTTCTGCACCTGGCAATGCAGTAACTTTACCAAACGCCCGTTCTATTTTAGTGTCGTTTAAGTGTAAAGTGAATTTTTTTGTAGAAGAAACAATGACAAGGGAACTCCAAGCACCTGGAAACTCTGAATGACTTTGCCTCCATAATGTTTGACTGAAGTTCTGAAACTGCTGTGGTTTGTGTTGTGGGATTCTGTTACCAGCTGTTAGAACTTTCTGCCACCCACTGATGTGTTCATGTTTACCAGTATTGAGGGTGCCACTTATTTTGAAGTAACAGAGCTGTAGCACCAGAGAGTAGGACCTGGCCAAACCCGCTGAGCCACTGCGCACCCCATTACTTGCAAATATTTTTCTATAAAATGATATCTCTCCAAATCTTTTGTATGTTCAGATTCTTTGTTGAATTTTACGTAGATGTATATAATGGGGGGGGGGGGGGGACGCAGAGGGTTGGACCGGGTCCTGCTCTCCAGTGGGTCTGGGGTTCAAGTGCGGCTTGGGGTGCCTTGCGACAGACTGGCATCCCGTCCTAGGTGTGTCCCCTCCCCCTCCGGCCTTACGCCCTGTGTTGCCGGGTTAGGCTCCGGTTCCCCGTGACCCCGTATGGGACAGGCGGTTCAGAAAATGTGTGTGTGTGTGTGTGTGTGTGTGTGTGTGTGTGTGTGTGATAGTATTCAATACATACATGGGATTTTTGGGGGCTTCCACCTTTGGGGGATGCATAGAGCATACTGCACCAGGTTCTATATGCTGCAGAATTGTCTGCCAGAGATGTGTGTCATTAGTGTTCTTATTTCTCCCGTCTTTGTGATATTGGGCAGGAAATTGCTGACCAGGAGTCCTCCATCAGCATCCCTGAAGGGGGCATTGGTCGAAGCAACCCACTGAAACCCTGGTTCGTTACCAAGTAAATTCCCCACAGCCCACAAGTGAATCCCCCTCAGAAAGTTCCCTCTGTGGCTGCCCTGCGCGGGGTGGGGGATGGGGGGGTGTTGCTAAGGATTGAGTCAAAAGTCAGTGATCTGGAGACGTTTATAACCTTGTTTTTTTCCCAAACTTTACAAGAGCATGGAGGCAAGTTTCATCTTTTTATTTAACTTTATTGTGCATGTTCTTTGTTCTTGTTTCAAGTACAAAATTCAGAGTTTTACATATAAAAATAAATTAATCGTGAAATAAATAAATATGAAAAATAAATAAACAAATAAATAAAAGCAAACATATGTATAGACGTGTGGTCAGCAGACGTAACAGGCAGACGAAGGGGGGTGTATCGCAAAGATTTGCATATTTTCACAGTTTTTTTTAATACTGGAAAGTCTCTGAAATCTCCTAGCAATAACTTGGGAAGTTAAAAAAGTTAGCTAACTCATGAAAACAAAAGAAAAAATGAAAGCAAGTACTGATTGTGCTCAGGTCTTTCAATGGAATAAACCGTAATCCATTGATGAACTGTTAGGAAAAACTGCTCCTTTTTTAAAAGTCTTATCTAGCATCATGCATCACATTCTGAATGGGTTACATGTTTGCAGTGGTCACTGACTCACGTCCCTACTTCCTATATCTGGACCTCAGAAGAATGAAGTCACGGACCAGCTTTCCCAGGTACCGCTCCAAGTCCCTGAGAACTACGTAACCCTGCAGACGCTTGTGCCAGCTCAGTTGAGGCTGGAGCAGCGAGAGAGGGAGCGGCTGCTTTGTGACCATTTCACCGGATGGACCGCCTTGGCTGCTCATTCGGTTTAACTGCAACGATAAGCAACCGAGGATGTGAGATTCGACCAGAAAGTCTCAGATCTGAATGTCTTGTATATTGTTTGTTTACACTGTGTTTAAAACCAAGAATATCCAGCTCCTTGAAGGATGCGGTTACCTGCGATTTAATGTGATGGAGGAGGTCCTGCACGTCCAGCTGAACTCCGTACATGGAGCGAGTCACCGTATCCGTCTGGCCGTTCATCCCCTCCTCTATCTGTTTTCTGTTGGCATCCAGGTGAATGAGGAAGATGTTCAGATCTCGTAGAGCCCTGTTCAGTCGTTCTGTGTCCTACGCACACCAACATGCAGATAGCCAATGAAGAAACTACAAGCCTCACTTCCCGTCAGCACTGGCAGCTCTAGGACCTTTAAACTGCTGACCACTTAAGTGAGTCAGTAATTGGAATAATTAGAAACTACAGAGGTCAGGAACATCTGGAGGCATCAGGTAGTACTAACATCCTGCACCTATAATACACTAAGGTGATATTAATGTGCATGAGCACCCTCTCCTGCCACAGTTGCACTTCTCAAATACCTTCATGTGCAGCCAAGTGAAATAGTCTGTATTCAAGGAGGGTAGTGTCTTCAGCATCAGGCTGCGATCCTCAAACTTTGAGTCCCCCAACTCTTGTTCTTTCTGAAAAAAAATTCCGCGCAACAGTTAACATGGTACTTTTATAAGAGTAATAACACAAATATTTGGAAAAATATATTTTGTAAATGTGTAGACTTGCCCGAAGGACTGGAATGATTAGAGTGTTCTGTGAGTGTTGGAGACTGCTGTAGTCATGATTATGACATTGTTCTGTATGTTGAATATGCCTGAAGGACCATCTACCATGTTAGGCTCCTTGTATGCACAAACATACTTGGTGACTTAAGTTATCTCATCTGAACCTCTCCTATCCCGTGTTTGCGTGGGTGCTCTTTGCTTGCCATGAGATCCTCACATAGTGCATCAGGAGCGTTTGGATGCGTGAACGGATCCTTCTTGTGAAGTGGATGGAACTGGAAAGCCGCCTGTCACCGTGCTGATGTTTATGGCTCTCGGTAATATGGCACGACTCCAAGGTGAACAGCAGGAGCAGGTAAAACTTCAGTCGACACACCATGGGCATATTGGAAAGGTGTGAAAAGGTGACCGCTGGAATAAAGTCCGAAACACATCAATGATATATATATATATTAACAGCGCTTAAAACAATTATCTAATGCAATGAAAACGTGAATAACATTCGTAGTGGATTACACAGCTCAAAAAAGCTCATTTAGCGCTGCTATATAGCAGTGCGTACCTTAACTGTGTATAAACTGGTTTAATTTGATGAGGAAAACGATCAGTCAGCTATAGCACTTAAAGGAGTTATACACAGATAGTGGCGCTGGGAAAAATTGTTTGTTTGTACACGGGGGACATGTGTCCTCCCATCCCCTCGCCCATCCACCTGTATATCACTTGCATTGATGCAGAGATTATTTGCTATTATTATTATTATTATTGTTAATTAATAGTCCTTTCATAAGTTGCTTAAAATGATTTTAAACTAAGGAGTAAAAAAACTTATTTAGAGGCAACAGCTGTTTTACATTTTCTTCAAAGCAGTTTGTAACAAGTTTCTGTTATAAGAGACTTGCAAATCATCACACATATAGTCAGAGTATCTTTACTGCGTTCATTCGGGCCCAGATTAAGGGTATGAGAGCAGTAGGTGGCACTGAAGCCCCAATCCGGTTATTGTAAAGAAGAAGGGGCTCCAGCCACTAAGCTACCTGCTGTCCTCTGCCAGATGGCTTCTTTGAGCAGGAACCTTTCATTGTGTTTTTTTTTTTTTTTTTTACTGGGGAAAGGGCTGTCATTTCACCTTAATGGAGATGGATAAAAAACAAGTAGCGCAGACTAAAGTTCTGCAAGGAAAGAGCGATTGGAATCGGTCACCTCCAGGATGAGGTGTGCGTCCTTTCATTGGACGAGTGTTACCAAAGTGTTATAGGCATGTATTCTTTGTATTCTTTCATTCTCTGTGTAAAAGTCTGTCAAAGAAAGAGCATATGGAGATGTGCACGAGATAAAATTGCCCAAGCTGCCAGGGTGCAAAAGGCTAGACCTGGGTTTTGGTCACAGACTGGGCTCAGTGCGGGCTCTGAAGGGCGCTTAAAGTTCACCAGAGCGCTTTTAGACGGGTTGAGGGTGAGAGGATCACAGCTGGAGACCAAGCTGTATTCCAAGCACATCACCACGTATAAAAACCTTTTGATAAGTAAATATCAGTCCATCTATTCATAATCCAAACCATTTATCACGTCCATCAAAATGACACTACCAACAATAAAAACGCATGATTATTATTGATGATAATGATGATGACGATCAATAAAACTCATATCAAGATATTAACCATATCAAAAGTCGTTAAGATCATATTAAGAAATTTATTAAACGGATACACACACACACACAAACATTTTCTGAACCGCTTGTCCCATACGGGGTCATGGGGAACCGGAGCCTACCCGGCAACACAGGGCGTAAGGCTGGAGGGGGAGGGGACACACCCAGGACGGGACGCCAGTCCATCGCAAGGCACCCCAAGCGGGACTTGAACCCCAGACCCACCGGCGAGCAGGACCCGGTCCAACCCACTGCGCCACTGCGCAACCGCGCCCCCTGTTATTAAACGGATATTTAGTAGTAATAATAATAATAATAATAATAATAATCATCATCATCATCATCTGATCTATTAGTCAACTTTTGGACTTCCATTAATACAGTTTTGCAATATAATATATACGCTAGGGAACGGATTTGGTTAACACTGATAAACGTAAAATGAAACACACACACACACACACACACACACACACACACACACACACACACACACACACACACACACACACACACACACACACATTCTCAGAACCGCTCGTCCCATACGGGGTTGCGGGGAACCGGAGCCTACCCGATGACACAGGGCGTAAGGCCGGAGGGGGAGGGGACACACCCAGGACGGGACGCCAGTCCGTCGCAAGGCACCCCAAGCGGGACTTGAACCCCAGACCCACCGGAGAGCAGGACTGCGGTCCAACCCACTGCGCCACTGCGCCACCGCACCCCCTCATATGAAAGTTTCTTGGCAATAAAAGTGCATAATTGTACATGATGACATCACTCTTTATTTAGCAGACTTGTTTGTCCTGCTATATATATATAGGGCTTACGATATCAGCAATGGTACTGTAGAATAGAGTAATACAGTAAATGTGTCACATACCCTACCTTGGAGAGATGGGCTGCGGAAGGAAGGCTCGAATTAACAGATCTTCAGAGTAGTGAACCACCGAAGGAGACTTATATGCTCCTTCGTCATCTTCTAGTTTCGCTCCCCCCCTTTCTTCTGTTATTTGAAATTTCCCTCCAATAACAAGTCTTTTGCAAGTCTGTAAAAACTACTAGGATGTTTTACTACTTGGGGAAAAACGATGATTTTAGAGTCATGCACCACACTTGTTCCACATATGACATGTACGAACAGCGCAAAATACTTCTTATTAAGGACATTGATTCACCAGCATACTCCCATCAACACAAATATTGTTTCTCTGCACTTTGTGGGCTGCGCGAACTTTTTTATAAGTTACGGGTGTTTCGGAACACTGTTAAGGGGCGGCAGTGCGGGGCAGCGGGTAGTGCTGGTACTTCACAGCCCTCGGACTGTGGCTTCGAACGCACGCAGATAGAAACGGCTGTTTGTACTACGATCACGTGTCCCCTCCGAACACGTGTACGCACAGCGAATAGGGCACAGCTCTGCACACCTACCTTGTGAATTACACACACACTTATTGTCTGAAACCACTTGTCCCCATGGGGGTCGCGGCGAACCGGAGCCTAACCCGGCAACACAGGGCGCAGGGATACACCCAGGACGGGACGCCAGTCCATCGCGAGGCACCCTGAGCAGGACTCGAACCCCTGAGCCACCCGAGAGAAGGAGCCGGCCGCACCCGCTGCTCCACCGCACCTCCTTACCATTGTCACACACATTTTCTGAACCGCTTGTCCCATACGGGGTCGCGGGGAACCGGAGCCTACCCGGTAACACAGGGCGTAAGGCTGGAGGGGGAGGGGACACACCCAGGACTGGACGCCAGTCCGTCGCAAGGCACCCCAAGCGGGACTCGAACCCCAGACCCACTAGAGAACAGGACCAGGTCCATCCCACTGCGCCACTGCGCCCCCCATCTCACCATTGTCAATTATTCCAAAATATATTACGTTGAATATTTAGAATAAAGGAGATATTTTTTTCGCAATTACGATAACCCCAGACCCGGCGTTCCGTTCCAGCTGCAATCCTCACAGCCTAGCGCCACTTATTTCGGGATAGGCTCCGGGCCGCCGCGACCCTCACCAGGACAACGAAAGAGAGCGACAGGGTGATAACCCGAGACTTTATTGATTGAACTGAATTTTCAGCATGAGCCGGCCTTCTCACCAACCAGTGTGACCGTCAGGTTACAAGTGAGCAGCCCAGTACGTTAATAATTATTAATAACGGCATATTATGAGAACATGAGAAGGGTCGTTTCCCGAATGTGAGCGCCGCGCGAAGAAGCGCTGCGGTTCTGCGGTTCTGCGGTCATCTTCCATGAAGCTAGGGTTTCGTGACAGCAGCAGCGCCCTCCTACTCAGTCTTCCTGTCTCTCCCTTCTCTGAGGGTTTCCCCGTGTCTCGGAGCTCGAGAGAGAAACGAGCTTCGGACACCTCGTACTGCCCAGTTTCGGGGGGGGGAAAGACCAAAACATTCAGGGGAATGTGATGTGGAGGAGCGCTGAATCATTGCGCCGACACTTAACGCGGTACCGTGGCACAGTGAACTACTGTACTGCACTGCACTAGTCTAGTGCGCACGCGCTCCAGGCGGGCGCCCCAGAACGCCTCGTGAGCGCGCAACGCGCTGTCAAATGACCCTGGGAGCGCAGGATTTGGAACTGTTCTAGTTAGGAGCCTCGATCTCCCTCCTAAGATGAAGAAACAGAGAAACAAACAGATAAACACACATCCCATTCCCCCCGTTTCCTGTTTCTGAAGAACACACACACACACACACACACACACACACACACACACACACACACACACACACACACACACACACACACACACACACACACAGAGAGTTCTCTGAGAGTTTTGCACCTTCACGTTATTCCTTCGGCAGACTTTTCTCGAAAGCCGTCGGTCTACCGTGGGTGTTTTGGAGCGGAGTCATGAAGAGGGAAGCTGCCGGTAATCTCGCGCCGTGGGGCAGCTTCGCCGAACACGCGCGGGGGCCGCTGTGTTGCAAGGCTGTGTTTCGGTCTTTTGCGTGTCCCTTGGCTTAGAAGGAATCCCAGTGAGACATCTCTTTCCGCTCCTTTACTCCTTGTCCTCTTGGTCCGAAATGCTACAAAAGCGCTCACGGTAGGGGCAGCAGGTGGCGCAGTCGTTAAAGCTGTTACTTTTAGTTTATCACTATACTATCTATGCATTTGAATGTAATTATATTTGAATCCCTCATGAAGTATTTACCCTGAACTACCCCAGTAATAGGCAACTGCATCAGTAACAATATAATTGTAAGTAGTCTTTGCATATAAACCTGACGTTTTTAAGTCACTTCGGACACGTGATAGTTAAACGAGTCAGTATTTAAATGAACCGTATCAATGCTACGCACACCTTTAATTACTTGTGTTCAGGTTGTTACATCTACTGAAACAGCGCTGTTATTATGTATAAGTATATACATCTTCAGCATTTGTAAGGCAGCTTTCGCAGTGTTGGCTTGTTATGAAGATGCCTGGTCGCGTTACATTAATTAATGAGTTTTAAAGGAGTTATTGATAATGCGGGCAGATTTTTTGGATTTTACAAAGGGTAAAAATCCACATTGTCCAATACAGAAAGTAAAATGAGTTTTTTTATGTATTAAAGCAGTGTGCAGCGTTCTCAAGAGTAAATTTTAAGTATTGATCGTGAGAGCTGTAGAAATTATGATCTGTTCTACAGTGTTTGATGGCTGATTGTGTGAAGTCCTTTACTATGGGTTAGTCATCATCCTTTATCTTCCTGTTTTGTTAATCCTTGTTACAGTTTACAGTTCTATCCCCTCTCCCCCATTCGCTTTTGTATTTCTTGAGCCAAAAAGGAACTTTATTTCAGTTTATCGCTATTTATTTGACAAAGTTTAGTGTTTATGTTAATTTGCTATGATGAGCAGAACTAATGAAAACAATACTAAATTCAACCTCTGGCACTTCACATCCAATCTCTGCCCGAGTTTGAATTTACAATTCAGCCTATTCCTTAATAAAAATGAAAAGTTGAATAACTCTGCATATTTTTTTTAGTCGTTTAACCAGAAACCAATTTTTGCAGGAGGGACCACACCAGATGTCAATCACATCACCAGTGGGGCAATACTGGGGGATCATCAGTGGGGAAATAGCAGAACTCACAGACCAGCAAGTGAAACCAAAAACATTTTTCAAGAAAGGTGAGCAGTTGGAATCAATGTCCAGCATCAGCTCAGGGCTCCCAGGCTCCTGGTGATCGCGCAGGAAAGCAAGACTCGAAAGGCAGCTTCGGTCACCATCACCACACATCACAACTATCCTTGGGTTAGGGTTTGTGTCAGGGTTAGGATTATAATGTATAATACTGTATAATGGTGTACAATGTACAACAGTGTAAACATACAGTAGTGTATAATAGCTCACTGTACACTGGACATCACAGGAAAGCCACCAGAGTTTTACTGAGGCTGTAGAAAGATCACCTGGATGGCTGTGGATGTGACCCCAAACACTCAGTAAACCCAGGTAACATCAACGATGGTGCATCCAAGTGATGGATATATGAAAGAAATAAGCCACGCTGGTGCACATTAATGATATTTCCGCAGTTGCTCTTGGGACAAATATCCCGTTATACGTTCTGTTCCGCATACACATTGCATTAGTTCGTGTAACGGGTTCTTGTGTAAATCTCTGCCTATCCTAGGCTCATCCCTCATAATCATTTCCTATACAGTTTCAATATTTTCTTACGGAATTACCTCATTTTCTGCGGCAGTAAAGTCACCCTACAGCCGATCTCTGTCATGATGCGCACGTACACATATAATTGAGTCTCGTGTCATTTTTGTACACGATTCGGTTCACTTGAATTCTTTTTATTTGTTCGTACTGAATGCACTTCGCACTTCTGAACAAGAGGGCAGCACGCCGGACAGGAGCGCACGCACTTCTCGGACACATAGAAGTAACAGTAAAGAAGGACACTTTGTTCGAATGAAGCAGTTAGTGACATTATTCATATTGTTTTTTTGACGAGCTCCACTGGGAATTCAACTTATAGGCTGTAGTTTATATTGGTCGCAACTCTAATTATAAAATCGACAGGCTTTGCGCAAGTATAGACTGAATATTAAAATTCTTCAGTGAAGTTTCTGAAAAAACTTCTAGGTATAGTGTTATCTATTTTACTTTATTACTGCAGATTTGTCATGACAGGAGTAACTGAGAATTTCCAAAAAAAAAAAAAAAAAAAAAAACGGAAAGAAAAAACCCAGGAAAATGCGAGAAACTCTGCAAATTATTCCCTGACCACTTCTGATGCACAGCTCAGCAGATTACAACTTCCGACAACAGTCTTTTAGAAAGACACGGGGACCGAAAAACACTCAGGAATAATTTGTGTTTGTGAGAAAAAAGGAAAATGTGCTTTTGGTACTTAAATGTGGCAAACGATTAATGTTCGCGATGCACACATTGAGAAAGTACTGCTCAACTCCTTGGCCTGAAGGGGCTCGCGCGAGGCTGAGCCCCCCTGCGGTGCGCGCGGCACTTTTCTCTTCCTTTTCTCGCGCTGCATTGATGCTCGCCGCTCCGCTGCCCCGCGCCAACGGATGAGACATAGACGAATTTAGGCCAGTTTTCATAGACTCTGTGCAAACATACCGCAGGCAGGAGGCGGATGTTCGACATATGTCGCCCCGTAATCGAAATGTTGCTAGTTCGAATCCCCCTCCTGCCATATTTGTAGAGCGGTGGGGGGGTTGTATTTGAATCAGCTCGCATTATACACGTAACCGCATTAATAGGGCAGGTTAAGACCACCTGTTTCATGCGCTCTCAGGGGCGGCTCTTGGCTCTCGGCATCTGGCGATCGAGGCAGTCGTGTTTCGCTCGATTTCACGTGGCGAGTGGGCTGAGTGGGCTGTGTGTCAGTGCGCAGTGTTGTGTCGCTTTGAGCAGAGGGCCTTGTCGCGTTTTCCTTTATTCTGTTTTGCTTTGTATTATTTACTCTTTTGTCTGTGCTTTAATTTAATTTTAATTCACAAGGTAGGTGTGCTGTGCCCCATTCGCTGTGCGAAACAGTTCGTGGGCTTCGCTGAACGGCAGAACAACAGTTGTATCCAGCAACATTAAGGCTTGACTTACCTCCTCATTTGGTCCGTAAATACTTTTTATTTATTTGTGATGCGACTCTAGAGGTTTTATTTAAAGTAAAAAAAAAAAAAAAAAAAACAAATTTGAACGCTGCTACGCTTTACTTTAAAGGTATTTTGAACTGGTAAAAAATAACACCAAATTATTATATAAAAGGCTACATCACTGTAAATTGTCTGCATTTATTCTTTCAGCTGACGCTTTTCTCTAAAGGAACTTTCAATAATTTACTTAGTACAACCAATTGAAAGTGTACAGGAGCAATTTAGGCTAAGTATCTGCTTGCTCAACTATATACAGCTAGAACTGGGAATCGAACCTGCGATCTTAGGGTTCAAAAGGCAGCTGCTGTAACAACTACCTTAGCAGCTCTTCTTAGCACATGAACTCCCTATAGACGGGGGTTATAAAAAAATAATTTTAACATGGTTATGTCTGTACTGGCGGGGGCGCGGTGGCGCAGTGGGTTGGACCGGGTCCTGCTCTCCGGTGGGGCGGGGGTTTGAGTCCTGCTTGGGGTTCCTTACAACGGACTGGCGTCCCGTCCTGGGTGTGTCCCCTCCTCCTCCAGCATTATGCTCTGTGTTGAGGCTCCCCGCGACCTCGTATGGGACAAGCGGTTCAGACTGTGTGTGTGTGTGTGTGTGTCACATCATCTGAACCGCTTGTCCCATACGGGGTCGCGGGGAGCCGGAGCCTAATCCGGCAACACAGGGCGTAATGCTGACCCACCGGAGAGCAGGACCCGGTCCAACCCACAGCGCCACCGCACCCTCTCTATATATATGTATCTGTACTGTTAATGGTGATTTTTAAATTGTATTCCATATTCGTGTGGGCTACAGCGGTTCGGACAGGGACACATCGCTCGCAGGTGCGCTTACTCCAGTAACACTGCAGTTTGGGGTCAGGACATGGGGACTCTGGGGGTGCGATTTGCACCACGGTACCATCATTTCCTGTACAAGGGGTTCTCACCAGATCCTGACCACCAGACTGTAAGAATCTCTCAAGATGCTGAAAACCCACCCCAAAAATAATATTTTAAATAATATAGCAAATTCACGAAGAAGGAAAGATTTGATTATTAGAATGCAGATTACAATATAAGGAATTAAAAACGGTACAGGTAAATTTCAACAGAAAAAGACTGCGGATGTGATCTGTAAAAGGGCTTAGGACCGTTCCTCAAAAACAACTGTAGAAGTATGACAACCGTAAAAAGTGTCGTTGACATTGTTTGTTCCTTACACTAACTTTTAACCTTTAAAATATAAAGGCTTCGAATCTGTACAGAATGTCGTACTGTACTTTGTTTGGTTAAACTTAAAAAATGACAAATCTAAATGTAATAATGGGAAATATTTATTTAAATTATAGCGGCCCTGAGTTTATGTTAGTGAACCAGATGGGCAGTTTGTAACTTTTCATTATTATTAATGTGACGTACAGTACAGTATTGAGCGAAAAATCGTTTCAGCGACTCCGTGATAATTACCTGTGTCCACCGCTAGAGGGAGATCGTGCGTTTATAACTGATCAGAGGGAACTGCGCATTTTCGGTTCGCTTCAAAAAAAAAAAAAAAGCCGAACAGCGGGCACTGAAATCGTGATGAACGTCTTGATGTGGACAGACAAACGGAAGCAAACAGTAGTACAGAGAGCAATACCTTAAATAACAGTGTCTTCGGTGTCATTCAGCCTGACAGAAAAGTCTTTACTGAAGTCTCAAAGCTCTTACGCTTCTCTTATGGTCCTTCTGTCCTTTGTCTGGCTGCTGTGACCAAGTGGACAGAGCGCTGCTTGGGGGACAAGTGACATTACATGGGGTCCCGTGCCTACACTCCGATCAATACTGTACCCCAGCAACTGCACCAGAGGCTGTCATCAGTTCATTTTTCTGCTGATAGAAGCAGAAAAAGATGTAGTTAGCATTCTGTTTGTGTGAACTTTGGACAATAAACAAAGCTGTTGTGTCAGGACTGAACTCCTTTACAAGTATTCCTCAGATATACTGCAATCTTATTTATTTTAAGAGATAGACTGTACTCTTATTTATTTTAGCATTTTTTTTGTATCAGCCTAATGATTTGCTGTTCACTGCTTTAACATTTCTTTTATTTACCAGATGCTTTTCTCCAAATCGACTTACGGTGTTAATCTATTTACAATTATGTCCCCATTTACACAGCTGGATAATTTCTTAATTTAAGGTAAGTACCTTGCTCAAGAGGGAGGTGCAGCAGCGCAGCACATTTGACGGGGTCCTGCTTTCTGGTGGGCCTGGGGTTCGAGTCCCACTTGGAGTGCCTCGCGATGGACTGGTGTCCCATCTTAGGTGTGTCCCCTCCCCCTCCAGTCTTACGCCCCGTGTTGCTGGGTTAGGCTCTGGCTCACTGTGACCCTGCTTGGAACAAGTGGTTTCAGACTCTGTGTGTGTGTGTGTGTGTGACCTTGCTCAAGGGCACTACAGCCAGAAGTGAGATTCAAACCTGCCACCTTTGGGTCCCAGCAGTCCCTGATAGCATGTTTAGACTGTACTTCTATCAGAATACTTGAGTGTACTATGGTGAGAAATGATGGCTAATATATTTGTGGTAATGCTGTGTGCATATTTTGGCCTAACTTTGAGAAGACTGGGAGTAATCTCAAATAAGTGGCCTGTAAATGTGGCCTCAGCCTTGATTTGTCAATATTCATGAGTCTTTGCTAATGTCCTGGCCTGTCCTTGAAAAGGTGCCACTTCCTGATAATCTGGTTCCTGCCTCTGTGCCTCCTGTGGGAAAGAGTCTTATCTAAACTGAGGTTTGAATCTCACTCAGTCATGATTTTTTATATCAGAAAGAGCGCATGTGTCAGTACCTCCGCCTTGCAGGAACATTTTCCAGAAGCACTTTGGTTCTGTGCTTTATATTCAGCATGCCTAATGCTTGTATTAGACATAGAGGTGTTCAGCTCTCTTGTTCTAATAGAGTCATCACCCCCGTTACTGCAGGGCATTTGCCGTCTCCATAGTGACCAGGGCCTTGAGGTCAGTTTCAGTGTGGCTGTTTATTAAGCAAGACCAATAAAATCAGCACTCAGTTAAACAAGTAAATCGGAACAGTAAAACCAAATAGTCATAGTGATGGGTGATTGAAGTAAAGTTTCCAAGGTAGGGGGCCGAGCACGCGACTCTGTTTAATTTAATCAACATAGAAAAAGGAGAAACTCGTATAAGCAGCCAACTGTGTAGCTTGTTCAAAACGTGACCTTTGCAGGGCTGTTTCTCTGGATATATGGTCCAGACGCTTTCCAGAAAACGCGAAAACATCTGAAATCGGATCCGAGGAGTCGGGGGCGTAAGGCGGACATTGGCAGGGCACCGGCAAGACGGAAAACAAGGAGCTTAATCATAATCAATTTATTTCTCTCAATAACAAGTGGACGTTTCGAAAATAAGCACTCTTACCCAACAGTGTTAGTAGTACAATTGGCTTAAAATTGCAACTTCGCGTTGAAATTTTTCAATTTTCTCTATAGCAAAACTCCAGAGAGTTTACGCCGGCGCTTATGAAACACAAACGCCGGAGTGTCGACAACCGCGACAAGAAAAACTGAGTCAGAAGCTTAACGATATATTGTTGGAGAAAATTGATTTAAAAATTCCAAGAACAGTTAATAATCAGTTGAAAGGATACACAGTTCGATAAAACAGATTATGCTGGAATTGATAAACAGACACGATGGTACAGCACGTTACGGAACCCCAGGCAGGCTGCTATCGGATTAATTGTAACATGATCACGTCACTTGACACATGGCTGTGATGTTCATGTTCTGGAAATTATGTGCTTTTGTTATTTTCAGTACAAACATGCTTTTATGTTTCTACAGACAGGAGCGAATTTCTGAAAGTACTTCAGCATCCCGGAAACGCTACTTTCCCTCTGTTTTCTCGACGGCGCGCGGACCCTAATAGCCGCTTTACTATTTCCCTTATTTACGTGCCAGTGGCTTTTTTTGATTGGCTACAGTCTGTCTCTAGCTGTTCAAGTGGCCAATGGCGTCGCAGGGTTGTTTGTGCAAGGTTGCTGTAGCTATAAAGCCGCAATATGCGATGAGAAAAATAATTGAAAGGATTCACAGGTAGTATAATAGACGCGAGAGCGTCAGCTCTGCACATCCAGACCAAAGACAACTAGGAGCGGGGAGACGGAGAGCTTGGAGGTGGAGGGTCTGTGTCACATTCAGGTATGGCGCGCTCTGTCTGCACGATGATGGCACCCTGAGTGTGATGCCGAAATGATGTGAATTCAGTTGCTGTGGATGAGTGTATGTATTTGCGATGCGGTGTGTCAGGCATCGCTCACCACACAGCTATAATCGAATCATTGGCGAAACGCCGCTGACCCTCTTTCTCGCAGATTTACAAGTGGCCGTTGCAAACAGGGAAAAGACATTAAGAGACAAACATCACCAGTCCGCTGCGTGTCTTGCAGCCACACACACACGCTGCGCCACTACGTGAAATGTAACTATGAGAAGTTAAAAGCACATGATACGCATCGCTGTCACACACAAACATCCGCATTTGAAACGCTGAGGTGATGCCGCTGAGAAGTCAGATCGCCGCAGTAGCGTCCTGTTCAGCAACCAGTTGATGCACTTTAGTCAGACCTGGAAAGGGTTAAAGCGGCGTCTCCATCTACACTATTATTCTGCGTCTTCTAACCAGCAAACACTGACGGGGATAAAAGGGGCATTTAGTGATTAAAACATACAGTGAGTATACTGAATGTGGTTGAAAAGAAAAAAAAAATCCGTTAATTCCCGTTATATTTGATGCCCGATGTCCATTCAGGCAGCCTCGTCCGTTTCAGGAAATCGTCTAAGAGGTTCTTTTACATGAACATCCCGAACGCCATGAACGTCAGTTCATGTTAATTATGTCGAAACAAAGGATACGTGTTGTTGTTGTTTTTCTTTTTTTAAACAAATTACTGGTCGTTGTCATTTTAAAAAACGTATTGGGAGGATTCGTCCCGTTATAACTTGGGAAATATGATTGTTTATGGTTGTCATAGCTTCAGAAAATGTACTTCGTAAAAAAAGAAAAGAATAGGCGTAAGAACGGATGGGTTAGATTGAGCAGGACAAACGAGACGGGTGCTTTTTTTTTGCTGTAGTCTAGAGCCGAAACACACTGACTGTTACTGGATTGCAGATGGGCTCTTCAACCAGCATCTGCAAATGCGGAGCTGGAGCGCAGAAGTGTCATCGCGGCTGTTCGCTGCAGCCCTCGGATGTGTGACTGATAAGTTACAACGAATCGATTGTCACACGACACGGACATGGATGTCACATTCGGACGAGGCAGAGATGGGTGTCTCGTGTGAGAGACGGACTCTGGGCTAGGATAGGGGAGGAGGCGTATCGGGGGGGGGGGATGTGATGGTCATCATTGTGGAGATGATGATTTCAGTCCAGTTCAGACCAGTTAGGGGCTGCTCGCTTCCTGCAGCGCACATCAAGTGTGTTGTCTGTAGAGACGTCGTCCTTAAACGGCACGGCACGCGCCTCGCCATAAACCGTTAAAAGACAAGAGCGCAAAATTTGCATTTATGCTAAAACCAGTTCGTCTGTTATACACGGAAAATCCACTCCTTTGCATATAAATAAAACCCAAGGCGGTTTAATACTGCTGTTATCTGAAACGCATGCATAGCAGAAATTTTCATGTTTTATGAGATGCGATGTGTTTTGAAAGAGCTGAATTCGCTGCAGCATTTTAATGCTTATTTTGTGTGGAGAAGCCTAAATAGAAAAAACAGAACAGAAAAAACAATATAAGAAAGAAACGAGAAGAAACCATTAAAAGAGACAAATGTATTCCGAGCCCTCCATTCGTCTCCAGGCTCAGATATAGCGAGAAAAATAGCGGAGAATCTCGCGCCGCACCGGTTCGAACCGGCTCAAACTTGGTTTCACGTGGCGCCGCTCTGCAATATTGTTTCGGAGCAGCAAATGGGAGAGGCCTAGAAAACTGGCCGCCAATCAGGTCGAGGATGGGCGTGGCTCTAGCCTCTAGGTGGGCGGGGATCGTGACTCACGTGCTTGAATCTCAGCTGTTTTTGTTTGTGAAATTCTCATTTCTTGCACTACTTAACAACCAACAATGGGGCTATAGGGAGTACACACAGGAAATGTAATGTTTATTAAAAAATTAATGTTTCGTTAGGTAATATTTAAGTGGCAATGTTGTGTAATAAAAATTGAAAATCTTTTCTCATTTTAAACTCTTTCTAATGATAAATTATTTCACTGCAAGACATTTGAACCTCAAAACAAAGCAACTCTATGGAGGCGGTTTGTTGGGAAGCACCAAGCAGTACAATTATCGAACCGAATTCCAGGTGCAGCAGGGGCCGTAGTGTTCGTAATTGCTGCTTTTTCACCCAAAGGACCTGAGTTCAGTTCCCATCTCCTGCTGTAATACCCTTGAACAACGTACCTCTCCTGAATTGCTAAAAATAAAAAATTACTCTCGTATTTAAGTGGGTAAATTTTTGTAGGAAGCTTGACATTGTTAGTCAATTTGGAGAAAGCCATGTAAATGTAGTGACTACTTGATGTCTCTGATCATGGCCAGCTGAGGATTACTAGCAGTAATAGTTGATAAGCAGTTGAAAACGAAGCAGAATAATAAAATGTACTCTCTTTGTCACCCTCAAGGCATTTCACGAAGGTGCTCCTCCGCACCTCCTCTGGGAAGTCCAGAAGTGAACAGCCCTCCTTTTCCCACATTCTCCCTTGCTGGTCTGTGCGACGCCACCAGCTCCATGGCTCCCTCCCTGGCTACGGCCTTTTCCCGCCGCTGGTGGATGGCGGTCACAGCGGTGGTGGAGAATCTGTTGTTCTCCGCCGTACTTCTGGGCTGGGGCTCCCTTCTCATCATGCTCAAGTCAGAGGGCTTCTACTCCTACCTCTGCCAGGAACCTGGTAAGGAAGGCATGTGGGTATGCAGGGTGCAGGGCAGCTTTATGTAGGAGACACTGCTTCAGGTGATGGGAGGGGAGATGGTGCGAAAGGGGATGTTGAGGGGAGACAAGAAAATTAAATGCTACATAGCTACAACAGCCGCAGGAACACATTCACTCGGAAGGAAGTGTGGCAGCACTGTAGTATAGCGGTCAACTAATTTTGTTGAAACTCTTAAGCTTTGCACATTACAAGATTGCACATTACATGCAAGAATGCTAAGAGGTGTTGTAGTATGAAAAACACAAGTGGATGGTTGATGGTGCACTTTGGGGTGGTGATATATTCTATAAATGTTTTGTCGTTCAGATATACACAAATATTTGAATTTAGCATTTCTTTAAAATGTCATCTGTTTAAGTCACTTCAACAAACAAATCCATCGTCCATTTTTTAATTCAGATTTTACTTCGGTGTGTTCTGTCAGACCCCTGACATTTTGTTATGCTTGTCTGAACAAAATACAGTTCACTGGTGGTTCAGTTGACTTTGTTAGGCAAGAGCACAGAAGAGCTTTTGGCAAAATGTCAGATTCAGGTTCCCATCTGAATCTGGAAAGCTTCTGTCTCTAGGCTAAGCATTTTTCTTTTTAGAGTAACTGGCCATTGTAAACTGAAGAGGTTAATTTCATCTGAGACAAAGCACACGTTCAAGGGAGGAGACAGAACACCAGTAACATGTGCTGCCAAATCACAGCTTACGTTACAAAGCCTTAGTATTAAAGTAACAAAAGTAGTAGAGGCCGTAGCTTTTAAGCAGCAGCTGAATGAAAAGAATAGACACTTTGGAGGTTCAGGATCCCCTTTGTGAAGTAAGGACATGGTAGATAGTGGGTCTGCAGCCTTGTATGGGAGGTACATAGTGTCTTGGGATAGTGTGTCCTATAACTAGCACTTCCAGTTGCCCAACAAGGCTTTGCTTTGGCCAGAGAAACTCCCGTGTGAGTTATTTGTGTCAACAGACCTAGTTTTGTACAAAGAGAGAATTTAGCTGTCCAAGGCTGGTGATGGCTCTGTGTGTGTGCGTGCGTGCGTGTGTGTGTGTGTGTGTGTGTGTGTGTGTGTGTGTGTGTGTGTGTGTGTGTGTGTGTGCATGCACCCATATGAGAAGATGAGCCATGAGGATGGGGTCTTACCCCATGGTACATGTGCTGTTTGGGTACTTGTTCTCCATCTCTGCTGTGCTGCACACAAGTGGTGTCTTGACACTGAACAAACCTTGTGCAGATACTATAGTAGTAAGTGCTGCCTCCTTCCGCTCAAAGGACCCATGAGTTCAGATCCTACCTCCTGCTGTAGTATCCTTGATCAAGGTATTTTAACTGCCTCCAGGAAAAATTACCCAGCTTAATAAAGGGGTAGATCATTGTAAGGAGCTTATAATTGTAAGTTGCCTTGGAGTAATGTGTCAGGTATATGAATGTAAAACATTAGCGGTGACCTGAACACCACCTTCCCCCCGTTTGATTTCTGAATCTGATTTCGGTAGCTGCAGCTCTGCCATGGCACACTGTGCAGTGCAGTGAGACTGTTGGAACGGTGCTTTAAGCAAAGTATTGTGCCTAATATGAGAGCAGCCTCTGTAAGTAACATGGTCTACAAGGTCTAGAAGTTTAGCATGGCTGAGGGTCAAAGGGTTCTTCTGTCTGTCTGAGTAGTCACACACTTGTTTAGCCAGCGTACAGCATCTCTCACCCTGGGATCCTTAGGCCAGAGGCTCAACAGGAGTATACACACACACACACTGTCTGAACCACTTGTCCCATATGGGGTTGCAGGGAGCCGGAGCCTACCCGGCGACACAGGGCGTAAGGCCGGAGGGGGAGGGGACACACCCTGGACGGGACGCCAGTCTGTCGCAAGGCACCCGAAGCGGGACTCGAACCCCAGACCCACCAGCGAGCAGAACCGTGGTTCAACCCACTGCGCCCCCCCATAACAGGAGTACAGTAACAACATTTTAATGACCGATAAGGAGTAGCTTCAATTTGTATTGACAGCAGACATTTGTTACAGGACGGGGTACAATTGGTCAGGGGATATATGCAAAGTACCGTTTATCACCATGGTGATTGCACACTCCACCTGATCCTTACGATGACTGGCAGTGGAGGGCACTGTTACCTGGGCACCCTCTGTGTTATTGACAAGCAGCTTGAAGTGTGATGCTGCTTGTTGACGTGAGCAGTCCACTTGGTTTCCAGCTGATCTCCCATCATTCACTTCTGCTTTCTAAGAGTCCTAATGGCCCTCCAGACAGGCTGGGTTTTAGTCTCGCAGACATTAACATGCTTTGACCCATGTTTCGCCTATTACTTCACCCATGTTTATTTTCTGTATTTCACAGTGTTCAGTTCCTCTTGTCCTGTTTATCTTATTCCCTGTGTTTGACTCCTTCCTCTAGTCTCCCCTGTGAGCAGCTGTCTAGTACCTGAGCCTTGCAGCGTACTTGTTTTTGTCATGCCTGACGGTGGACGCAGTGACAGTAATGCAGGAGGAGGAGCTGCAGTCCTAGTGGTGGCTGCCACGACCTGTCTGCGTGCCTTCGTGCAACCGAGTGTGTGACTCAGCTCTGCACAAGGGCTGGAAGCATCGCTCCTTCCACACCATCTCACGTGTCTAGTGCCTCTGGTGCCTCTTTCTCATCCCCAGGGGTGCTCAGCACACGGCTGCGAATTCCATGAACTGACACTTCGTGTCACATTGCAGCGCTGCAGAACTGTCTGGGTGGGGGGGCGACACGTGCTTCCTGCACCTCTGGCAGCGTGTGTGGGTGGGGGGTGAGCATGACTGCCCGCCTGTGCGGCGGCACGGTAGGCTGACAGTACATTTACCACGGGGACCTAAAATGTTCTCCCACCACGTACCAGCTGTCTCCGATTGTCAGATCTACAGTCAGAGTTTGGTGGGTGATGAGAGAACACAGACACATTTGATACCAAGCGATAACCAAGCAAAGTGAAGCCTTCACACACTCCCATCCCCTCTCTGTGGCTTTCTCCTCCTTTCTAGCTCTTGTGTAGAACTCAGATTTCCTGGGATTTCTGCTGTCTGATGACATAGAGCCAGTGTGGCCAAAACCTATGAGCAAGTTTTTGAGCAAGAGCTTAACAGGAATTTCAGGGATCTTTGAGCGTCCTTTCAGCACACTCACATGGATTATCCACATCTTCGTAACCGTTCCTCGGATTTCCCCTGCATCAACAGCAGAAAAACTTTACAAGGCAACTTTGCTTTTTTCCCCAACTTCCTGAAATGGATGAGTGGAGGGGAAGTGTGACGTTTAAGATCTGCAATATTTTGTTAACTCGCCAGCATGGTGGCGCAGTGAGTAGCGCTGCTGTCTTGCATTGCCTGGGTGGTGCGAGAAAACGTGGGTTAGATCCCTGCTCGGTCTGTATGGAGTTTGCACGTTCTCCCTGTGTCTGCGTGGGTTTCCTCCAGGTGCTCTGGTTTCTTCCCACAGTCCAAAGACATGCTGTTCAGGTTCCCCCGTAGTGTGTTTCACTGATGTATGGATGAGTTACCCCTTGTAAGTAGTGTCCCTAGCAGTGTAAGTCACCTTGGTGAATAAGGTGTGTGGGCTAGTAAGACTACATAGTAGCCATTGTAAGTTGCTTTGGATAAAAGTGTCTGCTAAGTGAATAAATCTAAATGAACAGTACTGTTAACATTTCCACAGCGTAGTTTAGACAGTCTCACCATGTCTTTGTGTTTTTTACTAAAAGTTTGTGTAGCATTGGTTAATATCTAGGAATCCTGGATGGCTGCTGCGGCACCAGACATTTGCCTCCATGCAACCCTTTCCCGGAACCCGTGTTGTTGCAAATAAGCGTTATCCCGTACAATCCGTGAAGTGTCACAGCCGCAGTTAGTGTGCTCACACCCATGGATGGCTCCAACATGTGACTTTTTATGATTCATTTAGATTTCTTAACCACCCACTTGCAAGAAAACAGTTTAAGTGGGTGTTTAGGTCAGCGGTTAAACCTGCACACCTTTCCATGCCATCCCAAGTGAATTACAGATGTTGGAACTATTACTACATAGAAGATATCATGCCCTGTGTTGGATGATTGTTTTAAGAAGAAAATATTGAATATTTTCAAAAAACTGATCTGTTCCCTTAGTGTCATTTACTGGACAGGGGTCATGCTGTGTGACGGATGCTGTCTGTTCAGTGATCTGCGTTAAGTGAGTTGTGTGTGTTAAGCGGAACGGGGCAGCGTTAACAGCGTCCGTCTGTTCGCCCGCTGTTACCCAGCTGTCGTTTTTAATTCAACAACCCAGAGATGAGCCTTTATCCATTACTTTCCTCCCTGACTGCCCTTGTCAGTTCCAGCGTTACTGTGCACAAGTAATTACCCATCAGAGCTGTGACAAACATGGAGTTTGGACTGGGAAGCGTTGAGGAAATTGAGGTCCTCCTCAATATATTTGCTCTGGGTTTTATTATGCCATGTGTGTTAGAGCAGTTTTCTTACGTAACCATCGCTCTCTTTTGCAGGCGTGGCTGTTGATCACTGATACACAGTGTAGCCCTGATTGATCCAACATTTGTACCTTTGGCTCTGAGTCTTTCTCTGTAGTCACAGGTCTTTGTAAGTGGGAGTGTAGTGGTTAGAGCTACTGCCTTTGCACCCCAAGGTTGCAGGTTTGAGCCTCCCCTCTGGTTGTAGTACCCTTGAGCAAGGTCCTTATGCTAAATTGCTTCGGTAAAATTTCCCAGATGTATAAATGGGTAATAATTATAACCTTAACATTGTAAGTTGCTTTGGAGAAAAGTGTCGGCTAAATGAATAAATGTAAACGTGAGGGCATGTGCTGACTGGTATTGTTCCTTGTGTTCCCACCACTGGTAAAGAGAAGGGCTGGAGTGTTACACTAGAAAGATTACACTGAAATTCTCAAATGTATGGAGATGAAATGCGCAGTAACTTGGGCCCCACTGTGACGCTTTCCTGCAGGAACCGTGCTGGGATGTCTTTCGCGGCAGGAAAGGGAACATCCTCGGTCTGCGGAGAGGCAGCATGGGGGGGGGGGGGGGTGATATTAAGCAAGATATGCAGGTCTGCTGCTTTCCATTAGTGATCTAAGGGGAGGTGGTTCACATTGTTTTGAAGTTAACTGGGTTAACAGTCATCGGGTGGGGGGGTTAGATCTGGTTGCACGTTGCATATGTATGTAGTCTCCAGCTATTTCTGTGCCTTGTTTATGTGTGCTGGGCTGTTTATCTGACCTTTAGCAGTTTCCTGGGCTGAATTGAACAGCTGAACACCTCAGGAAGGAGAAAGGAGGTGGAGCCGGGAAAAGTTAGGGGAAGCACATTTCTCGGGATCGTGAAAATGGCTCTCCGGTGTGTTTCCTCAAGAGCGACGTTCCCTTCTCATAACAGGGTCTTTTTCGGCGTTGATATGGAGTTAAGGACTCAGACTCTAAATGTAGTGTCTGAGGTAGCTGGTAAAGATCACCGGTTCCTGAGCCCCAGCTGCAGATTTCCACGTTCCTCGCACTGTGAATTTAAAACTGGCCAAAACTGGTCTTGTCATACATTGTGATCTTTGACCCTTCCTTTGCTTTTGCACGCTGTGGAGTTATAATATGTAAAATGTTATAGTTTTCTCCTCCTGCTCTTGCTCCAACCCCAGAGCACAACTCATCCCTGAACCACTCAGAGGATGCTAGGAACTCACCCCATGGATCAGGGCCTGGCGAGGAGCACTTGCGCTTGAAGGGCTGGCTCATCTGCAAGGAGCAGGATGAGATGCTGAACCTGGCCTTCACTGTGGGATCCTTCCTCTTGAGTGCCATCACCCTGCCGCTGGGCATTGTCATGGACAAGTATGGCCCCCGCAAGCTGCGTTTGCTTGGCAGGTGAGTGAAGTCCAGGGTTGGGAGGTGCTGCAGTTGGCTCCTTTGTCTTCCATATTTCATAGAACTTACTCCATTCAAAAGGTGTGTGTGGTCCAGGAACAATGGACCTGTGCTCACAGCTGTTTTCTGTGTCTTTCCAGTGCCAGCTTTGCCTCTTCATGCCTCCTGATTGCCTATGGAGCCAGCAATCCCAACAGTAGGTGTTCACTCCCTCTCCCTCCTCCTGCTCGTTGTGCTTGGAGTCAATTGTCCGTTTGCTAAAAGGTCTAATTAGGAGTGAAATAATAGTAAATGAAACCTAGATAAGAGTGATTAGGTTAGGGCATGTGTCTGTGTTCGCTGTCTGTCTCCTGGTGCCCGTCTGCCTGTGTGTTCACTGGCCTCCTCTCTCTGATGCACCCGCCCATCCATCTGTCTGTCTCGCTTCAGGTCTGTCCGTGCTCATCTTCATCGCCCTGGCGCTCAACGGCTTTGGGGGCATGTGCATGACCTTCACGTCCCTGACGGTGAGTGACGTCGCTCTTTTCGGACAGGTGATGGGGACAGGGACACCAGCTGAGAGATAGATGCTGCTTCACAAAGGGTCTGTGCACAGCTCTCCATTGCTGACAGTGAATTATTCACCACGCCTTCATCCCAGCTCCAAGGATTTTATTATAGCTTATTCATCCTTATATGGCTGAAGACTAAGTGGGTGCCATTGTTGGTGGGCTTAGGGGTGTGGCAGTGACTGTGATGCTGCGTGTCGAAATAAAAGTGGGTGCTTTGGCTGAGGGGAAAGGTGTGCGTGATATTTTTTAGCTTTACGCTTTTGTATAAAATATCTTTTGGGTAACAGCATATTGCCTCTGGCGCTCAGCACTCCCTAAGAGGTGGACAGTATGGACAGGATATGTCCAAACCAATGACATTTTGGCGCTCTCAGTGAAGTGTAGTGGAAATTGCAGCATTTTTGTACATGTAAAGACTGAACACCGACTGTACAATCATCATACAATTACACATATGTCAGTATAACATCACAACATGCTTTTACTTACACTGCAGCTGAAGCAGAATTCCATAGCAATTCCAGTAGCAGAGATAGCAGCTAAAATGGGGGTGAAGGAGCTGAACGAAGAGGCTACAGGTTCTGATTCTAAAATGATAGTCATTCTGAATTTCTGTTGTAAATATCTAGGGGTATGTATGAGTAATTAAAGCTGTAAACGTACGATTTAAATCAACAAGTCAGCAAGTACATGTTGTTCCTTACACGTGTACTGTACAAGATCGTTGCCGACCGGCCCGTTATGTCCCGTGGTCGTTATACACCGAAAAGAACCCCAGCTGTTTTTCGTGACTTCTTAAAGGAAAGGAAAAACACGTGAGACGAGAATTGTCTCGGTGGGTGTGGCCACGCTGCCGGCTTCCCGTCCCAGTAAAGGGGTTAAAGGGGTTCATTATAACATGCGATGCCCTGGAGCTGGAGAGCAGGTTTTTTTTGTTTTTTGTTCTTTTCTCTCTTCCCAACATGCTGGGACTCACGCAAACCCCCCTTGCGCCGTCTGCTGCCGGGCTGCACGTGCGCGTGTCTCAACGATCCGAGCAGCGCGTTGTTCCAGCTGTCGCGCTCCGGCGACCCGGCCTCCGTCACCCCTCGCTCCTGCTGCCCTCTATTCTAGCAGTGTGTTTAAGGCTGCTGGTTGTCTTTCTGCTCTCAACAGGGACTTCCTGTTTGCGAATATCCCTCTGGGAGCCTGCTCTCCCTGTCGGCGCTGCTTCTCCGGGACACGGTCCGGCTGCAGACGTGGCCCCGCTTAGCTGTTTTTTCCCAGCTGGTTCGGTGCCAGGAGGCTGCGTTGTCCAGCACCAGCCAGGTGCTGGTGTGCTGCTTTGGCCGCGGTCTCTTTAAAACAATGTGAGGTGGCGCTCTGAAGGCAACTTGAAGCACTTTGAAGAAACACAGGAAAGTTCTAGCTAGTGTTTATAAAGGTAGCTGTTGCACAAGCACGGAGCGAGGGGAGTGAGAGGAAAGGTGTTTGGCCGCTCGCCACGCCATGCCAGGCAGCCCTGCTCGCTCTTCTTGCTCTGTCAGCACTTGGCCTCCCGGTGACAGTAAACAAGCAGCAGGCAACCTGTGGGGGTGTTCGGTGGGTTTTGGGACGGGGCGGGACGGATGTCTCCCACCACTTCACAGTCACAGCTGTCCTTCTCCGGTTTCTGGTGCCCCCACCCCCACAGTTCACTTTGACGGCGACCTCATTCACCCTGTCGGCTGTGGTATTGCTAAGCAGCTCCGTGCACGGCGCGTCTCCCATCTTGCTCAGCGGCGCCTCCTCTCTGGCTCTCCCGCTGCACAGTAATCGCCTTTGTTTTACATTACCTTTATTCACCGTTTAGCTGAGGCTTTAGCCTGGAGCGACTTTCAGCGTTAAGCTGCTTACTATTATTCACCCATTTATACAGCTGGGTGATTTTACTGTAGCGCTTTTAAGGTAAGTACCCTGCTTAAGGGTACTGCAGCTGGAGGCGACATTCAACCTGCAACCTTGGGGTCCAAAGGCAGCAACTTTAACCACAGCGGTACCAGCTGCCCTGTTTCCCTGTGCCGGACCAGCTCCTCCATCATTAGCTCCGGCCCCGTTGCCAGAGTCAGTCTCCCATCTGGATGGACAGCTGATTCATGGGAGGGGTTCATGGGAACTCGTTGTGCTGTTTTGAGATGGACCTGAGAAAAAGGTGGATAACATGGGGAAGGTGGCATCCTTTGAGGGGAGTGATGCTGCTCGCTGCATGAAGCCTATTTCTAGCAGACAGGCGATAATATGACTTACTAAATAGCTAATTACATGTGTTTGGACCAAAAGAGTTAGACAGAAACACACACACACACACACATCATAACCTGTCACACTGTTCTCATGCAAGCGAAATTACTCATCACTGCTATCCCAGCAGATGGTTTTATTCGCAGTGACTTATGTAGCTCACAATTCTACTCTCTTAAGCCAGTGGTCCAGCTGGATACATACGGAAGCAGGAACGCAATGCCATTAAGTGCCCTGCAGAGGGATTGCGGAGCGTTTGTTCGAAATGGGGGACGCTCTTATACCAGATGCGCTTAATTTAGTATTAGATCACATTGTATTCCCCGGTAGAGTTTTTTGACTACAGGTATGTGTCTGCAGTCGGACGAGTTTTCACGTTTTGTCGAAACTGCCAACTTGTCGGGGCAGGTTTGGATCCGAGGGATCTGGCTCATGGTCAGGAAGCGAGGGAGGTTCCGGTGTCGATATGGCACGTGTGGTCTCCCAGCGCCATTGCCTCTTGACTTGCCTCATGGTCTGATTCTGAGCGGTCAGGATTGTGCTGGTCTGAGCTGGTTCACATCAGCTGCTCTGATGAGTCAAACACACTGGCTTTCTGCAGCTCCCCCCCCCCGCCAGTCTCGCATGTGTCCACATCTCTTCTCGCTTTCACTTCTCTATGCTCCCATGCATTTGCTCTGCTTTTGTGTCTGTTCAGTTTTTTCTTTTACAGTCTTTACGTCCGTATGCTGGTTTAAACGATGACATCAGGCAAACCGACAGCACTTTGAGAATTGCGTGTCTTCTGCGCTGTGGCTCTTCAGCTGGTGAAATGCACTTTTCTCTCGGTCGTTCATCGCTTTGGAGAAGAGCGTCCGTTAAACGAATAAACGCAGAAGTTAATGTGCATCTGTTGTCTTTCTACGTGTGCCTGTAATAGCCCCTGCCTTTCATCCCCGCCTCTCTTCTGCGGAGCAAGTGTGACTCCCGGCTAATGGAACAGCGTGGTTGTTTGCTTGGGACCGGGTTCTGCTCTGAAGGTCGCTGCACTCAATTTGTCTTTCAGAAGGGCAGCCTCCACACCAGTGTGTAACGTAGCATAACATTTCACCTTCCAGGTGAACCCTCCGGCGGGTCTGTACCAAATACCTGTACGTGTCACTTGACTTTGTTCGCATCGGAAGGAACATTTACCCTTGTGCATATTTTTCAAAAGGCAGTGCTTAAGCTGTTTGGTTAGCTTTAAATTCCCTTCATCTGCACATGAAGCGAAGCCTTCGTCGCTCTGCCGTACCGTACGTCTGCACTTTGTTTCCAGTGAAGTTTGCCGTCTGCGATGGCACCACGATGCCTGTGTCTCGCTGCTCCGGAGCCCATCGGCGCTCTCCTCCATGGAGCACTCTGGGTCAATACCTTGAAAATGAAGTGTTTGTTGTGAGCAGCGCTCAGCCCGGGATCATTGCCCATCGCTTTGTCACAGGTGTGTCTCCTGTTTAGTTCACATGGTGCAGAAGGCGTTGGCTTAGGTTGTGCGTGATGCTTGGTGCCGTTCGCTACGCCGTGGCACATGGAAATCACGTGATGGAAAACTGATGAGATGAGAAGCTGGAAAAAAGGGAAGTGGCTGTCGTTCCGCTCCGTTCTGGCCCTGAGTAGTTTTGGCTATGACTCGACCAGCAGTGCTGATTCAGGCTTTGAGCTGAGACTCAGCAATATTTCCTGCCTTCCTGATAATGCCGCATTTCACCTTTTTTCATTGTTTGGCAAACGTGCCCTTCGCTGGCGCACAAAGGCACACTCCCTCACATACCGTACTCAGACGCCCTGACTGGAACTACACTCCCGCTCCTTATCGTATGCGCTGGTGTCTCAGTTCCGTTTGAAAAAGGGCACCGGAGTGTGATTGTTACAGTAGCTGTCATGTTGGGTATGCTTTTTTTTTTTTTTAAACCAAGTTCCGCTCGAATTTTGCTCTAATTAGTGGCAATGAACGTCAGCAGGGGAGGAGATCTCCGGGGGAAGGGTTAGGATGAGAGGTGGAGGGGGGTCTGCAGCAGAGCACCTGACACGGTGCCCCTTAAAGGAGAGATCCGAAGGTGTAGCTGCAGGTTAGGTGTAGCAGAGGCAGGTTACCACAGGAGAGAGAAGTTCCCCGTGACAATCTCAAATTTGCTCGCGGACCCACAGCCCCGCTCTTCCCTGGCTACTCCTGTCCGTCTCCATCGATTCATTATTTGTTTACTTTGTGCCCCGCTATTTTGAGAGAAGCCCATGTTGAAACCTCCGCCCCCTTTCCTTTTGCTGTCTTTCATGTATTCCTCCTCTGCTTCTGCCTTATATATTTGCTCTTTCTCCTCCCCCCTATCATTCATCCCATATCTCTTGCTTTTGTCTGTACAGTGCAGACGTTGTTTGCTCGCTATGGCCAGGAACAGCGTGTGCTCTCGCCTTCAGTGGAACAGAAATGTTTTGCGTACTGCTCTGGCCCTTGTCTCGCTCAGCCAAAAATAGTGAAAGGAGAGACAGCAGAGTGACAGGAGCACCTTCCTACACGCCTTAATTCCCACCCCCACGCTCTAAAACCTGCCCCCTCATTTAAATGTGCTCCCTCAACTTCTGTGCAGCGTGTATCATTATTGTGGTACACACTGGGTCCTCACCTTACCAGTGCAGCTGGGACAAGACGTCTGTCCACGACTTGAAATCCAACCACTGCATCACAGTCAGTAGGCTGGACTAGGCTCTGTAAAAGTCTTGCATAAAGCTATCATTAAAATATGATGCAGGACTGTATTTTTATTTATTCCATTTCCATCAGCTGCTCATCGTAGGCAGTCACAGTATTCCAGAGCCTTTCCTGGCAAACGCAGGGAGGAGGGCATGAGGTGGGAAACACTGTGGACTGTGGGATGCCAGTCTCCTACTGGACTTTTATTATCTTTTATTAACTTTAAACAACATGCTTTCAGTTTGCGACGGACTGGCGTCCCGTCCCGGGTGCGTCCCCTCCCGCTTCGGCCTTGCGCCCTGTGTTGCCGGGTTAGGCTCCGGTTCGCCGCGACCCCGTTCGGAACAAACGGATGTTGACATTGGATGGATGGATGTGTTATCAGTAAAGTCAGTGAAAGCATAATAATAGAGACAAACCTTGATTGATTCATTGGATAGGTTCTCGAAGTCTGAGATTTAGCTATAATAAATGTACTACAAATTCAAACCAATTTCAAACGACAAAATAAAAACACGTCGACTCCACAAATTCATATTTAATGCTAAATGATGACAGAGTATTTATTCCACAAATGTGTGCAGCATTTATTGTCTGTTTTATTACTGAGCGCCGAAACACTGGAACTCCAAACGCCAGCTATAAACACTGGACGCCGCTTGAATTAATCCAGTCTCCCATTCCTGCTCTGTTTGGGTGTTCTTTACTACCAGTTATCAGCAGGGTTTGGAGACGCAGGAAAGGTTTGGTACACAGCAAATTTTTGAAAATAGACAAGTGAAGAAACTATAATAAAAATAAGTAAGCATTATAAAATATCTCTGAAAATTCCTAAGTAGCGTTCTTGTCACAAGGACCTGGTCTGCATGCTTTTGTCTGTCAGTTCTACTGCATGTATGTGCTTTTTTGTGTAAATAGGCATGCTGGCACAGCTACCATGGCAACATTCTCCTGTTCACTCTTTCCTTTCTTCTCTTCCTGCAGCTGCCAAACATGTTTGGAGACCTTCGTTCCACATTTATTGCCCTTATGATTGGCTCCTACGCCTCCTCAGCTGTCACCTTCCCTGGGATCAAGGTAAAAACCATAATCTCCCCCAGCTTTAAAAACAGAGAAATGCTCTTTGATGGTTGTTCCTTTCATATTTGGGGTCTAAGGGCTGATCTTGAGGAATCCTCACTTATTGAGGGTGGATTTGGCTGCAATCTGCGGATGTGTGGCTGCATAGTGCTCTTGCGCCAGAGAGCCTTTTAGGTTGAACCCTGACCAAGGAGTAAGATTTGAGGAGTGTGTCAGGGCCTCTGGGTTATGCTCTTGCAGAAATTGCTGATAAAGTTATTGGTTACAGAGTCAAAGACCGCTGATGTGTTCTGCCTCTCAGGTGATCTATGACCAGGGTGTGACATTCATCACCATCCTGCTGGTGTGGGCAGGCTGTGCTGGTCTTGTGTTCATCAACTGCTTCTTCAATTGGCCACTGGAGCCTTTCCCTGGGCCTGAGGACATGGACTACACGTGAGGGACACAAGCGTGCACAAACATCGACACACACCGACACAGAGCATCATACCTAACCCCAGATCTCCTTCTCAAATGCCGCATCTCCATCTGATCCCCCGCGTGCAACGACTGTTCCCGCTGCGTAAGAGGGCAGGGTGATGGTGGAGTGTGTTGTGGGGGTGGGTGATGACTGCCATAGCCGGCATAGGAAATTCATGCAGATTTAGAGCTGCGTCCTTCAGCAGTCTCATACAGATGTCTCAACAGCCACCCCCCCATCATCAGATCTGTTTTTCCATCGCTCTCTGTCCGCCTCTCGCAGTGTGAAGATCAAGTTCAGCTGGCTGGGCTTTGACCACAAGATCACAGGAAAGCAGTTCTACAGGCAGGTGACCACCGTAGGGCGCCGTCTGAGCGTGGGCAATTCTATGAAGCACAACCCCAAAGAGTTGGCCACGCAGGAAGGCAACAAGCTCTGCCTGTCTACTGTGGACTTGGAGGTCAAGTGTAAACAGGAGGAAGAGAGTAAGTTTTAGTTGCTAATATGTAGTGTGTTTACACTGTCATCCTGCAGACTATGATTTGTGCTGATGATGGTTTGTAAGGTTGGTTGGTTTAGCTGTGAAAAGAATCCCTACATAACCGTACACAGAATCTCACCGCACTTTGACTTCAGTAACCCAGATCTGTACAGTCCAGTTACCCAAATCTCCCAGGCATCGTTCACCCAAAATGGCGAACGGCATATGTGCCCCATCCCCTTTGGCCCGGTTTGAGGGTCTCAAACCCCCAGCGTGGGGTCACCGTGGGTCTTTGTTTCATCTAACTGACCGTACAGTTGGATCCGACCACCCCCCAAGAAGCCCCAAAGTGCTGCCGACGGCCTGTGGCAGGGTTTGGCGGGAGCAGCGCCAGCAATTCCAAGCCGACAGTGATGGGACATGGAACACAGCAGGAGAGAGCTGTAGCTGGATGCTTTTAGTGGGGCGAGAAATTGTGGTGGGCGAGAAGGGGGCCCCATTCTGGCTTAAACACTAGGTACCTTCAAACACAGTCTTTCCCTTTAGCTGTTTGTGTCCCTATTAGGCACCCGTGTCTCCCTCTCCTTCCGCTACATTCTGGGATGGGATAGTGGCCGGAGGGGCTGGTGAAGGAAGGCCGCTCAGTCGTGAAGCCGGCAGTACAAGTAGCCCACACCCAACGCCAAACCTATCTGTGCTAGAGCACATTCCTGCGCTGCAGGGCCTCTGAGTAACCACTCACCCTCCACTAAACAATTGCCCTGCTAGTACAGCACATTATGCATGTGGATCTAGCCCTCGCTGTACTGCACTAGTCGTCTGGCATGGAAAAGCTTTCTTCAGTAGACCATGACGCAGTCCGCCGTTTTAATAAAGCTGCTGAACCAGTTGGCTTTTCAGGGAACACCAGAGTCCAAGTTCAGTTTATTAATCGTAGCAGTTCCTACTGCGGCACCTGCCTTCCCTCTGTCTCTTCACCGTACGGTGTTCCCTTTGTGTGTCTCTCTCCCAGCCCAGTCCTTCATGCGCAGTATCTTCAGCCCCATCTTCATGCTCAGCCTGATCACTATGTGCGTCACCCAGTTGCGGCTCATCTTCTACATGGGCGCCATGAACAACATCCTGGAGTCGTTGACGGATGGGAACCTCGACACAGGTGTGCGTTTGTCTGTGCCTGTGCACAGGTGTGTGGTTGGCATAGTTCTTTTCGTGAAATGTGAGGGCTTTTCCATTTTTCTCTTCTTACTGCCAGCATGTATTTTAGTAATACCGGCCTGTGGGGTTTCACGGTGGAACTGAAAGTGCTCTGCAGAATGCTGCTGTGATTGCATGTGGCTAATGCATCCTGGTCTCTCTCCCTTCTCTTTCCCTCCTCGCTAACTAATTTCTTGCCATTTTGGTGCTCCTCTGGGCTTTCTCAGGAGACAGGATGGAAGTGGGTAAGGTGGAAAGATTAGCTTGAATCTGTAGCTAGACTGTCATCACCTTCCCTGTGTTGTACTGTGCTATGTAGGTGTATGACTTTATTGCACTATATTGTTCACCCTGACCACAACTACTTCACTAAAGCCCTGGCTTTCACCCTACCATTGCTTTATCCACTGTCACCCAGTCCTTCCGCTTGCTCCTTGCATGAAGTGAGTTTTATACACAGTCGAAACTTGCCCCTCCTTACTCTGCTCTTAACCTGTTGAGTTAACGCACACTTTCTCTGTCTCTGTGTCTCAGTGAGCATGTACTCCTCCATTTTCGGAGTCCTGCAGCTGCTCTGCCTGTTGACTGCCCCAGTCATTGGCTACATCATGGACTGGAAGCTGAAGGAGTGTGATGATGGTCAGCCCAGTGGGAAGGAGGCCAGCAAGTGAGTGAAGCAGAGCTGAGCCAGAGTCCACTCTGTACTCAAATCAAGCTTGTCTTGTGGAAGTAGTATTATCGCAGCATTATGAACTATGCCTTTAACTACCGGCTCGTAACTTAGGGAACCAGGAACCCCCCCACGGCGTGACAGACAGATCCAGAAAATCAGCAATGCCACTCGCGCCTTCATCTTCACCAACCTGCTTCTGGTGGGCTTTGGAATCACCTGCTTAGTACCAAACCTCCCTCTTCAGGTGAGGGTCTCATTTTTCTGGTCTCTTGCATAAGTGCACGGTGCAACTTGGTGGCACAGCAAGTAACGCTGCTGTCTCACAGCACCTGGGTGGTGTGAGAGGACGTGGGTTCGATCGCCACTCAGTCTGTGTGGAGTTTGCATGTTCACCCCATGTCTGTGTGGGTTTCCTCCGGGTGCTCTGGTTTCCTCCCACCATCGAAAGACATTCTGTTCAGGTTCACCCATAGTGTGTGAGTGACAGAGAGTGTGTTCCACTGATGTATGGATGAGTGACCCATTGTAAGTAGTGTACCTAGCAGTGTTGGCCACCTTGGTGAATAAGGTGTGTGGGCTGATGACACAACATAGAGTTCACTAGAAGTCGCTTTGGAGAAAAGCGTCTGCTAAATAAATAAATGCCAATGTAAATGCTGCAGTGCTAATGGCCCTTTAAGTGCATTTGGGCAGCAATGCACCAGTGCGCCACTGCGGTGTTTATACACTGAAAGGCCGTGGGGCCCCCTAGTGGCTCTAACTGCTCCCTGAGGTCTGCACTAGACATTGCATGAAAAAATGTTTGGGGGCCCAAATCAGAAGAAAAGAAAGAGTGGAAATGCATGTTATGCTGTAGAGTATGGGATGGGGAACTTTATTGTTAATGTTTTTTCTTCTATAGATTTTATCATTCATTCTGCACACCATCGTTAGAGGGTTCATCCACTCAGCTGTTGGTGGGCTGTACGCTGCAGTGTAAGTGCTATCAATCGGCAAAGAAAACTCTTGTATTTTCCTCATCATTATTATTATTATTAGTATTATTATTATTAAAGTGACAGTGCTCACAGTGCGATGTGTCCATAGCTAAGTGTTACTGAATGACTTTGTATCCCTGCCGCTCTCCACAGGTACCCGTCTTCCCAGTTTGGCAGTCTGACAGGAATGCAGTCTCTCATCAGTGCTCTGTTCGCCCTGCTGCAGCAGCCACTGTTCATGGCCATGATGGGACCCCTGGAGGGGGATCCACTCTGGGTACGACCCGCCTCCTTCCTCTCCACCACTGCAGAAGCCCACACGAGCTGATCTGCGGCTTTTTTAAGTTTCAAACCCAACTTTATATGGTGGCTTTACTAATGATTCGTCAAGAAGTGCAACAATTGGAATTATACCCACAAAGTGCAACTGAAAACCCGAAATGCTGGGCAAAAGCTGGAACGTTTACTCCAAAAATTTAAATGTGATCTTTTTGAGTGAATTGTAGGTTTGAGGAGTGAGAGCCTTACTGTATGTTTGCCATGCTCACAGCGATAATGTGGCCTGTCGACCCTCTCTCCCCTGCAGGTGAACGTTGGTTTGCTGGCGCTCAGTGCTCTGGGCTTCTGCCTGCCTCTCTACCTGTTGTGCTTCCGCCGCCAGCTGCAGCGCAGGAAGCAGGAGCGTGAGGAAGACGCCAAGATCTATGTGAAGATCAATGGCAGTGACAGCAAGCACGAGGCCTTTGTGTAGACACCTCCTCTTAACCCCACCTGGACATTGAAAAAGACCCACACACAGGCCCACACACACTCTCACATGCAGTCCCTCTGTCATATTTCACATACTGTGCCACTTTGCACACGTGCGGACTGTGAGAGACAGACGCTGAGACTGGACATTTAAGCTCACAGGTGCCCAACACTCCCCTGCCAGTTCAGAGACACATAAACCACAACGTTGTGTTTGTGGCCACTGCCAGAGCAGCACACGGACTGAGGCCAAGCAGGGTGAGTGGAAGAGTGATAGAGCACACTTTCACTTTTCTTTCTTTTTGTTTTGTTAATGCTTTTAGCACATTTTTACAGAGCTGGGACATGGCTGGCCCACCCACATGCTGAAAGAGGAGCAGCACTCTTCAAAATACCAGTTTAAAGACGTTGATTACAGGTGTAATGCTCACCCCTCCCAACCCCACGAGAAGTGTCTGGTGATCATTAACTAGACAAGTTCTCTCACCAGAGTGAACTGAAAATATTTTCTTCCAGTGTTTCACACCACATTTCAGTGCAGAAGTTGTGACTGTTGCTGCCCCCCACCGGCCTCACAGGGTCCTGCACACATGGGATGCTCATGCCCAATGCCTCTTTGGTTAGATGACTTCCCCCTTTCTGGGTTTATTCCAGTACCTCTGTCTCACTTTTTTATTGACTTTTTGTATGGTTGCAGTTTTTTTTGTTTGCAGTTCACAAATTTGGTTACGCTGAAGATCAAAAGTAGCTGTAATGGGGTTTCTACACTCCAAATGGTGCTAAACAGCAACACCGTGATGCTAATGGTGACGGGAGTATTTGTTGTGCTTTAGGAAGGATCAGCGACTCAATCCGCTAATGGCGGCTGGCTCCTTCTGATCGCAAGTGGCATGCAGAACAATGGGGGCATTGAGTCCCCGAGCTGCATGAGAGCCAGGCTGGGCCCCAGAGGCTTGGTGCTTTGGAACCACTCAGAGACCACCAGCTCGCTCTCTCTAGAGTGGGTGTCTGCACTGTCTCTCACTGATGACTGAAAATGCCCTGAAACCCCTGGTCAGGCTCACTCTCCCCTCGAACACTCTGGACATTGTGCCATTATTTCATATCGCCTTTGGTTCCTTCATAAGACAGAGCAGAGTTGTGGGGCTGACCTGGCTGTTTGGCCGAGGCAGAGACAGCCTGCTCCATCTCTGTTTGCAATAGACCCACATTGCCCTCCCTCTGTCCTCGCTCCTGCACTCAACGCTCATGCTCCATACACGTCTCTCTGAGTGGCTTTGTAACTTAACCAAAGCCAGCGCTTTTGCTCAAGCGGGGATGCGAGTGGAGGACCACCGGAAACATTAACTGAGGTTTTACAAGTGGCAGCAGATGAGAGGTTGAGGATGGAAATGAGGGGAGTGTGCCCCTGTTGACTGGAAAGTACTTGTCCAGTTTCACAGCTAAGACTGTGACAAGGCTGGAATGCTTGTGAATCAGGTAGAACCAGACTTAGGGTCCATACCGACCTCACCAGCAATAACGCACCAGAAATCCTAGCCGGACCTCAATGACGCGCTAGATCCAACGTTCCCCTGGCATCACTTGTTTTGTAGGCCCAGCAGATGACCATTGTCAGAGATTGTGCTTTAGGCCTGGGCCATGATTACATTTCCATCAGCAAATGGCTCACCATTGCCAACCTCTTGTTTATGAGGAAACAGCAATAGGTTCTGCCAGAGCCACTCAGTTGGGTGGTGCAAAGGGTAGCACATCCATCCCCATCCCCAAATGTGCAGTACCACTGGCTGGCCCCTACAGTTGGCCTCCTTTTTTGCATCATTATTCCTTCTTGTAATGTGCATGGAGCTCTGGCCTCTTACGGTGATTATTATTAAGAGCATTTATATGTGAGAATGGTACTCTTTAAACTTTTTTCTGTCCAGTGAAAATACAATAGACTGAAAAGAAAACAGTCATTCAGGTTGTTAGACACAAGACAAAGAGAGTTATTGATTTGAAATGTGGTTCCTGTGTGGTCTGCACCTGGCATCATGTGTTCATGTTCACTTCTTACAGCACAGCCCTCTCACTAAATTTTACCCTGTGACTGAGGGAGGCATGTGTATCGAGTCCATAACTCTGCTTATTCAAAGGTATACTCTTATTTTCTTTAACAGTTTGCATTTAATAATCTACAGTGTTTGTGCATATGTTGATGCTAGTATGTGATATGCTTTCACCCCGTTCACTACAAAGGGCATTTTACACTGGCTCTAACATTTCACGGTTTTTTTGTGTCTATGTAGAGCAGTCTGAAGAGGGTGTGTGTTGGGAAATGACTTTGTTTTACCGGTGGGTATAATGTGTACACACCAGGACTCTGCAACCATCGGTTCTCCTGGAGACATGGAGATCAGGCAGAGGGGAATGAAATGAGAGAGGGAAAATAACTGATTTTTTGTTTATTGTTTATTCTTATTTACTGTCTGACATATGTAGTGTGTGTGTATGGATCCTTACAAAGAGCAGCAGCTCACAGTGGCCATTTTTTGAGAGCTGAAAATAATGGAAGGTAATTGTAGATACCCAGTAACACACATTACCATGCCAAGTTTGGACTTCTCCATGTCTGTGTATCAGGGTTTGCTGCCATAGGGTTATGCAGACTTTGTCTCTCTGCATTGCTGCTTGGTTGCACAGGGTAACGTTTCGACCCTTCGCATAATGTAGCGTGAACCATCAACTGTCGTCCCAGGGCACCCCTGTGAGCTTTGGATTTATTGCTAGAGAGCGTTAAGTGGCACACAAGCACCTTATTTGCACATCAGGGTATAATGACAGCACATTTAGTGAATGGAGAAGAATATTCCAAAACAGTCATGAAAACACACAGAAAGAGATGTTAGCATGGCTGTGCATGTGAATTTGAATGTACACTCTCCTTCCTCGTTAGACCTGTTAGTGATACACCGAGAATTAAATTAAACGCAAATTGTTTGTGAGCTGTGGTCATTGTTTCTGTTAATTGTCCTGTGAACTGCCTCTGTCTTCCTCTTCTGACCTGATGGTAGAGTTTATCTTGTCCACACTGCCTGCACTCTTACTCATCTTTAGACTTATTTGTTGGTCTTAGCAGGAGCTTTTCCTTCCTTCTCTTTGTTTCTCTTACTGAATGTCACAGCCCTCCAGAATTTAATATATTTCACCTTGCTCACACAAACAGCCATGCAGAGAGACTGGTCAGACCGTTCTCTTTTAACAAAAAGGACATGAGCTGATCTAGGCTGGCAAATGCACCTTTTGGGAAAACACTTGAGTGGTCTTTTTAGAACGCCCATGTCCAGGAAGGGCAACTTTATATTTCAAACATGAATAGAAATGTCGATGAATTCTGCTAGAGATGTAGTACTGTACTGTAGCATAACGAATGTGAGATTGCAGGAATCATTCCCTCGGAATGGGAGAATCAGCACTTTTGCCATATCTAACCTTCATGTATCCTACTTTCAGCATCTATTTTAATTCAACCTTAATTGTTTTTTTCTGAGGTGTCACGCTTAAGGAAGCACCAGTTTTTGTACCTGTTTGATTTTGCTCTGTTAACAGAGGGGTTACATTTATCTGTAACAGTTTCTCCTGACATTGTACACATATACATTGTCTTGATGGAAAAATGAATGCCAGCATTTTTCTCCAGTTTATGTTTTTATACTTTCTATCATATATATACTTTATCTTTAATTTTTAAGTGTTCTTTTTGGGAAAATTTTAAAGTGTGTTTCAGTATGTGTTTTTATCTATATATATTGCATTTCATTTATCTGTTTTGTCATCACAATATAGCAATTGATATTGTTTTGGAGTCCTTCTTTAAAGGAAAAAATACATATAAGATGAAATGAATTTCTTTAAAAATGTTTGTGACTCCATTTATTTTCTAATATAGATTTAAATTACACTTCTGGTGTACAGTTCCAGTTATGTAATAGATGTTATACTGCAATCTAAGCCTAAATGTTAATGTTCTACTAACTTTTTATATGTCCTGGATTATTTCAGACTCAGAACTATGGTGATGCATTGAAAGGTAGATTGAGCAAATGTTATTCTTGAAAGCACAGGGAAAATGGTCTGTGCTAAAATATGAAGCTGTAGTCCTTCTAGTACAGCTTAGCAGAAACCACAGTCCATATTACCTTTCGGAAGGACTAGGATTTCAATGAGAAAAAACTGTATACTTTGAATATTACAGATACTTTTGTAAATAGCTGATCGCCTAAATAAGTTTTGAGTATGTGTTAGATGTTGCTCCTGGTTTGTGTGATAACATTTAAATTCTTGATCCACAATTCCCTTAACTATAATTCTCCTACATAAGCTTGTACAAAACAGATATTGACTTCTATACTTTAACAGGAGGTGTATAGAACAGAGAAAAAAATGTTCTCTTCTACTTTCTACACCTTAAACCAGTAGTCTGTGACTCATCTAGGAGTTTATGTTTGAACCTGGGCCCATAATTAATCTGTATAATAAAGGGATCGTTGCAGAGCCTGTTTTTGCCACCTGATTTGAGAGCTACTAGAATTACGGTTAGGAATTTTCCAGCATAAGGCCATGGTGTGGTGGGGTGTGGGACTCAACTGTCCCCAAACTGGTTCAGTGGGTGTGCAGGGTGTTCTCCTTTCCAGTGCACCAGGGCCTTGCAACCCAGCTCCTGTGTTGTACTCTTTGGACATGGCTGAGAAGAAAAAGAATACTCCAGCAGGTGCCTCACATCCATTAATACGAGAGGTTATTAACCCTCAAAGACAAGAAGAACAGCACTAACAGACCCCCCACGCCCTTACTGACGGGATGGTCTGACGTTGGTTGTCTGTGATTTTTCCAAGACGTTACACATCTGATTAGAAAATATAGCATTGTTTCACAGTGATGAGGGAAAAAAAAGTCAAAATTGGTGACCAGCCACCTCGCTCAATCCCCGTTCTGACACTCTGCCGTTCCAACGGTGTCTCTTACTACACAAGTGGGTACTTTCACATCATTCACTGCGCGGCTCACAACATGATGGCTTAACACGTCAGCGGCTGAAAATATTTGCCATATATTTTTAGCTACCTTATTAACTTTGAAAGGCCTCGCGAAAATCTGTTTTAACGGGGCCGATCTGCTGTAGCAAGTTTTGCCACGAGCCCCGGCTAAGTCCCTTTGAATCTGAACAAGAGAGGATGGGGGAGAGATCACATGGTTATGACTAAAAAGGAGCTTAAACGATGGTTGGCGCTATATTTAGTCCTGCTTATTTTGATGTTACATAAACTAGGCTCGCAATGTAATGCGGACCGCTGAAGAGCACCATTTCGGCGATTATCACGAACTCAACAGAAGCTCGCTGTTGCAATCGAATTCAGCTTCGACGTCACGAACAGCGTGCCGTGACGTTGTAGTCGAGGGGCGTGTGTTGTGTGACGTCACATTCGGGGGCGCGGTCTCCGTGACGGCCCCGTTCAGGAAGTGAATTTAAGGGAAATAAAAAAAAAAAAAAAAAAAAAAAAAAAAACGAACAGAAGGGAATGAAACCGGAGCAGGCGGAGGATCCCTGCGTTGCGCTTTCGTCCGCGTTCACAGAGCTGCCGTGAAGAAGCCCAGTCGTCAGCGACGATGCTCATTAAGGAATTGTGAGTTTTCATTTCAAGATGTCTCTCTCGTTACTAACAGGGTGTAACAACAACCTCTCTGAATTACCGGTAGTCCTGCGAAGTGTGTGTGTGTGGCTTAGACTCAGTCTTGGCTTCTTCCTGAACTTTAAATATGATGGTTTTGCTGAGTCAAGGCATTCATCAGCCCGGACAATGTATTATTCAACTTCCCCTTGAATCGCATCTCTAGCGATGTTTATTAATAATATTAAAATTATTCCGTCGTTGAGTTTGAAATATGAGATTTTTCTTTCCTTCCTCTAGTAGGTGGTACGTTTTTCCTCCTGGGCCAGGAGGATAATCACGTGTGGCCAACGTGTTACATATTAACAAGACAGTCCCGGCGGTGCGCGTTTGAGATGCTGCGAAGGAAAGAACAAAAATAAATAAATGAAGGAATATAGATGGATGGGTGGACGACTGACCGCCGGCTCTCTTTGCCGAACAATCTTAGTGAAAGCACGTTCTCGTGTCCCCCATGTCTTTTGCGTGAGCGCGCCCCGCGATAAGGCATGTCCACGTAATGTCAAGGCGTGAATGGGCGAGCCGCAGCTGGGTCACGGGCTCGTGTCATGTGTCATCGTCACCGGTGGGTACACCCAAAGATAATAGTCCCTGAGCATAAAGCTGTGGGTACACTCAAACTTTTTTTGTTCTAGCAAGCACCAGCAGGTGGCGTAGTGCCTAGGGCTGTCGCTGCGTAATGTGAACGTTCCTGGTTCGAATCCTGCTCATTTTGTATTACCCTTGGTCAAGGTACTTATCTTGAATGCGTATGGTAAGAATACCCTGCTCTATGAAGGGGTAAATAATGGTTGAAGGCTAAATAAAGGTTAATAATAAACATCTGTAGGCTGAAACGAGTAACTCGGTAACGGTAATTATGCGTACATATAGGCACAGATGTGAACTGTACGGCTTTCTCATATTGCGGAATATGGTCAACGTGAGGCTGTCACGTGCTGCTCGCCGAGTCTTGATCAAATGAATGAGAGACGGTGACAAGTGGTGGTCTTACTTGCTCTCCAACCACTTCTTTTTGGTGCTGAAAAATGCAAACTCCTTTTTTTTTTTTGCCACCCCTCTGTCTATGCCTCGTCTGCTGAATGGGTGATTTTGAAAAAAGACACTTGATCCATCCATTGTATTGATTCATTTACCTGACTTATTTTTAAACTACAACTCATTACCCTCTTGCTCAACTTGGTAACTTTTTTTAAATTGACCAAATTTTGGGTAAATACCTTGCTCAAGGGTGCTACAGCAGGAGGTGAGATTTGAATTTGCAACCTCTGAGTCCAAAGGCAGCAGCTCTAACCACTATACTACCTTCTCCAGATAAGATTAACAGTTAAAGCATTTCTTTGAGAAACTCCTGGATAAAGAGATCGTGTTGCAAGTCAGCCCAGGAGCTTTTCTCAAGTCCTCCACCTGGATTGTAGCAGAAGACTGTATTGCAAGCAGATTTGAACTTGCGCCGTTGGTAGCTTGAGACAGTAAGTGGCTATCAACCAGTTTATTCTCAACAGAAATCCTCTCCATCCAGGGAACCATTATAGAGATTGTAACCGCTTCCATGGACTCCCATGCCTGCGACACATAACGGTTATGACTTTTATACATCATGTGCATTTGTCTGGTTCCTGAACTAGAGCAAGAAGAAAATGTACCTTAAAATTGGTGGTACTCAATCCTGGTCCTACCCTACTCCTGTATACCGTGGCTTTTGTTGCTGATCTCTTAATCGGTTTTGCTTCACTGAGCTTTTCTTTGAATACAAACCATGCTAAAGCAAATGTGTTGGCGAAGGGTTCGGTTCTGTCAGGATTGCGAAACCGAATACGTGTTGGTATAAAAGTTATGGCATATGCAATTTTGTGTGTTTTTGATCATTCATGTCACTTAAGCAAAAAACTACCAAGGCTTTTTTGGGTAAATTAAGTGCGCAATCGTCGAATTGGTTTTGACTGGGAATAACCACACAGGTTAGTACTTAATACCCTAGCAGTATCTCTGCTGATCTCTTCAGTATTGTGGATATCCTTGGATTAAAACACTGAGGTTTTAAATGCTCATCTTGATGGTGAGGCCAGTCTGAGATACTTCCTGTTTTGTAACGATCTTGTTTCTTCTCCACTGCAGCCGAGTGGTCCTGCCAATTTCTGTGGATGAGGTAGGTGTTGAGTCTTGCCCTTACTCCTCTGCTTCAAGCAGATCCAGTTCTGTTTGCTGAGTCAGAACACTAAATGCACAATATACAGTAGATGCATTTGCCTCACTGTCACCAGAGACCATTGTGGCCTGGATTGTAGTTTAGGCTGCTGTTCCACATTTTACTGTTCACACCCAGAAGTTCCTGTTTGCCCACATCTGGTTCTCCTTGTTGTTCCTCACTATTGTCATGATAATGATGCTGAAAATGCATGACATGTAGGGTCTTGTTACACTCTACTGTAGGTCTTTAGTTGGCTTTCCTATGTCTCTTCCCATAGAATATTTTACTCATTTTTGACCTTTAATGTTATTCTGACTTGAAGGAAGGTTCCTATTAACACTTGGGAGTCTTGGAGGGTCAGAGTGTATGCTGACTTTTTGCCAGTTATTCTGCCTTGAAAATAGTTGCCTCAAGTCAAATAACTTCAGACTTTATGTGGAATGTGTTTGTCTAGTTTGGTAAACTGAAATTCAGTTGCTGACATATGTAATAGATAAATGGACCAAAAGGCTGTATGGTTGCAAGGCAGTTGTGGGTCCAGTGGAATGGATCAAGGTGCTGTACTTGGGACCATGTGCCTGGGAGTCTGTGTGAGTGTGGAGGAAGGAGTGTTTCTCCAAGGTCTCTCTCACGTCCTTCAGGGTACCTCTGTGGAAAGCAGTCTTGTCCTGCTCCATTGGTGCCACTAGATCATGATGTTAAGTTGCTTATTTCTTCTGTGTGGTGTAAATCAGATGGGAAAGGGGAGTATATACTGAATAGTTAAGTTGTCATTAATTAGATCATGGTCAGTTGACACCTAAATGTCATTTTAGACACTACTAAGCAACAAGTGGTCTTTGATCCTTTATTAATATGAGTTAAAATGCCTTTTAACAAAATTTAAAAATGTCAAATCTCTATTGGAATTCTGTTAGTGACTCATTTGAGCCTAATGAAGAGCTCAGCTGGAGAAGAAACCAAGGCACACAGTGGGCTACTGGGACTGGCAATGGAAATGTCTGCAAAAGCCCTTAAATGGCATCGTGTGTGTGCGTGTGTGCACGTGTGCTTGTGTGTTAATATCTGGCTTTCCTTACCCCTTTTTTTTGGTCTTGTACGAGGAAGTCGTCACTCTTCCTGGAGAGAGTACCGGCTGGCTTTTTGGTTTGGTCTTTGTGGTTGGAGTTATGCTTTTAAAGGGGGCACAAGGTCAAAGCCCACAGTAGACCACGGCTGCATAGCCGTGAGCCTGAGAGAGACCGTCAAACAAAGACGACAAGCAGGAGAGCAAGCTGGTGGCTGACGTTAGACTGGGCCGGTCCGGCCTTATTGGCGAGCCTTCGAACACCGCTGCATTCATGTGTGGAAGAACAAAGGTCGGGGAGACGCATCAGTGCTGTGCTGTTGACTTCAAGAATGAGCAGAGTTGCGGGAAGGGCATCCTGAGAGAGGATGGGATCGGGGAGGTCTGATTCTGCACAGGAAACAGTCTCAGGATGAGGCTGTTGGTTAGAACATGGTGTCACACACGCATTTCCTTCAGCCCGTGAAGTTGGGGGACGGAGGAGGGAGGCTTAGTTTTGTTTTTTAAAAAAAAAAAAATAAAAAAATCATTTGGCTTTAATTTTCATTGTTCCTTCTGAGTCTCTTCTCTCAGTGAAAATATTTATTTTCATTAATGTACTCTTCTCGTCTCCCTCGTGAGTCATCACTGCTAGAATTTGTTCTGCCCTCCATTTGGATATGTACTCGTTACCTTCAAGAGTTGCTTGGCAACCCCCACACACTGATGCAGTCAGATGTGTGAATGAGAGATCTGCCTTATGCTTTGCATTGACTGCATCCCAGTTGTGTGTGTGTGTGTGTGTGTGTGTGTGTGTGTGTGTGTGTGTGTGTGTGTGAGAGAGAGAGAGGCTGGCTCCTAAGCTCTACACCATGATTCCAGTGGAGGTGGGAGCTAGTTGTTTGTAGAACAAACTGGTTCAAACACTGTCCTCGTTCATGGTTTCCTTTTTTAATCCAGTCTTGTTTTCTTTGTTCTCCCTAGTGCTAGAAAGCGTTGTCGACTTGTCCGCACAGATGCGGAGACCGTGGCGTCAGTGAAGATGGTATTAACTAATTTGTCCCCACACATCCCCAGTACCAAGTGGGCCAGCTGTACGCGGTGGCAGAAGCCAGTAAAAACGAGACGGGAGGCGGCGAGGGGGTGGAGGTGCTGAAGAATGAGCCGTACGAGAAGGATGGGGAGAAGGGCCAGTACACTCATAAAATATACCACCTGCAGAGGTGAGCCCTGTTGCCTTGGTACAGAGTTGGATGTTGACCTTCCCCTGTCCCAGCCTTCAATGCTGTGTCTTGTGCTTTTACCTTACTTTTGTGTGATTTGATGTTTAACTGCTCTTTCAATTTCACCACGGCAGTAAAGTGCCAGCGTTCGTGAGGATGTTGGCTCCAGCATCCGCCCTCAGCATCCACGAGAAGGCTTGGAATGCGTATCCCTACTGCCGCACCAGTGAGTGCCTCACAGCTCAATGGCTCTTCAGTTTTCTTTGGATAGAGTGGTGTGTTTGCCTGTCATATCTTTATATTTTTGACAGTCCTTTGCTTTGAGGGAAATGTGACAGCTGGAGTAGTGGGATTGCTCTCTGTCATCCACACTTGGTGCACGTGGACGCAGACTAGGCAAAGCTGTTCGGATGTGTTGAGCTGAATAATGTTGGTCAGAAATTGTCTTGAATTTTTGTATTTCCCTAAGAGCTTGTTTTCTTTTCCCCCTATGATTGTTCCTTGGGACAGTTCTAACTGTAAGTATCCCATTATCTGTACTATCACTATTTAATGACGTGTTTATTCAGTGGGCATGTAAATGAGACAGCAGCCTCTTGCTCAGTCGATGTTCTGGGATAGCGTATTGTATTTCTGCATAGGAGGACAAACTTCACCGGCTTCCTATTCTTAATCTATAACCACTTTAGTTGTCATGGAAACATGGGTTTAAATGACGTGTTCAAGGTACAGCTTGTCTGTTCTGGCTTTCTTCCTGATTTTTCTGCTGACTTACTGGACTCATGAGCTGTTGACAGTGAAGTACAGAAATTTTCAGTTTGCTTAAACTGAAAAGGCCACTTGTCCTTTCACAGAATGAGTACATGAAGGACAACTTCATGATCAAGATTGAGACGTGGCACAAGCCTGACCTCGGCACTCAAGACAACGTGAGTGGCACGGAAATGGGAGGGCTGGGATGTTTAAGGTCATTACCCAGTATAATTTAGCACCAAATTGGTATGAATGCTGTCATCAGGATTTGGTCTGAGGTTTGATGGGTCTACTTTCCTGTATCCCCACGCAGGTTCATTGCCTTGACCTGGACACCTGGAAGAAGGTGGATGTGGTTTACATCGACGTTGCCGACAGGAGCCAGGTGGATTCAAAGGTGAGGTGCAAAACCCTCAGTTAGCACGGCGCTAACATATTAGTACTCATTCACTTGTCACCCCTGTATGCCTATTAACCTTGATCATGGGCTTTCCCTCACCTACCCCTTCTTCCACAATCTCCCCAGGATTACAAGCAAGAAGAGGATCCTGCCTTGTTCAAGTCAGTGAAGACTGGTCGAGGACCCCTGGGGCCTGACTGGAAGGTACAGAATCCCCCACCCCAAACTCTTACCACTCTAACTCTGGGTTTCTTTGTCTCTGGTTTACCCTGGTGTTTGCTGGCCTTGCTCTGTGCAGAAGGAGCTCCCCACCAAGACTGACTGTCCTCACATGTGTGCCTACAAGCTGGTTACAGTCAAGTTCAAGTGGTGGGGCCTGCAGAATAAGATTGAGAACTTCATCCAAAAGGTGAGAGATGGTTAGATGGGTGGCTTGTTCAACATGCACACATTGTCATAAAGGGCACGACACTGAGGGAGAACGCATGAATGCTGCGCACAAGGAGCGTGTGGGATTTGCATGACTTACGTGGAGTAACGCTGTGGCTCGGAGGTTTACGTTCTCTCGGCCAGTCCTGCGCTCCAGCCATAACCTTGCAAGCTGAAGGCTCACAATTTGCATAGCAGTCCTCCTGTAATACTGTCATCTAAACAAAGAATATGAATACCACACACAATCCCTCATTGTTTTCAAGTGTTTGGTGTTGCCAACCTTTGATTTACAAAGTGGTTAAAAACGTTTCTTGCTGTACAATCCAAAGAGGACTTTGCTGACCTCTAGTGGGCAACCTGGAGATTGCAGAGGAGCTCAAAGTGATCCTGAGTTGTTTGATCATCTCCCCTGCAGCAAGAGAAGCGCCTGTTCACCAACTTCCACAGACAACTCTTCTGTTGGATTGACAAGTGGGTCGATCTGTCGATGGATGACATTCGCCGCATGGAGGAGGAGACGAGGAAGGAGCTGGACGAAGTGTGTATTTTATTCTTTTCACCAAAGCGATAATACCTATAGTTTACTTTATCCCTGTCTACTCAGCAACTAAGGATAGGGGGTCGCACACCAACACATACTTCTTAGTCTTATGTAATGTTTAATTTTTTTAAATTGTTTAGGGGGCAGGATTAGCAGAGCCAGGTTTACTGCAGCAGTTATTTCGCCTTATTCCGTCTTTCACGGTTGTACATCTTAATTTTTAGCTGAACAGAAATGGGTCACAATATAGTAGTGCAGAAATGCAAATACAAGTACATAATGCAACTGAAAGTCAAATGATTACAGGTGGCAGGGGTCATTGCACAGCCCTCAGAACATAAGGAAATGTGACTTAACCTGAATAGACTTTAGAATATTAACTCGGTACTAGATCTGTGCAGTTTCAGTTTTGTAAGTCAACAGTGTATTTATCAGAATAGCAGTTTGTCTGGACCAAGATGGACAGACAAGTACAGCTTTATTCTGGTTTTTTGTGTACTAAAATTAATATAGCTCCAGTAAGACTAATCTGTCACATTTTGAGATGGGAAGAAATTGCCAGAGTGCCTGGAGCCACTTTGCAGTTAAAGCACTGCAGAGATGTCCCTTGAAATATCCAGTTAAGGTACATTAAGTAAATGAATTTGGAGTACAAAGGATGTTATAATAAAGCCACCTCTCATTAAAGCTAAAAAGTAAAAACAATCCCTTAAGTTTTAAAAGCACTGAGCTAATGTTTCCATTTAACAGTATTTAAATCTTCCTACTCAATTACTTTGAATTACCAGGGTTATACCGCTATTGTCAGTCTTGTCCTTGTTTTCCGTAACATACAAATTGCCCTGTCAAAAGGAGATGGCAATATCAAAACCCAAACAGCTGGAAGTAAAGCTATAAACAAACTCCAATAGCACCTCCACCCCCAGAGAACCTGTTAGTCACTGCATTATTTACAGGTGTCAGGTGTACATTAGTGCTCACTCCTTCTACCTGTCATCCCCTGCTGCACCATCACCCCAAAACCCACAATGAGTAAATAACCCCCCTCCAGTAAGTTTAATAGCAGTAAATTTAAAATAGGAGAAATTTTATTTAATGTTAAATAGGACTTGGGACCCTGATTGGATATTGAATTGGAATTGAATTCCATGTTACAGATGCGAGAGAAGGACCCAGTTAAAGGAATGGTGGCTGTAGAAGACTGAAGATTCAGAGCTGTGAGTATGGAACTGGGGAAGTGGAAGAATGAAGTGATTTGGATATCCACTGGATATCCACCAGACCTCCTCCCTCACTCATCCACTGGCTGGGAGCATAGCATAGCAGCTTCCATTTAGGAAGCAGTCTAAATGTTTTAGAACTGACAATTTTGACAGTATTTATCTAAAAGGTCACAAAACTACTGTTGAAGGGCTGATAATATACTGTGGCTGGTATGTTTACCCTCTGTCTCTCTGTTTCAGGGCAGTAACCCTAAACACCAGCAGTGTTGCCTCCACACTCCTGTTTGTGGGGTCCTGGACCCCTTCTGTCTGGCCCCTGGGGGGCTGTCCCTCCCCCCCACCTCATTTTTGGTACTTGCTCAACTGCAGGGAGTTTCTACATTACTGAACACTAAAACTAAGCAGAGCCACAACCTTTTAGTGACTGTAGAGTGTACTTAAAGTCCCCAATGTCTGTTTCATATCTTAACATAATGAAACTATGATTGTGCTGTAATTATACAGGAAAAGATTATATTCATTTGGACAATACCAACGACTTCTATGAAAGGTTTTTGATTTGCATTGATTGTCAGGAGTCTTTCTGTGTTGCAGACTGAAATGTGTGCTCTCCTTGAAAATCCCCCCCAGCCCCATTCACAAATAACACATACTATGTATAAGTACCTATTCATAGTCTCCTGTATATCTTGGGGTGGCTTTCAGTAATGAGCATTCTTGCTACACCTCTTTCTGCTACCCAGATTTGACCATGGAGTAATGTGGAAAAGGAACCTCTCTGGTTCTGGTTGCTGATGGAAGGAAATCAGCCTATTTGTGATATCTGACAATGATCCAGTTGTTCCAGAGTGCTTGAATATGTGTGTTTGAGTGTGTGCCTATAATTTTTTTAAAGAGGCTAAATTTGGTCGTTTTGTGAAGGACTCTTGGGGAAAACTGCCCTGTTCAGGCCTGTACTGTAATAAAAATGTTTTCCATATTAAAAATAAAATAATAGAATAATCTTATGCACTTTTAAATTTCATTTTGGGTGCAAGTATGTTACATGTTTTAAAATACATTGGTGTTCAGACACATTTTACCCCCTTTAAGGTATGTGTGTTTCATGTTCAGAACTATAATGAAACTCCAGCACACAGAAAATATGACTGAGTTCAAAAAAAAAAAAAAAAAAAAAAAAAAATTTAAATCAAATACTCATTGAGTTGTGGAAATGTCAAATTGTAAACTCTAAATTCAATTGGAGTAGTGGATTTTTCCAGTGCCACAGTACTAAGGCACTCGCTTGGTGTGGTGTTCTGTGGATTAAGCCCTAAAGCATGAACTCCAATGCAGCCTTTCATGACCCTGTAAACAGAATGCTGCTCTTGGTGGTACACGGTCATGATGAATGCCGCAAGAATGCCCAGATCCTCTTTGGCATGTGGAAATAAGGGAGGATTATAGAAACGTGCTCTTAGTGCCCTCAGCAGGGACAGACACAATGACCCGCGTTCATTTGATGGGCAACGTAATGACATGATCCCCACTGTTGCAGGGGTCACATTATTGATGGATTAGTTAGGTGACACCTTTCAAGTCTACTTACAATGTGAAGTAATGCTGTTCTAAACTGCTTTCAAGCATTTGTATAGCAGGGTACTTTTTACTGATCGGTTCAGGGTAAGTACCTTCCTCCAGTAGCAGGATTCAAACCCGGTTCTTGGACTCACAGCACTGGCTGTACACTACTTTACACCTCCTTAGGTCCCACTGATGTTTTTACAGAGAATTCATGTGATGCTGAATAGTTCTTCATTTTTGTCACGTTTCCAACAATCCAAAAGAGTCTTGCACTAACGCCTTGTAAGTACTGTTATACTGAACGGTAGTTATTAGAAAGTATGTTCTGTGGAGAGAAGCGGAGTACGATTGCTGGACGAAGTGTGCGCGCGCGCGAGCGTGTGTCTCGCGCAGGAAGAAGAGGCGTGAGGCCACAGGCACGCGACGCTGTCTTAACACCATATTATTGAAAGGTACACATTGAGTTTCGCAATTTAAAATCTTTTCTTCTCTACTTTAAAATCCGCCTGTAATTAAATGTTTGGAGTCGCTCAATCTTACAGTACAATATACACTGTTTCCTGCATCAGTAAGAGACTTCGGGCTACGTCGGTAGTCCGTAGTGTGCCAGTGACTGACTGATTATTACAACATTAAAGAAAGGAAAGGGACAGAACGTAAACAAACACAATGATTACATAAGTCAGTAACTAAGTGCGGTAAGAGAAACACAGATGAAGTCGCATCCCGTGTTGTCTGCATTCACCGTCCACGGAGCAGCAGACTGAGACAGACTCTGTGTGTGCTCGCGGGCGCTTTCCGTTGCTGTCTTGCGTCCCATGCGGATTTATAATTTATACAGTGGAGTACATGTTTACGTTCCTGTTTATTCTTGGTCCAATCATGTTTTAAAAGTTAAAACAATCTGGGGCTGAAAGATTCTGCACGAGCTTCACACACAGTCCACACGGAGGACGTTTTCCATCATTTCTTATGGGAAAACATCGAAAAAAATATTTTATTTATAATATATTGCTTCTATAAATATCTTATACATGTCATATTTACTGTATATACACACACATAAAAAGACGTCGTAAAGCGCCTCGTTTGCAGCGCCAAGGCTCCACGGCAAACGCAGACAGGAAGTGGCGGTGCTGACCACTGGGCGCGCTGTCGCGCTCTCTATGCCGGAGGAAGTGGAAACGTCCGGCGTGACGATGGGGTAAAAACACCGTGCGGACGAGCGGGCACTTTCAACGACGGAGGGACACGGGCGGGATTCGGAGAGCCGGGTGACGGGAGAGTGCAAGGAAAGAGGTAGCGAGAAGTGTGTCTGAATAAGAGCCCCGGGTGGTGTCCCAGTGAGTGTGTGGTTGTTGTGTTCATGATTAGCGATTTGCCCAGCGTACGTTACGTACGACGAGACTGAGTCACTCAGTGGCCGCGTTAGCGAGCAGCGCCGTCGCCGTGTGTGGTGATTAGCAGTGTACAGTGTTAATACTTACTGGCCGTGTAGTCAGTGTGTAATATTGTACTGTACATGAATGAATGTCATTAGTGAGTACCAAAGTTAACTACTACACATTTTGCCGTGTGTACATGGCAATGAGTCATTGTTTCGTTTGGCAGTGTTCAAAGTAACTCAGTTGTCAGTTGTGCATCATGCAGTGCTGGAGTGTCATTGTGTGTTAGTAAGTTGTATACTTAGCGCTGTGTACCAGGGAGAGTGTGTGTTAGTCGGTCCACACTGACACGTGTCCTTAATTCTTATACTGGTCTGGGCTTCAGCTTCTTTACTCCCCTCCACTCCACTACTTGTCATGTCGTGTCCATGTGATGTGCTCTCTCCGCTGATGTGTGTCTCTGACCACCAGCAGAGACTGTTCATCCTGAGCCACACTGATTCCCAGCCGGCTGTGTATTAACACCCACAACAGTCTCTCTCTCACAGTTTCAGTGAGCCTCCGGAGCAATTTAATATGCTTCATCATCACTCCTGGACTGCAGGAGTCCCTGTTAATTTCCATAATGAATCTTAACTCCGTTCATTTACGAAGCGCTCGCATATCTGCGTTTTTGTGATTCATATGTTTAAATCATAATACTAGTCATATAATTAATGTAATTGCATCTGTAGACGAACATTGTAAGTTGCTTCGGAGAAAAGCATCACCTAATTTAGAATGAAAAAATGTAAATAATTGATAGCTCATATTTACTATCTTTTAGTTTTTATATTTGTTTTTTTATTTAAGCTACAATGTGTATGTTGTCACTGAAAGAATGCATATGAAAACTGATGATAAAATCAAATGTTTATGTCTCTTGTGTAACTTCTTGTATACATTGCATCAGTTGAGTGTCAGTCCAGGTGTGTGTGTTTCTCTTAAGGGTGTGTGCATGATGTTCTTCTGGTGTGTGTCAGGATGCAGTTTGGAGCTCGTGCTCATCGGTGCATCACATGACAGTGCGTGACTAAAGGGATGGTTTGGCTCAAGGCAATGTAGAATAAAATATATTGTGGTAGAAATCCTTGCTGGTTATTAACATCTGCAGCTGTTCACAACTACACTGCACACAAAAATGAGGTTTTGTTGTGTACATTTTTTGTGTGATCGATGCTCTTGTCTCACAAAAAATGCACAAGCCTAAATAAAATGTATTTGAGACCCATTCTGGACAGCCCTGTGCGTACATGTGCTGAATGGTGGGAGCACAGTGTCTCGTTGTGTTCACCTCGCAGGGGAGGACATGGACGTCGGGGCCCTGACAAGTGCACTCAGTTCTGCCAGCCTGGGGCCGAACAGCAGCAGGAGCATGCTCAAGAACGACACTTTTAGGTAAGTTCCCCGTCTCACCCTGACCTTCGATGCGTGATGTTCCCCAGCTGTCGCCACTTCCTCCACCTTGGTTGTGGTACATGCTGGTCTCGAAGCTTTTTCAAACTCCAGATGTGTGGAAAGAGGGGTAGCAGAGTTTGCATGTTTATGTACATACAGCAGGAGTGTGACCGAGGACAGAACTCGCTGGAGCAGGACTTGGGTGATAGACTGATGAAAGCTGGAGCGAGAGCAGCCGTTACTCTCTGTGAAGAAATGGAAGTGATATCCACTTGTGGGAACATGTAAGAATGTGTAATACAGCAAAATGATCTAACTCCTGCAATGTCGGTCAGCCTGTTTCAATTAATATTCCTCTCGACCTCAGAATTTAAGTGTTCGGACTTACAGATCTGTTAAAAAAAAAGCACCCTTCTTCCTTTTCCATTTGAGTCCTTGAGTTACCCCAGTCTGATTTAGAGGAACAGTCAGTAAGAATATGCGTGTGACAGAATTACTCAGTGCTTGGGGGAAGTGGTAGCATTTCAGGATTAGCTTGGTGTACTATTAGGGATTTGTGCCTGTTTGCTCCCTTCCTTATTATCCTGAGTTACTACATTTTTTTTTCTGTTTCCCCTCCAGCTTTTGTGAACTTTACACACTTTTTGCACCAGTTTATTGGCCTGGTGCTGTCTCCTGCCACTACTTTTTCCATGGACCTGTCCAGGGTTGGCATCAGTGCCTACAAAGCTGAGAAATGAACTGAGCGTCCAGATACCTTACACTAAGATCTGCACATTCACCGCCGATAGAGCTGCTTTATCCGAGTCCATGTCTTTGGCTTCCTCATGATCTTTAGCACGTAGGTTTAGCTGTGCGTGAGGTTGAAAGCAGCAGCGATGTGCAGTGTGTGCGCATTGCCAAGCTGTGGGTGGGAATAGATGGATGAGGGCTCACACTGCAGGACAATAAGACTGCTGGATACACCTTGCCTCATGTAAATTTTGAAGGGGACCTCTTAAACTGGTAAGGTTGCAGGTTTGAATCCCACCTTCAGCTGCAGTACCCTTGAGCAATGTACTTACCCTAAATTGCACCAGTAAAATTACCCAGTTGTATAAATGGGTAAATAGATGTAAGTAGCTAAACATTGTAAGTTGCTTTGAAGAAAACCCTTGGCTAAATTAATAAACGTAATGTAAATGTCAGCTTCCAATACTTAACCTTTCTTCTAAGAGGTAAATACTATGATGAAGTAGAATACTGTGGTGAAACTCAAAGCCCACCACCACTGCCTCCTTTTCCCCATAACATTCTCACTCATGTGGCAGATTAAGGAAATGTATGAATTAACCTGATTGTAAGCTGATGTCATTTAATAAATGTTTTCGCTTTTCTGTAGTTGGCTAGTGATTCTGAGGTCATGTGTGCTCTGTGTGAGTTACTGTCTCTTGAGGCTTGCCTGGATCAGATTGCTCCCATAGTTCTGTGTCTTTCTGTCTCTGGCCGTAAAACATCCACTCAAGGTGCATTCAACACCTTGGCATTTCTGTTTACCTTTGCTGGGCGAATGGGATGGAGTTTGAGCCAGAGGCTTTAAAATAACAGTAAGCAGAGGCTCCAGTTAAAACATAGTTGCAACTCTTCTTTGAGGGCGTGGCCTCCCAGTTTTTCTTTGTCCACTTGCTCACACTGCAACAGAGCCTCACCCAGCTGCTCACCTCTGTGGAAGACCTGAGCTCTGAGCGCTGATCTCACCCCATCTGTCCTAATCCTTTGCACTCCCTCCCTCACAGTCTTTCCAGTCAGTGGCGATGTTTTCAGCTCATTCCCCCTCTTCTGCCTACTCTGTCGCACTTTGCAGCTATATCTGGAGGCTGGGCTTCTCACAGGAAATGACATCACATTATCTGGGGTGCGTGTCTCACCAGCACACAGCATGCAGTACAGGGCTGTGGTTGAAAGGTTTGAGGGCAGAGAATGCAACTGAAAGAGCTGAAGATCCTTCCCAACCCCTTGACGTTTTGTACAGGTGGAAATATTTGCCTGACCAGAGAGCCATGTGTTGGCTGAGGTTTGGCTGAATGAGGACTGCAGCACATGCTCTTTGTTTGTGTGGTCTTAATTCACACTTTGTTTCCGCTTCACATAATGGGTTCAACTTGGCTATCATGGAGAACACAAAATGCAAATTCAGTCTAAATTAAAAATAATTTAGACTGAATTTGCATTTTGTGTTCTCCATGATCCTGACCAGGTTTTAATCCTAATCTTTCTCCCCTCCTTGCGGTCAGCCGTTTTTTCTACAAATTAAAAAGTGACAATTGACCTGTTATTCATCATTATTTCTCTTTTCGTTGTTTCTCTCTGTCTCTGCCCTTTTTTTCAAGGCTGCACATGGTCACATGGAATGTGGCCACAGCAGAACCGCCAGATGACATCAGCTCTCTGATTCAGCTGGACTCCCAGAAGAGTGCAGACCTCTATGCCATTGGGTGAGTTATAATGTCTTGGTGATAGGGCTGCCAGGATGTTCTGAGACAGGCTAGTAGGTAACAGGGGCTTTATAGGTTGTCTGTAATTAATGAACTTGAGACGTTGTTCTTGAAAATTACCCCCTTGCCAGCATGGTTAGCACGTTTGTGTAAACTTGCAAATTGTGTTGTTTATTATGAAAGAACGTGTGTATTAGTAATAGTAATGTGTTTTAAAATTATTATAATTGTGTCTCTCCTGCTGTCAGCCTGCAGGAGGTGAATGCTGCTCCTCTGCGGTTTGTCACAGACCTGGCCTTCGAGGACCCCTGGAGCCGACTGTTCATGGCCACTCTGGCGCCAAGAGGCTACGTGAAGGTATGGCTGAGCCGCTGCTGCCCTATAGCTGTGCGCGTGCAGTACAATGGGGCCTGTTTACCAGCACCCTCACTAGGAGCTTCAGGACAGTGGGGAGGCGGGTACTGGGTAATCATACAGTTGTTTCTTTGTGTTAATTTGTCGGGAGTTATGTTTCCACAGTAGTCTTTTGGTTTTAGTGGTGTTCTCATTTGGGAATCTGAATCTGCACGCTTGTGGGAAATTATGATTTAGTAGCCATGCAATGCTCAGGGCCCTCTGCTTCTCACTTTACGGCTTGTCCTTCCCAGGTCAGCTCCGTACGCATGCAGGGACTCCTGCTTCTTGTCTTCTCCCAGCTGGCCCACCTTCCCTTCATCCGAAACATTGAAACCACCTATACCCGCACTGGCATCTTTGGCTACTGGGTAAGGATGTGCCTTGTCCACCCCGTCTTTCACCCACCTTTCTACAGTCCATTCCTCCATCCACCCTCCTTCTCCGTACTCCTAGGGTAACAAGGGCGGGGTCTCTGCACGCCTCTCTTTCTACGGTCACTCGCTCTGCTTCTTGAACTGCCACCTGGCGGCACACATGGAGTACGCGTCACAGCGTGTGGATGAGTTTGAATACATTCTGGACACGCAGTCCTTCAACATAGAAGGCACACCGCGCATCCTCAACCACAGGTCAGCCTGCATACCACATTTGCACTGTGGGGCTGCTGCAACACAGAGTGCCTGACATATCCTGCTGAACCTCTTTAGGTGGAGGCCACAACAGTCCTAGATCCAGGCGTAGGCACAATACCTTGCAAAAGTATTCAGACCCCATGAAAGTTATCAAGATTGCAGTGATTACAAATGATACATACAAATATTTTTCCTGTCAATATACAATATCTGAAAACAACTTATTTTGGCTCTGAGAACTTAGTGTTTGAGATCACAATAAGAATACTGATTGGAAGAATATGTGTGTATATCATTTTTAATTCAAGAGGTTTGAATACTTTTGCAAGGCAGTGCTTCATATGCTTTTATTGTAACTGCCTGGATTTGTTCAGCACCAGTCAGCCATTCTTCTGGGTAGTTTACTAATGGTGGTCTCCTCCTGGCAGGCTAGTGTTCTGGTTTGGGGACCTGAACTTCCGCATTGCCGACCATGACCTTCACTTCACGCATAGTGCCATCAATCACAAGGACTTTCACCAGCTGTGGCAGAAGGACCAGGTCAGCTTGTTACATGCACATTTAAACACATTCTTGCCAACACAGGACTCTATTGTAACCATGTTATTATTCCTGTGGTGGACTGAGTACCATGACTGCTACACAAATGTTGATTTTTTTTTTTTTTTTTTTTTTTTTTTTTCCTCCTTCTTTGGTCATGTAAAATTTACTTTGCATTGAGCTGTTTGCTGAGCTGTTGTGTGATTATATCTTTACCAGTACTGTCTTGTTCTCTTTCCGCTTCAGCTGATCATGATGAAAAAGCAGGAAGCCTTTCTGCAGGAGTTTGAGGAAGGCTCCCTCAGTTTCAGACCCACGTACAAATATGATCTGTTTTCAGACAGTTACGACACCAGGTAGGATGTCAGAGCTAATCCCAGCGTCCTTGTAGCATGCACCTTTTCTTTTTGGATTGATTGCATGGGTAGGCAACTGGCATTGCTGTAGAGAAGTAAAAAATGTCTTTGCTCTTTTTGTTTCTGTCTGTATTGTCTGGTTTTTGTGCTGATTGATCAGTGGAAAAAAGAGAAAGCCTGCCTGGACGGACAGGATCCTGTGGAGGATGAAGCCCAAAGCCCCACTACTAGAGGATGGAGTAGAAGGTGATGGGGTTGGCAGAGATCATATCAAATTGCTGCAGCAGCAGCCAGAGGAACTTCCTCTAAAGGTGAAGCAAGACTTATACACCTGCTGCATGGACTACGGCATCAGTGACCACAAACCTGTGCTCAGCACCTTCACCTTGGAGGTGAGCTCTCACTTTCACTGTCACTCTGTTATTTAAAGAGTTTGTGAAATTTCTTGCCATGGGGAGCACATCCATGTTATTTTGTGTAATTTCCCTCAAATTTTTTGCTACCCTGCTTTGTCATTTTGCTTGGTTCATCATCATCCTCTTTATGGCGGAAGTTGAGGAAACAGTACGAGAGCCCACTGGTGCTTCTGTATCCTGAGGGCGAGTGGAGTGCAGACTTCGATGCTGTGGTGACCTATACCATACAGGAGCCCTTCGCCTCCAGCGCCTGGGACTGGATCGGGGTCTACAAGGTAAGCTGAGAGTAATATAAAATATAGAGGATAAAGAAGAGGGTTTTGGGCTACATGGTTAAGACATCTGTTGCTATTGTCTTTTTTTCTTTATTTCTTTCGAGTTGAGTCTGTTCCATTTGCACTTTGTTCTCACACCTTCTGCAGATGTGTTTCAGTTGTTGCTATGTTCTCCTGAAGTGCTAAATGTCTATCAACCCCTACAGGTTGGTTTCAGGAGTGTGTCAGACTACATCACGTACACCTGGGTGAAAGATGATGAGGTCTTCTGCAGTGATAAACTCATAAAGGTAAAGCTGTCCTCGGTCTCAACTTTTACACTGAGGCAGGCAGGCAGGACTAGTTTATTTAATCTACCCTTGTTTTTCCTTTTTCCGATGTTTCTTCTCACCTGTTATGAATGGCTTCATTTGTGTGCTTCTGCAGGTTTACGTAAGTAAGGATGAGATACCAGTCCTTGGAGGAGAGTGTGTACTTTGTTACTACAGCAGCAACTTGAAATGTATTGTGGGCATCAGTGACCCATTTCAGGTGAGTTCTTTTTGTTAGTGTTGTTGTGTGGAACCAAAAACAGGTAAGCGGTAAGGTGAGGTGTATGGGTGCTTTATTGTTGCAGAGCAAAATGCTCCCCAGCAGGTCAGCCCTAGGTTATGTGCCAACCTGGCGGTTTCTTGTTTTAGGTCCTGTGTATTGCAGGTTGACAGTGACTGTGAGCTGTGACTGAGTAAGATTCCTGAGTACAAGTTAAGGCTCAGTACACTATTTTTGTGTTATGAACTCAAGCATGCATCTGTTTTAGGTGCAAGAGTCAAAGGTAGCAATTGAGGAGGGTTTAGTACCTGAAAACATAAATGGGTTGGAGAAGAAGATGGCCAGCTAAAGCAAGAGGAAGACTTTGTTGAATCACACACATCCACCTCTTTGGGACTGCCAGTCTACCAGCACATCTTTATTACCTGGAACAAATCTTTCTTTTAAAACAGTGTCAAATAACAAGAAACAGGGTGGACCAATCAGGTGTTACGTTTTATTACTGTCAATAGTCTGTAGGAAATAACCATAGTTTATAATGTTACATTATCTTGGCTTCAAAGAATTTTATTGCGTTTTAGTTACATCATATGAACAAACACTGATTGTATATGACCAAAAATTGATTGCAGCTATTCACTGCTAATTGTGTGTTCCTGAAGAAATCATATAAATGTAGACAGTCGCATTTAAGAGAAGCTGCAGTCATTTAAAGCCTTTTCATTTCACCAAGGAGCTGCTCCCAACACTTATTTGAAATGTTTTGTTCTATTCTAGTCTGATGCTATGTCATCTCCAATGAAAATAATCTGCTAATCTGTAAAGATGTGAGATAGGACAAGAAATAATATAGGAACACACTGCTTAATCAATGAGCAGAAAATAGACCCACCATCATATTTTCAGAAATGATGGGAAGATGTTTACTGTGTGATTTGTTTAAAAAAAAAAAAAAAAAAAAAAAATTAGCCAAAATTTAACATTTTAAATACTGTCCTATAAGTATTTATTAAATATTTACTATTGTGAAATGTATTTTAAAAACATGGGAAGAAGAGAAGTATTTATTATTTCAAGGGTGATTTGAAATGAGTTTGTAATAGTTACCTTCCCTTGAACTGTGCAGGTTCCCTGCTGATGTCTGCCAGCCTTTTAGCTCCTGCTCTAACACTATCCTGTTTTGTTTCTAATCTGCCTTTTGTTGGCTAGAGCCAGTTGGGCCAGTAAAAATACCAGTCTGACATCGTCAGATCCTGGCAATGAAGCCATGGCTCTGTCATCCAGGTTCGGAAGAGGTAGTACTGCACTGAAATGTTTCAGGCAGGAGATAATCTAAAGTACTGAAATGCAATGAGGAAGCAGAGCAGGTATGTGTTTAGACACCTGGACAGTAGCTCTGTGGAGAAACTAGGAGTCATAAATGATTGCAACCAGGAACACAAGAAAACTTCTGCTGAGTGATATCAGCATAACGTGTTTACCTCAGGGAGGGGAGTTACCGCTGTGTTGAGTAGCAGGTCTAGAGGTAACGTGGATCACTGTGTCCATTAGTGAATATGTCCTTAGCAGTATGCAGGCTGGATTCAGCTGACTGGAGTGACTCTTACAGGCTGACTCTTCAGTGTTCATTGGAACCAACTCCTTGCTTACAGCAACATCTGTGTTGATGTTTATTTGATATTCAGTTGCTGACGAAAACAGGAAGGAGAGATACAATCTTTGTGTGTGATATTGAAATTGTTTTAAAAAGAAATATTGCTAATTTTGTATGTATGTTTGAGATTTCACATTTAATATGGTATTTTGCTGAGAGAGAGATACTCGTATATTGAACATTGAACTGCAATAGGAGCGCAAAATGAGCAGAATTGTACACAGTTGTTTGTCACACATGATATTTATCTGTCACATCATGTAACTAGTAATGGAGACTGGATGGCTGCTCTTCAGTGTGTGTGTGTGTGTGTGTGTATATATATGTATATATATCATATGTGTATGTTTCTTTGTGTGAACCTTTTCATTTACCCGCTTTTATCATCGAGGCACACAATAAGAAAATAGTATTTCCCTAGCATATACGATGTGTGTTTCAGTACCTAATTATTACGGATGAGATGCCGGTTGCACTGTTTGACATGTAAGAACACGCACGGTAGTGTTTGAACTCTGTGTAGTCTGTAAATACGGTTTGTGCAATGAATGACGACATTCTCTTTTTATGAAAAGTGCTATATTTTCTTAGTGACACAAGGCAAATAAATTCTGATTATAGGCTATATTATAGCTCATTCTGAGCGAGTCTCGACTTCTGTTTCTTAAACTGAATGTCCTATGACAGCAGTCTTTTCAAGGAGGGAATCTTCATCTTGGGGGGGGGGGGGGGAACGCGGTTCGTGCGCCACGTGCGAGGCACGCAAACATTTTCAAATGTGCAGCCGCCGTAATAAGGAGCGTCCGCGCCGAGTTCTGAACGGTGGATCTTCTGCCGCACAACTGAACATAGCAGCGCATCGTAACCGAGCTCTGGGTCGTACTGTGTTTGCGGTCGGAACCGTTACCAGAAGCCGACGGCGACGCCTGCCTGCGCGCGGACGACGCCGGGAGGGGACGGCGCTCCTACCCAGCCACAGATCTTGAGGAAACCTTCATAGTATAATTTACATGTAACTGTGCTGGGTCCCTTCCCTAGTATTATATTTAGTCCCCCAATACCTGATGAGTACACCGCTCTGTGTGTGTGTGTGTGTGTGTGTGTGTGTGTGTGTGTGTGTGTGTGTGTGTGTGTGTGTGTGTGTGTGTGTGTGCGCGCGCGCGCGCGAATAAACTCTTGGTAGGAAGAGAAATGTTGAGAAACGCGCGTACACGCACCGTAGTCGTAGAGGGCGGTACAGCGGGAGCGGGGTGGCTTGGACTGGTTGCTGTGGTAACGGTTTGCTTAGGAGCCTCAACAAAACTACCTCTCGCCTGCTGAACTACAGCATTCAGCTCCAGTTCTGTCGACCAGGTATGTGGGCATTTTTTTTGGAGCCTTAAACGTGACAATGATGTATAATCTATCCAGGGAACAGCTGGTAGTGTAGTGGTTAGAGTTACTGCCTTTGGACCCACAGGTTTGATCCCCACCTCTGGCTATAGTACCCTTGAGCAAGGTACCTACCCTGAATTGCTCTAGTAAAATTACCTAACTGTGTAAATGATTGTAAACATGTAGTAATTGTGACTTTAATGTTGTAAGTCACTTGTGTGTCCAATAATAATGTAACCCTGTCCTAGTTCTCTAGTTGCTTCACAGGGTTTAGATTCTCTACTGAGCCTCAACTCATATATACAGTAGTCCGTCTTTTTAAATGCTTGTATATTCATCCGTTTTTAAATAGAAGAAGCTTACATTCTTTATTTTATGAACTTTGTGTGCTCATTCGACACTGAATTTATTATAAAATATTGACGTAGTAAACTCGTACAAAAAGCACATTAACTACAAGAAATACAAATAAGCAGTTTATTTTGTTTAAGGTCAACAAAGTAGAGCAACAAAATTTGAAAAAGAAGCGAGACTGAAGTGCCAAACTTTAAGAACCTTCAGCAGTCAGAGTGAAGTACAGGGTGGCTTGATTTCACACCTAAAAGCCCTCTGTGATCACGGACGGCGGGGGACATGTCTCGGCTCCGGCTCGTGGAGATGCAGCCCAAGTTTCTGATGTCAGATTGGCATCAGGCCAACCGGATGCATTATGGGAATGTGGAGGCTAAGCGTCTGCAGTCTGAGCGTCTGGTTGCTGAAAGCCAGAGGCTGGTGGAGGAAAGTGACAAAGCCACACAGCGCATGCAACAGGAAGTTAACCAGAGACTGGGTATGTCTGGCATCATAGAGACAGCCAGTTAAAGTGCTTAAACAAAGTAGTGCGTTCTAGATTATGGTACAATACAATGCCTTCTTTTATTGGAATGTCAGTATAGTCAAAGAGTAACCTTATTTCAATATTGTGCATTGAATTATTTATTATAAATTCCTGCTGCAAAACCCAGCCCTGAATGTACCCCAGCTCTCCTCACTTGGCCCAACCCTCATCTCTGTCACCAGAGTGGAGAATCAAAGATATCAGGTTCTGGAAACAAGAGCTGGAGCTTAAATTGAACGATATGGTAGAGGAGATTGAGACGTTGTTAACCACGAAGACGCGTGTCGAGAGAGCCCTCGAGAGCTGCTCCGAGCCCCTGCGGGTCACCCTTCAATGTATGCTCGAGAGGTGAGGGGGAAGAGATGGAGTTGGGGCCATGCTTCCTGCCCACTACATCCCTGATTGCTCTTTGCACAGAGGCAGACCTCTTAAATTCTCAAGGATATTCTCACAGACAGTGACTACCGAAAACAGGCGGAAATGATACTGAGCGCGTGCGTGTATGTACGTGTGCTGTCTCAGAGAGAAGCGTGTGGGCATCGACCTGGTTCATGATGATGTGGAGAGGGAGCTCATTAAGGAAAAAGAAGTCATCGAGGGAGTGTCCGCGCTGCTCCAGCGTACTCTGGAGCAGATCAACGAGCAGATCAGGTCAGACTTTCAGCCCAGCACACTTTAACCACTGTGGCACTTGCCGTTCCATCAAAGTTTTCATTTTGCTTGTTTTACTAGTACTAATCACTTATTTCAAACATCTCTTTATTTAATCATCTCATATTTTTGTGTGCGTTCAGATTGAACCGCTCAGTCAAGTACTACCTGGAAAAGGACCTGCGGGATAAGGTCCAGGCAGAACAGATTGATGACTACTGCTCCAACCTTAGCAATACCTCCATTAACATCCCCCACACAGTGGCACCAATTCCCACCACAGGGAGGTCAGGCTGTTCTTAGATAGAATCAAAACAGATATATACCATATCTGCTGAAAGCCTTTGTTTGAAAGCCTGTCTGCAGCAGGGCAGAGTTTACAAAGTTGCAATACAGAAGTCTTCTGCAAGCTGTCTCCCTACTGTGATTGTCAAAATAGAGTTGTGCCTGCAAAGACTTGTACAACATGTACCCTTGGGTGTTTTTGTCTTCTGTTTTTTAAGGGCCACCGTTACACCGAAAGAATGGGAGCAGTTCTCAGACCTGAACATGTCCAAAGCGGAGCGGGAGAAGAACAACTCGGTGTCTCTGCGGGTACTGGTGGACAGTCTGCTGGAGCAGACGGCCTCGGACATGCGCAAGGCACACCAGGCTGTAGGAACTGCACTTGAACTGTGCATCCAGGAGACCAAGAGTGCCAAGTGCCAACTGGAGGAGAACCTAGCTAAGGTAAAGAAGACTGACGGGTGGTGTGACATACATACAGTTCCACCTCTGACGTGAAGATTGCAGGTTCGAACTGTTTTGCCGTATGTGTCTCCGTTAGGTCCTGGAAGAGATGGCGAGGCAAGAGAAGAGCATGGCGTCTTTGCGTGCGGCCATTGAAGACAAGCGGGCACCCCTGAGTGTGGCACAAGAGCGCCTTGCAGCACGAAGCCAGAGACCCCGCATTGAGCTGTGCCACGATTCGCCACAGGCCCAGCTCTACGCTGAAGTGCAGAAGCTCGATGGCCACATCCAAAGGTAGGGACAATAGCATCCTGTGTGTCAGTTGGTAGGAACTTTTATCTTCGCCTGTTCCTTCCCCCATTATCATTATTTTTTATTCCAGACAATTTAGATGGCTTTAATATACTAATCTGAAACCAGTTTAAACTGCTTAGTATTTTACAGCAGCCATTCAAAGTTAGTACCTTGTTTCCAGTGATATATGGCTAACTGTGCTACCTGTGTCTGTATAAGCATAGGTCTGTATCTAAAGCTCTTTGTCAGTTGTGAAACACAAGTTTGTATACCCAAAGTTGTATGTTGCTCTGGAAAACAGTCTGGTAAATTAACAAATGTAAATATTTCCTTGATACAGCCAGAGTACAGCCCTTTCACTTGCAAGACCATCTGTCTGAAATTAACATGATACAAAAATATTATCACAATACGATATTAATCACAAATTTACACCACAACTTTAGACAAGATGCAAAAGTTATGGAATTATGCTTCTGCACTTCTTCTGTTCTGTCATTGTTCTACCCGGTGCGATTCATTCCCCATTTCACTGCAACATCCTCTCCGTTTTCCTGGTACCAACTTTTGTCTTTCTGTCTCCACCAGACTGAATAGGAGCCTCTTCCAGTCGGAGGTAGAGCTTCGGGCCCTGAGGAGCAGCCAGCTGACCTTGGAGGAAGAGATCCTGGTGAAGGCAAACTCGCTGTACATCGATGAGGTCATCTGCACCCAACTGCGTCAACCGATCGTCGTCCAAAATTTTTGATGGTGGACAGGACACTTGGCACTGTGGTGAATGCCAAAGAATGGACTCTGGGCAAATTAATGACAAGTGTACAATGTGTTCTTGACAAACAAAAAAACAACAGTACAAAATGCATAATAAAAGTTTACTGTACACCTCAGATGAAAAATTGGAGTTAATTGCTGTTGTGTAAAACACTGAATACATTAAAATACCGCCCCAGTGAAATCCTGCTGCACTTTTGATTATTTAACCTTATTGTCTAGAAAAAGGACATTATGGAGTGTACTAGTTATGAAGAATTGCCAGCATGGCTGCGTAGGTGCATGTGGCATAAACGGATCCACACAGGCAGGTGCAGACACACTGACACACACTTCCTACTGGGTATACTGCATATGTTGGTAAGATGAAAAATGTAATGAAACCTTGGTACAGATATCAGCATCCAAATATATTTATTGGGAATTGAATTACCTTCCTAAATAAAAGCTGTCAAAAGTTTACCATTTCAACACTGACTTCTGCTTATGGCCATCACCCTGCGAGGAAAAACAGAAGTCTGTCAGCGGGCATATACAGTACTAGCAAAACTAAAACTTTGTGTGAGTGTTCAGTCTTCATCAATGTCTGTGCAGTAACTTTTTTTTTTTTATTTTCTTATAAATCTGTTTCAATGTTGAGTGCAATACTGGATTTACTAAGAATGAAAACTTGGATTTTAATGTTACTGTCTTCTCAGTTACTAACATATGTAATGGTACATACTTACACTAATAATTTATTGAACCAAACTTTGATGCCCTATGGGTCTGTGTACCCCAGGTTAAGAACCCCTGCTCTATATAGTGGCATAAATGTATGAGGAAAAACCCAGTTCCACTCACTGCGATAGGGCTTTTGAGTTTGTCTTTCTTCTTCAGCCGCTCAAATGCCTGACATTTCACCTTTAGTGAGGAGGGAAGTGTCAACCCCAGGTAAACTATGTGACCCGGACAATATAGTGCTGATATACTGCAGCAGTTGGACACAAATGAAAGCAGCATTTTCCCAATCCTCTGGACTCAAACCACGCAATAATCAATTCATTATTATCTGGAGCCCATGCTGGAAACACCCTGAATCACAGGGCATTCACACACTACAGGCAAACCTGAAACGTGTCTTTGGACTGTGGAAAGAAGCCACAGCAGAGGAGACCCATGTAAACGTGGAGCAAACGTAAACTGCATACAAACTGATCTGGATTTAAGCCTGCGGTATGTCTAAACCGACAAATCGAGAGATGTGAAACACCTGTGCTGCCACGATGCCACTCCACACCATGCAATAATCGTCACACTTAAGAACTGCTTATATTCATGGCTTACAAATTTATCTGAGTTAACGTGTACTGGGATTTGAGCTGGGTGACTGTGTTGCTGCATTTGTCTTCAGAGAGGATGAAAGAGTAGAGTACCTTGGAATAGCGCGTATGATGCTGCAACTCTTTGGTTTAGGTGCTTGTGAAAGGAAAAGAGAAGCCAGAAGTGGAAATGAACTGGATGTGACCATTTGTGTACCTCGTGCCATTGCAGTGTGGCCACCGGGAGAGCCAGGTGGCACTGAAGACAGGTGCCGATCTGGTCCATGGCCTCCACGTCACTCTTCACCAAGGCCTTGCTGTCTCGCTGGGAGAATGTGAAGACGAGCGAGTTCGTATTCTGTGAGTTCTGCAAGTGAACGTCATCCTCCTTGCCTCCCGGGGGTGACAATGCAGAACAGTCCCGCTGAGAGAGATGGGAAAGGGAGAGGCGTGTTACTAATTTTTCAGTTCCCTTTTAGGAATTTTACAGAGGATACCGGAGGACAGTTACTGCTCTGTGGTCCTGTAAGCTGTAAGATTCGGACAAATGATTAACACGAATACCTGGTGTTCCCACATCCGGTCTGAAGGGTAAGATTTCATGCAGCTGAAACACAGCTGTAAAGTGGACTCTGCAATAGATATGCATGGGTAAGAGCAACAGAAATGATCGTAACAGGCCTCTGCAACACATAACGTACTGTACTAGACAAAAGCTTGAGTACACTAGCTGGAAACTAGTTTAGGTTCCAAGGCATTTGGTTAACAAGTCTGAGCAGGAAATCAGTCGGCGCATCTTCATGCTGCTCCTCTGCAGCAGTTCCCAGAGATGTAGGGCGCTTGTGGGCTGCTTTGCTTTCACCCTTCTTTCTACTTCGCTGCATACAAATATTGCCCAGGTTGTCCAAGGGGAACTTGCACTTTTGACTGGCATTCTGCTTTAAAACACACACTTCACACTGTGCATTTCATAACTGACATTTATAATGTGAATAATGTGGTTCAGAATCAGTCACGAAAGCGCCGAGTAGTTAAAACTTTAACATTTACTGTTAGCTGCTTTACAGTATAGGGGGTGCGGTGGCGCAGAGGGTTGGACCGGGTCCTGCTTTCCAGTGAGTCTGGGGTTCGAGGTCCCGCTTGGGGTGCCTTGCGACGGACTGGCATCCCGTCCTGGGTGTGTCCCCTCCCCTTCCGGCCTTACACCCTGTGTTGCTGGGTAGGCTCCGGTTCCCCGCGACCCCGTATGGGACGAGCGGTTCAGAAAATGTGTGTGTGTGTGTGTGTGTGTGTGTGTGTGTGTGTGTGTGTGTGTGTGTGTGTGTGCTTTACAGTACTTACAGTCCATATGACACTTATTAAGTGGGCCTGTCCAATGTGACACATTTGTATATGCATGTTGAGCTGCGGACTGACTCTGTTTGTCCGTGGGGACAGCGGTGTCCTGGCCGCCATCCTTCACCGGTGATGTGGAACACTGCAGTGCGTGATCCTCCCGGTCCCGCAGCTGTACATAATGGCCGCAGTCTGGACAACGCTCCGTCCGGCTGCTGCAGGCCACCGTGTGCTCTTCCAAGTCCCGGGAGGCCACCTCCAGGTGGCAGAACCTACATAGCAGCATCCTGCCTACACACTCCTCTGACTGGAGAGGAACACAGGAGGAAAAAACTTGCACGGGTGGTTTGAAATGACAGGCTGTAATGGCACTCTACCTGTGTCTGAACTGTATAGTATGATACAGTAGCGTTTACTAGGTGTTTATAGGGTGCAGTGTTCGAGTGCGGATTAGTGTGCCAGCATATCAGAAAGCCTTTATTTGCTAGCGAAGGCAGGCAGAGAGTGAAAGGACACTTCTTTCCAAAGAAGAAGTAATCTCTTTAGTCTTAGCACAGTTGGTTGAACAGCACAAGGTCATGTGATTTACAGAAGGCCAGAGGAAAGAGTAGCCTTGGAAGGTAAGGTGAGTGACACCTCAATGGCTTTTGTTGTAAACACCCAGTCCTGTGGCTTCTTCGTCCTGCTCATGAGTAAAGTAATGGGTCCACTACTGCATTCCATGGTTAAACAAATACTACACAGGGTCAGGTAACATAAGATAAGGTCTAGCAGATGAGACAAGGCAGGATGAAAGCATTTCTACAGTAGCTTTCCAGTTAAAACAGTGCCAGTCTGGGAGCATTGCCTAACTGGCAGCAGTACACATGTCCCTAAATGAATTTGAAGGGATACAAGCAAAGGATATATTATTACCACGTTATTTTCTGTGGCTGCCAGTCTTTCTTTCTGAATGAAATGTGTATTCTATATTTGCTTTGGCGAAAGCTAATTTAGGTGGCGCAGCAAGTAGTGCTGCTGCCTCACAGTACCTGGCGTGTGTGAGAGAATGTGGATTCAATTCCCATTCAGTCTGTTTGGAGTTTGCACGTTTTCCCTGCGTCTGCGTCGCTTTCCTCCGGGTACTCTGGTTTCCTCACATAAGCCTAAGACATGCGGTTCAGGCGAATTGGTGACGCTAATTGCCCATAGTGGGTGAATGGATGAGTGACTGTGTGTGGCTACCCTGTGATGGATTTGAGTCCTGTGAAGGGTGTACCTCCCCTCAGCTTTGCACTGAATACTTCTGGGATAGGCTCCAGATCACCATGACCCTGCTCAGGACAAGCGGTTATAGGAACTGGATGGATGAAAGGTAATGAGATGCACTTACCTGATGCTCCTGCAGATGGCAGCGTTCCATCTTTTTGCTGCATTGGGTGCACCTCACCTGTCCAAATCCAGTAGACATACAATTCAGCTGCTTTGTGAACCTGTTTTTCCCAAACACAGTTTATCCACAGTGTTCAAGAAAAAGACACTCTGCGGGGTGTCTTGAACACAGCGCACGCTTTGCTCCATGGCGCACGTTCTTTAACACTCCACGTCAGAGATTATGCAGGACAGTTAATGCCTCTTCCTGGAATAACTTGTTCATTGCTGCCATTAGAGAGAATCATGTGAAACCATCACACCTACTCTCCAACCAAAACACTTGTATATCATGTTCAAGGCTCTATAGTTTAAAATGTCTCTAGAAACTTGATACACATGAAAAAAAATTGACCGTGGGGGTTCTGACCAGGGTGTGCTGTTCAGATCGGTGCTCCTCCATCTGATCCCGGGGTATGGGCTCGTTGCAGTCAGGACAGAGGCTCAGGAAACGTTGGCAGTGAGACTCGTGCAGGGCGAAGTTCAACAGGGCTATCTCCTTTTTACTGTGTTTATGTTCACGTATGTATTTAAAAAGGAAGATTGAGAGAAAACGAAACAGGTGGTTAAAAAAGAGGATTAAAACGAGCAGACAGGAGACTGATAACCAGGAAGTGTGAACTGCTGATTCACTTGGATCAGGAAACTTTGTGTCTGACATCGTTCAAAAAAATTACTGTACTTGTATTAAATTTCCTCGCTGTACCATCCCTGTGATAAGAGGCTTAGAAATAGCTCTTTAGAGCAAATTTTACTGAGAGTATTATTTTTAGTATATAAATGGAGAGCAATATAAGTATGATGATAACAATTGTTATCAATTAACACTTACTGAGCTTACACCTTTGCTTAAAGCAGCTTACAGTGTTAGGTAAGCAACTTTACAATGATTTACCTATTTATACTACAAGGTATTTTTATTGTTTCAATTCAGGGTAAGTACCTTGATCGAGGGTACTACAGCAGAAGTGGGATTCGAAGTAGAAGCCTTCAGAGCACATGGCAACAATACAAAACACTACACTATCAGCTCACCCCATGCGTATGTTTTCGTGTGTCAGATGGGTACTCACCAGTGGTTGCACAGTTTGTTGTCTTTCTCTGTTTCATCCATTGCGATGGCCTGAAAGTGCTTCTTTCTTTCAGCTAGTTTGGGTTTCAGTTTTGCTTCCACAAAAGAAAAAGTGAAAGTGGATGAGGCTCAGAACTCCTGGTTGGCTGACAAGCAGGTCAGGGATTCATCACTGCTCCACCCTCCCGAAGAACACTCTTTCACTGACATAATATACCTAAATAACCTTGGCATCTGTGATTATTGCAGAAATTTCTTTTCTGAATTCAGCTTTACCAGTTGACTGTTACTTCCTCATTTACATTTACATTTACGTTTATTCATTTAGCAGTTGCTTTTCTCCAAAGCAACATACATCTGGTGCCTCAGCGGGCTTGGCCAGGTCCGATGAGTACGAGTTTCAAGGCGGTCGATTTTCAAGGCAGTCGAGTGCAGTGGCTCCATTTTAGTTGCCATGTACTGTGCTGTGTAATATAAATGTACTGCAAGGTATACACGTTTAAGTTCTTGGCTAAAATGTGAACTTCTATTAAGAAATCCATTCACAGCGCGACGGGGACGTGGTGCCTCAGCGGGATTGGCCAGCTCCGATGAGTACGAGTTTCAAGGCGGTCGAGTTTCAAAGCAGGCGAGCGCAGAGGCTCCATTTAAGTTGCTATGTACTGTGCTTTGAATTATAAATGTACTGCAAAGTATACATGTTTAAGTTCTTAAATAAAATGTGAACTTTAATTAAGAAATCCAAACGCGCCGGGTGCGTGAGTACTCCAGCCTTAACGCTGTCTCAGGCCATAGCCCAGGCTCCAGCCTTGACCCTATCTCCAGCCCTAACCCTAGCTCCCAGCTGAACTCTGGCTGCTGTGCACACCACAGCGCCGGCCCCGCAAAAAGCTGAAACCATTAGCCGGGCTCCAGCACTTGCCCTTGCCCGAACCCTAACCCTAGCTCCAGCCTTAACGCTGTCTCAGGCCATAGCCCAGGCTCCAGCCTTGACCCTATCTCCAGCCCTAACCCTAGCTCCCAGCTGAACTCTGGCTGCTGTGCACACCACAGCGCCGGCCCCGCAAAAAGCTGAAACCATTAGCCGGGCTCCAGCACTTGCCCTTGCCCGAACCCTAACCCTAGCTCCAGCCTTAACGCTGTCTCAGGCCGTAGCCCAGGCTCCAGCCTTGACCCTATCTCCAGCCCTAACCCTAGCTCCCAGCTGAACTCTGGCTGCTGTGCACACCACAGCGCCGGCCCCGCAAAAAGCTGAAACCATTAGCCGGGCTCCAGCACTTGCCCTTGCCCGAACCCTAACCCTAGCTCCAGCCTTAACGCTGTCTCAGGCCATAGCCCAGGCTCCAGCCTTGACCCTATCTCCAGCCCTAACCCTAGCTCCCAGCTGAACTCTGGCTGCTGTGCACACCACAGCGCCGGCCCCGCAAAAAGCTGAAACCATTAGCCGGGCTCCAGCACTTGCCCTTGCCCGAACCCTAACCCTAGCTCCAGCCTTAACGCTGTCTCAGGCCGTAGCCCAGGCTCCAGCCTTGACCCTATCTCCAGCCCTAACCCTAGCTCCCAGCTGAACTCTGGCTGCTGCGCACACCACAGCGCCGGCCCCGCAAAAAGCTGAAACCATTAGCCGGGCTCCAGCACTTGCCCTTGCCCGAACCCTAACCCTAGCTCCAGCCTTAACGCTGCCTCCGGCCGTAGCCCAGGCTCCAGCCTTGACCCTATCTCCAGCCCTAACCCTAGCTCCCAGCTGAACTCTGGCTGCTGTGCACACCACAGCGCCGGCCCCGCAAAAAGCTGAAACCATTAGCCGGGCTCCAGCACTTGCCCTTGCCCGAACCCTAACCCTAGCTCCAGCCTTAACGCTGTCTCAGGCCATAGCCCAGGCTCCAGCCTTGACCCTATCTCCAGCCCTAACCCTAGCTCCCAGCTGAACTCTGGCTGCTGTGCACACCACAGCGCCGGCCCCGCAAAAAGCTGAAACCATTAGCCGGGCTCCAGCACTTGCCCTTGCCCGAACCCTAACCCTAGCTCCAGCCTTAACGCTGTCTCAGGCCATAGCCCAGGCTCCAGCCTTGACCCTATCTCCAGCCCTAACCCTAGCTCCCAGCTGAACTCTGGCTGCTGTGCACACCACAGCGCCGGCCCCGCAAAAAGCTGAAACCATTAGCCGGGCTCCAGCACTTGCCCTTGCCCGAACCCTAACCCTAGCTCCAGCCTTAACGCTGTCTCAGGCCATAGCCCAGGCTCCAGCCTTGACCCTATCTCCAGCCCTAACCCTAGCTCCCAGCTGAACTCTGGCTGCTGCGCACACCACAGCGCCGGCCCCGCAAAAAGCTGAAACCATTAGCCGGGCTCCAGCACTTGCCCTTGCCCGAACCCTAACCCTAGCTCCAGCCTTAACGCTGTCTCAGGCCATAGCCCAGGCTCCAGCCTTGACCCTATCTCCAGCCCTAACCCTAGCTCCCAGCTGAACTCTGGCTGCTGTGCACACCACAGCGCCGGCCCCGCAAAAAGCTGAAACCATTAGCCGGGCTCCAGCACTTGCCCTTGCCCGAACCCTAACCCTAGCTCCAGCCTTAACGCTGTCTCAGGCCATAGCCCAGGCTCCAGCCTTGACCCTATCTCCAGCCCTAACCCTAGCTCCCAGCTGAACTCTGGCTGCTGTGCACACCACAGCGCCGGCCCCGCAAAAAGCTGAAACCATTAGCCGGGCTCCAGCACTTGCCCTTGCCCGAACCCTAACCCTAGCTCCAGCCTTAACGCTGTCTCAGGCCATAGCCCAGGCTCCAGCCTTGACCCTATCTCCAGCCCTAACCCTAGCTCCCAGCTGAACTCTGGCTGCTGTGCACACCACAGCGCCGGCCCCGCAAAAAGCTGAAACCATTAGCCGGGCTCCAGCACTTGCCCTTGCCCGAACCCTAACCCTAGCTCCAGCCTTAACGCTGTCTCAGGCCGTAGCCCAGGCTCCAGCCTTGACCCTATCTCCAGCCCTAACCCTAGCTCCCAGCTGAACTCTGGCTGCTGTGCACACCACAGCGCCGGCCCCGCAAAAAGCTGAAACCATTAGCCGGGCTCCAGCACTTGCCCTTGCCCGAACCCTAACCCTAGCTCCAGCCTTAACGCTGTCTCAGGCCGTAGCCCAGGCTCCAGCCTTGACCCTATCTCCAGCCCTAACCCTAGCTCCCAGCTGAACTCTGGCTGCTGTGCACACCACAGCGCCGGCCCCGCAAAAAGCTGAAACCATTAGCCGGGCTCCAGCACTTGCCCTTGCCCGAACCCTAACCCTAGCTCCAGCCTTAACGCTGTCTCAGGCCATAGCCCAGGCTCCAGCCTTGACCCTATCTCCAGCCCTAACCCTAGCTCCCAGCTGAACTCTGGCTGCTGTGCACACCACAGCGCCGGCCCCGCAAAAAGCTGAAACCATTAGCCGGGCTCCAGCACTTGCCCTTGCCCGAACCCTAACCCTAGCTCCAGCCTTAACGCTGTCTCAGGCCATAGCCCAGGCTCCAGCCTTGACCCTATCTCCAGCCCTAACCCTAGCTCCCAGCTGAACTCTGGCTGCTGTGCACACCACAGCGCCGGCCCCGCAAAAAGCTGAAACCATTAGCCGGGCTCCAGCACTTGCCCTTGCCCGAACCCTAACCCTAGCTCCAGCCTTAACGCTGTCTCAGGCCGTAGCCCAGGCTCCAGCCTTGACCCTATCTCCAGCCCTAACCCTAGCTCCCAGCTGAACTCTGGCTGCTGTGCACACCACAGCGCCGGCCCCGCAAAAAGCTGAAACCATTAGCCGGGCTCCAGCACTTGCCCTTGCCCGAACCCTAACCCTAGCTCCAGCCTTAACGCTGTCTCAGGCCATAGCCCAGGCTCCAGCCTTGACCCTATCTCCAGCCCTAACCCTAGCTCCCAGCTGAACTCTGGCTGCTGTGCACACCACAGCGCCGGCCCCGCAAAAAGCTGAAACCATTAGCCGGGCTCCAGCACTTGCCCTTGCCCGAACCCTAACCCTAGCTCCAGCCTTAACGCTGTCTCAGGCCATAGCCCAGGCTCCAGCCTTGACCCTATCTCCAGCCCTAACCCTAGCTCCCAGCTGAACTCTGGCTGCTGTGCACACCACAGCGCCGGCCCCGCAAAAAGCTGAAACCATTAGCCGGGCTCCAGCACTTGCCCTTGCCCGAACCCTAACCCTAGCTCCAGCCTTAACGCTGTCTCAGGCCATAGCCCAGGCTCCAGCCTTGACCCTATCTCCAGCCCTAACCCTAGCTCCCAGCTGAACTCTGGCTGCTGTGCACACCACAGCGCCGGCCCCGCAAAAAGCTGAAACCATTAGCCGGGCTCCAGCACTTGCCCTTGCCCGAACCCTAACCCTAGCTCCAGCCTTAATGCTGTCTCAGGCCGTAGCCCAGGCTCCAGCCTTGACCCTATCTCCAGCCCTAACCCTAGCTCCCAGCTGAACTCTGGCTGCTGTGCACACCACAGCGCCGGCCCCGCAAAAAGCTGAAACCATTAGCCGGGCTCCAGCACTTGCCCTTGCCCGAACCCTAACCCTAGCTCCAGCCTTAACGCTGTCTCAGGCCATAGCCCAGGCTCCAGCCTTGACCCTATCTCCAGCCCTAACCCTAGCTCCCAGCTGAACTCTGGCTGCTGTGCACACCACAGCGCCGGCCCCGCAAAAAGCTGAAACCATTAGCCGGGCTCCAGCACTTGCCCTTGCCCGAACCCTAACCCTAGCTCCAGCCTTAACGCTGTCTCAGGCCATAGCCCAGGCTCCAGCCTTGACCCTATCTCCAGCCCTAACCCTAGCTCCCAGCTGAACTCTGGCTGCTGTGCACACCACAGCGCCGGCCCCGCAAAAAGCTGAAACCATTAGCCGGGCTCCAGCACTTGCCCTTGCCCGAACCCTAACCCTAGCTCCAGCCTTAACGCTGTCTCAGGCCATAGCCCAGGCTCCAGCCTTGACCCTATCTCCAGCCCTAACCCTAGCTCCCAGCTGAACTCTGGCTGCTGTGCACACCACAGCGCCGGCCCCGCAAAAAGCTGAAACCATTAGCCGGGCTCCAGCACTTGCCCTTGCCCGAACCCTAACCCTAGCTCCAGCCTTAACGCTGTCTCAGGCCATAGCCCAGGCTCCAGCCTTGACCCTATCTCCAGCCCTAACCCTAGCTCCCAGCTGAACTCTGGCTGCTGTGCACACCACAGCGCCGGCCCCGCAAAAAGCTGAAACCATTAGCCGGGCTCCAGCACTTGCCCTTGCCCGAACCCTAACCCTAGCTCCAGCCTTAACGCTGTCTCAGGCCATAGCCCAGGCTCCAGCCTTGACCCTATCTCCAGCCCTAACCCTAGCTCCCAGCTGAACTCTGGCTGCTGTGCACACCACAGCGCCGGCCCCGCAAAAAGCTGAAACCATTAGCCGGGCTCCAGCACTTGCCCTTGCCCGAACCCTAACCCTAGCTCCAGCCTTAACGCTGTCTCAGGCCATAGCCCAGGCTCCAGCCTTGACCCTATCTCCAGCCCTAACCCTAGCTCCCAGCTGAACTCTGGCTGCTGTGCACACCACAGCGCCGGCCCCGCAAAAAGCTGAAACCATTAGCCGGGCTCCAGCACTTGCCCTTGCCCGAACCCTAACCCTAGCTCCAGCCTTAACGCTGTCTCAGGCCATAGCCCAGGCTCCAGCCTTGACCCTATCTCCAGCCCTAACCCTAGCTCCCAGCTGAACTCTGGCTGCTGTGCACACCACAGCGCCGGCCCCGCAAAAAGCTGAAACCATTAGCCGGGCTCCAGCACTTGCCCTTGCCCGAACCCTAACCCTAGCTCCAGCCTTAACGCTGTCTCAGGCCATAGCCCAGGCTCCAGCCTTGACCCTATCTCCAGCCCTAACCCTAGCTCCCAGCTGAACTCTGGCTGCTGTGCACACCACAGCGCCGGCCCCGCAAAAAGCTGAAACCATTAGCCGGGCTCCAGCACTTGCCCTTGCCCGAACCCTAACCCTAGCTCCAGCCTTAACGCTGTCTCAGGCCATAGCCCAGGCTCCAGCCTTGACCCTATCTCCAGCCCTAACCCTAGCTCCCAGCTGAACTCTGGCTGCTGTGCACACCACAGCGCCGGCCCCGCAAAAAGCTGAAACCATTAGCCGGGCTCCAGCACTTGCCCTTGCCCGAACCCTAACCCTAGCTCCAGCCTTAACGCTGTCTCAGGCCATAGCCCAGGCTCCAGCCTTGACCCTATCTCCAGCCCTAACCCTAGCTCCCAGCTGAACTCTGGCTGCTGCGCACACCACAGCGCCGGCCCCGCAAAAAGCTGAAACCATTAGCCGGGCTCCAGCACTTGCCCTTGCCCGAACCCTAACCCTAGCTCCAGCCTTAACGCTGTCTCAGGCCATAGCCCAGGCTCCAGCCTTGAGCCTATCTCCAGCCCTAACCCTAGCTCCCAGCTGAACTCTGGCTGCTGTGCACACCACAGCGCCGGCCCCGCAAAAAGCTGAAACCATTAGCCGGGCTCCAGCACTTGCCCTTGCCCGAACCCTAACCCTAGCTCCAGCCTTAACGCTGTCTCAGGCCATAGCCCAGGCTCCAGCCTTGACCCTATCTCCAGCCCTAACCCTAGCTCCCAGCTGAACTCTGGCTGCTGTGCACACCACAGCGCCGGCCCCGCAAAAAGCTGAAACCATTAGCCGGGCTCCAGCACTTGCCCTTGCCCGAACCCTAACCCTAGCTCCAGCCTTAACGCTGTCTCAGGCCATAGCCCAGGCTCCAGCCTTGACCCTATCTCCAGCCCTAACCCTAGCTCCCAGCTGAACTCTGGCTGCTGTGCACACCACAGCGCCGGCCCCGCAAAAAGCTGAAACCATTAGCCGGGCTCCAGCACTTGCCCTTGCCCGAACCCTAACCCTCGCTCCAGCCTTAACGCTGTCTCAGGCCGTAGCCCAGGCTCCAGCCTTGACCCTATCTCCAGCCCTAACCCTAGCTCCCAGCTGAACTCTGGCTGCTGTGCACACCACAGCGCCGGCCCCGCAAAAAGCTGAAACCATTAGCCGGGCTCCAGCACTTGCCCTTGCCCGAACCCTAACCCTAGCTCCAGCCTTAACGCTGTCTCAGGCCATAGCCCAGGCTCCAGCCTTGACCCTATCTCCAGCCCTAACCCTAGCTCCCAGCTGAACTCTGGCTGCTGTGCACACCACAGCGCCGGCCCCGCAAAAAGCTGAAACCATTAGCCGGGCTCCAGCACTTGCCCTTGCCCGAACCCTAACCCTAGCTCCAGCCTTAACGCTGTCTCAGGCCATAGCCCAGGCTCCAGCCTTGACCCTATCTCCAGCCCTAACCCTAGCTCCCAGCTGAACTCTGGCTGCTGTGCACACCACAGCGCCGGCCCCGCAAAAAGCTGAAACCATTAGCCGGGCTCCAGCACTTGCCCTTGCCCGAACCCTAACCCTAGCTCCAGCCTTAACGCTGTCTCAGGCCATAGCCCAGGCTCCAGCCTTGACCCTATCTCCAGCCCTAACCCTAGCTCCCAGCTGAACTCTGGCTGCTGTGCACACCACAGCGCCGGCCCCGCAAAAAGCTGAAACCATTAGCCGGGCTCCAGCACTTGCCCTTGCCCGAACCCTAACCCTAGCTCCAGCCTTAACGCTGTCTCAGGCCATAGCCCAGGCTCCAGCCTTGACCCTATCTCCAGCCCTAACCCTAGCTCCCCGCTGAACTCTGGCTGCTGTGCACACCACAGCGCCGGCCCCGCAAAAAGCTGAAACCATTAGCCGGGCTCCAGCACTTGCCCTTGCCCGAACCCTAACCCTAGCTCCAGCCTTAACGCTGTCTCAGGCCATAGCCCAGGCTCCAGCCTTGACCCGATCTCCAGCCCTAACCCTAGCTCCCAGCTGAACTCTGGCTGCTGTGCACACCACAGCGCCGGCCCCGCAAAAAGCTGAAACCATTAGCCGGGCTCCAGCACTTGCCCTTGCCCGAACCCTAACCCTAGCTCCAGCCTTAACGCTGTCTCAGGCCATAGCCCAGGCTCCAGCCTTGACCCTATCTCCAGCCCTAACCCTAGCTCCCAGCTGAACTCTGGCTGCTGTGCACACCACAGCGCCGGCCCCGCAAAAAGCTGAAACCATTAGCCGGGCTCCAGCACTTGCCCTTGCCCGAACCCTAACCCTAGCTCCAGCCTTAACGCTGTCTCAGGCCATAGCCCAGGCTCCAGCCTTGACCCTATCTCCAGCCCTAACCCTAGCTCCCAGCTGAACTCTGGCTGCTGTGCACACCACAGCGCCGGCCCCGCAAAAAGCTGAAACCATTAGCCGGGCTCCAGCACTTGCCCTTGCCCGAACCCTAACCCTAGCTCCAGCCTTAACGCTGTCTCAGGCCATAGCCCAGGCTCCAGCCTTGACCCTATCTCCAGCCCTAACCCTAGCTCCCAGCTGAACTCTGGCTGCTGTGCACACCACAGCGCCGGCCCCGCAAAAAGCTGAAACCATTAGCCGGGCTCCAGCACTTGCCCTTGCCCGAACCCTAACCCTAGCTCCAGCCTTAACGCTGTCTCAGGCCATAGCCCAGGCTCCAGCCTTGACCCTATCTCCAGCCCTAACCCTAGCTCCCAGCTGAACTCTGGCTGCTGTGCACACCACAGCGCCGGCCCCGCAAAAAGCTGAAACCATTAGCCGGGCTCCAGCACTTGCCCTTGCCCGAACCCTAACCCTAGCTCCAGCCTTAACGCTGTCTCAGGCCGTAGCCCAGGCTCCAGCCTTGACCCTATCTCCAGCCCTAACCCTAGCTCCCAGCTGAACTCTGGCTGCTGTGCACACCACAGCGCCGGCCCCGCAAAAAGCTGAAACCATTAGCCGGGCTCCAGCACTTGCCCTTGCCCGAACCCTAACCCTAGCTCCAGCCTTAACGCTGTCTCAGGCCATAGCCCAGGCTCCAGCCTTGACCCTATCTCCAGCCCTAACCCTAGCTCCCAGCTGAACTCTGGCTGCTGTGCACACCACAGCGCCGGCCCCGCAAAAAGCTGAAACCATTAGCCGGGCTCCAGCACTTGCCCTTGCCCGAACCCTAACCCTAGCTCCAGCCTTAACGCTGTCTCAGGCCATAGCCCAGGCTCCAGCCTTGACCCTATCTCCAGCCCTAACCCTAGCTCCCAGCTGAACTCTGGCTGCTGTGCACACCACAGCGCCGGCCCCGCAAAAAGCTGAAACCATTAGCCGGGCTCCAGCACTTGCCCTTGCCCGAACCCTAACCCTAGCTCCAGCCTTAACGCTGTCTCAGGCCATAGCCCAGGCTCCAGCCTTGACCCTATCTCCAGCCCTAACCCTAGCTCCCAGCTGAACTCTGGCTGCTGTGCACACCACAGCGCCGGCCCCGCAAAAAGCTGAAACCATTAGCCGGGCTCCAGCACTTGCCCTTGCCCGAACCCTAACCCTAGCTCCAGCCTTAACGCTGTCTCAGGCCATAGCCCAGGCTCCAGCCTTGACCCTATCTCCAGCCCTAACCCTAGCTCCCAGCTGAACTCTGGCTGCTGTGCACACCACAGCGCCGGCCCCGCAAAAAGCTGAAACCATTAGCCGGGCTCCAGCACTTGCCCTTGCCCGAACCCTAACCCTAGCTCCAGCCTTAACGCTGTCTCAGGCCATAGCCCAGGCCCCAGCCTTGACCCTATCTCCAGCCCTAACCCTAGCTCCCAGCTGAACTCTGGCTGCTGTGCACACCACAGCGCCGGCCCCGCAAAAAGCTGAAACCATTAGCCGGGCTCCAGCACTTGCCCTTGCCCGAACCCTAACCCTAGCTCCAGCCTTAACGCTGTCTCAGGCCATAGCCCAGGCTCCAGCCTTGACCCTATCTCCAGCCCTAACCCTAGCTCCCAGCTGAACTCTGGCTGCTGTGCACACCACAGCGCCGGCCCCGCAAAAAGCTGAAACCATTAGCCGGGCTCCAGCACTTGCCCTTGCCCGAACCCTAACCCTAGCTCCAGCCTTAACGCTGTCTCAGGCCATAGCCCAGGCTCCAGCCTTGACCCTATCTCCAGCCCTAACCCTAGCTCCCAGCTGAACTCTGGCTGCTGTGCACACCACAGCGCCGGCCCCGCAAAAAGCTGAAACCATTAGCCGGGCTCCAGCACTTGCCCTTGCCCGAACCCTAACCCTAGCTCCAGCCTTAACCCTGTCTCAGGCCATAGCCCAGGCTCCAGCCTTGACCCTATCTCCAGCCCTAACCCTAGCTCCCAGCTGAACTCTGGCTGCTGTGCACACCACAGCGCCGGCCCCGCAAAAAGCTGAAACCATTAGCCGGGCTCCAGCACTTGCCCTTGCCCGAACCCTAACCCTAGCTCCAGCCTTAACGCTGTCTCAGGCCATAGCCCAGGCTCCAGCCTTGACCCTATCTCCAGCCCTAACCCTAGCTCCCAGCTGAACTCTGGCTGCTGTGCACACCACAGCGCCGGCCCCGCAAAAAGCTGAAACCATTAGCCGGGCTCCAGCACTTGCCCTTGCCCGAACCCTAACCCTAGCTCCAGCCTTAACCCTGTCTCAGGCCATAGCCCAGGCTCCAGCCTTGACCCTATCTCCAGCCCTAACCCTAGCTCCCAGCTGAACTCTGGCTGCTGTGCACACCACAGCGCCGGCCCCGCAAAAAGCTGAAACCATTAGCCGGGCTCCAGCACTTGCCCTTGCCCGAACCCTAACCCTAGCTCCAGCCTTAACGCTGTCTCAGGCCATAGCCCAGGCTCCAGCCTTGACCCTATCTCCAGCCCTAACCCTAGCTCCCAGCTGAACTCTGGCTGCTGTGCACACCACAGCGCCGGCCCCGCAAAAAGCTGAAACCATTAGCCGGGCTCCAGCACTTGCCCTTGCCCGAACCCTAACCCTAGCTCCAGCCTTAACGCTGTCTCAGGCCATAGCCCAGGCTCCAGCCTTGACCCTATCTCCAGCCCTAACCCTAGCTCCCAGCTGAACTCTGGCTGCTGTGCACACCACAGCGCCGGCCCCGCAAAAAGCTGAAACCATTAGCCGGGCTCCAGCACTTGCCCTTGCCCGAACCCTAACCCTAGCTCCAGCCTTAACGCTGTCTCAGGCCATAGCCCAGGCTCCAGCCTTGACCCTATCTCCAGCCCTAACCCTAGCTCCCAGCTGAACTCTGGCTGCTGTGCACACCACAGCGCCGGCCCCGCAAAAAGCTGAAACCATTAGCCGGGCTCCAGCACTTGCCCTTGCCCGAACCCTAACCCTAGCTCCAGCCTTAACGCTGTCTCAGGCCATAGCCCAGGCTCCAGCCTTGACCCTATCTCCAGCCCTAACCCTAGCTCCCAGCTGAACTCTGGCTGCTGTGCACACCACAGCGCCGGCCCCGCAAAAAGCTGAAACCATTAGCCGGGCTCCAGCACTTGCCCTTGCCCGAACCCTAACCCTAGCTCCAGCCTTAACGCTGTCTCAGGCCATAGCCCAGGCTCCAGCCTTGACCCTATCTCCAGCCCTAACCCTAGCTCCCAGCTGAACTCTGGCTGCTGTGCACACCACAGCGCCGGCCCCGCAAAAAGCTGAAACCATTAGCCGGGCTCCAGCACTTGCCCTTGCCCGAACCCTAACCCTAGCTCCAGCCTTAACGCTGTCTCAGGCCATAGCCCAGGCTCCAGCCTTGACCCTATCTCCAGCCCTAACCCTAGCTCCCAGCTGAACTCTGGCTGCTGTGCACACCACAGCGCCGGCCCCGCAAAAAGCTGAAACCATTAGCCGGGCTCCAGCACTTGCCCTTGCCCGAACCCTAACCCTAGCTCCAGCCTTAACGCTGTCTCAGGCCATAGCCCAGGCTCCAGCCTTGACCCTATCTCCAGCCCTAACCCTAGCTCCCAGCTGAACTCTGGCTGCTGTGCACACCACAGCGCCGGCCCCGCAAAAAGCTGAAACCATTAGCCGGGCTCCAGCACTTGCCCTTGCCCGAACCCTAACCCTAGCTCCAGCCTTAACGCTGTCTCAGGCCATAGCCCAGGCTCCAGCCTTGACCCTATCTCCAGCCCTAACCCTAGCTCCCAGCTGAACTCTGGCTGCTGTGCACACCACAGCGCCGGCCCCGCAAAAAGCTGAAACCATTAGCCGGGCTCCAGCACTTGCCCTTGCCCGAACCCTAACCCTAGCTCCAGCCTTAACGCTGTCTCAGGCCATAGCCCAGGCTCCAGCCTTGACCCTATCTCCAGCCCTAACCCTAGCTCCCAGCTGAACTCTGGCTGCTGTGCACACCACAGCGCCGGCCCCGCAAAAAGCTGAAACCATTAGCCGGGCTCCAGCACTTGCCCTTGCCCGAACCCTAACCCTAGCTCCAGCCTTAACGCTGTCTCAGGCCATAGCCCAGGCTCCAGCCTTGACCCTATCTCCAGCCCTAACCCTAGCTCCCAGCTGAACTCTGGCTGCTGTGCACACCACAGCGCCGGCCCCGCAAAAAGCTGAAACCATTAGCCGGGCTCCAGCACTTGCCCTTGCCCGAACCCTAACCCTAGCTCCAGCCTTAACGCTGTCTCAGGCCATAGCCCAGGCTCCAGCCTTGACCCTATCTCCAGCCCTAACCCTAGCTCCCAGCTGAACTCTGGCTGCTGTGCACACCACAGCGCCGGCCCCGCAAAAAGCTGAAACCATTAGCCGGGCTCCAGCACTTGCCCTTGCCCGAACCCTAACCCTAGCTCCAGCCTTAACGCTGTCTCAGGCCATAGCCCAGGCTCCAGCCTTGACCCTATCTCCAGCCCTAACCCTAGCTCCCAGCTGAACTCTGGCTGCTGCGCACACCACAGCGCCGGCCCCGCAAAAAGCTGAAACCATTAGCCGGGCTCCAGCACTTGCCCTTGCCCGAACCCTAACCCTAGCTCCAGCCTTAACGCTGTCTCAGGCCATAGCCCAGGCTCCAGCCTTGACCCTATCTCCAGCCCTAACCCTAGCTCCCAGCTGAACTCTGGCTGCTGTGCACACCACAGCGCCGGCCCCGCAAAAAGCTGAAACCATTAGCCGGGCTCCAGCACTTGCCCTTGCCCGAACCCTAACCCTAGCTCCAGCCTTAACGCTGTCTCAGGCCATAGCCCAGGCTCCAGCCTTGACCCTATCTCCAGCCCTAACCCTAGCTCCCAGCTGAACTCTGGCTGCTGTGCACACCACAGCGCCGGCCCCGCAAAAAGCTGAAACCATTAGCCGGGCTCCAGCACTTGCCCTTGCCCGAACCCTAACCCTAGCTCCAGCCTTAACGCTGTCTCAGGCCATAGCCCAGGCTCCAGCCTTGACCCTATCTCCAGCCCTAACCCTAGCTCCCAGCTGAACTCTGGCTGCTGTGCACACCACAGCGCCGGCCCCGCAAAAAGCTGAAACCATTAGCCGGGCTCCAGCACTTGCCCTTGCCCGAACCCTAACCCTAGCTCCAGCCTTAACGCTGTCTCAGGCCATAGCCCAGGCTCCAGCCTTGACCCTATCTCCAGCCCTAACCCTAGCTCCCAGCTGAACTCTGGCTGCTGTGCACACCACAGCGCCGGCCCCGCAAAAAGCTGAAACCATTAGCCGGGCTCCAGCACTTGCCCTTGCCCGAACCCTAACCCTAGCTCCAGCCTTAACGCTGTCTCAGGCCATAGCCCAGGCTCCAGCCTTGACCCTATCTCCAGCCCTAACCCTAGCTCCCAGCTGAACTCTGGCTGCTGTGCACACCACAGCGCCGGCCCCGCAAAAAGCTGAAACCATTAGCCGGGCTCCAGCACTTGCCCTTGCCCGAACCCTAACCCTAGCTCCAGCCTTAACGCTGTCTCAGGCCATAGCCCAGGCTCCAGCCTTGACCCTATCTCCAGCCCTAACCCTAGCTCCCAGCTGAACTCTGGCTGCTGTGCACACCACAGCGCCGGCCCCGCAAAAAGCTGAAACCATTAGCCGGGCTCCAGCACTTGCCCTTGCCCGAACCCTAACCCTAGCTCCAGCCTTAACGCTGTCTCAGGCCATAGCCCAGGCTCCAGCCTTGACCCTATCTCCAGCCCTAACCCTAGCTCCCAGCTGAACTCTGGCTGCTGTGCACACCACAGCGCCGGCCCCGCAAAAAGCTGAAACCATTAGCCGGGCTCCAGCACTTGCCCTTGCCCGAACCCTAACCCTAGCTCCAGCCTTAACGCTGTCTCAGGCCATAGCCCAGGCTCCAGCCTTGACCCTATCTCCAGCCCTAACCCTAGCTCCCAGCTGAACTCTGGCTGCTGTGCACACCACAGCGCCGGCCCCGCAAAAAGCTGAAACCATTAGCCGGGCTCCAGCACTTGCCCTTGCCCGAACCCTAACCCTAGCTCCAGCCTTAACGCTGTCTCAGGCCGTAGCCCAGGCTCCAGCCTTGACCCTATCTCCAGCCCTAACCCTAGCTCCCAGCTGAACTCTGGCTGCTGTGCACACCACAGCGCCGGCCCCGCAAAAAGCTGAAACCATTAGCCGGGCTCCAGCACTTGCCCTTGCCCGAACCCTAACCCTAGCTCCAGCCTTAACGCTGTCTCAGGCCATAGCCCAGGCCCCAGCCTTGACCCTATCTCCAGCCCTAACCCTAGCTCCCAGCTGAACTCTGGCTGCTGCGCACACCACAGCGCCGGCCCCGCAAAAAGCTGAAACCATTAGCCGGGCTCCAGCACTTGCCCTTGCCCGAACCCTAACCCTAGCTCCAGCCTTAACGCTGTCTCAGGCCATAGCCCAGGCTCCAGCCTTGACCCTATCTCCAGCCCTAACCCTAGCTCCCAGCTGAACTCTGGCTGCTGTGCACACCACAGCGCCGGCCCCGCAAAAAGCTGAAACCATTAGCCGGGCTCCAGCACTTGCCCTTGCCCGAACCCTAACCCTAGCTCCAGCCTTAACGCTGTCTCAGGCCATAGCCCAGGCTCCAGCCTTGACCCTATCTCCAGCCCTAACCCTAGCTCCCAGCTGAACTCTGGCTGCTGTGCACACCACAGCGCCGGCCCCGCAAAAAGCTGAAACCATTAGCCGGGCTCCAGCACTTGCCCTTGCCCGAACCCTAACCCTAGCTCCAGCCTTAACCCTGCCTCCGGCCATAGCCCAGGCTCCAGCCTTGACCCTATCTCCAGCCCTAACCCTAGCTCCCAGCTGAACTCTGGCTGCTGTGCACACCACAGCGCCGGCCCCGCAAAAAGCTGAAACCATTAGCCGGGCTCCAGCACTTGCCCTTGCCCGAACCCTAACCCTAGCTCCAGCCTTAACCCTGCCTCCGGCCATAGCCCAGGCTCCAGCCTTGACCCTATCTCCAGCCCTAACCCTAGCTCCCAGCTGAACTCTGGCTGCTGTGCACACCACAGCGCCGGCCCCGCAAAAAGCTGAAACCATTAGCCGGGCTCCAGCACTTGCCCTTGCCCGAACCCTAACCCTAGCTCCAGCCTTAACGCTGTCTCAGGCCATAGCCCAGGCTCCAGCCTTGACCCTATCTCCAGCCCTAACCCTAGCTCCCAGCTGAACTCTGGCTGCTGTGCACACCACAGCGCCGGCCCCGCAAAAAGCTGAAACCATTAGCCGGGCTCCAGCACTTGCCCTAGCCCGAACCCTAACCCTAGCTCCAGCCTTAACGCTGTCTCAGGCCATAGCCCAGGCTCCAGCCTTGACCCTATCTCCAGCCCTAACCCTAGCTCCCAGCTGAACTCTGGCTGCTGTGCACACCACAGCGCCGGCCCCGCAAAAAGCTGAAACCATTAGCCGGGCTCCAGCACTTGCCCTTGCCCGAACCCTAACCCTAGCTCCAGCCTTAACGCTGTCTCAGGCCATAGCCCAGGCTCCAGCCTTGACCCTATCTCCAGCCCTAACCCTAGCTCCCAGCTGAACTCTGGCTGCTGTGCACACCACAGCGCCGGCCCCGCAAAAAGCTGAAACCATTAGCCGGGCTCCAGCACTTGCCCTTGCCCGAACCCTAACCCTAGCTCCAGCCTTAACGCTGTCTCAGGCCATAGCCCAGGCTCCAGCCTTGACCCTATCTCCAGCCCTAACCCTAGCTCCCAGCTGAACTCTGGCTGCTGTGCACACCACAGCGCCGGCCCCGCAAAAAGCTGAAACCATTAGCCGGGCTCCAGCACTTGCCCTTGCCCGAACCCTAACCCTAGCTCCAGCCTTAACGCTGTCTCAGGCCATAGCCCAGGCTCCAGCCTTGACCCTATCTCCAGCCCTAACCCTAGCTCCCAGCTGAACTCTGGCTGCTGTGCACACCACAGCGCCGGCCCCGCAAAAAGCTGAAACCATTAGCCGGGCTCCAGCACTTGCCCTTGCCCGAACCCTAACCCTAGCTCCAGCCTTAACGCTGTCTCAGGCCATAGCCCAGGCTCCAGCCTTGACCCTATCTCCAGCCCTAACCCTAGCTCCCAGCTGAACTCTGGCTGCTGTGCACACCACAGCGCCGGCCCCGCAAAAAGCTGAAACCATTAGCCGGGCTCCAGCACTTGCCCTTGCCCGAACCCTAACCCTAGCTCCAGCCTTAACGCTGTCTCAGGCCATAGCCCAGGCTCCAGCCTTGACCCTATCTCCAGCCCTAACCCTAGCTCCCAGCTGAACTCTGGCTGCTGTGCACACCACAGCGCCGGCCCCGCAAAAAGCTGAAACCATTAGCCGGGCTCCAGCACTTGCCCTTGCCCGAACCCTAACCCTAGCTCCAGCCTTAACGCTGTCTCAGGCCATAGCCCAGGCTCCAGCCTTGACCCTATCTCCAGCCCTAACCCTAGCTCCCAGCTGAACTCTGGCTGCTGTGCACACCACAGCGCCGGCCCCGCAAAAAGCTGAAACCATTAGCCGGGCTCCAGCACTTGCCCTTGCCCGAACCCTAACCCTAGCTCCAGCCTTAATGCTGTCTCAGGCCATAGCCCAGGCTCCAGCCTTGACCCTATCTCCAGCCCTAACCCTAGCTCCCAGCTGAACTCTGGCTGCTGTGCACACCACAGCGCCGGCCCCGCAAAAAGCTGAAACCATTAGCCGGGCTCCAGCACTTGCCCTTGCCCGAACCCTAACCCTAGCTCCAGCCTTAACGCTGTCTCAGGCCATAGCCCAGGCTCCAGCCTTGACCCTATCTCCAGCCCTAACCCTAGCTCCCAGCTGAACTCTGGCTGCTGTGCACACCACAGCGCCGGCCCCGCAAAAAGCTGAAACCATTAGCCGGGCTCCAGCACTTGCCCCAGCCCGAACCCTAACCCTAGCTCCAGCCGTTAACGCTGTCTCAGGCCATAGCCCAGGCCCCAGCCTTGAGCCTATCTCCAGCCCTAACCCTAGCTCCCAGCTGAACTCCTGGCTGCTGGCGCACACACCACAGCGCCGGCCCCCGCAAAAAGCGAAACCATTAGCCGGGCTCCAGCACTTGCCCGTAGCCCGAACCCTAACCCTAGCTCCAGCCTTAACGCTGTCTCAGGCCATAGCCCAGGCCCAGCCTTGAGCCTATCTCCAGCCCTAACCCTAGCTCCCAGCTGAACTCTGGCTGCGCGCACACCACAGCGCGGCCCCGCAAAAAGCTGAAACCATTAGCCGGGCTCCAGCACTGCCCGAGCCGAACCCTAACCTAGCTCCAGCCTTAACGC